>NC_057861.1:251796046-252492296 GCF_019393635.1 Dromiciops gliroides
TATGGGGAGTCCAGGTGAAGGTGGGAAGACCAGGACCCTCGCACACATCAAAGAACAAACAAAAGCCAAGCTCTTCGCAAAGCATCAAGCCAGAGCACACTTACTCCAGACAAATAAAGAAGCCAGGTTGCCACAGCTTAGCTCAAAGGATGGGCCTCCCACTCTGGAAGTTTCATCTTCTCCTGATGCAAAGATGGAGGGTTCAACTGGTGTCATTATAGTTAATCCAAACTGCAGGTCTCCTAGCAACAAGTCCACTCCCCTCCGGGAGAGTACAACTTTATTGCAGCAGTCACTTAATCCTGCTAAGCTACCAGAAACTGCTACTGACATCTCTCTGCACAGTTCTGATGAAAATATACCTATGTCACATTTGTCTGAGAAAGTTATTTCATCTACCTCTTCTGAAAATAGTGGTATGCCCATTCTTTTTAATAAAAATTCTGTCCCTGTGTCTGTTTGCAACACTGCCATGTCGGGAACAATTAAAGAACTTCCCTTTGCAAGTTCTGTTGATAAATCCTCTCTTTTAATGTCAGTTGACAGTACAAACACTACAGGCTCTGCTTGTAACTTAAGTATGCTAAAAACCATCCAGGGAGCTGATACTACATGTGTAGCCATTGTACCAAAATGTATCGATAATGCTCCTGTTCCGACTTCCACAGAGGGTTCTGTCTTACCAAACTCTGTTGATGATAAAAGGTTGCCAATAGTGAGCAACAGTGCTAATAGTAATTTAGTCTCCAGTCAATATACCACTGTGCCATCTCCCTCCATTGGAAATAATTTGCCAAATCATGCCCCTCCCAGCTCTGTCCTGGTTCCCCCAGTGGGAGCCAATGGCAGATTTCCTTCTGATCAGGTAGCCATGTCTGGGTGCGATGAGCAGGCCAGCATGTCTATGAGCACCACTGTGAGAGCAGCTCTGAGCTGCAGTGATCGGCTTGCGGTCACAGACTCCTCAACTAAATGCCCACCTATTGCTTTGTTTACTGGAAACATGTTAACAATAAGCTCTTATAACAGCCCTACCAAGTTAGATACTGAAAGCTTGGAAAAAAGTACAGGTGTCAGAAGCAGGACAGATCTCTCTGGCAAACCTCAGCACCCTCCCGGAGGCTATACACCAGCAGCAGTGAACAGATCGATTCCCTGTAAAGTCATTGTCGATCACAGTGCCACACTGAGCTCCAGCTTATCACTTACAGTTTCCATTGAAAATGCAGAAACTGGCTTAGATGTGCAGAGCAGGCCATCGAGATCAGAAACAGCCTTACAAAATGTGGCATGCCCTCAAGTGTCTGTTATCAACAGGCCTGAACCAACAACCGGGGAAAACATGGAACATGGTTTGGGCTTCATTGCTACCAATATGGCAAAGCAAGAAGGCAAACCATTGAATTCCACCTGCACCCATCTCCGGGAGTTGCCTCTTTCTTCTCCTGACAAAGTAGGTGAGGTGACTACACCTAGTCATGGATTTGCTGAACAGTTACAAGGCCCCACTTCTTTCAAAAGTGAAGCAGACACTGCCTGTAGCAATCAGTATAATACAGGTAACTTGATCTGCTGGAACAGTGAAGATGTAATGAGTACAGAACCTCCTGCAGCCAGTCATCCAACTGCTACAAATAAACATAAGGAGTACCTGGAGCAGAATTGCCCAAAGACTATCAAAACAGAACATTCTAGCTATGCCCATGTCTCAGAGTTACACCCTAGGAATCTTATGGCAAAAATTGCTCTTCCTGTGAAGTCAGAAACCCCTGAAATTGAAAAGTGTTTTAGAATGGACACTGAAGATTTCCCTGTACCAGAAATGCCTACCCAGGCTGAGGTAGCCACCCCAGGTGGACAGCAGACCCCAAACTCTAAGGCACCTGTCTCCAGTACCATGGAAGAGACTCTGTCACTGGCCACAGAATCAGTAAAGAGAGTCCCAAGTGGAGGAAGCTCAAGCTGTCGTCTGTCCTCTGTAGAAGCCAACAATCCTCTAGTGACACAGTTATTACAAGGCAACCTGCCTTTAGAAAAAGCACTGCCACAGCCTCGACTAGGAGCCAAGCTAGAAATTCACCGACTTCCCTTGCCTCTGCAAAGTCCCTCAGTGTGCAAAACAGCGTCTGAGAGGAATATCGTTGAAACTCCTGCTAGCTCTCCAAATCCAGATGGTAAGGGCTACTTGGCAGGGACTCTGGTCCCGCTGCAAATTAGAAAGCGAGAAAACCACCCAAAAAAGAGAATGGCCAGGACTGTGGGGGAACACGCTCAAGTGAAATGTGAACCAGGAAAGCTGTTGATGGACACAGATGTTAAAGGGGCACCATGTGTCATCAACTCCAGCATGAATCAACTGGGGCACGGCCAGCCTTTTAAGCAAGAGTGGATGAGCAAACATGCAGCCCAGAGCAGAATTGCCCACAGCCCTGAGTTGAAGCAGCAGAAGAGGTTCCTTCCTCCTTGTAGCTTCCAGCAGAACTTGTTTCACGTTGACAAGAATGGCAGCTTTCACCCCGACACCAGTACCTCACACCGACAGCAGTTTTACCAAATGCCTATGACTGCACGGGGCCCCATTCCTTCAGCTGCTCTGTTGCAGGCCTCTTCCAAGGCCACAGCTGGCTGCCATGCATTTGCCTTCAACAGGCACCTGGAACAGAAGGGCTTGGGAGAGACTGGAATTCCAACAACCTCTCACCAGTTAAGGTTGGCCAGTGTGTTATCACCCAGTATTCCCATTAAGGAAGGTGATGACATAGGCAGCACTGCACATGCCATCCAGAATAAAGCCTTGGTGCATCCACCACCACCACCACCCCTTCCTCCACCCCCTCCCCCACCTCCTCCCCCTCCTCCTATACCACCTCCCCTTCCTAATGCAGAAGTTCCACCTGATCAAAAACAACCACCAGTTACTATGGAAACCACTAAAAGACTTAGTTGGCCACAGCCAGCCGGCATATGTAGCAATATAAAATCTGAACCTCTTTCCTTTGAGGAGGGTCTGAGTAGCTGTGAACTGAGTATGAAGCAAGTGTCTTATGACCAAAATGAAGTGAAAGAACAGTTAAAAGCCTTTGGGCTAAAAAATGCAGATTTCTCTTCCTATATCCTTTCTGAGCCACAAAAGCCTTTTACCCAATTAGCTGCTCAGAAAATGCAGGTGCAGCCACAGCAGCCACAGCCACAGCCACCACAGCCACAGCCACCACAGCAGCTCTGTGGAAATTACCCAGCTATACACTTTGGTAGCACAAGCTTCAAAAGGGCAGCTTCTGCAATTGAAAAGTCCATTGGAATTTTGGGAAGTGTTTCTAGCACTGCTACAGGTCTCTCTACCCAGAATGCTCAGATTCCAGTTCAAAACTTTGCTGACAACAGCAATGCAGATGAGCTAGAGTTGAAATGTTCGTGCAGGCTGAAAGCCATGATTGTGTGCAAGGGCTGTGGAGCCTTCTGCCACGACGACTGCATAGGCCCTTCCAAACTCTGTGTAGCTTGCCTGGTTGTCCGATAGGAGCCAAGTCCAAGGTGCGGTATCCTGTTTTCCTGTGGAGGAGCCAAACAACAGAAACGGAAATGATGAAATTGCAGTGCTTTCTATAATTCTAATTTATTTTATTTTAGTGAAGATTATATTCTTCACAGATGGATTCCTTTCCTCCCTTCCCCACCCCCTTTGCCTTATTATATCTCTTGAAAAGGATGCATCACATCAGAAATGTCTCAGTGGCATGTTGTATGTGGGTTTTATTTTTGTTTTGTTTTTGTTTTCAATAAGCTTGGTTACTATGATTAAAAAAAAAAAAGGGTATTAAGAAGTGTCATTCCCAGCTTTGAAAACAACCTGCCAATGTGGACACATTGTACTATGTTTTCCTAGGTAGTTGATCTGAAATGCCCTGAGATAAATAATTGGATTATTTTGATTAATTTCAACAGAAAATGAAGTCAGAAGAGGGAGATCGTTCTTTTAAATGGTTTAGAATATTACCCTGAAATACCAATTGCAAGAGTTAGCTGTCCTACTAATTCCTTACCTGAACCTACCTTTACCATGGATTATGCCCAGTCATGTTAAGTGGGGGAAGGATCAAATTTAACGGTGTGACTAGGGAGTTATTTGCTTGCTGAGCCTCACATAAGATATTAAGAGAGGTAAGAGTTGAACGAAAAGAACTGTTAATGATTTCCACATTTAGCCCTCCCAAACACTTAATGCAGTAGAATAGCTTGGCCTCTTAAGAGATTTGCACAGGTTTATCCATCTGGGGAAGAAAGTATCCATCCTCAATCCTAAGTGGGTCTCATAGAGCCAATAATGTAACCTTGGCCACACCAATTTATTAAGTCCAGGGTAACCAGTTCTTGGCTCCTATACTATATACTGTTCTTCATAGCTTCATGCATAACCCTTGAAGCAAGATGAAAAAAAAAAATCCCTCCAATTAACGTATGTTGCATATAGGTGAATAAATGGATAGATACGGCAAATGCTTTCCATTTTATTCAGTATAATACATTCATTAGCTATTAGAATTTGAAGGGAAAGGTGATAGTGGCCCTTCATCAATGACACTTCTGAATTCTGGCTTCTCCACTTAGGCCAGACAGACACTACCTTTTAAGTTGACATTGATGATGAAAGCAAATTTCAAACTAGAGGGCTAATTTAGTAGAAAACACTTTTTTAACAAAATGTTTCTCATATTTTGCTGTCTGTATAAATATATTTGACTCTGAATTTGTAATCCTTATTTTAAAAATTACTTCTAGATAATGCATGCTTAAATTTTTTTTTCTTAATTTAATTCCAGACATGGTTAGTGTTGGGGGAGTGGGAGTGCTTTTTTGAGAAAGGGATACTGTATCTTTTAAAATGACCATCAGTATTTAACCAATACAATATGCATGTTGAGGACTCTGTAGCTACTTTCCAAAAGCTTTTGCTACCATCACATCTAAAAACAGTTGTAATTTGGGGGCTCTAGTCACAAAAGCACATGCAGATTGTAGGAAGAAAAATGTAGTGTACCCTTTTTACTCCAAATTAGCAAAAAAATTTGGAGTGCAAGTGAACTCACCCACTGATGTGGCTGTGACCACTAAAATAAACACAAAAACATAGGAGAAATGGTAATTGATGTCTAGGTAGGACCACCTGGCTGTTTACATGTGGGATTATCTTAATAATGTAAATGCTATACCATTCCCTTAGATTTTGTTTTAAGAGTGGACTAAAATGAGCAATTTAAGATTCTAAAATGTTTTCCCTCATATTTATTGTTATATTGCCAAATTCCTTTTGTTAGGTGATCCAAGTCAGTTTTGATTAACAAAAATTACTAATATGGAAAGATACTTTCTACAAATGCCTCTTTTTGTGAAGATATTCAGCTTTTCAATACTTTTGCTACTATCTTTCCCATAAAACTGATCGTTGAAGAAGTTAGGAGTGCACTTAATCCATTCCAAAGGAATCAGGATAGACTTCAGAAGATCTTTAAGCTCCTCTGGTTGTGCCAAGCTTCAGTTTAGTGGTGTCTTTTGTTTTGTATCACATCATATTGTATTTAACTTTTACAAGGGTCAGAGCAAAGAACTTCATTCCCCGGGTGAGCAGAATGACATTAAGAAGATGCTAGTGTATCTTAGTGTGAACACTCCCTAGGAAATTGGAGTGCACATATCCTAGTTCCAAACCCTTTGGCTACGATGTGGATATGAGGCTCTGTTTACACCAGCAGATTCAAAAATACTGTAGCAGTGACTGATATGCAATGTTGAGAGAAATTCTAACCAACAGAACATTTGCACTTTGTATGTGAGATATGAATGCAACTGATGTGATACTAAATTCATTCTTATCAGCTCAGTCATTTTTGTATATTGCTTGCAAGCGGCTTTTGGGGGATAAAGAAAAGTGTCCTTTTGTATCTTTAATTTTTCATTGACTAGGTTTTAAGAATCTGTTGATGGTTATGTATTTAGTCATTCTGTAGCCTAAATCGGAGCGCAATCAAATTCAAAGTTAACTTTTGCTGATTTTTGCCTCTTCTTGCCCATTCTGGTTTTGCTCCAGTTTAGTTTTCTAGCCTAGTGCTTATGCAGTTTGGTGTCACTGAGCAGCTATGTTCACACACTAAAAAAAAAAAAATAGTGAGATTAACAAAGTAATAAGCAACATGAGGGGTCAGATATTCTGCAGGTAGCTATCAAATGCATGTAGAAAAGCCAACATATATAAGTTAAGCCAATAGGGTTTCTCTTTGCTGATTTGTACCAGCTGCCCCCTTTGAGTAAAGATGGGGTAGTTGGCCCATTTCCTTCTTGGTTAATGTTAACATGTGGGCTTTGATATGTGCCCTGTCATACCTGTGGACTCTTGCACCCTAATGTATCCCCATCAGGAAGAAAAATATTTGCACACTTGCCTTTTGTTTGTTTGTTTTGTTTTCCTTCTTAAAAAAAAATCCTAAGTAGCACTTTTGGAGCAGGGGAAGGAAGAAAAGTTGTTTCCCCTCCCTCACCTTCATGATATGCATATACCTGAGGTGTATAATGACAGTAAGGTACCAAGGAGCATCCTAAGAAATGTGTCCTACTGCAAAGTTCATTTCCAATATGAAGATTCTTTTCTTCCCCAGAGTGAGAAAAATAGAAGGTTTGGTGAACTGAGCGCCCTATTTATATACTGTTTACTTGCTGAGATGTAGTCCGTGGAAAATGTAGGTTAACTTGAAGAAAAGAGACTATTGAGGTTGAACCTCTTTACTCAGCAGACTCCCTGTGGTAGCCTGTGTTGTAGGGGTGAGCTAGAGAACCTGTAGTTGATTTCTGGACCCTAGAGATCCTTGCTCAGTTTAACATAAAAGTAGAATAAATCGGTGCATATGGTGCTTTCCAATGCCATCAGAGGTAAAAGTACTCTATGCTGCAGCCTCATTCATTTTACAAACACATGCACAATTTCAGAGTTCTTGTAGCCTCTGGTTGAACAGTTTCTACAAAGTATGGTAAAGTACCAAGATAAACACTTGAATGCTGGCCAAGCTCAGAAGCTCCATCTCCACAAGATTCAGGCCCATGACCATCTCCCAGGTGTGAACTGACCTATTGAAACTGCAGAACATATGTAGACATTCTGTGACAGTAGCAAAGTTGTCCAGTGGTTATCCATATGTTTTCAGAGAATGATGTGGACAGTACTTGGCTGCCATGGGCCTACGTAGCTAGAATGTTTCCTGAATTTTAAAATCCTGTCTTCAGCCCTCATGTGTTGTCACTGTCAAACCAACAGAAAACATTTTTTAGTCTAATTTAAAGGAGCTGCTTTTTTTATAGCACATACTATTTCTCTTTGTACTATATTTGATAGTCACAGAATAATTTAGTCTGTAGAATAACTTTGTTGTATTTGTACTGTAAATGAATGTTACAAAGAAAGTGCTTTACTTGGTTGCCATAATTCTCTTGTACTGCTTGTAAAATATTCTTCCACACCCACAGCCCCCACCATTCCTTACTTCACAGAAACCTAATCTGATTCACATTTCCAGTACAGGGTTTTGTGTGTGTGTGTATGTGTGTGTGTGTGCGTGCGTGCACGCGTGTGGTTTTCTTTTTCGTTGTCAGTATTCTGAATGTTTACATCTGTTTGACATTAGCCATTTAATGCCTTTTTTAAAAGGCAGTATTACTCCTACAGTATAACAGCAAAATGTGAAATCAACCCCAACATAACATGCATGATGAATACAGACTTGGGGTGAGTGCCCCTGCACCATACATAGACATTTTATATCAGCATACAGAAAAGTAAAACCCTCCTTCAGTCCTCTACCAAAGAAAATACTATTCCCACAGGAAAAAAAAAAATAAAAACAAAACTCAGAAATGGTTTGCAAACTCCTCAGAAGGGGGAGCAGTTGATTTCAATGGGACTGCTACAATTTAATACTGTGTTATGCTTGCTTTGATACCTGACTAAATGTGACTGCCTGCAAGAAGCATTTTAACACTTTTTTTAGACAGTATTTTGTTTAAAATTCAGGGATCATGCATTCTTTAATGGTGCTGTTTGTTTTTTATTTGTTTTTTTTCTACAAAAAAAGTGTTGCCTACAAAAGTGACTGCTCACAATACCATAAGTTAAATGAAATGTTTGTCTTTTTCATGTTTCTCTGTTTCCCTCTCCCTAAAGTAACAATTTGGGCTTCAATATTAAAATATTCTGAAGAAAATAAAGAAGTTAAATATAAATGCTTGTCAGTAGTGGGTTTTTTAATCTTTTATTTCTGTGTGGTTTGTTGACACATACTACATCTTGTGCTATTGCATTGGTAATTTGAATCAGTGAAAAAAGGTGGGAGTATGCCTATGGTATTTTTGAAAATGGCTGACCCAGTTGTAGGATTGTTTGGGATGGAATAGTCACTAGTCAGTCTATAGGGCTGATTTACAAATGAGCAAACAAAACCAGACACTTGAATAGACCTACACTATTCTCATCAGTTTTTATCCCTGTCTGATAACAGCCTTTTATAAATATCTTGTCCTTTTTTCTGAATACTTAGCATTCAAATTAGAAATCTTTTGCTATAAAAAAATATTTGCCGTATGTGTAATTTACACTTTGAAAATCCATGACAGAAATTTTTTCCCCAAAGTTGTTCCATTTTAAAACTTTTTATCTGACATTAAAAAAAATAAAGTGAAGGTATTTCTATGTAGAATAAAATAAAAGTTTTCATTTAGTTTTAAGACTTTAGGACCACCTTGTTTATATGAAGATTTCTTATTGACATCTACAAAAGATTTTCTACATATGCCTTATGTTAAGTAATAGTCAAAGCAATTAACTTAAAACACCTTTTCTGTTAAAATTAATCTAAATTTATACTGTGCTTTTATCATTTGGAAATGTAATGACTGGACATGCTAATGATTCCAGTAAAATCTGAATATTTTCATAAGCTTCTCTCTCCCCCAAGTCATATTCAAATAAGGTGGTGAGTCATCTGAACTTTTATAATGTGTTTTGTATGGATTTTTTTTCTCTTCATTATACTATGAACATTTAGCTCTCCTAGGGATTTCCCATCTGTGCTATTGTTACTAAACTTATTATTAACAACAAGATGTTTACTAATTTATTTTAGAGCCTGTGCAAAATATCTTTTGGTATTTTTATTGGTGCCCCCAACAGAGAAATATCCAGCTTAAGATTAATTAAATGAGGTAAGAAATGGTAACATTATTTTGTTATAGAGGAGTCATAAGTGACTTTAGAGATGGAGCACAGTTAAACATCTCATTTCTACAAGTGAGAAACAGGAAGTTTAGAGGGGTGAAAGCATTTGTCCAAGGTCACACAGTTAGTAATGATGCCTAAGATTTCAACCTGGGTCCTTTGGATCCAAATCAAGTTATTTTAAAAATAATAATAATTGCATTGTTACTTATATTAAAATTTCTCTCTGTCTAGTGCCTACTTCCCAACTGCCTTGCAAACATGCCCATGTTTCCCCCATCATGAAAAACAAACCAACAAACTAAAAATCTCTGACTTGATCCATCCATCCCAGCTCACTCTCTAGTGGCTAAATTCCTTATGGACATCCATAATCAGTTGCCCCAGCCTCTTTTTTTTTTTTTTTTAACACTCTCAATTCTGAAATATGGCTTCAGCTTCATCGTTTGACTGAAACTGATCTCTAATGTCACCAATGATTTTTTTCTTTTTTTTAGTGAGGCAACTGGGGTTAAGTGACTTGCCCAGGGTCACACAGCTAGTAAGTGTTAAGTGTCTGAGGCTGGATTTGAACTCAGGTACTCCTGACTCCAGGGCCAGTGCTCTATCCACAGTGCCACCTAGCTGCCACCAATGATTTCTTGATTGTTAAATCTAATATCCTTTTCTCAGTCTTTTCTTGACTTCACTGCAGTCTTTGACTTTGTCAGTAATCCTCTCCTTGATATTCTTTTCTCTCTAGGTTTTTGTTACACTACTCTCTCCTGGTTCTTGTACCTGTGAGACTTCTCAGATTCCTTTGCTGCATCTCCTAGGCCACTCCTGCAAACAGTTGGTTATCTTGAACCCTTTTCCCTCTAGATACTTTTTCACTTGGTGATCAGAACAGTTTCCATAGATTAGAAGGAAGAAAACTAGAGTTTCTACTAAATACCCTCATCTGATCCTCTCAATAACTCTTAAGAGGTAGCTGTTATCTTCATTTTGCATTTGAAAAGCCTGAGGCAAATGACATTCCCGTGGTCTCATAGCTAGTAAGTAAAAGAGGCTAGATTTGAATTTAAGCTTCCAGATTCCAGGCCCAGTGATCTCTGGAGATCAAATTATCAGCTCCATGCAGATGATGCTTAGATCTCAGTGCTTATTTATCCAGCACTAATCTCTCTCTTGATCTCTGGTGTGGCATCTCAAACTAAATGTGCCATAGACCTCTTAAACTCAACATTTCCAAAACACAATCTTCCTCTCTCCCCCACCAACCCCATGCCTTCCTTTCTTCCTAAATTCCCTGTTACTGTTTGAAAGTTACCATTATCCTCTCAGTCTCAGACCCTCAGCCTATGTCATCTTCAGTTCCTCCCTCTCACCCATCCTGTATCTAAACAGTTTCAAAATCTTTGAAACATTTTTTTTAAGATTTACATTTGAATTTTTATTTGCAAAATAATCTGAGTGCACAACAATAAACCTACAAATATAATTGTCTTCTCTCAGTCTGGTAGGATGGTAAAACAATTTTGGTTTTTAGCTGGTCTTAAGGTTGCTAAAGCAACAATCTGATGCCCAGGAGCAACACATTGCATCATATTATAGCAGCTATCCTTAACACCACTGATCAGAGCCGTGACCCTCATGTCTGGGTCCCCAGTGGGCGCGCAGGCAGGGAAAGATTGGAAACTCGTGCGGCCAGCGCCCCTGCTCTGAAACATTTCTAATACAAAGATTCTTAAATTGTGAGTCACGACTCCATATGGGGCCATGTAACTGAATGTGGGGGTGGCAAAAAAAAAAATTGGCAATAGTAAAAGGTTATGTATCTCTATTTTATATACCTATGTACCCAGAGTCCTGTAAAAATTTCTCAGGTGAAAAACGGTCATGAGTGGAAAAATTTTAAGAAACCCTGCTCTAATACAGTCCCTTCTCTTTGACACTGCCATCACCACCCTGGTATAAGACCTCATCACCTCACATATTGCAATAGTCCTCTAGTTAGCCCTTGTCTGTTCCTATTATAATCCATTCTCCATTCAGCTATCAAAATGCAGGCCGGGCCGCATCACCACCGATTTTTAAAATTCCATTGTCTGTAGGATCAAATATAAAATCCCATTTATTTGTTTCGTGAGAATCAAAAGTGGAAATATTTAGAAAATACTTTGTAACTCCAAAGCCCTACATAATCATATAAACCAAACCTTATATATGTTATACATGTATATAATATAGAACTTACATAAGCATATCACAATCTATGATATAGGATAGTATATAAACTTAAATAAATACATAATTTATATATGACAATTTACATAAATTATTTTTGAAAGCCCTTCATAATCTGGGCCTTTGCCAGCATTCCTGTCTTCTCACACTTTACTCTCATCCATGTATTTTATGATGTTATGAAAGACCTCCTTGCTGTTCCACACATAAGACATTCTATCACCTGTCTCCATGAATTTTCAATAGCTGTTTCCCTTTTCTGAAATGTCCTCTTCCTTCTGTCTCCAAGCTTCCCTAACTTCCTTCAAGTCAGCTAAAATCTCACCTTCTGCAAGAAATCTCTCCTCTTCCTTAATATTAATGCATCCCCTTTGCTATTATCTCCAATATATTCTCTAGATAGCTTTTTTTTTTTTTTTGGTACATAGTTGTTTGTCTATTGTCTTCCCTGTTAGATTTTGGACTCCTTCAGGGCATGGATTGTTTTGGACCTTTCTTAGTATAGCCCTAGTGCTTAGCACAGTGCCTGCTCCATTAGGGGCACTTAATAAATGTTTACAAACTTGACCAAATTAACCTGAATTAGAATCATGAGAATCAACTTTATATCCATTATGTCCAGTTTCTGAGATACAAAGTAGCAAGTATTTTAAGAAACATTATACACACATGTAAATATATACTTTGTTTTTGTAGTCTATGTTGTGGGGAAAACATTCTGGGTCTGGAGTCAAAACTGTTTGAATAAATACTTTGTTACCAGCTATGTGACCAGGGACAAGTCAGTGCCGAGCTTGGAGTCAGGAAGACCTGTATTCAAATGTGATCTCACGCATTTACTATCTGTGTGATTCTGGGCAAGTCACTTAACCTCTGTTTGAGTTTCCTCATCTGTAAAGTGGGGATGACTAGCACTTTCCTCCCAGGATTGTTGTGAGAATCCAATGAATTAATAATTGTAAAGAACTTAGTTCAGTGCCTGGTCTTAAGTTTCCTCAGTTGTAAAATGAAGACCTTTGTATTTGTAATGATTGGATTGATGCCACCTACTGGAGACTTGCTGTGGGAAAGCTCCGCCATGATGAAAATGCCTCAGAGGCATTGTGGCTTTTCCTTGGCATCAGGAAATGACGTTTACTCATGGGTGCTGTCTATCAAGGCTACCAACCAATCAACTTGAGGAGCCTCCTATTTTCTGGGTGGAGACAGGAAGGAGGAAAGGGAGCCTGCGCGTAGAGCTCTCGCGCTTTTGGGTTCCTGACTTGATGGTGGTGGCGGTGGCAGAGGACTTCACAGGAAATTTGAGGAAAAATAGGAATGCCAGGCTGTTGGGATTCTGTTCTCAATCTTTTTCTTTCTATTTTTCAATAAACCCTTAAAAACCTAAACTTGTTTTATCAGTGATTTTAGTCAGTTTCCCCCAAAACTGGGGGAACAGATTAGAATCCACATTTAGAATCTTAAATTGCACATATTAGATGATCTTTAAGTTCCTTTCTGTATTAAATTTGTTATAAGGAAATTCCTTTACTTGAACCTAAAGTGAGATTGTCAAAACTGGAATTCAAGTTTTCCACTTCTCTTTTTGATTGTTTCCTGGAGAAGTTTTGTCCCCCTCCCCAAGAAATTCTCTTCAAATGTATTCAAGATCATAATGTAAAATTTTATGTAGATAAGGTGCTCTTAATAGCTCCAAGTTCAGAGAGTCCTTAGTTTTGATACTGAGAGAACAGTACCAATATGAATGATTAAAACCCATAGACAATTAAAAATTTTAATTTAGATTGTAATTAAGTGTGACACTAGCAGCAAATTCAGTATAAATCATTGGTGAGGAAGAGGGCTGAGACTAACTGCTATATTCCTTAATTAGGAGACCAATCTGAATTGTTGTTTTTGCTTTTTCTTTAAAGGAAATAATGCTTGGTTTTGCATCCCTGAATGTTAAAAAAAAAAAAGTCTAACTTGTTTAAAAAAGAAGTAACAATCTGTTTTAAAAAGATTTTAACTTAGCACATTGTTTTGTGCAAATGAATATTGCTAAAGTAGTTTTACTTCTAATAGCTGATAATTATGATTATTTCCATCTGTAAATTTTCCACAGGGCCTCCACTTCATGTGTTGGTGGGTTTGGGGGGGGGGGGTTGTTTTGTTTTGTTTTTGTGGGGCAATGAGGTTTAAGTGACTTGCCCAGGGTCACACAGCTAGTGTCAAGTGTCTGAGGCTGGATTTGAACTCAGGTCCTCCTGAATCCAGGGCCAGCACTTTTATGCACTGCACCACCTAGCTGCCCCCTATTCATGGCCTTTTACTAGATGTCTTGACATTGCATGGACACCAATGGAATATGTGGATTATCTATTGGTTACCTCTGGCTTTCCCTACATGATTGTCCCATGTCCTCTACTGGTCATACACCTCTGATGATATACCACTTTTCCTAAGAAATTCTTCATTGGTAATATATTTTAACCTACTTGTACTTGCATTTTCCATTGATTTGTTGATAACCCTCAAGTTTAATTCTTCAAATATTATGGTATTTCCTGATTTGTAGCTGTCAAGAATCACTGGAAGAAATTAGTGTTTAAAAAAAAAAAGGTGGCCTTTATTTCATGAAGAAGCTTGAGATCATTAAAAAAAAAAATTGTGTAATTTCCCAAAGACACTTAAGTTAACTTTTATCCTTCAATTCTGAGTCTAGTTTTGTGTATAGTTCATTATATATCTAGTTTATCTGTCCAAGATATAGATACTAATGGACCACCTTTGAGGGATATTCATCCAACAACATCATATAGTCTAAAATGTAGATAAACATTCTTTATCCACTTGGTTTTTTCTATATGAACGTAGTTAGAACAAATGTTTTTTGTGTTATGATGGTCCACATTTAGAATATCCTACACTGTTTCAGGGCTTGATGCAATCACCACAATGTTATGTGCAAAAAGGAATATATGAAAAATGTTTGTTTCATTGCTAGAAAATCTTCTATTTGAGTTATACTCTGGACATCCTTCATGATGGTGGTAATTGCCTTAGGTGAGCAAAAGTTCTCTGTTTTATGCTTGATTTGATATTAAAATTCAGATGATATCAACCAAAATTATCTTGTTACATGTAAGGAGTCATAATTTCATAGTCTAAGGAAATACCTTTTGGAAGTGACATTTTGATCAATTAATTAAATGCTCTTTTATAGTTTACAAAGAAAACCCAGAGCAGAAACTTCATACATTTCAGTCAGCTGAGATAGTGTAAAGATGAAGTATGCTGTAGAAAATTATGTGCAAAAGCCTACCTGTGCTTTTCATGCCTTCATTGAATACGCCAACCATTTCTTTAGATTATTTTCATAAAAATTGTGTGTGGGTTATCAGGGGTCTGTAGTTTCTGATATTTTCTATGTTTTCTTCAGTGCTATTTCTATTTCTTGATAGAATACATCAGGAATATTAAGCATTCAAATGCGGTGACTCCACTGACATTGATGGAGAAGAATTTGTGATAGAAATCTTCATAGATCATTTCCATTATATGTATTATGTGTGTATATATGTGTATATCTAGTCCTTATCTATATTATATATGCATTTTGTCCATATTTATGCATATATGCACATAAATACATACATATCTCCTTTTCATTTCCATTATAATGATTGGAATGATGCCACCTGCTGAAGACTTACTGTAGAAAGGCTCTGCCATAAGGAGAAGGCGCCTGAGGGCAAGACATGTGGCTTTTCTTTGGTGTCAGGAAGTGACATTTGCTGGTGGGAGGAAGAGGGGGCGAGGCTGGCTCTCTCACTCTCTTTTGTGAGGACACTAGTGGAGAGTGGAGCTAAAGATGTGCTCTCCCTTTGATAGATAGATGCATCTAGGCCTTTCTCTTTTTCTTCACCAAATTCTTATTCTCCTTAATAAATGCTTAAAAGTCTAACTCTTGCTAAAGCTTATAATTTATTGGCGACCCCTCATTAGATATTTTAGACAGACTAGCTAGAATTTTAGCCCCTTACACCATCCTAAAATGCCCTAAAACTGACTTAATTTTCTCCCCAAGTTTTCTTTAAGTTTGTTTTTTCACCTTTTGCTACACAAGATAAGAGTCTTCCACAAATCTCTTTTGTAAGATTTTACAATAAGCTTATATTCTAATCCAGTATTTGCTAAGACAATTTCTAGGCTCTTGGTCTCCTGGTAGCAATTGATTTAAGTCAGGTAAACTATTAGAAATAGCAAAAGTTTATGTCAATATCTGTTCTTTAATCCATTTCCCATTTTTCGACATCAGCAGCTTAATTTAATATGATAGATTCAGGTTGCCTTACTTGCATATCCTATCTTCTCATTTGTATTCTAATTTGCTATTGATTTTTGTTTTTAGTCTAACATATCAATAGTCTGAATGTACAGATGCAGACTTTCAGCCTCTCATTTCAAAATCATTTTTTTTAATGTTTTTAACATACCATCCTCCTCTTTGCCTACCTTTGTATTAAAGTCACTGGGTATTAAACATTTTTAATTTGAAGAGTCACATAAAATCTTTGTAAAATTTCAGTGAGTACTCTGCAACAGATGTTGGCACATAAGCTACAATTATCTTAGTGATGATATTTTTGCAAATGAGTATCATGAGCACTGCAATACATAATGACTAGCTATGCTGAGATGATGTTTCCCATTGCCTTTGAGTGCACAGTGATTTCAATTCCCAACAATTAGATTTTCCTCAGAAGGAGAATCCATGGAACATCTTTCCACCTAATTATGACTTCCATTTGGTTTTATTTATAGCAAGAATATCAATATTGATATGATTCAATTTTTTTTAGGAGTACATCCAGTCAGTGGACAGAGATCTTCCATTTTGTATAGCAACAGCAGATTACTTAGTATTTCTAAATAATCTACAAACTTATTTTTGGCACCCTCTATTCTGTTTTGGTTTTTTTTAAACTAGTTTGTCACCTTCACTGAAGCAAAAAGAGAGCCATACAGGACTGAGAACCATTTTGTATTTGTTTCATGAGTTACCAGGTCCAAAGAAGTCACCAGCTAGGTGGCCCAGTGGATAGAGCACCGGCCCTGGAGTCAGGAGGACCTGAGTGCAAATGCGGCCTCAGACACTTGATAACTTACTAGCTGTGTGACCCTAGGAAAGTCACTTAACCCCAATTGCCTCATCAAAAAAAAAAAAAAAAGAATATATGGGGGGGGGCAGCTAGGTGGTACAGTGGATAAAGCACTGGCCCTGGATTCAGGAGTACCTGAGTTCAAATCTGGCCTCAGATGCTTGACACATACTAGCTGTGTGCCCTGCGCAAGTCACTTAACCCCCATTGCCCAGAAAAAAAAATTTATATATATATATGTATATATGTATATATGTGTGTATATATATATATATATATGAATATATATATATGGGGGTGCCTATCTCTGTTCTAGGCTTTAGGGAACTTAGCTGGGGTTTCTAATATATTGCTACTTATAGGAGGCAGCTAGGTGGCGCAGGGGATAAAGCACTGGCCCTGGATTCAGAAGGACCTGGGTTCAAATGCGGCCTCAGACACTTGACACTTACTAGCTGTGTGACCCTGGGCAAGTCACTTAACCCTCTGCCTCACCAAAAAAAAAAAAAAGAACCTTTTATATTGCTACTTACAAATTAGAGGCTATAGCACCAGTCTTTGCATTAAGTATTTATTAAATCATATTAATTAGTAAAGAGAGAGAGCACATGGTTAATGTAAAGAATTGTTATTTGATGTTTTTATGCCTTGGTGCACACTGGCCTGAGGCTCCGCAAACCTCACGGTGCTCCACCCACTGGTTGTAGCCATCACCATGGCGTTGGCACCTCACATCATCACCACTGGCCAACGCCTACATGGGCCTGGCAAAATTATGATCAGAAGCCTAGTGAGGGCAGTCATGTGACTGTCAGAGCGGCCATCCCATTGGCTGGGGCTGTGTGGGGTGTTTCTAGGTTGGGGGGGGGGAATTGGGCATTCTAGGTGGAAGCTGGAAAGCAATAGGCGTTCTGCTGTGTATTTTCAGCTGATTCCTGGGCGGTGGTATTTTTTCAGGTATTATAATTTCCCTTTCCCCATTTTATTTCCTTTCCCTTGATCCTACTGATCCTGTTTGTGGTTTGTTTGTTTTTTAAGTTCGTTCTTGTTAAAATAAATCTTGTTCTGTTTTGAGGGAGGCTACTGGTCTCCTTCCTTGCCCCAATATTGTGGCGAGCTGCTTAGCTACCACTCCCCAATTAAAAATTGGTCCCCACATTCCAAAAGTTCAGAAGCCCTACATTACCTAGGATAGAGAGAGAGCAAGGAGGCCAAATGGCTGCTTCCTCCAATGTCCCAGCCAAGAGAGAGTATTAGTGAGAGTCAGCTCCCTGCAGTCTGGAGGAGAGGGCGGCCCTCACACACTGCTCAAAGCTAATTGGTTAGCATCATTCAAATCTATTAGTTTACTGGACTTAAGGGTGGTTCATATTAAAATGAGCAGTAAGTGCTAAGGTCAGAGTCCAGAGGACAGACCCTCTAAGGGGAAAGACTTTCAGGTAGGTGCGGTTTTAATCTCTATTGTCTGTATTCTGAGAGTCTGGGCTGGCTTTAAAAGAGATCTGGTGGGGCAGCTAGATGGTGCAGTGGATAGAGCACTGGCCCTGGATTCAGGAGTACCTGAGTTTGAATCCAGCCTCAGACACTTAACATTTACTAGCTGTGTGACCCTGGGCAAGTCACTTAACCCCAATTCCCTCACAAAAATAGAGATCCAGCAAGGCACCCTCAAGTAGGGGAGGCCTCTGGGTCCCCCAGAACCCAATTATTTACTCACACTGTGCTAGACTGGTCTGCAGAAAGCAGACATTGTGTGTTACCAGAACTCTTCTCAAATCTATTCCAGTATGGCAAAAATCTTTCAGACATTTTTTTAGCATAAACCTTGAGAACCTAGGTCATTTCTCTGCCACATTCAAATCTTAGAATAGGACTCCTGTAGAGGAATTAAATAGAAAAAAGAATGGTGGTAGAGATCCCTGGTCAATGAAAGCAATGTCTGGGAATATGAATAATGGTAAATTTCAAGGAGAATTTTAGGTAAATAATAGGTAATTAAATTTAAATATTATCAAAAGGAATTCAAATAAATTCTGGCCAGTTGGAGGTGCAATTATCCATCTGACACAGGATTAGAGAAGCAAGAATACAAACTCCTTGAGAACAAGGAATTTCAATTTCTGTAAAATTGAAAGATGAGGTCGAAGGTCTTCCTAGGTTTGAGAGTGGAATTGAGTCCTGTGAAGAAAAAGAAGCATCCCATGCTCCCCCAGGACAATGACTAAGATCTAAAGGTAACATCAGGGAAAAATGTTTGATATCTGGTAACTTCTTTATGAGAGGTCCATAGATTACCTGTCAAGAAAAATTGGAAGGAATACTGCCTTCCCAGGATAAGGACCTGGGATATGATCCTCTCCCAAGGCTCATTGAACCTCGTGAGCACCAGTCATTTCTAAAGATTGATATAGGGCCAAGGATTACCAGAAGAAAATTTGAACTTCAAAACTATTGAGATTGTAAAATCCTAGGCTGAAAACAAGAAATGAGGGAAATAAGTGATATTTCATTACTATTACCAGAGTTGATGTGTAATGCTTTAGTAAAGAAAAAGAAATTATTTGGGAAAATGAACACCCAGTTAAGAAGATGGCTTTGGAGCATAAAATTTAAATTTCTGAATCAGGACCTAAAATGTAAGAACAATGGGCTCTTGGGGCATCTAGGTGGCTTAGTGAATAAAGCACTGGCCCTGGATTCAGGAGGACCTGAGTTCAAATACAACCTCAGACACTTGACACTTACTAGCTGTGTGACCTGGGCAAGTCACTTAGCCCTCATTGCCCCACCCAAAAAAAATCTACTAAAAAAAAAAAAAAAGAATGGGCTCTTGGCCATGGTTGGAGTACATTAAATGAAGACTAAGGAGACTCGCAGATTTGATTAAAAGAACTTTATACTGAAAATGGTATGGACAAAGGTCCTATTTTATGCCTATAATTGCTAAAGCTGATAACTCAGTAAATAACTGATGTGACTTAGGAAGAATAACAGTGAATATGCCTGTTAATCCCCAGGAGATAATATCTGGGAAGGAAACTAATAAAACTCTTTGACTCCAGTACTCATTAATTTATTTGTGTATGGGTAGAATAATAGAGTGAACTAGAGATCACGATACAAATAAATGAATGCAATTTCATAGAGATATGTTGGGAGATGATTCAGAACCTGTGTTTACTTTAATGGAAGGGAAATTTGCAAATATAGCACCTAGATGCTGTTGTGATGTCCACCTGTCTGTTTCCTCCTCGCTCCTGTCAGTCCTAAACAGAAAAAGGTGGAGTTGAAAAATGTCACACAGAGCAGCTAGGTGGCACAGTGGATAAAGCATTGGCCCTGGATTCAAGGCACTTGACACTTACTAGCTCTGTGACCCTGGGCAAGTCACTTAACACTCATTACCCCACCAAAAGAAAGAAAAAGAAAAATGTCACACAACCTTAGCCTCTAACTCTCAGTAAGGCACAAAGCATAGGGTTCTAGTTCGTATATTTCATATTCCATTCAGCATACTCAGCAAAATAATAGAGAATGATCTTTAAATCAATTAAGCTTAATTTTAAAAAAACCACCATTGCACAATAAAGATCTGTGTGAAGTGAATAGAAAAATCAATTGGAAAACTCTTTGGGTGTCTGAAGGGGAGGGGAAAGAGAAGACATCTTCAACTACTTCACAGCTATGGGGAAAATGTCCACTATTACTCCTATTCCATTTTGATTGCCAATGCCTTATTTATCTTCCTAGGCATTCGGTCTCCCTGGAACAGACTTTGCTCTGCCCATCTTTAGGGTCTTCCAGACTTTGCACAGCAGCAATATATTATACTCCCATCCCAAACTCCACTTGGCTGGGATCTCCACATTCTTTTCCCCAGGGAGCTATGTTATTAGTTCCTGGGAGCTTTCAGGAAGGACTATACACATATTAAAAAGAAATCCATGGGGCAGCTGGGTGGTGCAGGGATAAAGCACCGGCCCTGGATTCAGGAAGACCTGAGTTCAAATCGGGCCTCCGACACTTGACACTTACTAGCTGTGTGACTCTGGGCAAGTCATTTAACACTCATTGCTCCACAAAAAACCAAAAACAAAAATAACAACAAAAAAGAAACCCTTATTTAAAGAACTCTGTGAACTAGACGGGGAAATGGAGCAGAGATCATTGAGGTGAAGATCATTAGAGGGAGAAAAATAAGAGGCAATATGCTGAGAGTACATTCTAGATCAGCTTTCCAGAATGAAGAATGGATCATGAATTTCAGAGGCAGATTATGAAGTTGGTATGGAAGCAAGATACAGTAGAGATGGAGACTTCTGAAGAAGCTCTCTCTTAGCTAAAAACAGTCACTGAGATTGTTTTGGCCTTGATAATTTCATCCTTCAGAATGCTAAGGAAGTGCTAGAGGATGTTGGCTACTCTGCATCTGCTTTTGACCAATAGGGAAGAATTTAATGCAGATGTAGACATGATAGAACTTGCAGAGGTCATACCACATGTTCAACTTTCTGGAAGATAAAAAGAGGAAAAGCAGAGTCTTATGCATACCTTAGACTATGGAATGAAATTTTATAGTCAATAAATAATATGCTCAGTGGGACCTTATATTCCCTATACCCCTTGGCTCAGGATGGGCAGATTTCCAAGAATTTTAGAGAAAGAATATGAAAGAACACATGACCTAATTTTTTTAAAAGCAAATATTAGCCCAAGAGGAATAGGACAACCAAGAGTATAATTCTGTTATGTATAAATGATTCTGAATACAGAAAAATATAAAACAATTCAAGAAGCTAGTGTAGCTACACAAAACTTCAAACATGGTTGTAAAAATTAAGGTTAGATTTTTTTTTTTTTTTTGCTTTTCCCCCAGAACTCATGGCAGAGGTTAAAAGTTTCAGAGAGGTGGATTTTAATTCAATTCAAAGGTTGAATGAACCACCCAAGCACGTTGTTTGTTGTTGTTGTTGTTGAATTGTTTTTCAGTTGTGTCCAACTTTTCATTTACTCCCATTTTGGCTTTTCTTGGCAAAGATACTGTAGTGATTTTCCACTTCCTTCTCCAGCTCATTTTACAGATGAGGAAACTGAAGCAAACAGGGTTAAGTGACTTGCCCAGGGTCACTCAGCCAGTAAGTATCTGAAGCCAAATTTGAACTCAAGAAGATAAGTCTTCCCGACTTCAGGCCCTGTACTCTGTCAACCGTACCATCCAGCTGTCCCCTAAGGAAGTAGTAAATTCTTTATTATTGGAGGTCTCCAGATGGAGATTAGATGACTTCATCTTTCAGATATCGTAGACAATATTTGTACTTCAGGTAAATTTAGGCTAGATGACACCTGAAGTCACTCCCAGTGCCAAGACTGTAATTTTATATATCTAAATTTGAGTCATTTATTGAGTCACAAATCCATTGTGTGTTCAATGGTCCCTGGAGTACTAGGATTAGGCATCAGAGTAGCAGATTTAGAGCTAAAGGGATGTTAGGTTAATTGAGTTCAAAGGCTGAATTTTACAGATGAGGTAATGGGGGTCCAGATAGGTGATGAAGTGACATGCTCAGTGTCCCACCCCTAGTAAATGTGATATAGGATTAGAACCTTGCTGTATCTGATTCCAAATTAGGATAGAGTGAAAATGAAGAAATGGTTTCATTAATTCGTTTGACCTAGAAAAAATAAATCTTGACAGACTAAAACCCTAAAAGACCTAGATTAGGGTCTTTAGCAAAATGCATATATCTTCTATGTATGCTTTATGGGAAAATCTAATATGATAGAAACCTAAGACTTTCTTGTCCTCCAGTGCAGTCACAGTAGCATTAAAGGAAATGGGTTTATTAGAAAGCTTCAGTTTTACTGTAAAGGGGTAGGCTGGAGAGAGGAGTCCAGGTAGGCCTTTAAAAAGTGTTTGGAGGTTGATTGCCTGCCTGACTCTATAGTTTACATTTGCTCATGTTTAGAGCTAAAATTCTAGCTAAACTGTCTAAAATATCTAATGAGAGGTCGCCAATAAATTATAAGCTTTAGCAAGAGTTAGACTTTTAAGCATTTATTAAGGAGAATAAGAATTTGGTTAAGAGAAAGAAAAAGGCCTAGATTCCTATCTATTAAAGCGAGAGCACATTTCTAGCTCCGCTCTCCACCAGAGTCCAAAGGAAAGAGCCTGAGCCCAAGCGCCAGTCTCTTCCTTCCTCCTCCCACTCGCCCGTGTCACTCCTGGTCTTGCCCTCAAAGACCTTCGCTTCATGGGTGGAACTCTTCTACAGTAAGTCTCCAGCAGGTGGCCTCATTCCAATCATTACACTCATCACCAAACACAAAAAAACCTGGAAAGGAAACACAGGTCAATGTATGTCTATTATTTTCAGATTAATGATAATGATGATAAAAATAACAGCTAACATTTATGTAGAACTTTAAGGTTTGCAAAGCATTTTACCCATATTACCCCCATTTCATGCTCAAAATAAGCCTCTAAAGTGTATGCTATAATTAGCCCCATTTTATAGATAAGGACATTCAAGTTAAGAAGAATTAAGCTATTGAAAGCTACTAAGAGTCTGTATTAGTTTTTAACAAATATTCATTTATTATTTGTCTGATTACAAGTATACTACTTAGAATTCCTATATGTAAAATCATAAAGTGAGTGGCATAGGCTTTCAAGAACCAAAGGGCATTATTATAGGCCTACATCAAAAAAATGCAGCTAAGTTGTGCAATGGATAGCATGCCAAGCCTCAAGTCAGACACTTACTTACCAGCTGTGTGACCCTGGGCAAGTCACCTAATCCTGTTTTCCTCAGTTTCCTCATCTGTAAAATGAGTTGGAGAAGGAAATGACAAATCACTCCAGTATCTTTGCCAAGAAAACTCCAAATGGGGTCATGAAAAGTAGGACGTGACTGAACAACATTAAAAAGTAAGGACTGAGGCCTCTCAGTGTTCCAATCAGCTAATGTATTCTCCAGTTCTTGATATTATAAAAATCAGGATATTAACTGATTATTTGGGTTTATGGGATGATAGAAAGAAGTGGAAGGAAACTTCAGATAATCTAATTCCCTCACTCATGAGTAAACCTTGACTTAGAGAAGGAAAATGATTCCAGCTCAAGTCTTCTGATTCATTGTTCTCTATGTCCTACAAGAGGTCATATCAGAATTCAAATTCCTCAACAATTTGGTGGACAGTGACCATCTTAATGATGGTTCCTTACATCTGAATAGAATTTTACATATTTCAAAATACTTTAGTTGGTGTATCTTTTCTCCATCTAATGGTTTATTTAATGGATGACAGCTTTTTTCCTTAGGGCCGTCAATACTTGAAAATGCTGTTGTTTTTGCTTAATAAAATGTGTGGTGGTATTTACTCTGAGTTTTATTTTAGACACCCTTTAAATGAATTATGAGCTCCTAATGAGGACAGTTAAGTGAACAAAATGTTGTTTGAAAAGAAGTGTGAACATATTCCAATGGTTTAATGTTTGTTGATTGATGTTAGCTTAAAAAGGAGAGCAATATTCATCAATTGAATGTTTTGAAAATTACAAAAAAAAGATAATATCCTTATTCATGTCTTCTAGACTTTTAATTGGAAATTGTTTGTTAAAAGGTGCTGTTTAGGCATTTACATAAAAAAGGAGACAAGAAGAAGCCAGATTACAATTGACACTTGATCTACTATTTTGCAGATACTATCTCACAGTGATGCCTTAGCATTTGTGAATTCATTTCAGAGATTGAAAGCTGAAAATACCCTAGCAGCTCACCTGAGCAGCCTACTAAGTTTTTAGACGGGTAATCATTTAATTTTAGAGACTACACGGATCTCAATGGTAATTTAATTCATCTCCTCCCCTCTTACCCCCCCCAAACCCCCAAACATCCCTTCTTTAATATACCCAACAAGTAGTTATCCAGCCTTTATTTGAAGACACCAAGTGAGGTAGTATCTAATACCTCCCAAGGAAGCTTATGTCATTTATTATGGTTAGCTTTAATTCTTAAGAAGTTTACCTGTATGTCAAGCCTAAAGTTTCTTATTCTTTGCCTTAAACAAAACAAAACCAAACCAAAAAAACCATTCCCAGCACTGTATATAGGGCCTAGCACACAGTAAGTACTTGTTGATTGACAATTCCACCCATTGCACCTATTTAGCCATAGTCTTCTATGGCTAAAAAGAGCAATTCAGCACCCCCTTCCATACAACCCTTCGAATATTTGAAGCTAGCAATCATGCTCTAACTGTATTTTCTCTTCTACAGGGTAAACAAGCCCATTTCCTTCATCTAATCTCATTTGGCATTTATTTAAAACCTTTCACCATCCTGGAAACCCAACTCTGGATGCTCTACAACAGTAGCATCAAACTAAAAAAAGAAGCAATCCCTGAATAGTGACTTAAAAAAACGCAAATTAACACTATCTTATATTTTTATTTATTTTGTTAAACAATTCCCAATTAGATTTTTTAAAATTTAATTTAATTTTTTTTGTGTGAGGCAATTGGGGTTAAGTGCCAATTAGATTTTTAACCTGGTTCAGGCTGAATGGGGACTTTAGCAAACTCCATGTTGGTCACAGGCTGGGAGTCAAACACCTCTGCTCTACAATTTATAACAGCAGCAATAATAGCTAATACATACAGAACTGAACCGTTTGCAAAGCACATTATATCTTCTTATTTGATCCTCAAATCAACCTGTGAGGTAGATACTATTATTATCCCACTCTACAGAAGAGGAAACAGACTGAAAGTTTAAAAATAAATTGTCCAAGGACACAGAGCTAATAAATGTCTGAGGCAGGATTTGAACTTGGGCCTTCCTGACTCCAAGTCCAGTGCTTTATTTACCATGTCACCTAGCTGTCTCTAGCTTATAAAATGTGGAGTTAAGAAATAAACATAACACTTTGGGTGTGGTCTAAACAGGTTACAGCATAACAGAACCTCTTTATTCCTGAAAGTTACATCCCTCCTAAGCAGTCAAAAATCATATTAGCTTTTTTGACTATCATAGACTGTTGACTCATACTTAAATTATGCTTAAATTTTTGTACACTAAAATCCTTACTTCTTTCACATTTAGCTGTTTTTAAATTGTGTCTTCCCATACTCATGCCTGAGGAATCATTGAAAAAAAAAATCCAAAGGATTTGTATTTATCCTCATTAAATATCATCTTATTAGATTTGTCCCAGGTCATAAAATTCTTTAGATCAGAAAAGAGGGTTGAATAGGGATAAACAGTCCAGCATAGCTCTCCCCCCACAACTACTACAACAAAGAAGTAGAAAGAGTACCAGACCTAGTCATAGAGAAGGGAATCCAAGGAAAAAATACAGTAAGTTTTTGCAGCCCACATCAGCATAAGGATACAGACAGAGACCGTCAGTGACTAGAGTCTGGGCCTACTGTCTACAATGGCAAGAAGTGGTATCAGATTTAGATGGGCCTTAGTCCTGTACAGGGAAAGGAAAAGGAGACAACTGGCAGCTCAGTCAGTCACTCTGATGCCAGAGCTGGGCCATAGTCCCTGTGTGGATCAAGGAAAGGTCCTCCTTGGGATGGCCAGGCACTGGCTTCCCTGGGGCAAGGATTGGTTATGAGCTAAGGCTATAAAGAGCAGCAACAGAAACAAGTAACATCTGCGTGTCCCTGACTTTGAATCATGGACTCAGATTCAGACTTCAGAACAATTCAAATCCTCTGCTTGAATATCCAGGGTAGGCAGCTCAGACCAAGGAGGAGTCGACAATTCTATTGCTATGAATCTTATAGAGCCTTCCAGCTAGTTAACAGGGGCTGAGGCCAGCAGCAATCTACTCCAACCAGGGGCAAGATCACACATGCATTGGCCAGACCCAGTCGGTTACAGAGCTTAGACCAAGAGAGGAGCACAATCAGACTCTCCTCTAGATAAGACCACTTTGGGTACACTGAAAAATAGCAGATCCTTGACCTGACCTTCCCCAGTGAGCCTAGAAGAATACAACATTCAATACAACTAGAATTTCTAGAAGAAATGAAGCAAGATGTTTTTAAATGTTAAAAATGATTTTATAAATGATGGAAAAAATGGAAAAGAAATAAGAGTTTGAGAGAAAAGACTTGGAAGGAGAAGTAACAATGTAGGATAAGAGGTACAAAACTTTATATAAGCAAGAGAATTCTTGAAAATTAGGAAGTAGCAAATGAAAATTTATGAGAGAACAAGAGATATTAAAATCCAAAGAAAAGAGGGGAAAGGATCAGAAGTCGATCATTTCAAGCATGAAAGATTGGTTATTTAGCTACCCCCTCTCTCACCACCCTCTTCTTTATAAGGGGATGAGAAACAAAGAGAGGAAATGTTTAAGAGAATAGGATGGAGGGAAATGCAAAATCAACAATCATAACTGAATGTGAATGGAATAAACTCAATAAGAGAAGTAAAAGAGGATAGCGGAAAAGATTTTAAAAAGCAAAAGCCAACAATATATCATCCACAAGAAAAATATTTGAAATGTAATTATTCACCTGGTTAAAACAAGGGCCTAGAAAAACATTTGTTTTGCTTCAGCTGAACATTCGAAAGCAGGAGTAGCAGTCACGGTCTCAGATAAGGCAACAGCAAAAATATAATTTTTAAAAGAGATAAACATCAACTACATTGTGCTAAAAGATACCACAGAAAATCAAATATCAATATTTAACATATTCACAAATGGCATAGAGAGCTATAAGGAGAAATAGGCAGTAAAACTATAACAGGAGCGAGTGGGCAGAAACCCTCATGAAGCCCTTTCAGCCCTACACAAATCTAACTAAGAGTAAACAAAAAATTGTATATCAGAATAGAATTTTCCAAAATTAGATATGAAAAGCTTTTGACAATTACTTAATAAGATCATAGCAAATTTACCAAAAAAAAAGACTGAGGTATAAAACATAAAAACCTCGCAAATATATGCATAAAAATGAAAATGTTAGATATATATTTTACTGATCATAATGCAATAAAAATTACATTCTATCAAGGGCCACTGAAGAAAGGATTAAAATTAATTTGACACTAAGTAACTTAATCATAAAGAACTGATAGGTCAAAGAACAAATCATAGAAATAATAGATAATTTTATTAAGGATATAATGACAATAAGACCATTGTGGCATCATGCCAAAGCATTCCCTAGGGTGAAATGTATATCTCTAAATACTCTCATCAACTAAAGAAAGAAAACAACAGACCAATGAATTGGGCATGCAATTAAAAGAATTAGGAAACCAACAAATTAAAACCCTAATTAAATGACAAAATAGAAATTTTGAAAATCAGACTACTTTAATAAAATTTAAAATAATAACAATTGAATTGATAAATAAAATCAGGACCTGGACTTTTTTTTTAACTCAATAAAAGAGATTAACTATTAGATATGTTGATTTTTTTTAAAAGAATGAGAAAAGACAAATCACCAGTATCAGACAAATAAAGAAGAAATAAAGGAAATTGTTGGAATTGTTCTTGCTGTTTATCCTTCGTTCTTGAAGAGGACCATGACATCAGGGTGATGTCATGACTTGCAGTGAATTGGATTTAAGGGAAGGAGAGCTGTGCCAAGTCACTAACCTCACTCTCTCCTCCAGAGCTATCTGGGTCCAGTGGTAAGATATATATCAGGATGACTGAAGAGGGCCCTAGATGTTTTAAGGCAGTTGGGGCTAAGGGACTTGCCCAGGGTCTCCATTGTACTGCCTAGCTGCCCTATTATTCTGCCCTATTTTGTGCAAATAATAATAACTAGCATTTATATATTACTGTAATGTTTACAATGCACTTTATACATCTCATCTTTATCCTTATAACAACCCTGAGAAGTTAGTCTTATTATCCTCATTTTAAAGATGAAAAATTTGAGTTTCAGAAAGGTTGAGTGATTTCCCAGGGTACTAATGGGATGAGGCAGAATTTGAATTCAGAGCTTGATTCCAAGCCCAGCATTCTCTGCACTATGCCTCCTATTTAGTCAATAAAACTGACAAAGTAAATGAATGAATATTTACAAAAATATATAAAATGTCTGGATTGACAGAACAAGAAAGAATATTTAAAGAACCTAATCTCAGAAATAATAAACAAGGCTTCAATGAGATCTGAAAGGGAAAAAAATCCTAGGAGCCAATTGATTTATAGGTAAATTCTACCAAATTTGCAAAGAACAATTAATTCCAACATTACACAAACAGCCATAATAGGAAAATAAAGTGTCCTACTAAATTCTTTCTCTAATATGAATAGGTGGCACAGGGGATAGAGTGCTAGGCCTGAAGTCAAGAAGACCTTAGTTCAAATATGGCCTCAGACACTTCCTGGTTCTGTGACCCTGAACAGGTCACTTAGCCTCAGTTTGCCTCAGTTTCCTCAAATGTAAAATGTGGATAATAATACCTACTTCCCTATTTGTAAAGCACTTAGCACAGTGCCTGGAACATAGAAATTGCTATATAGATGCTTATCCTCTTCCCTTCCTCTTAAACTGGAGAGAATAAAAACAGATTAAAAACAACAGCTATAGAGCAATAATATCCCTGTTGATGCAAAATTTTTAAGTAAAATGTTAGCAAAAGATTTATACCAGGAATACAAGATTGATTTAATATTAGGAAATTCTAAATGTAATTGACAATATTGATAAGAATAATACAAAACCATATGATTCTATCTATAAATGCATAAAAAGTCACTGGCCCTGAATTCAGGAGGGTCTGAGTTCAAATTCAGCCTCAGACACTTGACACTTACTAGCTGTGTGATCCTGGGCAAGTCATTTAACCCTCATTGCCCTACCAAAAAAAAAAAGAAATAAAAAGTTTATGATAAGATATGAAACATTCTTATTTTTAAAAAAACCCACAGGAATAAATGTACTTTTCCACAATGCACTAAATCAGATCTATTGAAGCCCAAGAACTGGCATCATATGTAATGGGGAAAAAGTATAGTCCCTTTCAAAAGAGCAAGGATAAAACAAGGATGTTCATTGTTAATGCTACACATTGATATGATGCTGGAAAAACCAAGTTGTAGAAATAAGGGAAAAAGAGGTAGAGGGAATAGGTATAAGTAAAAAGGAAACAAAATGATCACCTTGGTATGATGGTATGATGACTTAGTGAACCTTACAGATTCAATTAAAAATTAATTGAACCAATAACTTCAGCAAACTTGTAGAATATAAAATAAATTCACATAAATTATCGGCATTTTCTTTATATTACCAACAAAACCCAGTGAAAAGAGATAGACAAATCTCATTTAAAATAATTATAGGTTGTGTAAAATATCTGGGAATCTACCTACCAAAACACACACAGGACCTATAAAAATAAAACTACAAAACACTTTACACAAAAACATGTTATTAATTGGATAAATACAAATTGCTCATGGGTAGGATGAGACAGGATAATAAAAAGGGCCGTACTAAAATTAATTTACATATTCATTGTTATGACAACCAAACTACCAACAGATTATACAGCTAGAAAATAACAAAATTCATATAGAAAAAAAAGAATTTCAAGTAGCATAATAAAAAAAGAGGAGGGGGAAACAGGGGTCCTAGTAGTACTAAACATTAAGTTATACTACAAAGCAGTTAATCATCAAAACGGGTTGTATAGTTAAGAAATAACAAAATCAATTAGTGGAAAAGATCAAGTATACAACATATAAAAGAAAATTAACACAGTAGGTCCTATTCCACTGTATTTTTTCTTTTTTTTCAAAATTTTTTCCATCTCAAAAGTGTTTTAATATTTTCTAGTTACATGTAGAAATAGTTTTCTACATTTGTTTTTATAAGATTTCTAATTTCAAATTTTTCTTTCTCCCTCCCCTCTCCCCAAGATGGCAAGCAATCTTATATAGGTTATATATGTACAATCACATTAAATATATTTCTCCATTAGTCGTTCTGTGAAAGAAGAATCAGAACAAAAGAAAAAAACCTCAAAAATGAAAAACAAAAAAAGTAGAAATAGTATCCCATACATTTTTAAACGACACAGCTATTAATGGTTAATAATCCCTAGTTACAGTCTCTGTTGATGGTGAGGGTTGAGAGGCATAAACCCTCTTGGTTACTGTGAGAAGACAAACCTTAGTTTCTCTGTTAACCCTTTTAGGTACTATTAATAAGGACTCAAGCCTCAGTTTATCTGTTAACCCCTTTTAGCTATAGTTGGTAGGTTATCTATTAACCTTTTTAGAGCTCAGATCTTAGGTTGTCTGTTAACCCTTTTTAGCTATAGTTGATAGGTTATCTGTTAACCCTTTTAGCCTCCTCCATCAACTATTCCAACAAAAACTGCTGAAAAACTTGGAAAATAGTCTGGCAGAAGTCAGATCTAGATCTGGTTGTATAGATCTAGATCTAGATATGGACCATCTACAATACACCAAGATAAGCTCTAAATAAGTATATGAGAAAATGATTATTAATAATGGATTGGGGGGGGGGGACCCCAGAGATCAGTTTTTCAGAGCTTTCTCTCCTCCCCCTCCCCTACTCTAGAAAGTCCAGTTCTGGAGAAACTATAACAAATTTTATTTGGGACAAACCCAAGAGAACAAAAGAAATGGAGATAGATTCTTTTGTCTAGCTCTGTTGGGATCAAACCACACCTAGATAATGGACTTTGCCTGGAGCAATTTCAGTGGGGGTCTTTTGTATTCTTTTCCATGTAGAGGTCATTTTAATTTAGACCCTTCAAATCATGTCAACCAATGGAACTGAATGATGCTAACCAATTACCTTTGATCCTAGTAGACCAGGAGCTCTCTCTCTCTAGGAACACTCTTGAAGGTCTCCTTCACTTCTAGGTCTTTTGAGTCTGTGAGTGCCTTTCTTCTGCTCACATTAACTGCCATGCTGACACTCTCTCCCTGCTTTCTCTACCATGCAGCTTGAGACTAATAAAAGTTAAGGAGACAGGTGGTTGATTCTTTACTGGTTTATAATATTAATAAATTAAAATATGCTTACCCCAATCTGGTATCTATAGCAATCACAATTTCAAAAAACACAAGTATGTGAATTCAACAACAACAAAAATATCATGAACAAATTACAAGGAGCAGGAAAGACATTGCTTTTAAGATCTATGAAAAGGGGAAGAGTTGAGGATGAAACAAATAATAGAAAGGATCACAGATGATAAAATGGACACTTTTTATTATATTTTTAAAAACCCAACATAGCTAAAAATTTGAAAAGAAGCAGGGAACTGGCAAAGGAAAAATCTTTGTAGCTAATGTCTCTGGTAAAGGTCTCTTTTCCAAGATTTATAGAGAATTGATCCAATTTATAAGAATAAGCACCATTCTACAATTGATAAATGGTCAAGAAATATGAAAAGACAGTTAAAAAAGAAAAAAAATCCAATCTGTCAACAATTATGAAAAGTGTTCCAAATCACTAACAAAATAAACGAATGCTCATTAAAATACTTCTCAGATTCCACCTCATAGCTATCAGATTGGCAAAGTTGACAAGAACAACAAAAAATCAAATGATAAATGGTTAAAGTACGGCAGGAAAACATGGTTGTTTATGTACTGCTTATAGAGATGTGAATTAGTCAAGTCATTCTCCAAAGCACTTGGAACTATGCCAAAATATTGCTAAACTGTGCATACCTTTTGACTGAGCAATACCAGTATGAGATTTATACTTTAAAGACATCAAAGAAAGAAGAAAAAAGACCCCGTTTGTACAAAAAAATTTATAACAACTCTTTTTTTTTTTGTAGTGGCAAAGAACTGGAAAGTAATGTGGTTCCCATGAATTGAGGATTAGATGAACAAATTAGGGCATATTAATATAATGGATTACTATTATGCTATAAGATAGAATGAAAGGGACAATTTCAGAGAAACCTAGAAAGACTCATATGAACTAATGTAAAATAAAATGAGCATAAAGAACCAGGAAAAGAATCTGTCACTTATATATTGTGATAATATTTTTTTTATTTTTAACATAGTCTATTTTTTTTAAAATATTGATCAAAACCTATGTTCCTAGTATTATTCCAAACTGGTGATGTTTAATATTTTTAATATGTTTTTGTATCCTATTTGCTAATATTCTGTTCAATATTTTATATAGATATTATCTTCCCAGAAGAACTGATTTGGCTGTATTCCAGAAGTTCAGGTATATTTTCTTCTCGTTTTTTTTTCTGATATAATTATCTTTTCCTCCCTGTGATTTGTTCTTTGACTCACCAATTTTAAGAGTAAATTATTTAATTTGGATTTGAGCTATGACATTCTCAGATGTTTTCAATTTGGGGTTCCTTTTAGAGGTTGCCTTTATAGTTTCTCCTCTTTTAAACAAATCAGTAAGTAAGCATTTATTAAGTGCTTATTATCTACCAGGAATTGTGCTAATAACTGAGGATACAAAGAAAGGTCAAAACACAATAACAGTTCTAGTTCTCTAGGAGGTTCTATTATACTAATAGAGAAGAAATCATTACATCAATAGGTATTTCACAGAAGTTTTCTTTTATGATTTCTTAGAATATGCCATCCAATTTTGTTTGTTTGGTCATGGTTTTCAGAGGGTCTGGTGATTCTTAAGTTCTCTCTCTCTTCAACTTTATTTCCAGCTCAGTCATTTTTGACAGTATTTACCTTATATGCTCTTTTTCCTGAGTGTTTTTACTTGGTTCTAATATTTCTTGCTATTTGATTGGAATCACATTTGCAATTTCATTTAGCTTATTAGAGAAAATTGAAATCTTTTGATTTCTGTTTTTTTCTTTTTAATATTTTATTGTAGAAATTAATTGCTATAGCCTACACTTTCGGGTTTTAGGGTTGTTCTTGTTTGTCCTTCATTCTCTCTCTCTCTCTCTTTCTTTCTTTTTTTTTTTTTTTGATGAGACAATTGGGGTTAAGTGACTTGCCTAGGATCACACAGCTAGTAAGTGTTAAGTGTCTGAAGCCGAATTTGAACTCAGGTCCTCCTGACTCCAGGGCCAGCGCTCTATTTAGTTCGCCACCTAGCTGCCCCTTGTCCTTCATTCTCAAAGAGGATCATGACATTGGGAAGGTGGTGTCATGACTTACAATGAATTAGATTTAAGTGACGGAGGGCTGTGCAAAGTCACCAGCCTCACTCTCTCCTCCAGAGCCATCTGGGTCCAGTGGTAACTTTGTAGCTAAAAGTAATCAGTCTACAGTTATGATTTCAGTCATTCATTGAGCATGACTTAACAGGCATTCCACTAGGGATATAAATACAAAAAGCAGAACAACCCCTGCCCTCAAAGAGTTTACATTCTTTTGAAAGAATATAGCATATACTTTAGACAATTTGATTGTTTGTTGTTCTCACAGAGGATCATAACATCAGGAGGTGATGTCATGACTTGCAGTGACTTGGATTTAGTCAAGGCAGGGCTGTGCAAAGTCACTAGCTTCACTCTCTCCTCCAGAGCCATATAGGTCCATTGGCAAGATTATATATCAGGTCACTGTAAAATGGTCCCAGATGTTTAAGGCGATTGGGGTGAAGTTATTTTGCCAGGGTCACACAGCTAGTAAGTGTCAAGTGTCTGAGGTCAGATTGAACACTGGTCCTCTTGACTCCAGAGCAAGTCCTATATCCACTGCACACCTAGCTGCCCAAATAATTTAATACAAAATCAATAAGAAGTGATTTCTTGGGGGAGAGTGCTAACAACTAAGGGATCTAAACAAGTTTTCTCTAACAGGTGACCATTGAACTGAGCTGGAAAGAACTAAGAATTCCATGTAAATTTGGATAAAGCACCAGCCCTGGATTAAGGAATAACTGGTTCAAAGCCAGCCTCAAACACTTAACACTAGCTGTGTGACCCTGTGCAAGTCTTAACCTTGATTGTACTGCCCAAAAAGAAAAAAAAGAAAAAGAAAATTAGGTAGAGAAAGAGAATGATCAAAGTGCGGTAAGCTAGTAGAAGACACAGAAGGGGGCATGGGAATGAACCAAACGGAGGTTAAAGAAGGTACAAAGAACCACAAGCAAAATGATTGCAGTGAAGACAGAGAATAGGGTGGGGACAGTTAGGGAGTAGGGTTATATGAGGTGAGGCACTGGGAGAGAAGGAAGAGGTAGAAAAAAATCCCTATTGGCAAGAATTGCCAGTCATCATTTTCCTATAGAAATAATGATGGTACTTTGAACAGGAAGACTAAACCATAAATTGGCCAGATAGAAGAATTTCAAAGACATTTAATAATTGTGTTTCCCTTTGTACCTTCTTGTAATTCTAAACTGACTTCATCAGTCCTCTAACGTGGATAGCATTTTTCATTCCTAAGTCCTTTGGAACATGATGGGTTATTGTGCTGATCAGTGTTTCTAAGTTTTATAGATTCTTATCTCCACATATGCTGTTACCACGTAAATTATTCTACTCATTTCAATTTGCATAAGTTTATGTATGTGTTCTTAAATTTTCCTGAAACCATTTTCTTCATAAGTCTCTTTTTTTCTGTTAAGAATTTTATTTTCCAAATTACATGTAAAAACAAATTTTGACATCAATTTTTTTAAAAACTTTGTGTTCCAACTTCTCTTTCCTCCCTCCCTTTCCCACCCCCCCAATAATTCAAGCAATTCAATATAAGTTATACATGAGTAACTCATGGAAAACATTCCCCCATTAGCCCAGATTGTGAGAGAAAACAGACAAAAAACAAAACTTCAGATTAAGGAACCATCAAAAAAAATATACTTTAATCTGTTTTTCAGATACTATCACTTCTTTCTCTGGTAGATGGGTTGCAATTTCATAAGTCCTTCAGGGTTATTTTGGATCATGGCATTTGCTGAAAATAACCACATCCTTCCCCAGGAGATCATCCTACACTATTGCTGTTCTTTTGTATACAGTACATTTCACTCTGCTCTCAGTAATGTAGGTCTTTCCAGGTTTTTCTGATAGCATCCTGTTCATCATAGCTTTATATAGTACCTTAAACTTGGCTAAAAATTTTCTTCACAATAGCCCAGCAAAGTAGGTACCATACATTTTGCATTATAATCAGTCATGATAGCTATTGTCTTTCTTTTACCCTATTCTTCCTCAAAAATGTTTTGCTTCGGATTGCCCTCTCCCCCACTCTGCCCTCCCTTCTTTCACGCTTCTCTCCTTATCCTCTTCCCCTCCTACTTTCCTGCAGGATTAGATAGATTACTCCTTCAAATTGGGTGTGTATGTTATTCCCTCCTTGAGCCAACTCTGATGAGATTAAGGTCTTTGAGCTAATTCTGTGTTCTAAATTTTCTTCCTGTCTCCCTCCTCAACCCTCCCTATGAAATCAAGCAATTCGATATGTCATAATTGTGCAGTTATGCAGAACATCTTCACCTTCCTTGAAAGTGTTTTGCTTTTTTACTGCTCCCTCCCCCAATCTGCCCTTCCCCTCTCCCTCCCACCCCCTTATCTTCTTCCCCTCCCACTTTCCCTCAGGGCAAAATATATTACTATACCCACTTGAAATATGTATTTTATTCCTCTTTGAGCCAATTCTGATGATAGTAAGGTTCACTCACTCCCCACTCCTTCCCCCTCTCACTTTCCCTCAGGGCAAAATATATTACTATACCCACTTGAATATGTATGTTATTCCCCTCTTTGAGCCAATTCTGATGATAGTAAGGTTCACTCATTCCCCCACTCTTCCCCCTCTTCCCCTCCCCTCCATAAGCTTTTTTTCTTGTTTCCTTTATGTGAGCTACCTCTCCACAGTCCAACTCTCCCCTTTCCCCTCCCCCCAGTACATTCCTTCTACCCCTCACCCCTATTTTAAAGATGTTATCATGGGTCAGCTAGGTGACACAGTGGACAAAGCACCAGCCCTGGACCCAGGAGGCCTCAAGTCCAAATCCGGCCTCAGACATAAGCCACCCCATCCTGCCTGCCCCATGAAAAACAAGGATAAACAAAAAATAAATGCTTTACAGATATCATCCCATCATATTCAGTTCAGACCTGTGTCCTTAAGTGTATTCCTTTCAGCTGGCCCTAAACATGGAGAAAGTTCTTATGAGTTGGAAGTATAATCTTCCCATGTAGGAATGTAAACAGTTTAATTTTTTAATATCCCTAATGACGTCTTTTTCCTGTTTACCTTTTTATGCTTCTCTAGTGTCTTATATTTGAAAGTCAAATTTTCTATTCAGTTCAGGTCTTTTGATCACAAATACCTGAAAGTCCTCTTTTTCATTGAAGTCTCATTTTTCCTCTGAAAGATTATACTCAGTTTTGCTGGGTAGGTGATTTTTGGCTGTAGTCCCAGTTCCTTTGCCCTCAGGAATATCATATTCCATGCCCTCCGGTCCTTTAATGTAGATGCTCCTAGATCTTGTGTTATCCTGACTGTAGCTCCACAGTATTTGAAATCCTTTTTTCTAGCTGCTTGCAATATTTTCTCCTTGACCTGAGAGCTCCAGAATTTGGCTATGATATTCCTGGGAGTTTTCATTTTGGGATCTCTTTCAGGAGGTGATTGGTGGATTCTTTCAATTTCTATTTTAGCTTCTGCTTCTAGAATATCAGGACAATTTCCCCTGACAATTTCTTGGAAGATGCTGTCTAAACTCTTATTTTGATCATGGTTTTCAGGTAGTCCAATGATTTTCAAATTATCTCTTATTTTCCAGGTCAATATTTCATATTTCTGTCTATTTTTTTATTCGTTTGGATTTGCTTCACTCTGTCTTGGTTTCTCATAAAGTCACTAGTTTCCATTTGTTCAATCCTAGTTCTTAGGCAATAATTTTCATCAGACATCTTTTGTATCTCCTTTTCCATTTGGTTTTTCAAGCTGTTGACTTTTTTCTCATGGACTCTCCTGCATCGCTCTCTTTTCTCTTTCATTCTTTCCTCCACCTCTCTAAATCTTCCTTCTATCTCTCCTACTTTCTCTTCAAAGTCCCTTTTTCAGAGCTTCCATGGCCTGAGACCCAAATTCATATTGTTCTTGGAAGCTTTGAATGTAGGGGCCCTGAGGTTGCTAATCCTCTCCTGAGGGTGCAACCTCAATCTTCCCTTGTCACTAAAGAAACTTTCTATAATTCTCAACTTTCCTTGCTTGCTCATCTCTTTGTCTTTTACTTGACTTATAACTCCCTCTTACATTGGAGCCCTACATCCAAGCTACACTGTCCCAAGCTTCAGGGGGTCCTAGGTATTTTGGTTTGAGGGAGGGCAGGTTTTTCTCTTGCCTGGGCTGTTCTCTGGTATGAAGATAACCTCAAGTCAACTTGCTTATTAACCAGGCAGCAAAAAGTTTGTGTGCTATGGTTTATTAGCTCAGATGAGCCTGTACCCCTCTCCTACCTCAGCCTCCCACTGCTCATGATTTCCTCCTGATTCCCCACTGGGGTGGGATAACCGAATTCCTCTTAGGGTCCCACAAATACCCCTGTATTTTCCACACACTCTGGGCCAGGCATTCAGCCCTTTCACCTGATCATAAGCCTTAGTTCCAGACAACACTGGTGCTGCACCTGATTTGGAGGCTTGGGGGTAAGTTTCTCTGGTGCAGCCTGCCTGGGGACTGCGTTGGGGTGATCATGGGCTTGGACTCTTCTCCAGCCCAGCATGGACCCCTCTAAGATGTCTTTGGCTGGAAAATAATTTCAGCCTGTCTTTTTGTGGGTTTTTGCTGCTCCAGGGGTTGTTTTATGTCTGTTTTGGGGGTAATTGTGTCAGGAGCTCTGTGATTTTAATGTCTTTTCCTCTGCCATCTCGGCACCACCCCACTTCATCAGTTCTTATAGCACATAGTATTCCATCACATTCATATATCATACTTTGTTCAACCTTTACACAGTTCATGGGCAGCCCTCCAATCTTTTGCAATGCAAAAAAGCTGCTATAAATACATTTTTTGGACATATGACTCTTTTCTCTTTTTCTTTGATCTTTTTGGATTATAGATCTTGATCCTTTTGGATTATAGTAGTGGTATTACTGGGTTAAAGAGTATGCACTGTTTAATAACATTTTAGCATAGTTCTGAATTACTTCACAGATTTTTTAGACTAGTTCACAATTCCACCAACAGTGCATTAGTGTACCAGATTTTCTTATATTCCTCCAACACTTGTCATTTTCCTTTATGTCATCATAGCCAATCTGATGGGTGTGAGGTGGTCCTCAGGTTTGTTTTAGTTTGCATTATCTAATTATTAGTGATTTAAAAACATTCCCTGCCCCCCCAGCCATAATTAGGAATAGCTTTGCTTTCCTTCTCTGAATTTTTGTTTTGTTTTGTGGGCAATGGGGGTTAAGTGACTTGCCCAGGGTCACACAGCTAGTAAGTGTCTAGTGTCTGAGGCTGGATTTAACTCAGGTACTCCTGAATCCAGGCCGGTGCTTTATCCACTGAGCCACCTAGCTGCCCCCTGAATTTAAAAAAAAAATTTTTGTGGGGCAATGTGGGTTAAGGGGAGTTGCCCAAGGTCACACAGCTAGTAAGTGTCAATATGTCTGAATCCAGATTTGAACTTAGTCCTCCTGAATCCAAGGCCAGTGCTTTATCCACTGTGCTACCCAGCTGTCCCCTGAAATGGTTATTTTTAAACTATAACCAAGTGGATTCCAGAGGTCACGATGAGAGAGTAGGATAGGGTAACATGGGACATTAAGCTTTTCCATAACTCGTGGGTAATTTTCTAATGTTTCTCCCTTAAATTGATGTTATAAAAATGTCAACTATCGAAACCTGATACTTGGGCTTTTTTTATTTTTCCTTTTTTTCTTTTTTTTGGTAGCATGAAAGTCAAGATCTTTATCATCTAGTGTCCTAATAACCAGGGAACGTTGGGAAGTTCAACATTTTGTTCCATTTCCCCTCTCTCTCTTTACATTTCAGTCAATAACTTTTTGGGATATATTCTAATGTTACTCATTTTCAGTGTTGAATAGCTGATTATTATTATGAGAAGCTTTTGGGTCTTGGAATTTGTGTCCTACATAGAGTGCTGAACTGTTTTTGCATGCTTCAGCAGCCACAGAAGTGAAAAGATCATGAAGAGGTTGTTATTTATAAACAGTGCAGTAATGCCCCCTACCAACAGCATGAAGAGCAGCTAGCAATGCTGAGAAAGTTCACATTCTCTGTCCTTCCTTATAGAATAGGGCCGACACACCACACACAACAGCAAAGGAAGTTACATTTTAAAAATTCCTCTTAAAAAGTGCCTAAGTGAAAAGAAAAGCATTTACTCTCAATTTGATTCATATCAGTTATGAATTTATACATATCATCATCCTGTTACCATGGTATATCAAACAATTACCTAATTTGAGGAAGAGCTTTTACCCAATATGATAACAATAGCTGAACAGAAACTATTAACCCGAGCTGGTTGGGAGCTTAAACTTGCTTTGCTAGTGAGTAATCAACTATTTAACATTTCTTAGTGATCTGAGTACTTCTAAGTGGTTAATCTGATTCTAAACCAGCTATTTCTGCATAATTTGCTTCACCAAAGCCACCTTTAAGAGATTAGGTTTACATTGTTGTGTTTGCCATGACATTGGGGTGATGTCATGACTTGCACTGAATGGATTTAGTGAGGGAGGGCTGTGTGAGGTCACCAACCTCACTCTCCAGAGCCATCTGGATCCAGTGGTGAGATATACATCAGGATGACTGGAGAGGGTCCTAGATGTTTTAAGGTAATTGGGTTAAGTTGACTTTCCCAAGGTCACACAGCTGGTATGTGTCTGAGGTGAAATTTGAACTCAGGTCCTCTTGACTCTAGAGCCAATGCTCTATCTACTGTATCACCTAGCTGTTGTCCTCTAGGCTGACATTATTTTGAGGTGACAGAACTAAGTTGACAATTCAGGTCTAGAATTCAGTTGACAATAAAATTGAATTTTCCACAGGTAATTTTTCCCCAAAGCTTTAGTACCCTGTTCTCAATTGTCTTGTAAATATCCACCTGTATGTCCTATTAGTACATCCATATTCAAATGAGATATTTGTTATTTTTAATAAGTGCTTAGCACATTGCTTAGCATATAATAGGTGCAATATAAATACTTATTCCCTTCCTTTCTCCAAATATCAACCTGACACCTCCATCCACACATGCCCTAATCTTAACCTCTCTACTTCTACTAATGATACCCATCATTCCTCCCTGTCATACTAGTAACCTTTGAGCCATCTTTGTTTCTTCCTTATTCCTCGGCCATCCATCCAGTTGCCAGGTCCTGTTTCTCCTGCCTATGCAATGTTTCACATCTAACTCCTTTTTTCTACAACCCTATTTCAAGTCCTCATCTTTTTTTTTCCATTTAAATTATTGCAGTTGCCTGTTTTTAGTCTCTCCCCACTCCCATCCATTTATTATAATGCTGCTGCCAATTGATTTTCCCAATGCATCCCTATTATCATGTCACTTCTATACTAAAGCCTTCAGCAACTCCTCATTGACTACTAAATAAAATATAAACTCTTGCTTCTAACATTCAGGGTCATAAATTAGATTTTTTTTTTGCGGGGCAATGGGGGTTAAGTGACTTGCCCAGGGTCACACAGCTATTAAGTGTTAAGTGTCTGAAGTTGGATTTGAACTCAGGTACTCCTGAATCCAGGGCCAGTGCTTTATCCACTGTGCCACCTAGCTGCCCCCATCAATTAGATTTTAAACTACATGTTTAGTCATATACCAACCCCTGTAATGATCCTCTGTGCTACAGAGAAATTGAACTCCTTTTCATCTCTATTTTTCGTCCTATTCTTTCCTTTTTGTGATTTTGTTCATGATATCTTTGTTACCTTAAATAGACTTCCCCTCTTTCTCGTACCCTTATACTACTTCCATTTATTTAAATTCCCCCATTCAAGGTTTCACTCAAAAATTCTTTTCTCCATGAAAACATTTCTGACCTCCCCTCAATCCCCTCCATACCCTCAGAAGAAGGTGCTCTCTTTCCATATTTCTCTCAGAACTTTACCTTTGAGTTTCTCATTCTCCTTTTCTCATTATTTATCTACTTCTTCATCATCTTTAGATTATAAGCTGCTTGAGAATGAGACCTTTGTCCTTTTTATCTTGTGTCAGCAGTGGCCATTATAGTGCTTGGCACACCAAAAAGACATAATAAAGACCTATTGAATTGTTGAGGGACTCTTGCCTCTTCCAGTCACTGTGTCTGATATACAAAAACTTACCAATTTGATCCACTTGTAGGCTACATAGGTCCTAGGAAGTAAAAAATGTCCTAAAACAAAATCCAAAGCAAAACTTTTCCCACTGAAGTTATTTTCATGTCAAAGCTATTTCTGTAAAAGACAAGAGCCATTAACAATGCCCATTTGTGTCTTAAGTATACCATTGCATAGTGAATTTAATTATTGTGTACCTTGCACTCTATCTACATGTAAGCCTATTATTTAAGTCTGACCCTCACCAACCTTGTCACCACCTTAAAGATATAAGCTAGCAATGGGTAGCAGAGGAAAATTTTAACTTTTTACAGCTATATTTTCCTCATGCTCATCCAAGAAGAGGATATTCTTAATATGTGCTTAATAAATTTGAAAGTCTACCCCAAATACAATTACTTTTTATTTAAAATAATTAAATTTAATATAATCATATTAAAACCAAACATCTATAACTACATGATTATTTCAATAGATGCAGAAAAAGCCTTGGAGAAAGTATACTTTTTATACTAAAATTCCTACAAAATATAGAGAGGGACTATTTTTTTTATAGTATTTTGGGTTTTCCCAGTTACATGTAAAGATAGAAAAAAAAGACCACCAAATGATGAAAACTTTTTGGTGGAACAATAAGGGTTAAGTGACTGGCCCAGGGTCCCACAGCTAGTAAGTGTCAAGTATGTGAGGCTGGATTTGCACTCAGGTCCTCCTAAATCCAGGGCTGGTGCTTTATCTACTGCACAACCTAGCTGCAGTTCCAAACTTTTCTCCTTTTCTCCCTTCAATTCCCCCTTCCCAAGACAGAAAACAATCTGATATAGGTTATATATGTACAATCATATTAGACATATTTCTGCATTAGTCATGTTGTGAAAGAATGATCAGACACAAAAGGGGAAAAACCTCAAAAAGGAAAACAAAAACCAAAAAAAAAGTAGAAATAGTATGGTTTAATCTGCATTTCAATCCCACAGTTCTTTTTTCTGGATGTGGAGAGCATTTCCATCATGAGTTCTTTGGAATTGTCTTGGATCACTGTTACTGCTGAGAGAGCTACATCAATCATAGTTGATAATCAACACATGTTGCTGTTAATGTGTACAATTTTCTCCTGGTTCTGCTCACTTCATTCAGCATCAGAACTGTTTTTTAATACTCACAAAAAATCTATTTAAAACCAAAGCAAGTATAACTAATGCAATGGGGAAAATATGTTTTCCAATAAATATAGGAGTGAAGCAATGATGCCCATTTCCACACCAATATTTGATATAGTTCTTCTAGAAATGTTAGAAATAGTAATAAGACAAGAGAAAGGAATTAAAGCAATAAAGATAAGTAAGGAAGAGATAAAACTACCCATGTTTGCTGATGACATGTTGGTTGACTTTGGAAAATTCTCAGGAATCAGCAAAAATACTGGTCGAAACAATAGCTTCAGTAAAAGTTGTAGGCTACAACGTAAATCCTCAAAAATCAACTACATGTCTATATAATAATAATAACAAAACACAAAAGCAATAATAGAAAGGGAAATTCCATTCTTAATAACTACAAAATGCATAAAATACCTAAGGATCAACCTCCCATGGCCAGAAAAGACTTGTATAGATTCGATTACAAAGTTCTTTTAAAACAAAAACAAAACAAATAAACAAACAAAACAAAACAAAAAAACAAAACTAAAGAACCACCTAAATAGCTAAAAGAATAATCAGTGTTCATGGCTGGCTATGTTAATAAGAATGAGAACACCAATTTATTAATATTGTTAATGACAAAACGGATTTATACTTTCAATACTATACCAATCGAATTACCAAGAGGATACCTCATGGAGATCGATAAAATGGTAACAGAATTCATTTGGAAAAATTTAAAAATTAGAATATCAGAGGAAATGATGAAAAGAAGGATAAAAAGGGAATAGCATCTCCAGATCTCAAACTATATTACAAAGAAACAGTCATCAAAACAATCTGATAGTGGTTAAAGAATAGAAATTGATCAATAGAACAGACTAGAAAAGGGAAAGTCAGAAAAACAAAATTCAATAACCCAGTATTTATATGATAAAATGGAAAACATAAGTAATCTAGGGCAAAATTTCCTGTTTGATAAAAGCTGCGAGGAAATCTGGAAAGCAGTTTGGCAGAAATTAGACTTAAGACATACATCCCATACCATATTCCACAGTATGTTCTAAATGGATATGTGACCATAATATATATTTTTTAAATCATACTATACAAAAAGAAACAGATCACATATGTGTAAGAGGTATTCTTAAACCATAGATAGAGGCATGAAAAAAGATAATAGATAATTTTTATTATTTAAAACTGAAAAATTCTACATAGACAAGATTAATACATTTAATATAAGAAGGGAATGGTTAAATGGGTAAAAGTCTTTGTATTAAAGTTCTCTGATAAGGGTTTGGTATTTAAAATGTATAAACAATTAATAAATACATATGACTAATAGCCATTCCCCAATAAATGGTCAAAAGATATGAGTAAACAGTTCTCAAAAGAACTTCAAAGTATCTACAACTGCATGAAAAGATTTCCCAAATCACTAATAAGGGAAATGAAAATCAAAATGATTCTGATGTTGTGCCTCATATCCTTCAATTAGAAGAAAATGGTAAAAAATTGACAACTTCAATCTTGGAGAGATATGGGAAGATAGGCACACTAATACATCGTTGGTGGAGTTGTGAAATGGTATAACCATTTGGCATGCAGTTGGAATTATACAATTAAAGTGACTAAAATGTCCATACCCTTTGAACCAGAGACTCATTAGTGGGGCTTATACTCCAGTGGAACCACCAGTAAGAAAATAGTCCCCCTTGTTACTTTCAAAATATTTATAGTAGTACTTTTTGTGATAGCTAAGATTTGGAAACAAAGTAGCTGTCCATCATTTGGGAAATGTCTAAACAAATTATGGTACATGCAATGCAGAGTGGAGTACTACTGTACTATAAGAAATTATGTTTGTTGAAATGATGAATCAACATAATAAATAAGAAAATATATCTTCTGTAGATTGAAAAAAAGAAAAAAAAAGATTTCTCATTAAAAACATCCCAAACTAGTGATCATCCAGCCTTTGTTTGGAAACCTCTAAGCCGAGGAACCCAACATTTTTTTTTAATCAAACAGTAAGAACACTGTATTTAACTTTACAACATATAAATATCTTGGGGTCAAATCTGGGCTTTCTGGTAAGCTCTGTTCTTCTTCCTCCTGGGGGTCTGCAAGCATGAGGAAGCCCTGATGACAAAGGATGGAGGGGAGGTACAGAAATCCCCATGGGCCCCAGGCCCATGTAGCCTTTGGTTGTCCCCACCTCCACCCCTAGGCCGAGTGTCGGACACCTATCAACTACTCAGGTTTCGGCTACATCAAAAGGTCCTCTCCTCCGGTATCAGGCCAGCAAATGGGTGGAGCAGGGCTTCAGCCAATGTGATCCTCTGGTCAGGATGAAACTCTTATATCCTCCTCATCAAGTCAAACAGCTGGACGTGCTCCAGGGAGTCTTGGAGCATGTAACTCCTCAGGGGTTTGCAGTTCTCTTTCATGTATCTGCTGTTAGAAGTGTTTTCATTGCAAACCAGACTTCCCTTATAGAAGTATTTCTGTTTCCTGGTTTGATGGATCATGGGAGAGGGGAGGGGCCCCAGAATCTTTTCCATCATTACAAGGTTTTCATGGGTCTGGAACAGTGTGAAGCCCCGATAATACTCAAAGAGAATGCAGCCAATGCTCCAGACATCACAACGGCTGTGCCCAGCTCAGCTCCAGGTTCACCTCAGGTGGGCGATAGTGGCGGGTGGCCACGATGGTGGTGTGGTGTTCATGGTCAAAAGTGGCTCTACCAAAGTCAGCGACACGGATGCCGGTATTCTTCAAGGACTTCTCCTCACAGCTCTTGTTCTCATTGTACAGGGTATCAAAGTCAGAATTCACAAACAAGATGTTCTCAGGCTTGAGGTCAGTGTGGGTCAGCTGGTTTTCATGCAGAAATCTTAAGGCATGATAGAGCTGGTACGCCATATGCCGTACGTGAGGCAGAGGAGAGGGCTGGAAGTTGTTCTTCAGGAACTCAAAAGTGTTCTTGCCCAGGAGCTTGAAGGCAATGCACCTGTGACCGTGGACGTTGAACCAGTCAGACATCAGAACACAAAGGAACTTGTTCTCTTTGTCCTCCTTGATTTTCCTTGAGCACATTGATCTCCAGCCTGGCTGCCTCCCGGTACTTGCCCACATTTCGGATGATCTTCAGGGCAATCTGTGACTTGCCACTGGCATGGTCCAAAGACTAGACTACTTTGCCAAAGGTGCCTTCCCCGAGGCTTCCCACGATCTCATGTTGCTCTTGGAGTCAGTCGCTGATCAGGCACACCAGGTCACCTTCCACATCCTGCTTCTGCGCTTACTGCTCTGTTGGCTTCTCGAGGAAGCACTGCTACCAGACCTGGTGCAGCGTTTGCAGCAGTGGTGGGGGTGCTTGTGGGTCCGATGCTGGTCCCTCTCCCGTGACTTCCTGTGATGGTGTGAGCCGGCGGAGTAATAATCCTCTCCATAGGACGGGCTTAGCTCCTTATACCTGTAGTTTTCACTGTCCCGACGCTCCTGCTATCTCCTTTGGTAGGGCAGGCGGTCATGGCTTCTGGATCAAGATCTTTTGGGGGGGAAGTGGTTCCCTTTGAGATGGGTATCGAAGTCTCCCCTCATTCTCATGGCTGTAAAACCTCCTCCTCTTCCATCTGCGACTTAGGTAAAAAGTCCTGCTCGGGGGAGTGGTATTTTTTAGAGTGACGCATCTGCATGGTCTCCCGGGCGCATTAGCTCCAGCTAGGCCTCGCTCCCCCGGAACCCAACATTTTCTAAGGCAAACAATTCAATTTTTTTTTTTTTTTTGCGGGGCAATGGGGGTTAAGTGACTTGCCCAGGGTCACACAGCCAGTAAGTGTTAAGTGTCTGAGGCCGGATTTGAACTCAGGAACTCCTGAATCCAGGGCCGGCGCTTTATCCACTGTGCCACCTAGCCGCCCCCTAACAATCCATTTTTTAAGGGGGTCTAAATTATTGTTTCTCTCATTGACAAGTCTGAGAAACAATGTGGTAAAATAGTAGAATGTTATACTTACGGGATCTGGGTTTAAATTCTAACTCAGATGCTTATTAGTTTTATGACTATGGATTTCTCACTCAGACCTTCTAAGCCTCATTTTTTTTTCAGTTAAAAAAAAAGTAGTTGTCTAGATGATTTCTAAGTGTTTTTCCACTTTCGTATCTGTGATCCTAAATCTAGCATTTCCACTCATTGCTCCTACTTCCTTTGCCTTCTGGTACCAAACAGAGCAAGGCATCTCTCTCTCTCGCAGGTGACAGACCTTCAGGTTATTGAAGATAGTCATTCTGTTCCACCCACGTCTTCTCTTCTCCAGACTGAAGATCTCCTATCACACAGGTCTGTGGAGAGGATCAAATGAGATAACCTGGAGAAATCACTTTGTAAATCTGAATGTACCATAGAACTGCCAGTTATTGATGACCAATAGAGTTTAAGGAGAAAATCTGTTGGGGCCGCTAGGTGGCATAGTGGATAAAGCACCGGCCAGGGATTCCGGAGAACCTGACTTCAAATCCAGCCTCAGACACTTGACACTTATTAGCTGTGTGACTTCCGGCAAGTCACTTAGCTCTCAATGCCCCCCCCCCCCCAAAAGGAGAAAATCTGCTTCCAGTAACTGTGTCAGGTTTTCTAGGAGGGAGGCATAAACTGGTAAAGGGTGGGATACAGAGTGAGACTCAAACCAGCTGTAGGAAAAAATAAAATGTAATTGGGAAAGATCTAACAAAATAAACAAAAATATAATACAATATAGGTAATGTGAATTTGTAGTTTTTTATGTCAATATACAGCCTTCAGGGATCCATTTCTATTTGAGTTTAACATCACTGCTCTAGGCCATCATTTTGGGAGCAGACCACAGCTATAGTGGTGATAAGGCCTTATACGGATGTCTCAAAAGTCATACTGTACTTTTTTTAGCTAGTGATTAAATATTACTTATTGTTAAGCTATTGCTTACAAGCGCACTGAGCCTTTGGGAGCATAATATATAAGCCCTAGTACTGTAATTTCTCAAAGCATTTCCACATTTTTTATCTCACTTAATCTAGGACATTTTGTGTTCTCTTATGTCTTTAAGAATATCTCCTATCCACCTTGTTTGCAATGCCTCTATTTAAGTCCAATATATATCAGTTACTTATTGTCTTTTCTAAATGTAGTTTGTTACTTAAGGAGTTAAAGATTAAGTATAAGATTAATAAAAGAGTAATTTATTTATTTTGCTAAACATTACCCAATTGTACTTTAGTCTGATTTGTGCTGCGCTTAAGTTTTTGCTGGCCATGAATTTGATAATTCTGGGCTAGATGAATACTACAACTACTTCCAGGTCAAAAATCTATGGTCTTATGATACTGAGGGATGGAAAGCCCAAGAATGACATCTACAGAGACTATAAGTTTACGAGAGATCCAACAGGTCAGATAGTGTGAGAATTTTCATGAGCATTGAATATAAACCATCCATGTGGACACTGCTGCCAAGAAGGCTAATGATGTCTTGGATATATCATCATAATTATTAATAATCATGCCAGGAATATTATGTCCAAATTGAGGAAGAGCATAGGCTGCATATCCTATTTTGGTCAGCTGATATCTGGTATGTTGTACCCAATTCTGAGACCAGAAAACTGACAGACATTGATTAATTATATAATTGTCCAGAAGACATTATATGATTTTGATCAGTCTTAACAACCTGTCTCATAAGGAATCATTAAAGGAATGGGGATATTCAGCCTGGATGGGAAAAGACTTAGTAGTGGCTATGATAGCTGTTTTTAGGTAAGTGAAGGGATTTTATTTGATAATTCAGTTTGATTCATTGGGATTTTCTTAAAAAAGAAAGTTAAGTCACAGATGACAAAACTGGAAGGAGTCTCTGGAATTGGCTCCTGTCCAGATCTGAACAGTCTCCTCTCCATGATGTGGTAAAAAAATATGAAAGTTTTTTAACAGTCGGTTAGGATAACTGAAAGACGCCAGTTTTTCTTTAAGGACCACCCTTTCGGGGAGGAGACCAATGGCATGAGCTACGCATGCCAGTGCGCCTGCTGCACATGTCAGACTGCCTGCTATGCACTCGACTTCCGGGGTGCGAGCTGAAAAGGCAAGGAGAGAAGGGAAGTGGGGCTTTTTCCTGCTCTGCTGGTCTCCTGACTGCGTGGCACAGACGGTCTCTCTCTCTCTCTCTCTCTCTCCAAAGGTGGCCTTCTCTTTTGGTGAGTTTTTATAAGGAATATAGACTAAGCTTAGACTTAAGATGATTTGTATTGTATTTCTACTTTCCTATCCTTCTAATCAACATCACCTTGTGACTACCATACAATAAAGGCTCTATCTAGAAAACCAGAAGCTTCTTCCATTTACTAGTCTGGGAGATAAATTAAGGGAAAGGTTAAATAGGGGAGATTTATGATCTAATATCCAATTTTAATCTCACAATGACATCCCAAAGAAGTGGGCACCTAGTCTCTACTTGAAGACCTCTAGATAGGGAACTCAACTCCCCATCTATACAGACTGTTAAGACACAGAACAGGAAGAGTAATGCCAATTTGTTGGTTCAAATGAGGTCATCATTTCATGTCAATCAACAAGCATTTGTTAATCACTCTGTGGTAACCACTGGGCCAAATAAAGACACACACACTCTCTCTCTCTCACACACACACACACACACACACACACACACACACACACACACACACAAATCCTCACCCTTAATTAATAAGTTCACATGCTAATAGAGGAAGATAATATTGTGACCTGGTGACCAGGAAGGGGGATTTTAGTCTGGGCAACCAATCACAGGAATAGTGAGTCATTTTATTGGACAGTGGACACATCCTTTCTGGAAGAAGCAACTGGACTGTTGCTTTGATTGCTGTTGCCATTGAAAGGGGAAAGTGAACTAGGAATATGATTCCACTGAAAGTATTAAACATTCCTGTTGTACGTTAGATGCAAATTCTGACTGATGTGGAGAAAGAAGAACACCAACAATGGTATGCTTGTGGTAGGCCTGAAGGGGGGTTACAGTCGAACAAGACTGAAAATGACTGAATAACAACAACTAATGAAATCTTGACTTTACAAGTGAATGTTATTAGCATTGCTAGATTCCAAACTGGTCTCCTAGAGCATTAGCTCCTAACTGGAGCTCTAAAACGGAGAGCACAGTGTCATTTTTGTGACTCCATTTGGGGTTTTCTTGGCAAAGATATTGGAGTGGTTTGCCATTTCCTTTTCCAGCTCATTTTGCAGACCAGGAAACTGAGGCAAACAGGGTTAAGTGACTTGCCCAGGGTCACACAGATAGTGTCTGACACGGTATTTGAACTCAGGAAGATGAGTCTTTCTGACTCCAAGCCTGGCACCCTATTTGCTATGCCACCTAATGCAGCTAAGAAGTCAGGAGGACTCACCTTACTGAATTCAAATCCAGTCTCAGACACTTATTAGCTGTGTGACCCTGGGCAAGTTACTTAACCCTGTTTGCCTCAGTTTCCTTAACTTCAAAATGAGCTGGAGAAGGAAATGACAAACCACTTAAGGATCTTTGAACAAATGAACAACAAGTGTCATTTTTTCTTGGTATTAGATGAGAATTCCTAAATAACTTGGACATACAGACACAGACATCACAGCAGGTTACACTTAAATACATGGTTGGTGATGAGCTAGATATTCTAGTATAATAGGAGACTGGCCAACAGGGACCCTGTCCTTTGAGAATGCACAGTCTGTGCTTCCTGCTAACAACCCACATGGATGCTTGGAGAGCCTGCTTCCAGAAATAAGTAATGCTGTATAATGGAGGGGCCTTATAATATTATACATCGGGTGAAAAGTCATTAGTTGGCTGCTGAGCCAGATCTGAGGTTGTAGACCAAGGATTCCAGTAGAAGAACTCAATCTCTTTCTCTGTCTCTCTCAGAGCTTTTAAGTAAGAGAAAGAAATTCTGTATAGTTCTGGGTGGGGAAGCTTCTCCCTGATCTGCTTGCCATGTGGCCTCAAACACATGACACTTGTATTTGTTCTGTCACTTTTGTATTTATTCTTCCCTGATCCTAGGTGACCGAGTATCAGAGATAGAATGACCTTGTGAACTTTGAAAGGTTGAAAGAACTAGTGATTGGAATCTATAGCTGAGTCTGCTATAGCCAAAGCAACAGAGAACTTGGTTAGCCAGAATAGTCATGACCAGCCCAGCTTAGCAATGGATCCATCTGGCACTGGGTCCTATAAGCAAGGGAGTGACTTGTCCCTCATCTCTGCTATTCCTGGAAGTAGACTTGGTGGAAGGAATGTTTTGTGGCTACCACTTTTAAATCTAAGCCCATTATTCAGAACCAAGGTATAGAGGGGCCAATATACTCTGGTTTATTATTGTTGTGTTTTTTTCCCCTATTTTGGTGGGGGGGAGGTTGTTATTCATTTATTTACTTTAGATCTTGCTATATCTTCTCAGTAAATACAACTTTGTGAAATCTGATGTCAGGGGCAGCTAGGTGGTGCAGTGGATAAAGCACTGGCCCTGGATTCAGGAGGACCTGAGTTCAAATCCCACTTAAGACACTTGACATTTACTAGCTGTGTGACCCTGGGCAAGTGACTTAACCCCATTGCCCTGAAAGAAAGAAAGAAAGAAAGAAAGAAAGAAAGAAAGAAAGAAAGAAAGAAAGAAAGAAAGAAAGAAAGAAAGAAAGAAAGAAAGATCTAACTGATGTCAATTGGTTATCAAATTGATATTGGGATGATGATAATTGGGTGAATAATATAGGCAAACCCAATAGATGGTGGATTGTAAGTCTTGGTATTAGAGAAGATACCCCAAACTCCCCAATATGTCTCTGGACCTTGTAAGTAGATATAGTCAAGATCTGGGAACCTAGAACATCCACTTGAGCAAAGGTAAGGAGAGTGATACCAGAGCTTCCACCTTATATACTAGAATAAGACCTTCTATGATCTTGTTTTCCTAAACTTTGCTCTCAAAGCTACCACCCCTCCCCATGCCAATAATATTCAATGTATTCTTTCCAAGACTCTAACAGTCAGTTATTTAAAGTTTGTGGGTGTCACACATTGAACCTAACTTCCACCCCATGACCATTTTTAGGAGCGAATGTGTTCTCTGAATTTCTTTAAAAAGAAAAAAAGATTTCCATAACTCAGCCCCTTGATACTCTTTTTCTATTTAGGAACACTCCATTAGGTATTTCATTGTACATAAGCAGAATATAAACACTGCAGCTACCATTCAATATTTGTAAGGGGATCTGATGGATGGCACACCTTAATGCCAAGGTTCACTGCTGATTCCATTCCTTGAGAGCAAGGCAGCTGTAAAACCATCCTTATGGTGTGTTACTATTTATCATCAGAGCCAGCTAAATTGTGAAGTATCGTCCACTGAAAATGTTATTCAACGGCACCTTACCAGTAAACATCCTTTTATAATGAACAGCTTGGGGGAAGAAGTGATGGAGGGGATGGGAGGCTGGGAGGGATGGAGAAAATAATACTATTTGTCATAACTTAATGTTGCATCAGTTTGGGCTGCAATAAAAGCCATATTTTTCAGGCAGAACAGAGTATGAGCTGGAATGTTTGCTGGTCTCTAGAACTGGATTGTGGAGCTTGCTTTCTTCTGCAGAAAATGTGAACACTATAGGACAGAGCAAAGCTTCTTATACTATAGGTGGTGACCCCGCATGGGGTCACATAACTGGATGTGGGGGTCACAAAAATTTGGCAACAGCAAATGGTTATGTATATATATTTTTATACTTATATACCTGGGGTGGTGTAAAAATTCCTCTGGTGAAAAGGAGTTACGGGTGGAAAAAGTTTAAGAAGCCCTTGGATAGAGCAATCACTGCCGCTAAGACTTTGTTTAGCTGGTGGAAATGTCATCTATGGACTTGTAGGACTTAGAATTGGAAGAGACTTTAAAGATAATAGGGTCAGATTTTTCTTTTTTACAGATGAGGAAACTGAGGCCCTAGGAAATGAAACAGTATTCCCAAAGTCCTATGGGTAATCTATATTAGCATCAGCATTTGAACTCAGGCTTTTTGACTCCAATGACTTCTCCACATGACATAATTCACTTTAGAGGTAGAGTTTCTTGGCCCATCTATGTCAATGGATAAAGTAATCAATACTTGCTAATATTTTGTGATTTTTTTTTATAAAAGCCCCCCTCCCCCAAACAATGCCCAGTAAATGTGCACTAACAACTTTTTTGTTATCTCACTTCATGAGGCAGAAATCTTCAAAGATAATGAAACAAAAATTCTCTAAGATTGTGGGGTCACCTTATACTACTAGCAGACTTGGTTGATGGGTTGTTTAATTTCACTGAATTGTCTTTTTTATTGTGGGGCATGAGAGTTAAGTGACTTGCCCCAGAGTCACACAGCTAGTAAGTGTCACATGTCTGAGGCTGGATTTGAATTCAGGTTCTCCTGAATCCAGGGCCTGTGCTTTATCTACTGCACCACCTAGCTTCCCCCTATACAAATTATTTTTAAAAATATATTTCTAAAAAAATCACTTTTCTCACAAAATAGCACAAGGTAGACATTAATAGTTATACAATGCTGATGAATTTCTCCTGGCAACCCAATTTTGCCATGATCTTCCACAGCCCCTCATGACTGACAGCATCAAAGGCCTTGGTCAGGTGGAAAAACATTGAATACAGACCTCTTGTTTTGCTCCTGGCATTTCTTCTGGAGTTGTTGGACAACTAAGATCATGTCAACCATTCCGTGGTCCTTTTTAAAGCCACACTGACTCTCTGGCAGGTGACACACCTTTCAGATGATTAAGTTGGTTAAGGAGAACTCTGTCAAGGATCTTGCCAGCAATGAGTTTTATTTTATTATTTTTTTCTCTTTTCTCTTTTATTGTGTTCTGTTTAACTAAAAAAGACCAGAAAGGGTTATTGAACCCTATCGCTTGATACCTCACTGAAAACATTGAATATTGAATCTTGCTAATTGAAGTCTTATTTCTTTTTGGTAAATTAATCACCACTTTAAGTATCTGCTACTGTTAAAACTTTTTACCACAAAACTCAACTTAGAGAGGATGATGATCACATTCAATGTCAGAAGTGAGATTTGAACCCAAGCCTCTTGTCAAGGCTACCACTTTATTCACTATGCCACATTTTCCCTTTTCAAGGTATATCAGCCCCATCTGACAGATGGGAAAATAAACCAAGGGGCAATTTGTCTCCAGTCACACAGTGAATAAATGGGGAGCTAGGCTCCATATTCCAGGTTTCTGAATCCAAGTTCAGCACTCCTTCCATTACACCAGACTGCCTCCCTGGCTAGATTAGTTACTTCTTCATCTGAAACTTTTATATCTAACTTAATGAGAAGCTGCTGGAACAATGCCGTTGGCGAGCTCACAAGGAATGTGGTATGTCTTTATTGTTTGGAAAATCTTTGGCCCAAATCTAGTTAATGGATTGGTTCCCCAAATTGAATATAAATCATTTCCTCCTTGGAATAAAAATTGCAGTGCCATTAAGTGAGAAGAAAAACCGAATACCCAAAGTCGCTATTGTCACATACCCTCACTGAAGTGACTCCAATATTGGAAATAGGAGGTTCACTTGAATGGTGGAACAAACGACAAATAGCCTTTTATCATAGGCAAGATTTTCTATTTGTGTGTTTGATTAGCACTTCATCTCTCTGTGGGTAATATAACTTGTAGTACAGCTTATATGAAAAGCACTGGAAAGGAAACATAATGTTAATAATAACACAAAATAGCTTGATTTTTTTTTTTTTGGCCCATAGATCAAGAAAGAGGCTTGGGCAATTGGGGGTGGAGGGCAGAGGGGTATTCTCTCGGTTTGCTCTGAATTTTATTGAATACTTCTGTGATCTTAGCACAAGTAAAGTGGTGCTAATCATAGCATCTTTCTTAATTTTGTCTCTATTTAGAATATTGGTTTTGAGTAGGGCAGTTTAAAATCAAGGATATACTGGCAAATGTTCTGGGTATGTGTGTGAAATTGTACTCATTACACCCTTTTAAGTTTAATTTGTATCATCACCATTTTTTCTATTATTTTCTCAAGTCTAAGAAAAAAGCTCAATAAATCAAACCTGATTTGTAGTATTTTTGATTTCTGAAGTGTAAATGCTTACATTGCAAATTTAATAATTGGCTTGGTTTCACGCTGGCTCAGCATACCCCCTGGTCGCTATTGACCCTGTGTATCCCCGGTCACTCTAGTAATCTTCAATATGAGATTTAAAGCTTAGAAGGGACCTTAGAAGTCATCAAATCCAACAGAAAGAGAGATGATGCACGATAATTTCAGAGGGAAGGCACTAAGTGTGTGTATATGGGGGGAGAGAACATATGTAGAAAAGGACTTCCTACAACAAGTGGAATTTGAGCTGCATCTTAAGGAAGCCAGGGTAGCTAAAGGATCTCTGGAGGTGAGGGGTAGAACATTTCACTGAAAAGGCATGGAATCTGGAGATGGAGTACTATGTTAGAGAAATGGCAAATAGGGCAGTGTAGACAGTTCTTAGAGTGTGTGAAGGGCAGTAAAATGTGAAAAGACTGGAAAGGTATTGAAGGAGCTTGGTTGTAAAGGGCATTGTATACTGTACAGAACCTATAGGTTGCAGAGGACATTTTATTGGATCCTGGAGCTAATGGGGAGGTGCTATTGTTTGTTAAGTAGATAGATGACATGGTCATATCTACAATTTAGGAAAGTCACTAGCAGCTGAATGGAGGCTGGATAAGAGTAGGGAGAAACTTGACGCAGGGAAGTCACACAAGAAGGCTATTTTGATAGTCAAAGTGAGGTTATGGAGGACTGTGTTGAGTGAGTAGTTTTGTGAGTGGAGAGTACATATGTGAAAGACTTGGTAAAGGTAGACATGGCAAGATTTGACAACAGATTAAATATATGGGATGAGTGATGAGTTGAGGATGATACCGAGGTTGCAAGAATGGATGACTAGGAGGATGAAAGTGCCTTTGACAGTAATAGTAAAATTGGGAAGAGGGGAGGGATTTTGGGGAAAGTTAATGGGTTCTGCTTTGCATATGTTGATTTTGAGATCCCATAGGAGATTCATGTTGAGGTGTCTCAATAGCATTTGGTGATATGGGATTCAGGAGAAATGTTATGACTGGATCTCTCTCTCTCTCTCAATATATAAATAGATACACATTTGCATGTAAATATCCAGTCATAATACATGCATTTGCATATACATGTATGTATATATGAAATTAAAGGTACATTATAGGAGTTTACCTTGACAAAGAGACAGGACACCTCTTTGTCAGAGACAGGAATGAAGAAGGAGATAATGAAGGAAGATGTCTGAATGATGTGACATGAAGATGGGAGAGGAGAGTCAGGTCTTCTTGAATAGTCTTAATTTTGAAAATTTTTTGGCAAAGTATGAAGCGAGGATTTTGGTGGGGGTGTAGTAGGAGGCTCAAGGAGTATGGAATAGGTTGGAATATCCACTGTGGCGAATGGGAGAATGAGTCAATTGAGGGGAATATAGAAGTATTTCCTTGTTATTGTGAGAGCCCTAGTATGGTTATATAGCATAAGTCTGTAATGGATCCTATTAGTATGGTTGTATGACTTCCTTCAATAGTATATGAATTAGGAGGGAAGAAGGTGGACAGTGGGAATAATACAGGTTAGAGGGCATAGGATAAGGCATGTTAGAACTGGTTCACTCAGAGCTTGGTCTGGAAAATGGAGGATAATATAGCCAGTATACAGCCTGAGAAAGAACCGAGGGCTGAAGGTCCTGGAGGTCATGGAAAGGATGAAGAACAAGGTTAGTGTTCTTAAGGAATAGGGAATAATGGAATGATTAAATCTCATTATCATAAAAAAGGAATTTTGGAGTTCATGAACATAAACATGGAACACTTATGGGTGATGACAAGGAAAGATCAAAGGAAGGACCCTGTGAGGAGCAGAGGTGGAGTGGAGTAGATCATGGGGAATAATTATGGGGAGGAACTGTGAAGTTAATGGATTTGAGGGAGCATCAATATGTATGAGAGCAGGAGAGAGGGTGAGGGAGGTGGGGGTGGGGTGGAGAAGACCATGATCAAGGAAACAACTCATTGAAAAAGGAGGGGAGACAGTCCTGAGGAGTTAGTAGATAATAGCAATCACTTTGAGTTGGGGAAATATTATTGTTTCCATGTATTTATAAAATAAAACTGAGGGGAGAACATTAAGAACTAATAGAACCTAAAGCAAAAGGAGGTTAAATGACTTTCTAAGGCCATAAAGTTACAGACAGAACGATAGCCTGGGGCTGGTGATTATAACAATATCTAATAATCTCTCTTGATGTAAAATCTAAGGATAGGAATTAGAGCTGTTATTTCACTGCTATATGGAACTCCTTGGTTAGGGGACTCCTACCAATTCAGACCAGCATCTTCTCGATGTTTTATAATCTTAGAGAATTGTCCAGTACAGAGAGGTCAGACATGCAGTCCATAGCATTCCTGAGTGCATCCAGAACCAAATTAAAATGTAATGGGGGGGGGGACATCTAGGTGGGGCAGTGGATAAACCACAGGCCCTGGATTCAGGAAGACCTGAGTTCAAATCCGACCTCAGACACTTTTTTTTTTTTTTTTGGTGAGGCAATTGGGGTTAAGTAACTTGCCCAGGGTCACACAGCTAATAAGTGTGTAAAGTGTCTGAGGTCAGATTTGAACTCTGGTCTTCCTGAATCCAGGGCTGGTGTTCTATCTACTGTGCCACCTAGCTGCCCCAATTTTTTTTTTGCAGGTCAATGAGGGTTAAGTGACTTGCCCAGGGTCACACAGCTAGGAAGTGTCAGCCTCAGTCACTTGACACTTACTAGCTGTATGACCCTGGGCAAGTCACTTAACCCTCATTGCTCTGCTCCCGAAAAAATATAACTGGAAAATAGTTAACAAAATAAGTAAAAAGATAATAAAACATAGATAATGTCATATAGTAAAACTAAGTCATATGTAGCCTGAAAAAATCATTATATACAGATTAGCAGTCTTCTTTTGTATTTGAGTTTGATACCATTTGTCTAAAACACTGAAAAGTTAAGTGACTTGCCCAGGGTCACACAGTCATTATGTTTCAGAGGTGTGACTTGGACCCATGCCTTCCTAGCTTTAGGATTTTCTCAAAGCATTATTCCATATTGTCTAAAGGTTTTCTCAATCCATTATGCCATATTGTCTCTCTACCATGAAATATATACAGTTTGATATGCAGTACTGCACATTCATTCACAATTTTTAAAATAGAGAAAACAGAAGTGTTGAAACTGTCAGATTTCTGATTTTAAAATAATGGTAACTAAGAGCCTTGAAAGAAAACACTCCTCTATGTCTACCAACCAAAGCTGAACTGAGTAATATTTAAAGTTCATAATACATTTATAGAAATAGAATGAGATGTCAAGTAGTGACATTTTTTTAAATAGAAAAAAAAGGGCAATTTAAAAATTCAGCCAGAAGGAAAAACTGATCTGTAAAGTGTCTTAATTTGGGGGGAGAAGTTTATTTTCTCAGTCATATATGACACTTTCTAATAGTAGAATGAGTTCCATGAATTTTATCTCTCAAAAGACATTAAATTGAAAGAAGTGTCACAATGTTGTAGAACAGAGGAATCAACTGCCACAGCCCTTTGTATATTTCTGGCTTGCACTTTCCAAATCGATGCTGCCACCCAGTGGCCATTCAATTGAAAATTTTGTGTACAGTGCCCTTGCTAATGAGCTAATGCAGGCGATTTAAAAGGCTACATCTCAACTAAGTTCTCAGCCTGCTCTGTAGAAGACTAGGTCATTTGACAGCTATGAGAAGGACCAGTTCTCTGATAACAAAGACTAGAAAGTCTATTTTTGCGATCAGTTTTGGGTGCAGAGAACTACAAACAGCAACAACAACCTATGGAATTTCTGTTACTCTTTTCCCATAAATCAGGATTATTCTTAAGATGCTATCTTACTAAAACTTGGAATGGTAACATTGTCAGTCAGTCAATAAGCATTTATTTAAACATCTACTTTGTGCCAGGGACTGTGCTAGATGTTGGAGATACAGAGAAAGGAGAAAGACAATCCCTGCTCTGGAGGAGTTCATGAACCAACAACAAAGGCCTATTATTTGGTTTATAGGGGCACTGAGATAGAATATTTGAAATAGGAGTTGAAATTATAGCATACAAGGTCACTGATGTAGAATTGTTTGCCATGACTACTCATATATAATTTATATTGAATTGTTTGAGTTCTTGGGGTGGGGGTGGGAGGGGAGGGAGGAAGAGAAGTTGGAATACAAAGTTTAAAAAGAAATGTCAAAATTTGGTTTTGCAAGTAATTTGGAAAATAAAAGTCTAAAAAAAACCCCAAACCCTCCAAATGATTGTAAAGAATTACAAAAATTATGGTGTTCTAAAGTACAGCCCTCTGCCCAGGAAGCCCAGAATTCTGGGGCTCTTCAGGAAAGGCCTGGATCAGTCACTTGTCAGGAATGTTGTAGAGGGGCTTTTTATTCAGGTGTGGGTTGGATTAGACATCCTCTCAAGCTGCTTCAGGCTCTGGGATCCTGACATGTGCAGAGGAAAGCTTCCATGTGAGAGTGATTTCCAGACAAATCTTCCTGATGAATTGGAACCACAGAGCAATTACAGATGAAAGGGATCTTAGACATCATTTAGGATCAAGGCTTTCATTTGTGGAGTGAGAAAACAGACCTAGGAAGTTGAGGCAATCTGGCCCAGGTCACATAGCTAGTAAGTATCTGCACTAGGATTTGAATCTGTATCTTGCCTCTCCACTTATTGCTGTCTTCGGGAATGCTCCAAACTGAAATTACAGTCAATAAAGTGAAAGGATGTAAATAAGGTAAAAATATGACTTAAACATCCCCATGGTGGAATGCAAACCTACATAACTATAAATATAATAATAATGATAATTCTAAGTATTCTCAATGAAAGGATTCAAATTGTATAGATACTCTGAAGTACAAAACAGGAGTCAAGAGAACTGTTAAAAAAGAAAACTCAAGCAAACAATCCTAAGGGACTAAGCAAGGATAAACTGTTACATTCTAATGTGGGGAATTGATATGTGTGTCTTCTCAGAACCCTATGATCATCAGGGGTCAGAGAGAGACTCAGAGGGTCTGGATTTGGTTCTGTAATGTTTTGATGATCTTAAAAGAAGATTGGAAAGGGAGGGGAGAGGAATACACTGGGAGCTGGAGGTGGAGAGAGGGAAAGATGGAGGAAATGATCTCATATAATTGGGACAGTAGAAGTCTACAAGAAAGGAGGAGGGAGTGGTAGGGAGCAGATGATACTAAATTCATTCACATCTGAACTGGTCAAAGGAGGGAAGATACACATACTCAGAGAGTTGGGTACAGAAATGCATTTCACTAGATTTTGAGGTCCCTGAGAACAGAATCTCTTCACCATGCTGCTAATGCTTTCTTTACACTTATCTCCCTCATGCAGCAAAATTATGTCCAGTTCCTAGTCTATGGTAAAGTACTGAATTAATTAAGTAATTAGCTAATTAATTAAATAATTAATTCTCTCTTGTTCCTCAGGTGACTAGCACACAATACACATTTAACAAATATTTATTGAATTACATATGTTCAGTAACAGAACATTAAAATGTTGTTTTTCTGTTGAAAGGAACTTCTGGTGTCATTTAGTCCAGCCTATACTTGAAGAAGTATGATATAGATTTTGCTTGAAGACCTCATATGAAAGGTAACCCATTACTTTCTTTTCTTTTCTTTTTTTGGTGGGACAATGAGGGTTAAGTGACTTGCCCAAGGTCACACAGCTAGTATGCGTCAAGTATCTGAGGCCAGATTTGAACTCAGGTCCTCCTGGATCTAGGACTAGTGCTTTGTACACTGTGCCACCTAGCTGCCCCCTAACCCATTACTTTCTAAGGGTAGTTGATCTGACTTCTGCATAGCTCTACATGTATGTGTGTGTGCATGTATGTATGCATACATATGTGCATATGTTTGTACACACACATAAATTTTCCCCCTACGTCAAGTCTAAATTTGCTCCTCTATAATTTCCATTTCTTTTTGTACTCTCCTGTATGGCTAAGTAGAAAAAAGAATCAAATCCTATCATGGGGAAACATCACATAGTAGCTAGAATACTAGACCTGAAGTCAAGAAGACTAGGGTTTAATATTGTCTCCATTGTAACTATTGACAAGTAAAAACTTCTCAAAAGTTCAGTTTCCTCATCTGTAAAATGGGGATAATTATGCCTGTAATAGTTTCCATACAAGATTGTCATAAAGCTCAAATGAGATAATCTATGTAAAATGTTCTATGAACCTTAAAGTTTTATGGTCCATGAACCTTAAAGTTTTATGGAAAGACCAACTATTATTAATATTATGGTGCCCTGAGTCTTCTTTTCTTCAAACTAAACATTCTCTTTTCCTTCCAAAGACTCTTATGTGACCTGACCTTAATTTTGGTGCAGATTTTTGTTTCTGAGTTGTTTTCTGTTTGTTTGTTTTCAGACAAGAAGAGGATCCTTGAGCCAGAAAGGAAAGGTTCACAGGGAGGTGAAAACCAATGTAAGGAAGACATAAGAGAACACCTAGTTGCTTCTAATGAGTTCAAGTCACTGGGCCAAAAAGAAATGCTCCTTGAATAATGTGATCTTGTGTAATATAAGGAGATCTAAGATGTCTGGAACATGGCAGGTGATGGTCCTCTGCTGTTGTTATAACATAAATGGGGTATTGTGCCCACTTCTGAGTGCCATATTTTTAGGAAGGACACTGCTAAGATCAAACCCATTCAGTTGAGAGTGGTCTAGACTCTGAATGTTTCCAATAGACAAGAAACTATACCACATGAGTATTAGTTGATAAAACTCTGAATTTTTAGTGTAGAGAAAAGAAACTTTAAGGGAGCACGACTGCTTTCTTTAATTGTCACATTGAAGAACAATTTGACCTGTTCAGCTTGGTTCCAGAAGAAAGATGTCAAAAAGTGCATAGAAGAATATTTGGCCTTCATATAAGGAAAGCCTTCCTAACAATTAGAGCTATAACAAAATGTAATGGATACCCCAGGAGGCAAGTGTGTTCTCCCCCTCACTTAAGGCTCTTTAAGTGAAGGCAAATTGACCACGTTTCAGGGACATAGTAGGGGAGGATCCGTGTTTAGGGAAGATCAGACTATTTGGCCATTGAGTTTTCTTTTCTGGGAACTTACATCATTAATTAGATGTATTAATCACTTGGCCTTTGTGGATCTATGCAGATAACTTGAAAGATGCAAAACATTCTAAGTTCAAGCATCATTTAAACTATTACAACAAGAATGCCAAGGATCTGTATGGTGCTTAGTACTTTGACATACATTATCATCCAATGATGATAGATAAACGTATCCATTTTTTTCCAAACAAGAAGAGTAAGACAGATGTTAAGTGACATCCAATTTTACAGAACTACTTTGTGGCAAAGTCTAACTCAGAACCAAGTAAAATGTGAAAATTCTTGTATTGCCATCTACCCTCCCTTCCTCCTTCCTTTCCTCTTCCCTTCCCTCCTTCTCTCCTTCTCTCCTTCCCTCCTTCCCACATTCCCTCCCTCCCTCCTTGTTTCCATAACTGCAAGTCTTACTCCCATGCCTCTTCTTTGCACAGATGTCGCCTGTGTTCACAAAATCTATGTCAGTAGGACACCAGCTCTGCAGACTCCTACCAAGCTGGAAAGATTGAATAAGTCTTAGGAAAAGCTTAACTGTGTTTGGAGAGGTTGCTCACCAGAAGGTTGATCAGTGGTAATAGACCATTTTGGTTGTCGCAGCCATCATGAAGGGTTTTTGATCTGCACCATTGGAGCCATTGAAATCCAAGATCTTTTTAAGTTTTGAGGTAGTAAGATGAAGTTGTAAGAAATCCCTTTGAGTCCTGAGAAGATTTATCACCACCTTTCATAGTCTGTTCTAATTTTAAATCTACTTATTTCTAAAAAACCCAGCTTTCTATATATTAAGTCAGCTCATAGAACTTTTAAGAGTTACTTGTCACATTTAAGTGTGTTGGGGTTTTTTTTAGTTCCTTTAAAAATAATATTTAAATGTCAGGTTGTACTTGAAGTCAGCCTTATTTTAGCATATGGGATCATTAACAGCCATTACCATATTCTGGCTTTAGTAGAGCCTCATAAACCTTTGAGTAACCTGACATTTGTCCAAAGAGGTCAGTCAGAGAGCAGCAGCAGCAGCAGAAAATTACCCTGACTAGGGTACTTCAATTTAGGTGTTACCAGTCACTTCTCATTGTAGGGGAAACTGTGGGGTGGGGTACAGCAGGACCATATAGGTAGAGACCTCACAAAGAGTGAAGAAAACACACTCATACTTTTGCACCTTGCCAAAGCATCCTTCCTCTCCATCCTCTTTCTGAATTAGTGTCTGTTCCAGGGCCTCTGCTCCCTCTCATTTTACCTCTATAATTTACTCCATTGCCTTTTACCAGAACTTTTTTTAGGTAAGCCACACCTGAACTTTCCAAAAATGAAAATATAACCCATCTATTTTTCATACCTGTTAACAATTCTCTTCCTTTTACCCATTTTTTTTTTGCTCAGAACTGTTTCACTTGAAAAGTAAATCAATTCTGTTAAGACTAGCTTTAATTTATTTTCCATCATGTGATCCGTCCACTGAATCAACCAGATATATGCACTCAGCTATTTCAATAGAGAAGCCATTTTGCATTTCTTGACTGGAGTGTCCTATCTCTAGCAAATAGGATTCTCTTAAAATTCCCAAGAGCATTTTTGCATGGATACTTCTTGGGTGGTGATAGGAAGGTAGAACTAGGTTTAAAAGAACATATTTGTTTACACAACATGGAGATGTAAAAAGTATGGTAAACCTGTTTCACATAGGGTTAATTTTATGTTCCATTCTCAAAATTAATACTTTGGCATTTTTATTACCTTATAGTCAACTTCTTATTATTCATGCAAATGGGATTTATGCATAATCCTCAAACTTCATTTTAGCTCATAGTGTCTAACTTTCTCCCTTAGTAAGCTGTTTACTAGAAGCACGGTATTAAATGGAAGACTTACTGATTTAAATTTCTCCTTCTTTGCTTTTTCCAGCTCCTACCTAGGTAATAAGTATTGTAATATTTATAGAGTTTAGAGGGGAAAGACATAAAAGAGGAATCTGAAGTAGATAACCCTTGCACTGGATAACTAAGCCCTCATACAATAAAGATTTTCAGTTTTAAATTTGATTTTTTTTCTTTTGCCTACTTCAGTTTGTGATAGACAGATAAAGGAAACCACAGGGCATCTTATTTGGTCTCCATAGTCTATGTTTAACACATTTAACCATGTAGACCTAATCATAAGCAATCAAGATATATTTGGTGTGGAAGAATTCCTTCGTCCTTCCATTTCATAGCCAATTCTGGGTCTTTAAAAAGGACTCAGTTTCTCCAGATTGTGTTTTATGCTCATCCTAATGTCAGTAATACTGAACTTTACCTGTGACAATCTTATCTATTCTTAACTTAGTTCAAATTTTTCCTACTTTCTTGGATTCTCCTTCTAAATTGTCCCAGCTGGAACTTCTTTGTCCCTTGGCTGAACTCTGTTCAGGGCACAGCTAGGGCAGCTAGGTGGCACAATAGATAGAATGCTGGGACTACAGTCAGGAAGACCCGAGTTCAAACCTGACCTCAGACACTTACTAACTGTGTGACCCCGAACAAGTCCCTAGTTGCCTCATTTTTCTCAATTATAAAACTGAGATAATAATAGCACCTAATTCACAGCATTGTTGTGAAGATCATATGAGATGATCTTCATAACGTGATTAGCACAGTGCCTGGATCATATATAGGATATTATTATTGTTGTTGTTATTGTTGTTATTTCTTTGACCCTAACATCCACACAAATTATTTATTGACCTTTGTTAGCTTTCTGCCAATCCTCACTCATAATCTAGAATACATAGATGGAAATCATCAGAGTCTTCACTTCATGGAGTTTATAGTCTACATTAGAGGTGGGGTGGTAATGAGGCATACACACATTAGAATAATACATGGTAGACTGTGAAAATGGAAAAGGAGAGAGCCAGGGAAAGTGTTTTAGAAAAAGGAAGGAGAGATGCTTTTTATCTGGGTGTGGGTGGAGGTGTCAGGCTTCATGAGGGTGGTAACATCTGAGCTGAGCCTTGAAAGAAGAAAAGGATTTTAGCAGACAGAAATGAGGTGGAAGTGCATTTTAGGCACAAGAAATGACAGGCACAAATGTGCAGAAGTAATAAATAGTAGGTTGAAATGGAGGGGGGAACAATATTAAAGTTTGGCTGGGACATAGTGTTTGAAGTGGGAGAAAATATGAAATAAGACTGCAAAGGGAGGGTGCGGTCAGGTTGTGGAGGCATCTTTCAATGCCAAGCAAGGAGTTTATATTTTGTCCTATAAGCCAGTGGTCCTGAAACTTTATACACTTATAAATTATTAAAGACCCTAAAAGCTTTTGTTTATGTGGGTTATATTTATTGATTTTTAGTATATTAGAAATCAAACAGATAATTTAAAAAAATTATTCACTCAAAAACAACAATAAAACCATTACATGTTATCATAAATAGCATTTTATAACAATGACTATCTTTTTAAAAAATGAAACAACTAAGGAGAAGACTGGCATTATTTTATATATTTTTGCAAATTTAATGTTTGCCTTAATAGAAGGCAGCTGAATTTTCATATCTGTTTCTTCATTCTCTTGGGATATGGTATTTGGGTTAAAGTGTATAAAGAAAATTCAGCCTCACAGATCTATGGTTGGGAAAGAGAGGAATATATATATATATATATATATATATATATATATATATATATATATATATATATATATATTTTTTTTTTTTTTGCGGGGCAATTGGGGTTAAGTGACTTGCCCAGGGTCATACAGCTAGTAAGTGTTAAGTGTCTGAGGCTGGATTTGAACTCAGGTCCTCCTGAATCCAGTGTTGGTGCTCTATCCACTGCACCACCTAGCTGCTCCAAGAGGAATATTTTAATAGACAAATAATGTCTTAGTATTATTATAAAAATAGTTTTGACCTCATAGGCCCCCTTGATCTTAGGGATTCCTCAGGGTCTTCAGATCACACTTTGAGAACTACTGCTATAAACAATAGTTACCAACTGAGGAGGTTTGAGTAGGGGGATGATCTGGTCAGACCCACCCATGTGTTAGGAAAATTATTGTGTCATTTTGTGAAGGATGGATTGAAGAAGCCTGAGAGACTAGAAGCAGGAAAACAAATTGGGAGGCTATGATAGTAATCCAAAAGAGAGATGGTTAGGGCCTGGACTACAGTGGAGATTGTGAGGGTGGAGAGAAAGAAATGGGAGAGATGTACAGTTGGGAGAGGATTTAGCACCTGATAAGAACGACAAAAATCAATCTTTGAAGGAACCTCAGAGTTGGTCTAATTCAACATACACCTGAAGCAAGAATTCTTTCTATAACATCCCCAACAAATGTACAAAGAGCTTTAGCTTAACGATTTTCAGTGAGGTGGAACAACTAATTCCCCAGGCAACCCATTCCACTTTTGTATAGGTCTAATTGTTAGGAAGTCTTCCTTTATACTGACCTAAAATCTGCCTTTTTACAACTGTCCTAACATTGCTTGTAGCTCTGTCCTCTGGGGCTAAGCAGAAAAAGACTAATCTTTCTTCTATATGACAACCCTTCAAATACTTTCTGTGACTATCATCAACATCACACCACTAACCATGGAGTTCCCCATAGGCTCTGTCCTGGACCTTCTTCTCTCTCTATGCAATTTCACTTGTCAAGTTCATCAGCTCCCATGGATTCAGTAGCATTTCTATTCAGGTGATTCTCATATCTACTTTTTCAACCTTAACCTCTCACTTGACCTCCAGTTTTGCATATCCAACTGTTTTTTGGACACTTTAAACTGGATGTCCCGTAGACATCTTAAACCCAATACATCTACAAGGGAATCCATTATCTTTTCTTGCAAACCATTCCTTCTTTCAAAATTCACTATACTGCCTAGAGTATCAGACCATCCTCCGAGTTACCCAGGCTCAAAACCTAGATGTCATCCCTAACTTCTCTCTGTCTCTGTGTCTTTCTCCGTCTTTGTCTCTGTCTTACCTCTCTCATATCCAACCTTAGGCCACTTCCTGTCAATTCCATCTTCATAATGGCTCTTGCATATACCTCTTTCTCTCCTTTGCCATTATCTCCACCCTGGTTCAGGCTTTTATCATCTTATGCCAGGCCCATTTCAATAGCTTTCTGGTTTGTCTTCTTGTCCCAAGTCTCTTCCCACTTCAGTAGAACTTTGTCTCTCAGCATTTTCATGCATTATATCACCCTGTGCCCTTTCATTGGCTGCCCTCCATGTTTGGAATTCTCTCCTTCTTCATCTCCACTTCCTACCTTCCCTGACTTCCTTCAAATCTCAGCTAAAACCCTAAATCATTTTCTTCAAGAAGCTTTTTCTAGTTCTCTCAGTGCCTCTCCCCAAGGTGATCTCCAATTTATCTTGTATCTTCCTTTAAAAAAAAAACAACATGCTATTTCCATGTTATTTCACCACTAATGAGGGAAAGGGGGGAGGGGAAGAAATGGGAGCTCCTTTGGAGCAGTCATTGTTTTTACCCTTTGTTTCTGGAGAGTATCCACATCCATAGGCACATAATAGGTGCTTAATTGATGCTTATTGACTTATCTGTATTAGATTTCATCTTATATATTTAGCTCAGTATTCTAGCCAATTAAGAACTTTTTGCATTTGACACTGTAATCCAATGTGTTAGCTAAATTTGTCATTTTTTTTCATCCAAGTCATTGATGAAAACTATTGAACATTGCAGGAATAAGGAAAAGTTTTCTTGAATGCTCATTAAAGGACTTCTTTCAAGGCAGCATTGACCCATTAGCTAGTGTTTGGTTGTGTTCATTCAGTTCTGGATCCTGCTTAATATCCTCTTATCTAGCTTATATACCTCTATCTTTTCCACTGAGATACCATGAACGACTTTTTCAAATGACTTGCTGAAATTGAGGTATACTATGCCAAGGCATTCCTCTCAACTGCCAGTCTAGCAACCCAGTCAAGAAAAAAAATGAAATGAAATTAGTCTGCTATGACATGTTCTTAAGGAAAACATGTTATCTGTAAGTGATTGCTACAATTTCTAGAAGCTATAACCTATACTGTTAATATGTTCAAGAATTTTGCCAAAAATTCAAATCACATTCATCAGTCTAAAGTTCACAGACCACACCATCTCTTTCTTTTTGAGTATGGTGGTTGAGAGTAATATTAATTGTTGGAGAGGTTGTGGACAGGCACCTCAATGCCTTATTGGAGCCATCAACTGGTCCAACCATTCTAGAAACCAATTTGAATTCATTCCAAGGAGTAACTGAAATACCTTGTTAACCAGATAGTTTACTGAAAGGAGGTCAACGACAATAAGAATGTCTCCATATTATGCTGAAACATACATAGCAGCACTTCTTATACTAGCAAATAACTGGAACAAGGTAAATATCTATTAATTGGGGACTGGCTAAATGAAATGTGACACGTGAATGGACTATTTACTGTTTTTTTGAGAAATGATTAATGTGATGAATACAAAGAAGCTTGGGAAATAACACAAAATAAACCTGGAAAAGAGCATAATTGACTATAAAAATAACAAAACAATTGAAACAATATGGTATAACTATAATATAAAGTGTAATCCCAAAGAAGAGATATGAAAAGATACCTTAACCCCTCCCCTTCTCCAATTTCTTTGCAGAGAGTAAGATATTACAGGCGTTGAACAAGGCATAAAATGTCAAACTTCTTTTGATCTGTTGTTTAGTTTTGCTGAATTGCTCCCTTCTCCCACTGGGATATATAAATGATATAAAAACAACAGATATACAAAATTCATCAAAAAGATAGAGATAACTTTTGCCTTTCTTCAGACCTGCATGCTCCATGATCTTTCAGAGACTGATAGCAGCACAACAGTCCCGTTTGCCCAGCTTTTTGGTAATGGGTGAAATAGAAACTTCTTATGGATAGAGACTGTTTCATTTAAAATTTGTATTCCCAGTGTCTTGCTGATGGCGTGGCAAATAACAAAAAATATTTTTATCTGTCTGATTACCCTAAAATGTAGTTCATCTGCGCTTGATAAAAACAAAACAAAACAAAACTCATCAAAGGCAGTTCCTACAGAATTGGCTTACATAGTTTTCTCATTTATACTGGGTTTTAACTCCCTATTAATAATTTTTGTTCTATTCTTCCTAGTCCAAAGTTGGAAGAGCAAAAGAAGAGTTTTGTCCTTTCTCTAATTTCAGTTATGTTTTTCCTTGAAACTCTAAGCAACAGTCTTTTCCCTCCCCCAACCAACCTTGTTAACAATCTCTTCTCTCCTTCAATGTAGTTTTGTTTTGTTTTGTTTTTGCAGGGCAGTGAGGGTTAAGAGACTTGCCCAGGGTCACATAGCTAGTAAGTGTCAAGTGTCTGTGTCTGAATTTGAACTCAGGTCCTCCTGAATCCAGGGCTAGTGCTTTATCCACTATGCCACCTAGCTCAATGTAGGGAATGTAGGAGTTTTGTTTTTTTTTTAAGTTTTAAAGTATTTTATTATTTTCCAGTTACATGTAGAGATAGTTTTCAACATTTGTTTCTATAAGATTTCTAATTTCAAATTTTTCTCCCTCCCCCCTCCACAAGACAATAGGCAATCAGATATAGGTTATATCAATGTAGTTTTTTGTTGTTGTTTTTTTGCAGGGCAATGGGGGGTAAGTGACTTGTCCAGGGTCACACAGCTAGTAAGTGTCAAATGTCTGAGGTCAGATTTGAACTCAGATACTCCTGAATCCAGGGCCAGTGCTTTATCTATTGCACCACCTAGCTGCCCCCTGCCCTCATGTAGTTGGGGGGGTTTTTTGTTTGTTTTTTTTGCGGGGCAATCGGGGTTAAGTGACTTTTCCAGGGTCACACAGCTAGTAAGTGTCAAGTGTCTGAGGCCGGATTTGAACTCAGGTACTCCTGAATCCAGGGCCAGTGCTTTATCTACTGCGCTACCTAGCTGCCCCACCCCCATGTAGTTTTAAAAGCCCCCTTTTTTTTTATTTACTTATTTACTTGCAAGCTCCAGTTCATACTGGGCTTTAGCATTCCCAATACACTTTGGCATCAATTCTCTGTTGCCTGTTTTTGCTCCTGTCTTCTATACATGATTGAATTTTCAGTGATTCCTATTTTGTTTTTGTTTCAGAGAAAATATAAACTTTGTAGGCTGACATTTAAAACTTTTCTCCCTGTGGCTACCACCTACCAGTTCATACTTATATTCTTTCCCTTCATTCCCTCTTTATTCCAATCAATAGCCATGCTAGTAGCTGTTGCCTGAAGACTATGTTCCATCTCCATTTCCCTGCCTTTGCAGAAGTTGCTTCCCATACCTGAAATACATTTCCTTCTCATCTTTAAGAATCCTTAGTTTTTCTCATGGCTCAGTTCAGGTATCACTGAATACAAGATACTTTTTCCTGATCTCCCCAGTTACTAGGACTTTCTCCCACATCAAATTGTCATCCCCTCCCCCCCCCCCTCTCTCTCTCTCTCTCTCTCTCTCTCTCTATATATATATATATATATATATATATATATTTTTTTTTTTTTGGTGAGGCAATTGGGGTTAAGTGACTTGCCCAGGGTCACACAACTAGTAAGCGTCAAGTGTCTGTGGCCAGATTTGAACTCAGGTCCTCCTGAATCCAGGGTCGGTGCTCTATCCATTGTGCCACCTGGCTGCCCCATGTCCTTTATATTCTTATATGTGCATGTGCATAACATAAGCTCCTTGGGGAAGAAGCTATTTAAAAATATATTTTTTTTTGTATTTTTATTCTTCACAGATAGATCTCTCTCTTCTGATGACCCCTATGGATCCATATCCTCATTTCTTGGAGTCCAAGGAGCTGGTCCCTTCATAGATGATTCGACTCTTCTGTCTGTTAAAGAAATGTCATGCTAATACTGGGCTCCAGATATTCAGAGGTCCACCTTCTTCCACATGTTCTCTGTTCTACCCTCCAAATTCTCAACACTTCTTAGGATTTACCTCTGTCTCTTTGGATCCTCTTTCAGCTTTTTTTCCCCTATGAAACTTTTCTTCCATTCTTTTAAGGAAGACTTTACTCTTCCTGATACCCTAAAGAGGAGAGATGCTATCCTTTCTACCCTTTCACCTTCTCTTGGCCAGCTCCTTCCTCCTTCCTGTCTTTTGCCTCTTTTTGTATCCCTAGAACATAGCACAACAACTGGCTCATAGTAGATGATTAACTGGTTAATTGATACAGAGCTGTCCCTTGATCCTGGCCAAAACTCTAAAACCAGATGTTTTTGTTTGTTTGTGTTTTGTTTTTTCTTTTGTGTGGGGCAATGGGGGTTAAGTGACTTGCCCAAGGTCACACAGCTAGTAAGTATCAAGTGTCTGAGGCCAGATTTGAATTGAGGTACTCCTGAATCCAGGGCCGGTGCTTCATCCACTGAGCCACCTAGCTGCCCCCTGGCCAAAACTCTAATGTGCATTTTCTGTGGGTGACTACAAAAATCCTTTTGCACCCTTCTGCTGGCTTAAAGGCAGATCCTAGGTCTTTTGTCGTTTTTATTGTAGCATTCATGGCCAAGGGCCATGGCAAACTCTGGGTCAACCCTGCTTTCTTCATTGGAAGCTCCTGAGACATTTCTTTTATTTATTACAAGCTTCCTGACTATGTCAGAGTGCTATCTTGTTCAGGGATGTCCTCTGTGTGAGGTACTTGAGGAGGAATTTGATTAACAGCAAGTTTCTAACTAATTAAATTACTGACTTCATTTTTCCTCTTCTGCTCAAGCTCAGAGCTTTTCTAGGTCCTTCACTTTCTATCACAAGTCTCCTGGTAGATCCTACCATTTCTACTCTTTCACCTCCAAGTCATCTTTTGCAAGATGGTCAGATATCTTCTTTCTGCAGAGAGAGGGTCATATCATGATTCTGCTCAAAACTCTGCAGTGGCTCCCTATTGTATCCTAATTAAAAACTCCTGTATATAAATACCATTCAACAATAGCAACTTATTTATATAGCACCTTACTATTGAGTAAGCATTTTACATATGCAAAGTTTGCAAAGCACTTAACTAATGCAGGGTGTCCCAAAAGTCTTGGTGTAGTCTTAGGCTTTAATAGTTTACATTTTAAGCTTTAGTAGCTTAAAACTGCAATAAGATTTTTGGGACACCTTGTGTAATGCCTCGCAGCAAACATGCTATTATTACTGTGGTCATTTTACAGATGAGGAAACTGAGGCTTAGTGACTCACTCAGAGTCACACTGCTGATAAAGGTATCTAAGGAAGGATTCGAACTCCAAGTACGGTGTTCTAATCATCAGTCCCTATTGTAATATCCTCCACAACACACTACTCTTTGATCTTATCCCACACTATTCTTTCCCTTAAAATCTCACCTATCCCAATACAAAATGAAACTTTCTGGGGGTTTTTTGTGTTGTTCTAGATGTCTGAAATGTTTTACCACCCTACTTTAACATATTTAATTCTTTTTTGTTGTTATTCAGTCATTTTTCAGTTATGTCTGACTCTTCATGACCCCATTTGGGGTTTTCTTGGCAAAGATAATGGAGTGGTTTGCCATTTCCTTCTCTAGCTTGTTTTACAGATAAGGACACTGAGGCAAAAAAGGTTAAATGACTTGCCTAGGATCATACAACTAATAAGAGTCTGATCCCTGATTTGAACTCAGGTCTTCCTGACTCCAGGTCCAGCACTGTATCTACAGTGCCACCTAGCTGTCCTATTTCTTTCTTTTTTTTTTTTTTTTGGGTGAAACAATTGGTGTTAAGTGACTTGCCTAGGGTCATACAGCTAGTAAGTGTCAAGTGTCTGAGGCCAGATTTGAACCCAGGTCCTGTGCTCTATGCACTGCGCCACATAGCTGCCCCTGTCCTATTTAGTTCCTAGACCTCACATAAAGGGCAACTCAAATGTTCCTTCCTCAGGGAAGCCTTCTCCCTAATCCTTCAATAATCTTTTTTCTCCAGCTGCAAATAGTACTTTGTGCCTCTTTATTACACTTTTTATGTGTTTGTTGTTGTTGTTTTTTGTTTTTGTGGGACAATAGGGGTTAAGTGACTTGCCCAGGGTCACACAGCTAGTAAGTGCCAAGTGTCTGAAGTCAGATTTGAACTCAGGTCCTCCTGAATTCAGGGCCAGTGCTTTATCCACTGCGGCACCTAGCTGTCCTCATGTGTGATTTTGTAATAGGGATTTTGTGGATACATCATATCTCCAAATGTAGTTATTTGTGAATATGTCACATCATATAGCTTTATAGTAGCAGGATCTCATTTTATTTAAACATGGCATCTCTCTCAATGTCCAACATAATGCTTTAGGTGGTATAGTGGGATAGAGAGCTAGGCCTGGAGTCAGGAAAACTTGTTCAAAAATGGACTCAGACATTAGCTGTGTAATTACGGACAAACCATTTACCCTCTATTTGTCTCAGTTTCCTCACCTGTAAAATGAGGATCATAGCACCTACCTCTAATGTGTTGTAAGAAATCAGAAAATATTTGTAACATGCTTATCACAGTGCCTGACACATAGCACATACTATATGAATGCTAGCTATTACTAGAAATATTTGTTGAATTGAGTGTTGAATCACGATTAATCAAGAGTTAATTGTGCATATGCCTTCCTCTTTTAAAGGATGTTTTTTCTTGCTGCATATTGTCATTCTCCTAACCCCTGACCCCTTTTGGCTGGAAAACTAATTACTCATATTTTGTAAAAGTTCACATGAAAGTCTCTTTTTAAAAGGTCTTAAAATAATACGTCATGGTCTGTTGTTTGTACTTTCATTCATGACATTGGGGTGATGTCATGACTTGCAGTCAATTGGATTTAAGTGAGAGAGGGCTATGCAAGGTCACCAACCTCACTTTCTCCTCCAGAGCCATCTGGGGCCAGTGGCAAGATGTATATCAGGATAGGCAATGGGGGTTAAGTGACTTGCCCAGGGTCACACAGCTAGTAAGTTTCTGAAGTGAGATTTGAACTCAGATCCTCTTGACTCCAGGAGCAGTGCTTTATCCACTATACTACTTAGCTGTCCCCCGTCATAGTAAAAAAAAAATGGATTAAGGTCTACCTAACATCAATTGAAAGTCTCTAGAATGTTTTCTAGTCCATCAGAAAAAAGGGGGCCATCAGCCCTACTCCTCATATAAAATACATATGAATTTTCCCAATAGGGAGCTCCTTGTGTTTCCATGGTGATGGTTCATTTTTGACACACAAGGAAACCTATTCACAGAAAAGTGGTTAAGTTTGCTGGCCTTCTGTTGAGTGGTCTGGTTGTCTAAGTCAGCCAGCAATGTTGTGCCTTTAGGACTTGCATAACCTGCTACTGTCCTCTTGCTTCTGTCTTTCAGAGGAAAGGAAAGCTGATTCCAAAAGGTACAGAGAATCTTATAGGCCTCCCCAGCCCTGGAGGCAGGGAGCAGGGAGGCTTGGCCTCTAGTATTTCTTGTTCCACCCTAGTCACTGGGTGGCCCTCTCCTTGGTCTCAGTTTGCAATAAGCAGTTTCATGGAATCCAAATCCCCACCCTCACACACACAAAGAGGGGTGGGAAGGAGAAAGCAGTCTGGCAGGCAATCTTTGCTCCTAAGGACAGTTTGCCTTTCCAGGCTTCCACTGTGCCCCTGGATACACTCAAGTCTTGGCCCTGCGTCTGAGAAGGGCATGGAGCCAACCAGTAGGAGGAAGTGAGGGGGAGGATGGAACCCCACAAAGTGATCCTTCTACCAGGGGAGGGAATGGGAGTAGCTAATTGAGTCTCCTTTCTTCCCCCTTCCTTTTCTTGGTTTTATGGCATCCCAGAGGAGAGTTCCTGTACTGCATTTTATTTAGAAAATATTAATTATATAGCAGTTATAACTGTGCGAACTCTCTACAGGGAGAGGGTTGCAACAATCACAGTGTGAGCTGTTGTGATTTTGACAAACTCTCTTTTAATAGAATTTTAATCTGAATGAATATGATGCTTTTAAAATAGGCAGTGTACAGTTGGTTTCTTCTACAGAAGAACACACCACTGATGTACTGAATTACAGCATTCCCTTTGCATACTAGGCTGATGAGTTGTCTCTAGGGACAAATATATCTTTTTTGTTGAGCAGAAATTCCTACTTCAACAGTCTCCTTTCCTTGTCTACCAAGCAGGAAGAATAGTCAATTAAGTGATGTCTTTCTGGGTATTCAGTAGGTGCTAAATTTTCACAGCCTGCAAGTGAAGTCTCTTGCTTCATGAATCTCTTGCTTCTCTCACCTTCTCTCCCTTTCATGCCCTAAAATTTGTTAACCAAACCTCCTCCCTCCCTATCCCCACCCCATCAGCAAACAAGATTTGAAATTTGTTTTCTATTTGTGTTGGTTTTCTGACATCTTGGATAGACACTGGGTCTGGACAACAAGCTGAGCCTAGAGCAATCCAGGAATAATAGAGTGGGCTGGATCACCTTTAGGAAGTTTCAAAGTTCTTTTATTAAGCCCAAGTTTTTCTCTAAAATAATAGTCCATCCTTCAAAATACCAATGTCTTCAAATGATACCTTATGACTGCCAGTCATGGAATAATGACCTTTGAAAAATTAATGTTGCCCAAAAGGTAGTGGATGGAAAAAACCCATGGTAGAAGGAGAGTGGAAAGGGAGGGGTGGGTAAAAAAAATGTCAATAAAGAGTGGAGTGAAAACCATCAAAGAGGTCAAAGCCTAACTAGAAAAGAATAGAGGGCAGTCACATGGCAAGAAGAGAGAGAGGTATCATCAATGCATGACACATCAGACACAAATGTTTCTTATCTAACTTTTGCATACAAATTTGTGCCTTGGTAACACTGATTCTGGGTAAATATTATTATAATGATTTTGACTCGTGTCAGCCTTCCTCCTTCTTCCAGTTGGATGTATCTTTATTTCCAATCTTTTAAAAAATTTTATACCACTGTGAGCAAATATTTTCCTTTTAAGAATTTTCTTACTGATGCCCTTTATAAACAGCCTAATGGAGGGAGAGGGTCACTGAGTCAGTCAGGATATAACTACATTTCATTCCTGCTTCCAGATCCTCTTAGATGTATAGCCATAAGCAAGTCACTTCACTTGGCCAGATTCTCAGTTTTCTCATCTATAAAGCAGGGAGAATAAGATCTGCAGTACTTATCTCTCAGGATTTTATATAGAATAGTCTTTCTAAAAGTTAAAGCATCATATAAACAAACTTTTTACATATAAATTTATAGATTTGAATTTCCTAAGTACAGAGAAAAGTTTGATTTTAGGTTTAAAAGCAGGACTTTAAAAAAACTAACATTGTTACTGATATAAAATATAGCAAAGTAAAAGACAAGCTAACAAAATTGTGTCACTGGTTTTTGAAAGTAGCTTTTAAAAATATTTTATTTTTGTGGTTTTATCCTCTCTGTCTTCAGTATAATATAGCAGAATGATGTCTGGTCTCAGAGTCATACAAGACCTGGGTTTGAATCCAACCTCCAACCCTTTCTAGCTATTTAACCATGGACAAATCACCACTCAGGCTGAGACTTGATTTCCTTATTTGTAAAATGGGAATAACACTACAAGCAAAATGTGCCTCAAAGGGTTGTTGTGAGGAAAGTGTTTTGGAAACCTTACAACACTACATAAGTATGAATTATTATATTATTAGTCATTTTATTCCCGTGGAATTCAGATAGAGATGGTCCTAGTCGTTGTCCTCCTGTAATTAATTTATATTAAATATTCAGCACACTATTGCAAGAGTAAATACAATTACTGCTCTCCAAAATTGAATACAATTATAGGAGTGCAGCTAGGTGGCACAGCGGATGAAGTACTGGACTTGAAATTAAGAGGATCTGAATTAAAATCTCACCTCAGACACTAGCTGTGTGATCCTGGGCAAGTCACAACCCCAATGGCCTTAAGTATTCAGGGTCAGTATCTTGCCACTGGACAAAGATGGCTCTGGAGGAGTGAGGTTGGTGACCTTGCACAGCCCTCCCTCACTTAAATTCAATTCAGTGCAAGTCATGACATCACCTCCCTAGTATCATGGTCCTCTTCAAGAATGAAGGACAAATAACAATTACAGGAAATGTAAATTCAGCTTCTGTAGATTCCCTGCAAGCATCTTCAGGACAGTTCCAGAAGCAGATATTACGAGGATGATAATGTAATTTATCCAGGTTCCACATGATCTTGATTTTTTTCTACCAGGTCTCTATGTTTTGAAAGCTTTTTATTCCACATAGCTTTGAGATTAGTAGTATTTGGGATGGCAACAGGTATCGAAAATATTGTTCTTTATTTTTTATAAAGCTTTGGTATGTCCAGGAGATTGTCCATGATAGTGGTCCAGTTTCAGTGCAGTTTATTTTTTGAATTCTTGAGTATATTTTGAAATCTATTTGTATGGCATGAGAATTTTGTTTTAGCTGTTAGCTTGTAGAAAACAGAGTGCTTCCCACATATAATTCTAGACTCTAAGTGATGTCTTTCTAGGTATTCAGTACGTGCTAAATTTTCACAGCCTGCCATTGTAGTCTGCCAGTTGCTACTATTTCCTTGTATAACCTAGATTGATCAATAAGTTCAGGCTTCTTAAGGATAACATCTATACATTCTGATGTTGATAACCTGTTCCTGAATAGTCATACTAAGTCCTTCCATTTCTATGAACAAATATTCATGACAGTCATTAATTTGTTTGAGGTTTCATTGGCAGGATATTGTTAGTTGAGTTCATGTGGATCTCACTCAGGGAGGGCCTTTTGATTCTTTTCTTGGGTCTTAGCCATTTCATAGGCTTCATCTGGAGTTAAAACGATTACAGTGAAGTCTATTCGTTCCAAAAGAATCTACAAGTTTTTAATGTGTTCTGAAAGTACCTATCAATACTTTATCCCTAGAAGTATTCACTTTTCTATGGTTGCCTCAGTGTGATGGACCCTGTATTCTATTGTGTGGTTTTTTTGTTAGAATACTTTAAAAATACATTATGGACCATTTTCCTGTATGTTAAAAACTGTTATTGTGTAGCTGTTAATTGTTCTAAATGTTTTCTTTCCATTAAGCTTTGATTTCAGGATGTCAAATGTAACTACCACTTTCTTCTTAATGTAACTTATTCTCAATGTCTTGCTTGGAGGAGACCAAGTTGGTATTTTTAAATACTACTTTGGGTTCATTGATTTAATTTTACCTATGGGTTCAAGCTTGAAGCCTTTCATCTCTTTCTTTGGCATATTCTAAAAAATTTACAATTACCAAGTCTGGATGATATTTTGGTATCACTGGAGAAAGATTGTGTGAGATGAAGGATCTGTTGATGTGGTTTTTGTTAGTCATATAACTCAATATCATCCATGTACAATAAGTGATTAATTTGATATTTTGGTATGATTTTCTTTATAACTTGGAAACCATTTTCAGATTTACTTAGGAGAGATAAAAGTAGGTATAAAGCTAAGTGAAATCATAATGGGCTTAAACTGGCTCCCTGCAAGATGCTTCTTTTCATATCAATTGTTCCTGATGTGGTTTGGTAACATGTTTTAAATAAAGAATAGTTTTCCACATGCATAGCTTATCCATTATCATTTCATATTACTCCCATCATACTTTAGTCTATTTTGTATATTCACAATATGTGAATAGGCCATGAGGGTAGAACTGAGTCAAAGGTTTCTGATAATGAAGGCAATGCTTTTGGGTGGCATGTCCAGCATTGCCAAATAACATAATTTGGTCTTTGCCAGGCCTAGAGTTAGGAGGACTTGAGTTCAAATTTAACTTGAGACACCTACTAGCTATGTGACCCTGGGCAAGTCACAACTCTGTTTGTCTCAGTTTCTTCAGCTGGAAAATGAGCTGGTGAAGGAAGTGGCAAACCATTACAATATCTTTGCCAAGAAAACCCCAAATGGGGTCACACAGAGTTGGATATGACTAACTGACTGAATGGCAACAACAAAAATCTGTTATTGGCATGCCATTTCCTTTTTCTTATTTTCTTATTTTTTTCTTTTTTTTCTTTTCCTTTCCTTTTCTTCCCTCTTCAGCCTATATAGTGCTTTCTTGAACTTAAAGGAGTGGGTTTTTTTTGAGGGGCGGGGCATAGTGATTTGAGTTGCGAATGCTTTGTACCAAGAACATAAATGTGTAATTGACATATTTGGTAAGGTGGTTAGTGTTTTCAGTTTTTGGTAATAAACATGTAATATCTTTTGTTAAAGTTGGGATCAGGTTTGCAGCTGAGAGTAAGCTGGTAAAGTGCCCTGCTGATAATTCATGGGCCACTATGAAGTATTTAAGGCAATAATTTTGAATGTTATCACTACCTGCTACTCTCTTCAGCAAAGAAACTGAAATTTCAGTCATGTTCCTTGAATAGTTTCAAGTCATTCGTTATGCAAATGATGAACAAACTTTCTGTTTCTTCTTTGATCCAACCTACATTTTTGTTCTGTGGGATTCCTTATAACCATATAGACAACCAGCAATTTTCCATATTCTCTTCCTCAGGGGATAAACTTTCTTTTCTGATTTCTTTGCTTCTCAAGCTTTTATTATAGTTTTTGGATTGAGGTTGAATTGTTTAGTTCTTTGAGCTGCTTTGATGGCTTGTGTCACCTTAACATATGGATTTTTGCTTTTGATTGATATTCATTCTCAGATCTCTTCATCCAGACTTAATCTTTCTCCTGAGCTCCAGTCTCAAATCACTACCTACCTCTTGGACCCAAATTGAATGTTCCTTAGACATCTTAAATTCAACATGTTCAAAATAGAGCTTATTTCCCACCCCCACCCCCCAACCCTCCTTCCTTCTAAACATCCCTATTATCATTGAGGACAACATTATCTTTCCAGCCACTCAAGCTCTCAACTTCTTCTCACAGTCACCCCACTAGAAATAATAATAGTAATAATAATAACTAGCATTTATTAAGCACCTACTAGGTGCCATGTATTATGATAAATGCTTTACAAATATAATTCCATTTGTTCCTCAAAACAATCCTAAAAGGTAGATGCTATTATCATCCCCATTTTCAGATGGGGAAACTAAGGCAAACAGGTAAAGTGACTTTCCCAAGGTCACACATCTAATAAACTTCTGAAACTGGATTTGAACTCACATGTTCCTGTTTCTAGGCCCCAAATTCTTATCTACCACAACTTCTAGCTACCTCTGATACATATCTAATTTGTTGCTAAGTCTTGTCATTTCTCCCTTTTTCTCTTTTCTCCAATGGAGCCTCTTCTCTCCACTCATGTAACTGTTACCCTGATGCAAACCCTCACCACTTAACCCCTGGATTCTTTCAATATTAGCCTTCTGGATGACCTTCTTGCCTTAAGTTTCTCTTTACTCTAATCACCTGCTAAGGTGAACTTGTTATACCCCAGCATCCATTCAATAAACTCTAGTGACTCTCTTTTATCTGGAGTTCCATTATCTGGAGATCACATATAAAATCCTCCACCTGGTTTTTAAGGACTTTCTTAACCCTATCTCTTCCTACCTTTCCAGTCTTATACTTTACTCCCTTCAACATACTCTAAGATAAGGTGACACTGGCCTTCTTGTTGCTCCTCACAAAACACTCTGCATCCCAAAGAGGAAAAAAAAAAAGTAAAAATTGTATGGTTCAATCTGCCTTCAGATTCCACAGTTCTTTTTCTGGATGTGGAAAGCATTTTCCATCATGAGTCCTTTGGAATTATCTTGGATTATTGTATTGCTGAGAAGAGTTAAGTCTATCACAGCAGATCATCCAAGGTGGGACATTTAGAGGGCATCGGCAGCACTTGTATTCCTTAAAGGAAGAACGCAGGGGCAGATCCTGGGCAAGGCATAGAGGTGGCTGAATAGCCATAGCTGCCATGGCCTGAGGACACAATAATGAGGGAAGAACAGAGGCTGTGGCTCCATTTCTGTCTCCCAAGGCTTCTCAGACTAGGCAGAAAGGACAATGGAAGCCAGAACCAGTAGAACAATTGCTCTGTTCAGTCTAGAGATGGAGATAGAGGTCTGGTCCCAGTCCTGGGCCAGTGGGTCCACCTTCCCCATCCTTGACAAGCCAGTTGTTCTACTACCAATAGTGGGGGACTTGGCAACATCATTCCTTCTGGATGGGGGGTGTCTTTCATGAGAATAGATTCTCTAGGAAGTAAGGAGAAGTTCTGGAACTTCATGGAGTTAGCAGTGAAGAAACACTTCAGAGACATCCTTAGATGTTCAACCCCAGGGAGAAAGACAGATTGAGTACCAGTGGCAATGGACCAGGGAGGAATGAGTGTGCAGGCCTTTGGCTTTTCGCACCCTACTCTGCTTCATTTTGGGGCAAGCACAGGTATCTACTCTTCCTGGAAGAAGCTCTAGGGATGGTAAGTTGGAAGTCAAGGATCAAAATGTATCCTTTCTCAGTTGTTCATTCTGATAAGATCAGTGCTGGTTTTCAGCAAGGGCAGGTGCTCCCATGTGAACCTTTTTTTTTTTTTTTTGGTGAGGCAATTGGGGTTAAGTGACTTGCCCAGGGTCACACAGCTAGTAAGTGTTAAGTGTCTGAGGCCGGATTTGAACTCAGGTCCTCCTGAATCCAGGGCTGGTGCTCTATCCACTGTGCCACCTAGCTGCCCCAATACAGGGATTTTTTTTTTTGGCTGGGCAAATGGGGGTTAAGTGACTTGCCCTGGGTCACACAGCTAGTAAGTGTCAAGTGTCCGAGGCCGTATTTGAACTCAGGTACTCCTGAATCCAGGGCCGGTGCTATATCCACTGTGCCACCTAGTTGCCTCCCATGTGAACCTTAATGAGGTTCTATTAGGTTTTAAATGGCCACGACTTGACTGAGAAGGAACTGGTTTGGAGCTTAGGAGACCTATATTCTAGTCCTTGGTCTGATGCTAACTCTGATCCTCTCTTTCCTCCTCTATAAGATCAAGGACTTAGACAAAATAGACCAAGTCCTCTTCAGGCTCTGACAGTCTGTAATACTATGAGAATCAAAGTCCATTTAATTCACAACATCTAACAGTCTCAATTTGAGAAAGAGTAGCATGATTCTTCCTCTTTGACCTTGGGTAATCCTACTGTCTTCTATAGGGGGAATCATTTCATTGTGGATAGGAAACTTCAAGATGAAATTCTAAAGATATCAACAAAAATAATTATAATGAACAGAAGAAAATGAGAATTAGCTCAAGAAGCCAATGTGGATACACAGAGAACTCAGAAACAAACTGAGGTTGTAAAAAGTTCTGCAAGAGAAGACAGAAGGAAGGGCAAGTAACAGAAGATGAATACACAAATGTGGCATAGCCCTGTGTGAATAGTATCACAGATATTGAAGGTCAGAATGAGTGGAAGATATTAAGAGAAGCTAAGGGACAATAAAAAAGAACAGAAAAGATGAATTTTTTAATATAGCAATATTGGAGAAAAGGAGGGGAATTGAAGAATAAGAGATATTTCTCAGGGTAAATGGAATAATGGTAATAGAGAATACAAAAGCACTGAATTGTTATTTTGCTTCTGTTTTCTTTGCCAAGGAGAATGATCTTTGAATGGAAAAGGAAGGAAGGAAAGGGAAGAGCATTTAATAGGTGCCTACTATGTGCTAGGCATTGTGCTAAGCACTTTATAAACAGTATCTCATTTTATCCTAACAACAACCCTGAGGTACAATCATTAATCCCATTTTACAGATGGAGTAACTGAGTAACAGAGATGTTAAATGACTTGCCCCATGTCACATAGCTAGTAAGTTCCCGAAGCTGTATTTGAAGTCAACTTTTACTGACCATAGGGCCAATACTTGATCCACTATACCACCTAGAAAAGTACAAATGTGGGAAACATACCTGCAACATAGGTAAAGAAGCATCAGAGAGCATCTAGTTACTCTTTATGAATGTGTCACCTGAGCCATATTAACTATGTTCTTGGGAACTGAAGAGACTAGCAGATATAATTGCTGAACCATTGTCAATGATGATGCAGGAAAGACTGTAAAATGGAAGAATTACTACAAGACTGGAAAGGAACAAATGTCCCAATTGTTTTGAGGGCAGGAGGAGAAAAGCATCTGCAAATTATTGGCTAGTGATCTTTATTTTGATACCTGGCAAATATTTGCAAATAGATTACTTAATTATTTTTATTTTTTATTTTTTTGAGGGGTAATGAGGGTTAAGTGACTTGCCTAGGGTCACACAAGTTAGTAAGTGTCAAGTGTCTGAGGCCAGCTTTGAATTCAGGTCCTCCTGAATTCAGGGCTGGTGCTTTATCCACTGTGCGGCCTAGCTGCCTGGAGATTACTTAATTATTAATGGACAAGTAGAAAAGGAAGTGGTCATACATTTAAAAAGCACTTTAAGGTTTGCTAAGTACTTTACAAATATCCCACTTTATTCTTACAATAACCATAGGAGATAGGTGCTGCATTTACAGATAAAGAAACTGAGACATAACAGACATTAAGTGACTTGCCCAGGTTCATATAGATAGTAAGAATCTGAAGCTACATCTGAACTCAGAGCTTTCTGATTCCAAGTTCAGTGGTCTATCCACATGCCACCTAGCTGCCTATGAGCACAAGGAACTAGCAAGGCTTCTTCAAGAACAGGCCATGGCCAAACTAACCTTATTACCTTCGTTGACAGGGCTCCTCATGAGGGGAATGCTGTAGATATAGTTTAGCTACATTTTAGCAATTATCTGACAAAGTATCTCATACTGTTCTGGTAGAAAAGATGGAGAGATATGGGCTAAATGATGGAATAGAAGGATTGGAAACTGCTTGTATGACCAGAAGCAAAGAGTAATCCCTAACATTTCATTGTCAACTTTCTAGGAGGTCACCAATGGAATGATTCAGGGACCTGTGCTTTGGCCTACAATGTTTTACATTTTTTAAAATCTCAGTGACTTAGATAGAGGAATAGATAGCAAATTTATTAGGTCAGCATCTTACAAGGGCTCAATATATTATAATAAGGTTTGAACTATGGTCCAAGGGTCACACCTCTCCATGGCCCATTTTGACATTGTAAAGAATTAATTGTTATTTGAAGTTTTTATGCCTCGGTGCACACTGGCCTGGGGCTCTGCAAACTGCATGGTGCTCCAGCCACTGGTTGTAGACGTTGCCAGGGCTCTGGCACCTCACATCATCACCACTCTCTGAGGCCTACGTCGGCCTGGCAAAATTATAATGATTGGAAGCCTAGTGAGGGCAGTCATGTGACTGTCAGAGCGGCCATCCCATTGGCTGGGGCTGTGTGGGGTGTTTCTAGGTTTGGGGCAGGAGAATTGGGCATTCTAGGTGGAAGCTGGAAAGACAGGCATTCTACTGCATATTTTCAGCCGATTCCTGGGCGGTGGTATTTTTTCAGGTATTATAATTTCCCTTTCCCCATTTTATTTCCTTTCCCTTGATCCTCCTGATCCTGTTTGTGTTTTTTTTTTTTTTAAGTTTGTTCTTGTTAAAATAAATCTTGTTCTGTTTTGAGGGAGGCTGCCGGTCTCCTTCTTTGCCCCAATATTGCAGCAAGCCACTTAGCTAGCACTCCCCAATTAAAAATTGGTCCCCACAACACACCTGTGAGCTAATAATGTTTTTTACATTTTCAATGTTTTATTGTATTTAAAAATAAAAATAGGGGGCAGCTAGATGGCACAGTGGTTAAAGCACCGGCTCTGGATTCAGGAGGAACTGAGTTCAAATCCGGCCTCAGACACTTGACACTTACTAGCTGTGTGACTCTGGGCAAGTCACTTAACCCCCATTGCCTAAAAAAAATAAATTAAAAAAAATACACCATTAAAATAATCTATATTTCTTAGCCTGAGGAGCTAAACGAAAACACTTCCTGTGGGATGGATTTGGCCAATCTGTGGACTCTAAGAAACATTGAACTAAACAAAAATGAAATTTGATAGGAATTATTATCATCATTACTATTAGCAGCTTAATTTTATATAGGATTTCAAGGTTTCCAAAGCACTTTGCATACCTTTTTTCATTTGTCTTTGTTAAAAGAACTTGACTTCTCAAGTACGAGATGAGGTTGTTGGTTGTCTAATGAAGATATGAAGATCTTTGGATTAACAAATCAATATGAAATAAGATTATGATATGGCAGTCAAAGAAATCTAAGGTGATCTTTGATTACACTAAGAGAGACATAGCTTTCAAGAAGAAATTGGGGATAATAATTTTTTTTTTCAGGGCAAGTGTCTGAGCTCGGATTTGAACTCAGGTTCTCCTGAATCTAGGGCCAGTGCTTTATCCACTGCGCCACCTAGCTGCCCTCAGGGATAATCATTCTGAACTCTTCCCTGGTCAGACCACATACAGAGCATTGTGTGATGGTCTGAGCACCATGGTCTAGGAAGGACCTTGGTAAACTGAAGAGATCACAGAGGACAGCAAGCATAGGTTCTTGAGGTCCATGCCACTTGAGGAATGGCTTTGCTTAGGGAAGAAGAGGCTCAATGAGAGGACCATATGTCTATAGTGCTTACTATGTGCCAGGTACTGCACTAATTGTTTCAAATAATCCTCACAACAACCCTGGCAGGTAGGTGCTATTATTACCCCATTTTACCAATGGGGACACTGAGGTAGATAGCAGTTAAGAGACTTGTCCAGGATCACACAGCTAATATGTATTTGAGGCTAGATTTGAACTCAGGTTTTCCTGACCCAAGGCCCAGTGCCCTATCCACTGAGCCACCTAGCTGCCCCATTTGAAGAAGTATCATGTAGAAACTATCATTTGACCCAAAATGGCAGAATCAGAAGGAAAGGGTGGGAGTTTCAAAGAGGCACTTTTAGGCTAAACGTCAGGAAAAATCTTCCTAACGATTGTTGTTGAGTTGTGTCAGTCATGTCTGACTCTTTGTGACCCCAGTTGGGGTTTCCTTGGCAAAGATATTGCTATGGTTTGTCATTTCCTTTTCCCACTCACTTTTCAGATGAGGACTTGCCCAGGGTCACATAGCTAGTAAGTATCTGAGGATAGATTAGAACTCAGGTCTTCCTGACTCCAGAGCTGGCACTCTATGTACTGTGCCACCTCCTAACAATTAGACCTACCATAAGCAGGATTAACAAGTATAGAGTTTCCCTTATTGGGAGTCTTTAAGCAGAGGTTAGGTGATTAATTGTTGGCTATGTTCTATTGGTGATTTATTTGGGGGCATGTATTGGACGATGGTTTCTGAGGTCCCTTCCAGCACTAACATTCCATTAGGATATTTTGAGGTTGCTTTGAGTCCCTTTTTAATTACATCTCTTGTCCCAAAGCATCTTTGTGCTATAGGATTTACCATTCCACTCTAATCCCATGCCACAACCCATAAGCAGCAGGATTCTTATTTGTTAAGTATGAAGAAATAATTGATCATTGCACCTAGTTATCAAGAATAATTAAAATAGGAAGCTTCCATAAAGCATGCATTCACTTGTTGAAGGATAGTCCCATGGCATCCTAGGTTTGTACCCAAAAGGGTTCCACTTACCACTGGCATAGGAGAGTAAGTGGTATACATCACAGGGTGCTTGAATAGGAGGACATCTGTTCATTTAAACCAGAATCTTTTGGTGTCCCCCAAAATAAGTGTTTGGACTTTGAAACTCAAATCTCTGCCATCCATGAGACGTTTTTAACCATTCAGTTGGGGATTCTTCTCTTCCATTTAAGTAATGTTTTAGATACAGAGGTGTCAAGCTTGAGGTCCCATGGACCACATGCAGCCCACAACACTCTGAACCAGATTAAATGTAATTGAAAATATTTAACAAAATAAATAAAAATATAACAAAACATAGATAATGCTAGTTTATGGTTTTCTGTTTCCATATGTGACTTGCAGGATCTGTTTCTATTTGATTTTAATACCACTGGTGTTTTAGAAAGATCAAGATGTTTTGAATGAAGATGCTTAAAAAGTTATTGATTTTAGGGTGTGCAATTGTTTTAAGGTTTGGTTCATAAGACAAAAACATATATTCTAGTTTGTTTTATTTTTATTTTTATTTTTTTTTTGTGGGACAATGAGGGTTAAGTGACTCGCCCAGGGTCACACAGCTAGTAAGTGTCAAGTGTCTGAGGCTGGATTTGAATTCAGGTCCTCCTGAATCCAGGGTCGATGTTTTATCCACTGCACCACCTAGCTGTCCCCTAGTTTGTTTTAAATATGTGATATGAATATTGCCAACTGACCTCATTCAAATAGTCCATTGAAAAAAATAGTTGTCTTGGTTTACTAGCATCTCTTAAGAAACATAAAAATCTTAGATGTGTGGCAATGGAAAAAGAAAAAAAAACAGGTTTTGCAGAAACATTTTCCAAAATTGATACAAATAATTGATTTCCATTATCTGCAAAGTAATTCAGCTTCAGTCTGACTCTAAAATCACATTCTTTTATTTGTTCAGAATAATGCAAACCAGTCAATGGAAAAATGTAACCTAGTGCCTCTAAGTTTCAAAATAGGTTTTGGATCTTTTTCTCTGAAATCCAAAAAGATCTCTTCTAGTTATGTAGCTTTCCTCAAGGTTCATGTGTTTTAAATGAAAAAAAAAATGCCTTTGGTTTTTGTGTTCAATAGTAAGTTATATTCTCTCTCAAGTCCTGTCATCTGGCATGTTACTTTTTTCTGTGTTATAAAGTTATTGCTAGCTGTATATAGGACTGATGTGTTGGGAAGAAATATAGAATTAGTCTAAGGAAATTACAAAAATGTCTGTTCTCTTCGACCCAAAGATGGCACTGATAGATATATATCCCAAGGAGACCAAATACAGAAAGGTCCAATATATATGGAAATATTTATAGCAGTACTTTTTATAGTAGCAAAGAACTAGAAAAATCTCACCATCAATCTATTAAGGAATTACTAAACAATTGATAGATCCATAGCACCTGGAACATAATAAGCACTTAATAAATGCTTATTGACTGACATGGGGATAATCATATATTCATACCCCATAAGTGATGATAAATATGAAGACTCTGGGAGGGAGCATGGGAAAGATATGAACAAATGAAAGTGCTATGATAATTTTAAAATTTCCTTTTATTAATAAATATTTCATTCTGGTGGGGGAGCTGGGCCGTTTCTCCTAGTTAGGAAGTTATTAAGCTGGCCAAAACCTGTCCCATGGGATGTAAAAATATACTTAAGGCTTTTAATATTCCTCAGATAAGAAACCAGTCAAGGCTTCCTGAGGTAATTGACTTACCTTATTTGAGGAAAGATTCACCTAATGCTGACTCTGTAGGCATGGAAATTTCCCCTCAATCAGCCCAGTGCAAAACCTTGAAATGTAGTTGACTTTATATCCTGACTTAGTTTATCTAGAGTGTCTATTAACTATATTTGTTTCTTTAAGGCATATATGAGATTTTAATTCTATTTAAGTTTATCCAACTGAAAGAATGTACTAGATTGTTGTATTTTAAAAATTAAAAAGCCTCATTAGAATCCTAATCATGGTTCAGGATTATTTTATTTTTTGAATCCTGATTTTTTCTGAAGCATAATAAAACCTAAGTTTTTGTCTTTATGACTTCTGGGTTGTGGCAGATTTATTTCAGCAGTAGTCACCTTCTACATGAACTCAAGGAGGAGAAATTTCTACCACAATTTAGATGCTATAGAAATGAAGTTTTGTATAGACAGAGGGACTATTGAAGGAAATATTCATGAATTCCATCCCAAGGCTATGTCACTGAAGCTGGACAGGCATCTTAATGGTGTTGAAATTAGTGAACATCCTTAAACATCCTTAGTGAACATTAGTTGAACATTACTTTCTATGGGCACAAATCTAAGTCTTTTCAGTTTCTGTTAACTTACAAATAAAACATTCATGTCCTGAGTTTCTTGAAACTGTGTGCTTTTAAAAATTGATGATTACCTTTGAGGAGTATGACAGGGATAACTATCCCAGCTCATGTGGATGTGAACAATGAGCCAAAGAAGCGAGAGATCACCCAAAGGTTCCCCAGGTCCTTCCTATCAGGAGGGGTCCCTGAAAAAAGGCTTACAATATATACAAAAGTCCTTTTCATTTTGGGAGAAACAACTAAATGGTGAGGAATCTTGTTTCCTGGATTTTCAAAAAGTCCTATTAGTACCTTGTTATTACCTGCCAGTGTCTTAAAGACCCCGAGTGAATATTGTTTCATTTTTCTTTGGAATGGATTATAATGTCTCTGTGACTTTTACCCACAGGAGAGCTTCTTGCCTGCTGTTTGCCCTTAGTCTTATTGTGAGTGGGGTGAGGTGTGGGGGAGGAAGCTTTTCATGTTTGCTCTCCGGTTCCATTTTGTTTTTTAACCTGGGCTCTTTATTTCTTCCTGCCTTAGGAGTCTTTGCTTCTTCTGTGGCCACATCCCATGGATCTATCCCATGGAGAGGATATCTGATTCTTATTCACCTCCATTGAAAGAATGGAGCTTGGCTTATATACCACCTCCACAAAGTCTTTCGTGATGTTAGCACAACCACACATACTTTGTGTTGATTCTGAAAATATTTTTAAATGACCTTTTATGTACGTGTTATTTTTCCCATTAGAATAAAGGCCCTTGTGGACAGGAACTGTTTTCATTTTTGTCTTTTTGCCTCCAGTGTCTGGCACATAGAAGGCACTTAATGACTTAATGAACTGAATTACTGAGTCTATGTATAGATCCCTGTGTCAGGGTGGGGTAATTAATTTACTCAACCCTATCCCACTTAAAGTAAGTGATAGGATGCCCAATCAATCTGTCGTAGGCTTTAGACTCAATATGGAAAAGTCTTTTAAACTGTAGTGATGTTGGAATTGTAGTGATTATATATGTAAGCATCCCTTTGGGGAAGGTTGAGGAAACTTGACCATACTCCAGGGGTCTTCTATAAACCATCAAGCTACAGAACTAGGGTCATTTGAGAAGTTGAAGCAAATGTGGCTTTCCAGTGTGGGGAGCAATTTTTAATTGGGAAGTGTTAGCTAAGTAGCTCACCACAATATTAGGGCAAGGAAGGAGACCGGCAGCCCCCCTCAAAACAGAGCAGGATTTATTTAACAAGAATGAACTTTAAAAAAACAAACAAAAACACAAACAGGATCAGTAGGATCAAGGGAAAGGAAATAAAATGGGGAAAGGGAAATTATACAACCTGAACAACACAACCACCCAGTAATCAGCTAAAGGCATCCTGTCACTTTTCAGCTTCAAGCTAGAATGTCCAATCTCTTCCCTCTTCCCAGCAAACCCCAGGCTGACCACACACAGCCCCCCCAACCAATTGGCTGGCCACTCTGACAGTCACATGACTGCCCTCACTAGACTTCCAATCATTATAATTTTGCCAGGTCCATGTAGGTGTCAGTGAGTGTTGATGATGTGAGGTGCCAGTGCCATGGCAACGGCTACAACCAGTGGGTGGAGCACCGTTCAGCTTGCGGAGCCCCAGAGGCCAGTGTGCAGGCCTAGGTTTTTTTTTTTTTAATTCTAACCAAAAGATGGGGTCATAAAAACCTCAAATAAGAATTAATTCTTTACACCAGCATGCCCAGGAGAAGGTACAGCTTGGGTGGGGGAGGGGCCTTAGCTTCAGCTAACTCTCCTATGTGAGTGGGGCTGGGGGGCTTCACTGAAACACACATACCTTTGGCTAGAGGACCTTGTGAGCTCTAAAAGATCTGAAGGACTTTTGACTTCTCCTACTGGTGTTCTAGCTGCTTCCCCAGGTCAGTTGACAGCAGTGCCTAATCAGACTCACCATACTTAAGGGGAACTATCCAAATATCCCATAAATGGGGGAAAAGGACTTCCAGCAAGCAAGAGCTATGATGTAGCCCCCTATGCCACCAGTGGTCTCTAAGCCTGAGCCCACTTTCCTCAGAATTTACTATGTACATATAGAAGCTTCTCCACCTTTCTTCATGTGCTATGGGAGGGTTGGTGGGGAGGGATTGAAGCTCCATCTCCGAACAGCATGTAAATGTGACACTATTCCCATGGTAACCCTCAGACAAAATATTGCCTGTGATCTCCAGAATTTAGTTTTCCCTCTTGCTTTGTTATAACAGAAAGAACATGGGATGTTGAGTAAAAAAGATATGGGTTCCAATCCCACTTTTTTTTTTTTGGTGGGGCAATGAGGGTTAAGTGACTTGCCCAGGGTCACACAGCTAGTGAGTGTTGAGTGTCTGAGGCCATATTTGAACTCAGGTCCTCCTGAATCCAGGGCCAATGCTTTATCTACTACACCACCTAGCTACCCCCCCCACCCCAATCTCACTTCTCATCCTTACTACTTGTCTGACCTTGTCTAGGTCGTCTCTGGGCCTCAGTTTCCAAAGTGAGGAAGTTTGGCCTTTGAGATGGCTCTAGATCTCTGATCTGAATGTAGTCCCTTATTGACAAGGGAACTAATTGGATGAAGTTGTTGGGTTCCCCCCCAAACTGGAAAGATCTCTGATCCTACAGGTTAGCTGGTTAGGAATTCTAGTTACAAAACACTGAGGATGTTTTCTGGAGGGGGATTGGTGGAGGTGGGAGAGATTAGTTATTGAAGGGAGTGGTGGAATTTAGGCCTCTGCTATAGAATAAGGTCACCCTGTTCCTTGTTTCTACTTATAGAAACCCAAAACTTGGTAATTCTCTGTCATTGCCTGGTTAGCAGCAATGTCCGGGGGTTTTTTTGTTTGTTTTGTTTTGTTTTTTCCCTCCAGCATGGGCTTGTTGAAAGAACAGGAAGTAGGGTATTAGGGCTGAGTCATTTTTGTTGTTATCATTCCCTTCTAGAAGGAAGGTGAGTGGTGGGAGGGAGCTGGATGGGAGGAAAAATGGGAAGGAATCAGCCCTTGGAACCAGAAGTCTAATTATCTAGGTTCTCTAGTCTCCTGGATGAATCAAATGCCCCCAAGAGGCAGAGAACATCCCCTCCCAGAGAGGACAAATCAATACTGATAGACTTCTAATCCCAGAGGCCACTGGAGTGGGAGGCGGGGGAGGCGAGCAGGCTATTACCTGGGTATCATCTGATTGGCTGAGAGCAAGGTCAGGGGGTTTTATTCCAGCAGGTGCAGAACCTGTTTACTTAACAAGGCTGGTGGCGGCAGCAGCTGCTGCTGTTGCTTCAGAGCAATTAAAGAATGTGCTATTTAGGAGGAGGTTGCCAGGTGCTGGCTGTCCTCGGAGTTGTGACAGGCAAGGCAACATTTCCTGTTAGCACCTGCCAGCATCCAAGACAGACCTGTGCTAACGGGCTATTATGTGTCTACCATTCAAACTTTTGTGGGTTTTAGCCGACAGAGCATGGAACATGGCTGACTGCTCCAGCCAAAGTGTTGAGGAGAGAGAGAGGATATGGAAGGACTTCATTACTTGCCATTGATTTGTATTTTTTGTTAGTTTTGCCAGCTAGACCAGGGCAGGGTAGACAAAACCTAAAATAAGAACAATTATTGAGAGACATAGGATCAAAACTCCACAGCTGGAAGGTAGCTCAAAGACTATTTAATCCAACCCCCTCATTTTATGGATGGGAAAGACAGGCATAGGGAGGCTGAATGATTTATCCAAGGTCACATAGGTAGTAAGCTTCAAAGGAAAGATTTCAAACTAGGTCCTCTTACTGCAGAGAGTATATAATTCCCACTGTACTAAACTTTCTTCCCTTAAGTTTTTTTTCTCAGGACAATGGGGGTTAAATGGCTTGCCCAGGATCACACAACTAGTAAGTGTCAAGTGTCTGAGGCTGGATTTGAACTCGGGTCCTCCTGAACCAGGGCTGGTGCTTTATTCACTGCACCACCTAGCTGCCTCCTTCTTCCCTTAACTTTTTTTTTTTTTTTTAGTGAGGCAATTGGGGTCAAGTGACCTGCCCAGGGTCACACAGCCAGTAATTGTTAAGTGTCCAAGGCTGGATCTAAACTCAGGTACTCCTGACTCCAGGGCCGGAGCTCCATCCACTGTGTCACCCAGCTGCCATTTTCCCTTAACTTTTAACAATTCATATTTATATCATCCTTTCTGTATTATAAGGCACTTTATAGTTACAAAGGATACTCCTTAGAACAGACTTGTGAGGTATGGAGAACAAGTATGATTATCCTTATTTCATAGGGTAAAGAAACAGGCTCAAAGAGGCTGAATTTTCAGATTAATTATTAGGTTATGAATAACATTAAATGATTTTGTCCTGGTCCTTTAAACTCATCACTCCCTTTCCCTTTAGTTATAATTTTCTTCACCCTTTTATAAGATATATCTTATATTTCATGTTAAGCAAAACAGGTAGATTTCTATCAAGTGGTTAGTTTTGTTTGTTTTTTTTAGCGAGCAAAATTAATAAATCTTTTAAAAATGATCTTCCTTTCTTATTACTGTGGCGAGATTCAACTGTTTCTGGGACTCATAGTGGCTCTCTGTATCTTCTCCTCCCTGATTTATAAGCAGACATACAGTTGTATACCAGGTTCATTACTGAGGAAGCCTGATTTTTCAGTGGGCTAAAGCTGGTTCCCCAAGTCTCCCATAAATTGTCTGATTATCATGACAATTATAGTAATAGTACCTTTTGCTCTAAATGTTTCCTGAAAAAATGAAGGTGGGGGAGGTGAGAACTAAGGACAAAGTAACAAAAGGTATTTAATGTACATATATAAACTAAGTAGGGAACGGGTTTATTCCCACACAGAAAAGAGAGTACTAGGCATGAAAGAATCATAGTGTGAATTATAGAATGAATGTATCATTTCTGTTACAATCATTTGGGAGGTTAACATCAAAGTTTTGTCAGTAGTTTTTACACCCATGCTAATTATCCAGTTTACCTCAAGGGACTATTTTTCAGTTATCCTCCTTTCTCTCCCCCAATGCTAATTCTTTTTGCTCCTACTGATGCAATCATTTTGGTAGCTTCTATTCTTTTGTTAGTCCACTCCTACTATAGCTGACACCAAGAGAGCTGAGGAAAAGATAGTCAGGGGACCTTAGAGCAGCCTTGCCTGGTTAAGTGTCCCAGCCCTAGACGATGCCTGGGCAAGATTGCCATGACTGATATAAGGAGGGACCCTCTATTTTTCCATCCCTCACTATTGTTATATCCTGTCATATGGTTGCCTGTCGATAAAGAGGGCCACTAGTATGAAGGCTCTTCTTTAATTGGCTGTAATAATCTGTTCCCTTTTTGCCATCATGGGGCAGGAAGGAAAACCAAGGGACCTCTCATGTTCTATCATGTCATCCTATGATTGTAATGGAATATTATTGTGCTATAAGAAATGACAAGCAGGATGATTTCAGAAAAACCTGGAAAGACTTACATGAACTGATGCACAATGAAGTGAGCAGAACAGAACACTGTACACAGTAACAGCAATATTGTAGGATGAAGAACTGTGAATGACTTAGCTCTTCTCAGCAATACAATGATTCAAAACAATCCCAAAGGACTCATGATGACATTTGCCTCCAGAGAAAGAACTAATACAGTCTGAAATACAGACTGAAGCATGCTATTTTTTTACTTTTTTCCTTCTTTGTTAAATTTTCTTGTACAAAATGACTAATATATGAAATCCAATGCATAAAGTGCAAAGAGAATCCTGTCAGTGCTGAACCACTACATGGCTGGGAGCAGCCAGGAAGCAAGTCATCATACTCAAAGGCTCAAACAATGAGTCACCTAGTTCTTAGAGCTTCTAAAAGTTTCCAGGGAATCTCTGGGCACATACTCCTTTCAATGGTCTTTATGGCCTCATTCAACTTTCTTATGCTATTTAACCAGTTTAAAGTTTTCCTGACCTGAGCAAATTGCTGACATTTTAATTCTATTTTGGAATTTTATCCATTTGCTCATTTTCTCAGGAATGTCTTCTGAGGTCTCAGGGAGGCTCATTGAGCTTTTCCTTGCTTTCTCAGTGCCATGCTTGAAAGAATCCCAACATAGTTAACATAGCACAGATAAAATTTATAAGCAAAGATCACATTTATCTTTCCCATACAGTTGTGCAGTCAACAAAAAGCATTTTGCAAAGTTTCAGACATTTGTTTGCTTAGTAACTAAAAAAGCCATTAAAATAAAGAAAATAGAAATAAAAATAAAATTGGAAGAGAACAAAATAGCAAAAAGGAAAAAAGAATTGGAGAAAAGGAAAATTGAATATCATCTCTAAGAAAGTATCTATAATTCCACCTAAGGTCACCAAATACATAGAGCTCTCTTGGGGATTAGCCTCATTACCCTTAGACTGAAAAACCAAGTTGTCTTAGATGAATATTTTTCCATGATATGCTTCAGCCAAGGGCAATACAGTAAAACATCTGGCAACAACCTCTATGTATCCCTTTCATATTCTGAACACAAATTTCTCCAACAAAATTTCTTCTGCATCCCTATGGCATAGAGCACTACAAATTTCCCCAATGAATCCTGGTCACTGCAAAGGAATACAAACTCCCTTCAAACTCCTAATGGTGTTTGAATGTCTTCTAACAATGGAATAAGCGGGCTTAGTTCAAAAGAAAGGGCATAGGAATAGGTAACCTCTGACCATATGCAGAGCTACAAAAGGGATAAAGTACTCAGAGATGACTGGAATCAATCAGTCCCTCCCCCAAAATCAGACAAGGTCTTCCATATATAGCATAGTAGTTAGAATTAGTGTTCAACTGAGGTCATAGTAGTGGGGCAGCCTTTGACAATGCTTGTCTTTTACCTGCCATTATGGTTTGCAGAGGGTTCAACTACTGGGGAAGCACAACTTCTCAGTCTTACTATTCTACCTAGGACAATATAATCCTTATAAACTCTTGCTATCTTTATCTCAACTCACACTTCCATTGACAAGTTGGGTTCTCTAGAATGAAGGATAGAGGTTGAGAGTGGTTATCTAATATTATATAACTTCCTGGCCCCCATTGGTGTACTTCCTTGGCATGATTTTGTCATCTGATAACCAATTAGTCAGCTAGACTCAATCATCTTTTAGAGGGAGTATTTATGGAATGGTTGAATAAGTTCTATATGATTATGATGTAATTCTATTGTGCTATTAAAAATGATGAGCAGGATGCTCTCAGGAAAACCTGGAAAGACTTACATGAACTGATGTCAAGTGAAATGAGCAGAACCAGGAGAACATTGTACACATATTATACGATGATCAATTGTGAATGACTTAGCTATTCTCAGCATTATATGAAGATGACTATGCAAGACAATTCCAAATGGGTAACTCACCTCCTTAGAAGACCTCAAGGTGTTCTCCATAGCTATAGTAGTTTCTGCTGGTTTCTTTGGAGAGTTATGAATTTGTATCCTTGGGTCCTGATGCAGACAGACACTATTACCAGTCCAAATAGGAATGCTGTTAGGAGCCAATGAGAAGATGAAAAGCCCCTCTGAGGCTTGTAAGGTCCTTCTACTAGCCAGGCAGAAGGAAGGGAGGAACTGAATCTGACCAAAGTTGAAGCCAATGCTAAGGTTGCACATTTTCCTTCAAATGATCCGTAATCAATTTCTTCTCAATCCTCTCTAACTCCAGATGCTTGCTCACCTCTGAGTCTTTCTTGACCCAAATTGTCTTTAAATTTTGTAGATAACTACTTTTGTCAAGCTGTGATTTTTTTTCAGTGGTTGTCTGAGTCTTCAAGACCCTATTTGGGTTTGTTTGTTTTTTTTTTTTTTTGGCAAAGATACTGGTTTGCCATTTCCTTCTCCAGCTTATTTTACAGATGAGGAAACTGAGGCAAACATGGTTAAGTGACTTGCTCAGAGGTCACACAACTAGCAGGGAATAACAAAGTTTCCTAAAACCATCCAAACACCCTCCCTTTATAACATCACTTCCATTTCATCCACAGGCATCTTAAAGACATCTAAATTGATCAAGGCTTTTTCACACATTTGGAATGCATTTGATTGATTTGATTCAATCAAAATATGTTTCCCATCTGGTTAACTACAGCATATATCACCTACTTCAGATGAAGGTGGGATCATTTGATTGCTTTACTCAGTTGACCTCCACCTTTACTTTTGAAAATAGATGATTTTAGGCCCTTAGTCTTTATATTTTTGGAAAGGCATTATTTTGTAGGAGAAAAATAGTCTCTTCCTCTGAACTCTCATGGTCCTTATACCTTCCTTACCAGGCTTTCTATTTTACATTTATTTGAATCATTTATCCTGAATAGACTGTAAGCTTCTTGAGGGCAAACGCTGTGTCTCATTCACCTTTGTATCTCTCTCTGGGTCCTAGAACAGTGTTTTGCAAATAAGAAGTGCTCAATATATGTTGTAATGTAAATGTTTAGTCATTTAACTTACAGTTTTGCCTTACTCTGTTTTGTTTTTTTTATGAAGTAATGTCAAAATAACTAGGGTAACAAATGATTTCTTAGCAAGACAGGTCCACCTCTTTGTGAGGAATCATCCCAACCGTTTAATGGATGTGAACTTTCATGTCAGAACTAGGGCCCAATTCCTACATAAAAGTCCCTATAAACCCCTTTTTCTTCCATGTAGAGCTAGTGCAGGGCATAATCCTGTTTACAAGAGTCAAAATCCTCCCCTTCTTTACTTCCCCCCCATAGTATCCCTTACCATATATATCCAATCTCTTGCTCTCTATTATTTTCTCCATAGCTAAACCTACTCTCAGAAAAGAATTTGATAAACTAATTCACCCAAAGATGCTAATTATTTAAATCCTTAAGATGCTCTCTTTTCTAGGATGAGGTTCATTTTAACAACAACAAAAATGGACACTTAGTCAAAGAAAGGAATCTCTAATTCTAAAATTTCACCATTTAAAAAAGGGTGAACTTGCTACATAGGTACATAACACGGGTAATTTTGGGGGGGTGAATTTACAATAATGAATCTCTGAATTCATTTTTTACCTCAAATATAAATTAGGTGTTTAATGTGCCATAGGGAGGCAGTACAGTATAGTAACTAGATTGCTAGAGTGTAGGAAGGAAAATGAAAGTTTGTAAAGATATAAACTCTGGAACTTAAAAAAATTGAGACTATATGAATATGAGTTATTATTTACACTGATCTGGAAAGTGGACATTCTTTGGTCTTTACAGTTTGAGGCAAAAATTCAATATATACATACTCTGTGTCAGGGCTAGAAATTGGACCCTGTGGTTGCACTGATGTAGGGAATTTATAGTGAAGAAATTGCTTCTACCAATACAGACTGGGACCAGGGTCACACAGACAGTATGTCAGTCGGTCAATAAACATAAGCTCCTACTAAGTGCTGGCACTATGTTAAATGTTATGGACACAAAGAAAAATAAAAATACCCTGCTCTCCAATAATTGACAATCTAATGGGGGTGACTACATGCAAACAACTATATGCAAACAAACTATAAGGAGGATAAATGGGAAATTATAGAGAGTAGGTACTAGAATTGAGGGGGATCAGGAAAGGCTTGAGATTTTAGGTGGATTTGAAGGAAGCCAGGGAAGTAAGGGAACGGAGATGGGGGTGGGGCAACAATTCAGGTATGGCGAGGGGCAGCAAAGGTAAATAAATGCCTACAAGAATCCAGGTCTTCCTGGCTATGCATTTATCTTGAGTGGAAGAGACCAAGCTGCCTCTGTCTAAAGACTTCCACTTAAAAGGGTTTTGTCATGAAAATTACGTCTCTGAAACTTCCCACCTCCAGCCTTTCAGGAATGCACTTTAGCACTGTCTTCTTATAATTTCTTAAAACTTGAAGTTCGTTTTATTAAGTATCTTGAGCTTCTTCATGTGACCTTCAGCTTTCTACTTCATCTGGCAAGGACCTTCATTAATATACACCGTTTATGATTAAGGTAGCATTTAAAGGTGATCACAGCCTAATCCAGGGCTTATTATACTTCAGAGAGAATGTGCAGTCATTTGCCCAGCGTTTCCATATTGCTGCCAGGAATCCACATTGCTTTTATTAAAGTCGCTTTTAAAAATGTGTTAAGGAGCTGATTTTTTCATCAAGAAAAGCATCAGGTGGTAAATGTACCCTTCATACCAAGACAAGGATGACCTTCTGCAATTGCTAAATATAGGAAAGGTGGGGCCAGAGGAAAAGACTTGGGAATAGGGGAGCCCTTGATAGGCTTCAGACCCAACAATGAGAATCCTAAGAGCTATTTTATGGTGTCATGTTGATCTCTGCAGAGAGAAAAAAGTTATCAGATAATAGACAGACCTGCAAGAGTAATAAGAGGTTGTTTATGGAAGAAAGAAAACATTGGGTAGGAATCTTTTGGAGAGGCTTGAGAAAGGGAAAGGAGAGAGGCAGGGAAAGACTGAATCTTAAAGGCTGAAAGACCAATGTAGGGGAGAGAGAGAGAGGGGGGGGGGGGAGGGAGAGAGGGAGAGACAGAGACAGAGAGACAGAGACAGAGAGATAGAGAGAGACACAGAGAGAGAGAGACAGAGAGACAGAGAGAGACAAAGAGAGAGAGACAGAAAGACACAGGGAGACAGAGAGACAGAGACATGGAGAGAGAGAGAGACAGAGGGAAAGACAGAGAGACAGAGAGACAAAGACAGAGGGACAGAGACAGAGAGAGACAGAGAGGCAGAGACAGAGACACAGAGAGAGAACAGAGAGACAGAGACAGAGAGAAAGGAAGAGAAAAAGAAAGAGAAAGACTGAGAGATTGAGAGACAGAGAGGCAGAGACAGAGACAGACAGACAGAGAGAGAAACAGAGAGAGACAGAATGACAGAAATAGAGAGAGAGACACAGACACAGAGAGAGACAGAGACACAGAGAGGAAGACAGAGACAGAGACATAGAGAGACAGAAAGACACAGAGAGAAAGACAGAGACAGAGGGAAAGACAGAGACAGAGAGACAAAGACAAAGGGACAGAGACAGAGAGAGAAAGGAAGAGAAAAAGGAAGAGAAAGACTGAGAGACAGAGGCAGAGACAGACAGACACGGAGACAGACAGGCAGAGACAGAAAGAGAAACAGAGACAGAATGACAGAAATAGAGAGAGAGAGACAGAGAATGACACAGAGAGAGCTATAGTCATAACCATCTGTAGCTACAGTTGAAGTGTTCAGTTGAGGTTCAATTGAAGGACTCTCCAGCATAGTGGGAAGTCCTACCATGGACATAGTAATGCTAGGAGGTAGCAGGTAGATCACTAGTCAAGGCATAGGGATAAGTTTCCATGGAGAAACATACTTCTCCAGAAGAAAAGTACATTATGCTGGGGATGAAGTCCATAGCACCACCTTCCATATATACATGTTGATCCTCTGGGCCAAATTGTAAGAGTAGAGGAAAATGGAATGGAGACGATAGAAGGATGGAGTTGACGTGGAGAGGTATGAGGACATGGACAGTGATGAACAGGGCAGAAAGCTTTGGGTTAGGATCACAAAGCTTCCTGATAAAACTATAGGGCAATAGGTTGTCAGGTTTTCAAGTAAAGGATAGTAATGTTAATTTCATTATCAACCCTTAAACAAAAGGTAGATTGTGTGTGTGTGTGTGTGTGTGTGTGTGTGCACGCATGTAAAACATGCATGGCAGACATGGATGATAATAAAGGCAGGGCTTGATGGAGTACTAGGGCCAGGCTACTTATAGAAAGATAAGGTATTTTGGGGGTATTCACTCTCAGAGAGACCATCTTTTTCCTATGAATCACTCTATCGAGTAGATTCTCTTCTCCAGAGTTGGGATAAGGGTCAGGAAGTCAGGAGGGTCTTTTTCATGTACTAGTGTTTTGTGTGGGGTATAAGACTAAAGCATTTAAGAGCTTACTATCTGTTAAATGCTGGGGATAGAAATACATGAGAAAAGAAAGACAATCCTTGTCTTTAAGAAACTTACAGTCTAATGGGTAAGATCCCATGAAAAAGGAAGTAGGAAAGTTGGGGTTGGAGAGTGTAGAGGTAGGTGAAGATGCCTGGTGTAGGGGCATGGTTTTAAAGCCAGGAAAGACTAAAGCACAGCTGAGAAGGGAATAAAGGGTGGCCAGCCTGGACCCCTCGAAATGAAGCCCCCAGTAAGAACTCACCAATGAGAAAAGAGAGCAGACATATCAGAGGTATGCTTCAAGGTGATATGGCCACAGCAGAAGACGGCTGTTCAAGGTTGAGACTGCAAATGAAGCATGCTGTTGAAGTCTAGAAAATCAGAAGCATAGCCCAGGAGAGCTGGTTCTGCTCAAGGCAAATGTCCATGGAGTCAAAATTCTTTAGAAGACATAACTATAAAGAAAACTATTGGGGCAGCTAGATGGCGCAGTGGATAGAGCACCGGCCCTGGAGTCAGGAGTACCTGAGTTCAAATCCAGCCTCAGACACTTAACACTTACTAGCTGTGTGACCCTGGGCAAGTCACTTAACCCCAATTGCCTCACTAAAAAAAAAAAAAAAAGAAAAAAAAGAAAACTATTCACCAACCCTCTGACTAATATTGAGTGAGGAATAAAGCAGTGAGATATATATATATATGTATTTCCCAAAGTTGTTAGCCAAGTCATGGAGAATAGCCAGTGGAAAGCAAATTGAAGGATTGCCTATAGGGAACAAGTCTTCCAGAATACTCTTGTTTGTGAATGACATCAAGCCCTGGAACGTTGCAAAACCTCCTAAATGAGATCCATAATCACTGACAATATTTTGTCTTAACTATCCCAAAAAGGAAAAACCAAATGGATGAAGAATGCTTATTGACCACACTATGATACACAATTGATTGGACGATCTACATAGAGTGGGTCCATCAGTGCATATATTGTGCAGTGACAGAAAATGGACAATAAACTGGGTTTATATTGAGTAGCAGGAGAGTGAAACTTTAGGAAATTGCAAAGTTCTTTCGATGACTCCAAAGCTTCCTGAAACAAAGGCTATTAAAAACTCCAACATTATTCCAGAAATGCTGTATGATTACAAGTTATGGAATTTCGCATCCTCCAAAGACCTGAAGCTGAGGATCACCCAAAGCAACCCGGAGAGGCACCTGATGAACATGAGCCACAGCAGTACATTACAAATGAGGAATTGCAGAAGAGAAATGGCAAGAAACTATTAGATCTATGTTTGAACAGATAAAATACTTGATAGCCACACAGAAAGAGCAGAGATTGTCCAGTGAATAGCCTGAAGGCTCCCCTGACATCCACATGATGTCAAGAGCTCTAACACAGCATCCCCAGCATGTTAGGTTGACTTTCATGTCCTCCCATGGCAGATTTATGAAAGAACCTGGAAAAGAATCACACAACATGGGCAGGTATGGAGGGTAACAACATTAGTGAACCATCAAAATACTGAAGTAAAGACAAGCTTAGTGGAATAGTAAATATTCAGTTAATATAGACGTGTTCCATAATCACAAAGAACTAGTCATCTAAAATATTAATAACATGTCATATTTCTACAATACTTCCAAGATTATAGACTTAGAGCAAGAAAGAAGCTTAAAGGACACTAAGTCCAACTCTCTCATTTTACAAGTGAGGAAACTGACGCTGAGAAAAGTTTACATAAAACGGGTCATTCAGCTAAGTAGATTTATGAGGCTGAATTTGAACTCAGGTCTTCCTCATTCTAAATATGCAATGACATACTGTTTTATATGCTTTAAGGTTTACAAAGCACTTTCCTCATGAAAACACCTGTGACTTCAGCAACATTATTGTTCCTATTTTATAGATGAGAGATTAATGCACTTCTGTGGCAATTGATTGGGAATGCAGTAGATAGAATGCTGGACTTGGAGTTAGGAAGACTTGAGTTTGAATCCATCCTCAGACACTTACTTAGCTGTGTAACCCTGGGCAATTCAATTAGCTTCTGTTTGCCTCAGTTTCCTCCTTTGTAAAATAGAAAAAAATAATAGCACCTGCCTCACACAGTTGTGAGGATCAAATAAAATAACATATAAAGTGTTTTGTAAACTATACAGTGCCATATAAAATCTTCTTTTTCTTTGTCTTCTTCTGCATCTTCATCTTCTCAATTTTATAGTATTTATGACAATGGGAAGAGCTATAAAAATGCAAATGGAGAAAAGCAACAAAAATAAATTAAAATCAAGTTCTTTGAAGCTGCTAAAAGAACCTATTTTCCATTTGCATAGCAATGTTCTTTAAAAGATTCCAGGAATCATTTTTCAGAAAAGGGCCCTGTTGTTTGAATGTTGGACCATCATCATGACGCAGTGGAAATAGCCTTGGCCTTGAGTCAAAGGTGGACTACAAATGTGGGCCCTGACATTTTCTACCTATCTGACCCTAGCCAAATAATGAATCTTGTCTGAGTATGATAAAATAATGGGATTTGGCAGACACCCAGGGGTCCCACATGATTGATTTAGTATTGTTTGAATTGGGTGAAAATGAGAAACTAAGTTTGGATTGGATGGGGACCACACCTGGCTGGCCCTGAGTGACTTGTTCTCAGAGGCAGTGTACTACTGACATCAGCAAGAGACCACTCTCAACAAATCAACTTGAAGGACCTACTTAGGGGAGGGATAGAGGACCTAGGAAGTGGACGCTCGCTCAGGGAAGCATTCTCTTTTTGGTGAGGAATAGGCACGTGGCAGCAGAGGGAGAACAGGAGAGCCCCTCTTGGTCATTTGGACACCGCTTTGGTGGTAAGAGATTTCACGTGGGCTGCTAGGAAAGGAGATTGGTTTCTTTCTCTCTGGCTATACCAAATTAGATCTAAGCTAGGATTTCCATGCTATAAGGAATCTGTTCTCAATCTCCCTCTCTTCACTAACTTATAATATATATTTAAAATAAATCCTTATAAGCCTAAACTCTTGCTGAATTTATCAGTGATTTTAGCTAGCTCCCCCCACCCCGCCAGTTTTGGGGGGGCCAGATTAGGACCTACGTTTAGATTTTAAACAACACATGAGTCTACTTACCTCATAATGCTGTTGTGAGGAAAATGCTTTGTAAATCTCAGCACACTCTCTAAATGTGACATTGTTGATTAGCTCAGTGGAAGCAGAAGAAGCTATATGATCTTGGTGAGATCACTTCATCTGAAGTAAATCTCATCCATAAAATTGGAGGATTAGATTTGATACAGTACAATATTTCCAATCAAAATCCAACTCCTATCCAATCAGTTGCTAAATCTTGCTTCTGCCTCCACAATTTCTCTTGAATCCATTCACTTCTCTCTATTCTTCAGTCTTATTGTCCTTGTCCTCTTGTATTGTTCCCACTGTTCAGCACAGCATCCACAGTATTTACTATATGCTCATTGACTTATTATTAGTGACCTTTGAGAAAACAATTTTAGTAAAGTTATAGACATGGAAGCCCTGTTGCAAGGGGTTGAGCAGAGGGTGAGTAGTGAGAAAATGGAGGCATAAGGCTTAGACAACTTCTTCAAGAAGCTTGACAAAGAAGGGAAGGAGAAGGTAGGGGTAAAGGGAGGCTTTAAATTTTTTTTGGTGAGACCTATACTTGTTTGTTTATGTATGCCAGGGAGAAGATGGATAAAGGAACAATAACTATGGGAGAAAGGTCCTGGAGAAGACAGAAGAGAATGGGGTCAAGAGTCCCACAGATAGAGGGCTCTCTCTTTGTTTTTTTTAGTGAGGCAATTGGGGTTAAGTGACTTGCCCAGGGTCACACAGCTAGTAAACATCAAGTGTCTGAGGCCAGATTTGAACTCAGGTCCTCCTGAATCCAGGGCCAGTGCTCTATCCACTGTGCCATCTAGCTGCCCCAAGGGCTCTCCTTTAATGAGCCAAGAGGTCAGTTCTTCTTCTGTGACTATAGTGACCCTCTAGACAGGGTGATGATTCTGAGAAGGTCTGAGGAATAGAGAGAGTTGGGGGACTTCCCATTGGGTAGTCTCAATCTTCTCATAAAAATAAGAATCTAGATCACCTGCAGAGAGTGTGGGTGGGAGGATGCAGTCAAGGGTGATATGAAAGAAGAAAATGTTTGAGGCATTCACTGCGGGTGTTTTAGGCCAGGTGCATACTGATCCCAAGTGCGGGGTTAAGACTTACAGAGATTGAATCAATGAGGCAAGTAATTAAAAACAAAACAAATCTCTTTTACTAAAACAACAAAAGCAAAAACAAAAAACCCTCAACCCTCAGCAAGGATATACTTTGATAACTTCAACCCTCCAGGCCCTCATCCATGAGGATGAACCAATATTGATGACAAGAGCCTATTCTCATGGGAATAAAAAAAGTCTATCATGTCTCAAAAGCATCATCTTCTTCTCAATACTAGTATATGTGTATGTGTGTATGTATATGCATATACTCAATACTGATGTGTGTGTGTGTGTGTGTGTGTGTGTGTGTGTGTGTGTATGATTTACCAACAATCAGGCTTTAGAACGCTTAGTCCTCATTCTGGGTCTCCATGACTCAGGACTACAACATGCTCATTACATCTCCGTGGAGCCTCGATTTGAGGTCAAAGTAAAAGGAATAAACCTAAACCAGTGAGTAATAAGATAAGAAATTGCTAAGGGTAGAGCAGAAGGATAGGTAAGCAGTAGAAGACCCAGGGATTACATACCATGATTTTACAGTGGATGAAATAAGTCTCGTTTCATTACTATTTCTAGGGGATGTCAGCCACATATGAACAGGAGAGGAGGAATCAAATAGTTAGGGATTACTCACTGAGGATGATTTTCAAGTTGGAAAGTGATGTGAGAAAAAAACATATTAGGGCAGGAACTAGAAAAAAACCAAACATTAGAGTGTAGAAAATGGCACCAAGGAGTCACATTATCTACAAATTTTAGAGTTGGAAGGAAACTATGCCATGACTTCCAAATCTCCATATATCTCTGTGTCTATACCCAGTCCCCAGCATTCTCTTGAGTGTCAGTCCCGCCACTCTAATTGCCTGTTGGGCATCTTCACCTAAGTGTCTCAGGTAGCTCAAACTTAACATGTTCAAAACAGCTCATTTTATTGTCTCCAGATCTCCTCCTAATTTCCCTTTTTCTATTGAAGGCTCTACCATTCTACTAACTCATTCAGGTTCACAACCTTGGCATCATTTTCAGCTTTTCACTCCTACTTAGTTCCAAGCCAGTCAGGTACAAAGTCTTGCCAATTCCAGCTTTTCAATATTTCTTGTACCCATTCCCTTCTCTCTTCTCAGACCACAACCAACTTAATCCATGTTCTTGTCACCCTTCACTTAAACTATTGCAGTAGGGCCCTTATTGATTTCCCCACACTAGTCTTTTCCCTTTCTAATCCATACTCCAAACTATTGTCCAACTACTAAAGTGCAGATCTGATCACATCACTCCCCCGCTCAAGAATTTATATGGCTCCCTTTTGCCTTAGGATAAAATACAAAAATCTTTCCTTCAACATTTAAAGCACTTCTCAATCTGACTCCATTACCTATCACTCTTTATCATGCACTCTACACTCCAGCCAGACTCAACTATTTGCTATCTACTGTTGACTTTAGTGTATCTAGAGGATTATAATTTTGTCTCTTTACTTCTGACATGTGATATCAAATCACTTGAGTTTCCCATATGTAATAATCATGGTAGCAAATATTTTCCCTTCGAAAGGTAATGCTTAGATTAATGAAGTCTGTTCTTCCTGACATAAATTATATATATATATATATATAATATTTTTTAAAAATCATATATACATCTTGACTATTCCATCTAAAAAAACACAGAGCAAACAAGTAGCATTCTTGTTGAATAATACAGGCACTGAATGGGTGAAAACACATTCAGAAGTGATCAGTGGTTTTCTAAAGGAGACAATTCATGGGCAATGAATGCTTCCTCTAAAGCTTGCTTACAGTATGCTAAAAACATTTGGTTCAAGTTATTCTTGTTTTGTTTTGTTTTTTGGTGAGGCAATTGGGGTTAAGTGACTTGCCCAGGGTCATGCAGCTAGTAAGTATTAAGTGTCTGAGGCCAGATTTGAACTGAGGTCCTCCTGAATCCAGGGCCAGTACTCTATCCACTGCACCACCTAGCTGTCCCTCAAGTTATTCTCTCTACTACTACATTGGTTGCCCAGAAATTCTTGTTTCATTAGCAGAACGGGCTGATTGCATCAATTATTAACAAAGTCTTTTCTGTATAGGATAGGGAAGATTCTGGAAGAAGGAGAGATCTTTTCTCATCACAATCAGTAGAAACAAGATTCTGTCTTCATAGCTTTTGACCACTTGTCATCTAAAAGGGATTTATTGAAGTTCGATGAAAAGGTTTGCTTTCTCTGATCACTTACACTGAAGTGAGCCTAAGATAAAAAATGGTGAAAACCTTGGTTTGGGGGGATTTGACTTTAGCAACAGCAGTAGGTAGTCTAATAGTCAAGCCATTAGATTGTGTATGAGAGGCTACAGAAGTTTTAAGCACATTTTAATCGGACTGCAAAAAAGTTATATTTGGCCTATTGCCAGAGGGAATCAAGAAGGAGGTCCAATGCTGCCCAAGGGATAAACTTTCTTTCCTTTTTTTTTTTTTTTTTTTTGGTGAGGCAGTTGGGGTTAAGTGACTTGCCCAGGGTCACACAGCTAGTAAGTGTTAAGTGTCTGAGGCTGGATTTGAACTCAGGTCCTCCTGAATCCAGGGCCAGTGCTCTATCCACTGCACTACCTAGCTGCCCAGGGACAAACTTTCAATGGAACTTTAGTGATTTCTTTTCAAAAACCCATAATTCTATAATCTCAAATCACATTAAATACAGATAGGCTGCTTTGAATTCACACTGAATATTTCCATTGGGCTGGAACCAATTACCCTATTTTATATAATTATATTTTTAAATAGTGTGAATTCAAATACATGTTACTACTTCATAGGATTCATTACTCTCATTCACTGGGACCTAGCTGTAAAATCATTTCTATTAAATTCATCTGGTTTCACATTCCTGATATAACCCAGTGAAGAACAGATAACTGGACACGTGATAAAAATTCATCTCATATTAAGGCTCTTCTGGACTGAAATTTCACATATTCCTTAGGGATTGCTTACTCAGTACAGACAAAACAACAAGAACAAAACCCAATGAAACAAAACAAAAGATGCTTACATTGTCTTAGAAGATTGTCATAATAGGAGTTACGAAGACCTAGAGCTTGGGAAGGTTATTTGCTCAACTTACTATGGTAATTACCAAGATTTCTGTTCATCTTTCAAGCAAGGAGCCTCACACACACACACACACACACACACACGCACACATATATACATACATATATACACACACATATCTATTATATTGTTCTAATCTCTTCCACTGATTGAGCGTTCTATTTTTTTTTTTTGCAGGGAATGGGGGTTAAGTGATTTGCCCAGGGTCACACAGCTAGTAAGTGTCAAGTGTCCGAGGCCGCATTTGAACTCAGATACTCCTGAATCCAGGGCCGGCGCTTTAACCACTGCGCCATCTAGCTGCCCCCGAGCATTCTATTTTTAAACCAGTATCAAATAGTTATAATGATTACTACTTTGTAGTATTTTGAGATCTGTCATTGCTAGACCCCCCTTTCCCCATTGCTTTTCATTTTTCCCAATGCTTTTCATTATTTCCCTTGAGATTCTTGACCTTATTCTCTCTCAAAACGACTTTTGTTATTTTTTTCTTGTTCTATAAAGTAATTCTTTGAGACATGTATTTTGGAAACAGCCATTCAAAGGGATTTGTTTTTCTTCTGACTATGCATATTTGTTTCAAGAAGTGGGGAGATCAGGGATGGAAAATAGATTTCTGTTAATTTTTTTTAAAATACAAAGGTAGGAGGGTGCTACAGATGTTAAATATTGCAGATGAGATCACTGTATTGTTGGTTTTATTTGACTGTTCACTTTGTTACCAGACACCTCTCACAAAGCAAGTTATTGTTCAGTCATGTCTGATTCTTCATGACCCTACTTGGGATTTTCTTGGCAAGGATACTAGAATGGTTTGCCATTTTCTTCTCCAGCTCATTTTATGTATCAGGAATTGAGGCAAACAGGGTTACGTGACCTACCTAGGGATACACAGCTAGTAAGTGTCTGAGGCCAGATTTGAACTCGCAAAGAGAACTCTTCCTGACTCCCGGCCTGGTACTCTAGCCACAGCATTGCTTAGCTACCTTCATGAAGCAAGAATAATCTACAAATGCACCGTAATGGAAAACAAAACATACCCACTCTCTGATTTTACAAATATATACAGAGAAGGTAGATGGCTCGTTTCTCTCACAGAGTCAGTCATCAGCAGAACTAGTTGGTGTCTGGTATGTTTCACATTTTTAGTAGTTATTTGGACAGAGACATAGATGGCATGCTTTTCAAATCTGAGGATTATGCATCTAGGATATATGGCTCACTTGTTGGGTGGTAGAATCATCACACAAAAATATCTAAAATATATAGAAAAATGCTGCTGAATATTCAGTGCATTGATAATCATATAGATGTGGATCATCTCTCTTCTATACAACTGCAGCTTCTCATTCTGTGTAATTCTCACCCAGGTCATCTGACAAATCCTCCATTCAGCATCTCCCTGATGCTTTGGATGTATTCCTCTAGGCCTTCGAACATTTTATGGGAACTTTGGCATTAGTTGAATCTTCAGCTTTTATTCTTTGCTCTCCTTTTCTGATAATTTATTTCTTTGATGGCTCTTTGTTATACTACTTCTTGAAGGAAAATAATTGTTGATACTATATTACAGTATACTTATGTCCATAATATCTCCTTCTATTGCCTTCAGAGTAATTTGCAATTTGAATCCTTAGATGTACAGATATATAACATCATGGGGAGAATATTTATGGTAAACAGTTTTTTTGGTTGTTTTGGGTTTTTTTTGCAGGGCAGTGGGGGCTAAGTGACTTGCCCAGGGTCACACAGCTAGTAAGTGTCAAGTGTCTGAGACTGGATTTGAACTCAGGTTCTCCTGAATCCAAGGCCAGTGCTCTATCCACTGTGCTACCTAGCTGCCCCTAAACATTTTTTTTTTCTTATGAAAGTTTGGGATCACTGAAAATGCTGCACGATTTCTTAGCCTCCTCATCTCTTCCTCCTATGAAATTCTTTGTCCTACTTATTGCCATTTTGTAGTGTCTATCATTGAGATATGTACTGGTAGACTAACTCAATATGATTTCCATCTAACTGCATTATCATAGACTAGAAAATAGGCACTTCTGTTTCTTTTCTGTGTAGATTCTTTGGCTTAATCTATTCTAAGTGGCCATGGATCTCATTAGGCAGGTACCAAAGTATTCTTGTGCCTGGCTTGATGCAATCAACACAGTATTTGGCAGCTAGGGAATTCCTTCTCACCTTTAGGTCCTCTGAAAAGGTATCCAAGGTTCAAGGGATTATGTGGCTTACCAACTACTAAAATTCTTAGCTCTTAAGCCTCCACCCAATCAATGTATGTACCGGCTAGCCAGCAAGAGGACACATTAATTTGACAAAAAGATATTTACCCAAACAGTATAGCAAACAAAAAAACCCATAAAATATTCTCCTCATGAATATATATGGGCATCCTCCCACAAGTTACTGCCCTGATTTTGGGGAGAATTCACATACACATATGTAACTAGAGAACATACGGGGAGGGATACATAATAGGAAGAACTTGTCACTAAATAAAATGCTCCAAAAGGCAAACACCATGAATCAGTTTGACTAGAGCACACATGGAAGGGATAGATGTTACCAAGATGTGGCCAGATTCAGACATATCTCTGGTGCTATAGAGATTCTGTTTCTTCCTACTATTCTCTTTTGGGCCTTATATCTCTGAAGTCTACATAGCATGACCTCTTTTCCAGTTGTCTTGTCTTAATCCTTTTCTCTATTAGATATTGAAATTTTGCTGGATATCACTTTGTCTTTGTTGAGAGTCTCTGCTGGTGCCCAAGTTGCCCAAGTCTTCACTGTTATTAGTCTCTGGTCCTTACCTCAGCAGGGCCATTTACTAATTACCTCAATTTTCATTTAAGTTGTAATGGCTAGAACACTTCTCTCTGTTAAAGGTGGTTTGGAAACTCATTTAATCATAGTCAGAGGTTATGAAGCCAGACCATCAGCTAAGGTCAGCCAAATAAAAGCAAGGCAGAGTGCCTCCCAAGTTTAAAGACAGACCTATTATTTGGACTGATTGTTTTTGATACTGAATTGAAGCCTGTTATCTCAGACAACCATCTAACTTAGGGTGAGAAATCCCTTTTAAGTTCTCTTTAACCTCTTATGGAAATCCTGTCCCCATAAAAGTAAGTTGACAAGACTTTGCAATAGAAATCCTCCAGGAGTTGTGTTGAAGCTATGGCTATGAAAATGACATCCTAAGATACTTGTTGGATTGCTATATTAATGATTATGCAAGAACAAAACTGAGCAAAGGAGGAAAAGTCATTGTCTCCCACTCTCCTTACCTACATTCTTTCCTTTTTCATTTAAATGTAAAAATCAGGATACCATGGCTTTTATGCTATATCATTGCTAGCACAAAATCTTACCATCTCTTTAGAAAGGCCATACAAAAAATCTGCATGATTTTCATCCTCTGTAGGGAATCCCTCCCTCTTCTCTTTGGAATTCGTGTAGAACATCTTCTAGGTCACTGGTAAACACCTTCACTTGATATTGAAAATAAGTGTTCTTTAAAGTAATTTCTGTTTTTATATATATCAAGAAATGTTAATATGAATATTATTAGTATGCAGATGTAGTGGTACACACCAGTAATCCCTGCTACCAGAAAGGTTGAAACTGATACATCGCTTGAACTTGGGAGTTCTGAGTTGCAGGGGGCTAAACCAATAAGATGTCTGCCCTATGTCTAGCATCAATATGGTGAGCCCATGGTGGGAAGGCAGAAAAGGACCAGACTGAGGACCTACCCTGGATTCCTGGTGGAGCTGGTTAAAGCTCTCATACTAATCATTGATGAGATCAAGATAGTGACTGGCTGTTCAAATTCCAACCTGTTTAGATAAAGAGTAGTTGTTTAGTGGTTTCAGTCATTTCTGACTCTTCATGACTTCTTTTGTGGTTTTCTTGGCAAAGATACCAGAGTAGTTTGCTATTTTCTTCTCCAGCTCTTTTATAGAGGAGGAAATGGAGGCAAACAGGATGAGATGGTTTGCCCAGGATCACACAGCTAGTAAGTATCTGAGGCCAGATTTGAAATTAGGACTTCCTGACTCCACTATGTCACCTAGCTACCCTCCAAACAAATAAAATTAATAGTAAAATACTGGTAATGACCTCTAAAAGCTATATTTTCCTCTAGCAGGTCAAATGTGTGGGGGTTTTTTGGTAATCAATAAATGCAGTAACTGCTTGTCTGTACATTTTCAATTGAGTGACTGTGAAGATGTGGTTTGCTGTAGAAAAGCATTAGTAAAAGACGGCTTTTTTTTTCATTTCCATGTTAAGAAGTCCATCTTGTTTGTTGGATATAGTAGAAATAACTATGTGAGCTCCAAATGTGCATAAACTTTTATCATAAAAATTTTATAGAGTATAAAAAGTAAACATAGGTGTGGAGTTTAACTTCTTGACCTCTTCTCTTTCAACTTCTTTTTTATGTTCTTCTGAGTCCCTCTCAAATTTCTTGAAAATCAATCCATTTGGGTTTTCAAAAGTGTATTGTCTCCATCCTTGATTTCTTCTGTGTTACCTTCCCATTGCCATTCCTATTGCTCTTCCAGACTTCAGCTAGATGTTTTTTTTACTATCTTAATATTTCTTTACCTTGTGTTTCATCTTCCAGGTAAGTATTTTTTTCATTCTGTCCTTTCTAGCCCAAAGATGACATGACAGGGAAGACAAAGTAAATTGAGTAGCTCTGCCTTCTCTCAATAGTTCACTATCATTCCATCTTCTGGAGTATCAATTTTATCTCTTCTTTTATCCTTCTCTTTTCCTCCCAGTATAACTAAAAGACATTTTGGGAAGTGTCTTAGTCACTGCCAGCTCAATTTGAGTTTTAATTCTCCTGGTATTATTTCTTCAGGACCATACCATGCTTTTATATTCACCTTCTATTACCTCCCTTTTCTTCTCTCTTCTATACATGTCTTTAAAAAATCCATATTGATCATTGAGACAGAGTTCATCTGTAGATCTTCATCTACATCAGTTTTCTTATTTTCCTTTCTTCTTCTTTATAGGAATTATTGCTGTTTCTATCCTCATAATTTTAATATTGAGAGTTTCCCATTCTGCTGGGCTCACCTCTCCTGTAGAATTTTGTACCATAGGATCCCAACTCTACTTTCTCTCAGCCCTTTGAAATATGCTTCACCAAAAGCAAGGGTACAGATTAAAGTGTTTCTTATTTTCCCATTCTTTTGTATTTCAAATTCTAAGATGGAGCAGTAACTTCCTCCCAAGTTACTCTAGCAACCAGATTCTCCTAGTTGGCAGAATAAGTTCCAGAATAGCAGTATGAAACTCTTCCTCTCCCGTCATTTTTCTTCCACCTTTTGGAGAATAAAATTATTAAAACAAATCAAGAACTTCTTAATGGCTCTGATTTTGTGTATGTATGTAAAATAGAAGGTGGGCAGAGAGGGAAGGAGGGAGGGAGGGAGAGAGAGAGACAGAGACAGAGAGACAGAGAGAGAGAGAGACAGAGAGAGAGAGAGAGAGAGAGAGAGAGAGAGAGAGAGAGAGAGAGAGAGAGAGAGAGAGAGAGAGAGAACATTATACCGGAATAATATTATGCCTCTATTCTGGTTGTTCTTTTTTTCCTAAACTACTCTGTTCTCCTATATTAGCCCAGGTGATCTATAATATATTCCCATGAAAATATAGCTGTTTGTTTTCAACTCTGATGATCCTCCCCCTGATGTTCTCTGCCATGCTTGCCTTCTTTGACAATCGCACATGGACCCTGTCTACACTAAAGGCTTGTGCTAAGTAAGCGCTCACATGCAGTTACTTCTACTATATCCAACAAATGAGCCTGACTTCTCCTGGCATATGACTTATTTATCAGACTTGCCAAAACTTTGATTTGGACATTAGCACCAAGTTTGGGTCAGACAAGAAAATCACCCCAAAAAAGAGGAGATGGATGGCCTGCAAGGGAAAGGGAAAAGGTACCAGGTTATAGATCTATAAGATGAAAAGGTATTAGAAAATAGTTCTCCTTGCACAATTGTTCTTAGAAAACGTGCCAGCAAGCAAAGGGCTATCTTTAGCCATCAGTAATACACCGGAATAGCTCTTATGGGGAGGGGAGCAGTTATAATGAGGCCAACATGGATATTGCCACTTGTTTTTCTGTTTCAGAATAACTGAATGCTGAGTGGCAAGAGCTTAAAGTGAATAGAAATTTATCCAATTCACAATTAAATGAAAATGATGTGGGCCCAAAGCCAGAGAATATTCTTTGATTGGAATTTTTTCACTGCCCTAAATTTAACCAGCTGGATATTTTTTAAAGCACCATCCTATTCAACCTTTTGAATGAAAGCTTTGACTTTTAATAGGAAATCTGTATTTCATCATGAAGAGATAACACAAAGTCTTCAAGTTATCCTTCATGGAAGCCACCTCTTTTTGGTACTGTCTCTTTAGTATAGATTTAAGTTCTGGTTTGTATTCTCTTTATTTCAGCCATGACTTACTCCAAGATTATGGAAGTGATGCCACACTCTCTTCCCAGGTGGCTTTCATACTTTTCCATTCTATCCCATGGTATTTCATTGACCTTGCTCCACATGGAAATGTAGCTTAGCAAAGTGGAAAGAGCATTTGGACTCAGCATCAGAAGGCTCAAGAAATTCAAATTCTGGTTCTAATGCTTGTTAGTTATGTGGCTGTAGGCGAGTCACTTTGCTTCCCTTGAGCATTGGTCCCCTCATCTTAAAATGAGGATGAGAATAATTGAGGTAAGTACCTCATAGGGTTGTTGTGAGGAAAAGACTTGGAAAACTTACAATACCATATAAGCTACATCTGCCCAACACGAAATGGGGTCAGTGAACTATTTGGCATTATTTCTTTTGTAGCCTCAGTTCAGGGGTACTTTTTTCTAACTCTCATTCTTTTTTTTTTTTTTTTAAGTTGCATGCAAATTTAATTTTACTAGGTCAAATCACATTTTAATTTTTTTTTTTTTTGGCAGGGCAATGGGGGTTAAGTGACTTGCCCAGGGTCACACAGCTAGTAAGTGTCAAGTGTCTGAGGTTGGATTTGAACTCAGGTTCTCCTGAATCCAGGGCCGGTGCTTTATCCACTGCACCACCTAGCTGCCCCTCTAACTCTCATTCTTACTAATAGGTTGAGTCCCCAAAGGGCAGCTAATTTTTTCTCCCTCTAGTTTCTAGGCATAACCTTGAAGATTGCTGGAGGTTTTCTATCTATCATTGTTGATTTTGAGTCCTCGCCTGGTGTGCTCCCCAAAGGTAATCAACCAGGTTTAATTAGCTTTTAGAAGAGGTATTTTGGGGGCAGCTAGGTAGCACAGTGGATAAAACACTGACCCTGGATTCAGGAGAACCTGAGTTCAAATCTGACCTCACTTGACACTAGCTGTGTGACTCTGGGCAAGTCACTTAACCCTCATTGCCCCCCCCCCCCCAAAAAAGAAGAAGAGATATTTTAGTAAACTGAAATAACAGGGACAGTTGGTACCACCTCCCCTCCCAACCTCCATTAAATTGGGGATACTGTCCCATAATTACACATAGGATTTTTGAGGAAAGTGAACTCAAAATCAGAGTATATGTGGCAAGAGTAACTTGCAGCTCTTAGTTATTTTAAAACCTTTTAATAGAATCTCATGAAGTTCCTTTAGTAATAGCTCTTTAGTAGTCTCCTAGGTCCAGTACCTTTGTCATGTCCTGAAGCTGCCTTATCTTGGTGGGTCTTGTCTTCAGGCTGTCTCTTAGTTCTGGATGCTTCTCAGTCACTTTTGCTATCTATGCTGATAAGAAATTAAAATCTTTTGACATTTTTAAGTTCACAGGGTCATCAATGTAGGGAAAGGAGGAGAGAAAAGTCAATTTTTCCTTACTCTCAGGGCAATTTACCCCAACAACTACTGAGCTTCTTAACTGACTTGCTATGATATATGGAGGCCTAGAGGTGTCACTGATTTTTTGAATTGGGGGAATTGTGAAAATTGTGTGAACCAAACAGATTTCATCTTGTGACTCAATTCGGGATCTAGCTCAGTTTCTTTTCTATTCAATTATGGGAACTGTGAGACAACTTTATTGTATTCTTTGAACCTATCACTATGCGACTGAGAAACTGGATCACCTCTACCTATTGCTTAGAGACCCTTAATTAATGACCTAGGTTATGCTAAGCAGAAACCCAGTCAGATCCAAAGATTTATACAGGAAGTTTTCTCACAATTATATATCTCAAATAACCATATGTATTATCTGAAAACTAGCCCCATACTGATCAATCAGGTTGCAATTATTCTTTTAATTGAATACAGACACTCGGTGGGTAGTGGGACACCTCTTTTTCTTATGTCAAAGAACACCTGTTCATTCTCTCCCCTCCCAACTCTGAAATCCCCTAATATTTCCTCCAATTAGAAATCAGATTACCTAATCTTATATCCTTGTTTCTATCCTGTCAATTTTTAAATGCATAAAAATCTGTCTCCCCCTGTATTTGGGTCCAGTGCCAAAACTGAGATAGGCCCCACTTGTTAAGCAATTGGCATACACTGCTTAATAAATCAATATGTTCATAAGCTCAAAACTTTGTTTCCTCAGTTATTTCAGATTTCACCTGTCACACAACTGATCCCAATACATTTCCAGTGTGGCAGCATCTCAATCCGCATGCTATGATCCAAGTACTTTATGCCTCCTATACTGATTGAAGCCTTGTTTGCATCTAGTTTACACTTTTGGTTTAGTAATTGATTCAATGGAGGTGCCTAGGACTTGTTCACAGCTACTTTGCCTATTTGATTGACTGATTGACAGAAGAAGAGTCTAGGGCTTCTGTAATTTCATCAATTGGTGCTGGGTTGTGAAACATTCCTCTCCCCTCCCTCTCCCCGTCCCTCTCCCCCTCCCTCTCCCCTTCCCTCTCCCCCTCCCTCTCCCCTTCCCTCTCCCCCTCCCTCTCCCCTTCCCTCTCCCCCTCCATCTTCTTCTCCCTCTCCCCCTTCCTCTTAATCTCCCTCTCCCTCTCTCCATCGCTATCCCTATCCTCCTCCCCTCCTCCTCTTTACACTTGTATCCTATTCTTAGTGGATAAAGAGTTTACAGCTTCTCATCAGGGTGTTGCTTCTTCTTCTTCTTCTTCTTTTGAGCGAGGCAATGAGGGTTAAGTGACTTGCCCAGGGTCACACAGCTAGTAATGTCAAGTGTCTGAATCTGGATTTGAACTCAGGTCCTCCTGAATCCAGGGCCTGTGCTTTATCCACTGTGCCACCTAGCTGCCCCCAGGGTGTTGCTTCTTAGTCATCTATACTGCTGGGTATCATGGAGCCCATTTTAACTGATCCTCTAGGCTTTATTTGTCTTTCTTATTTGTAATTACTGACTATTACTTCTTTCCATTCAGCTTCAAGGAAGTAATCATAGCAAAGTGAAGGTTCAAGGATTCCCAGTATGGAAATATTCAGTAGCCCTGGGCCAGGGCAATCTCAATGTACCCAGCCATGCTGAAAGGAGGGTATATCTCCTTCTATGTACAACAATAATGTTGTACATAGATTTATGGGGGGGAAAGGCTAGGGAAGAAAGTAAGCATATGGTAAGTGCTTGCTATGTGCCATGCATATGGGCAGCTAGGTGGCACAGTAGATAGTAACCTGAAGTTGGGAAGATTCATCTTCCTGAGTTCAAATCCGGTCTTACTTACTAGCTTTGTAACCTTGGGCAAGTCACTTACCCCTGTTTGCCTTTCCTCATCTGTAAAGTGAACTGGAGAAGGAAATGGTGAACCTGTCTAGTATCAACAAAACCCCCCAATGGGCTCACAAAAAGTCAGACATGACTGAAAAATAACTGAGGGACAAAGAAAACATGTACCAAGTTCTGTACTAAGCACTTTGTAGATATCATTTCATTTGATCCTCATGGAAACTATGTGAGTAGATGCTATTAATACTTATTTTACCAGAAGAAAACAGGTTAAATGACTTGCCCAGAGTCATACAACTAGCAAGTATCGGAAGTTGGATTTGAACTTGGATCTTTCTGACCCCAGCTCTATCCACTGCACCATCTAGTAGCCCAAAGGGACCTTAGGTCATGTAATCTAACCTCCTCATCATGAAACTGAGATTTGCCTAAGGTCACAAAGATAGGAACAGCTCCAGATTTTTAATCCATGGCCTCTTACCACTAAGTCAATGCTATTCCCCCCGCCCCCAACCTTTCACATCCCATGGCCAGGAAGTAGAAGCTAAGAATAGTTAAACAATGTGAGAGCTCAACTTTTTATTTATTTATTTATTGTTGTTGTTTAGTCAATTAGTCATGTCTGATTCTGTGACACTGTTTGGGATTTTCTTGGCAAAAAATAGTTGAGTGGTTTGCCATTTCCTTCTCCAACTCATTTTAAAGATGAGGAAACTGAGGCAAACAGGGTTAAATGATTTGCCCATGGCAACACAGCTTTTATATATTGGGCACAGCCAAGTCATTATCAAGTTAATCAATGAAAGAGCCCACTCTAAGTTTCCTTCTTGAAGTCTGGCTGAACCCGGGAAGTGTGAGGCCTCTGTGACTTTATTTATTTATTTATTTGGTGGGCAATGAGGGTTAAGTGACTTGCCCAAGTCAAACAGCAGTAAGTGTCAAGTGTCTGAGACCGGATTTGAACTCAGGTCCTCCTGAGCCAGGGGCCAATGCTTTTATCCACTGTGCCACCCAGCTGGCCCGCGCCCCCGGTGACTTTATAAGAGCTGGACTGGCTACTGGGGGAGAAGGAATCAGAAAAGGAGTTGGGAGAGGGAAGAGGCACAGTACGAATGACACCAGAAGGAAAAAAGCAGGAACTCACCAGTATTTACAGCTATTATTTCACCTGTCCCACTTGTGGCTCTCTGTACTTAAAGCTCCACCCTGTAAAAATATCTATCATTGCTCATGGTGCTTTTCCTCTGTCTTCAGGATTTGCGGTTAGCTTTTCGCCCTGGACCCTGTTGCGTGGTGGCAGGCAGAACCTGTCCTGTTCCAAAGAGTGATAAGAGAGAGACTAACAGCTCCCCCGACTGAAGAGCACTTAGCGGCTTTCTTGTTAGAAGCAGAGATTATGAAAAGTGCTTCTTCCTTGATGGATTGTTTTCAGGTAACACATCTCTCAGCGGAATGGCCTTGAATTGGACGTATTAGATGCTTTGCTTTGCCACACTCCCACACTCCTAGAGCTATGTTCTTTTTCTAAGAGAATCTTGCCCCATTCCTCTGTAACCTTGTAGCGCAGTCATAATATAGTACACATGATAACAATAACTCATACCTATGACACTATATGGTTTTATAATGCTTTACATAGATTTTTTTACTTTATCCCAGAGCTGAAACTAGGGTTAGGCAGAATTGTGGATCCATCTATCACCAAGGACACTTTTTAATATTGCTTTTTGGAAATGAACATATTTTTAATGTAGAAAGAATGAATTTCACTTTTCATTGAATATAGGTATTTATTAAAGTCACACGTTTTTACAAAGCTCTTGGGGGACAGTGAGCCACCAGACAGAGATTTAAGCTTGCTGGTCATACCCAAACCGACAAAATCACCTCTTAAGCAGGCAGTGCAAGTGTTATTCTCATTTTACATTTAGGATTCTGAACATCCATGAGCTTCAGTGGTTGACCCACTCACACAGGTAGTTGGTGACCTGTGACTCAAACCCAGAGGGTCAAAATCCAGGGCTTTTTCTCTTCCTCCAACATCCTATATAATACAATCCATTCTGTCTGGACACTTTGCTTTGGACTGGATTAGAAGGTGGACTTATTTTGACAGTGCCTTCTCTAGCTGCCCAGGGCCTAGAAATGGCTGCCAAAAGAGGTCTGCTGGACAAATGCTCTGCTTCTAATTGTCCTCGCCCAAGCTCCCCGCAGGGGAATGCCCCCTTTTGAATTCACACTCTAGCTTGGCCGTAATAAAATCCCCCAACCCCACTGTTCACATAGAGTGAACAAAAACCCAATCCCTGCTGCTTGCTTAATAACTCATATTAGCAGCCTGTGATTGCAGTTTTTAGCCTTAGCCCCTTTTCAGATGACTGCATTCATAAATTGATTGGCTGTGCTGACACAAAACAGCTGTTGAGGCCTCTAGTCCCACACTGGGACCACAGGACATGTGTCAAAGAAATGGAAGGGCCGTTTGATGCTGGATATGCTCAAGGCTGTTGACTGCCTGAATGGAGGCAAGAAATTAGATGCCCTGGCTCGGAAAGTTAGCCTATCGTTTGGCCAGATTCCTAATGTGTTGCACAAATGTTCCCAGGTGCCCATGCCCTTGAGGAGAAGGCTTGCAGTGGCAGAGGTTGGACCATTAGAGTGTGCATAAGTAACTGTCCAACATCCTGTCAGCCCACGCAACAATATGTGTATGATTGCCCAGGACCTAGGCTGACTACATTAGTGGAACAGGGAATACTTCTGTCTGCTATGCTGCTTAGCAATGGATGAATTTCCTCATTCCACACTTTCTGAGGTGGTTGAAAAACAAAAATGAAATCACAACAACAAGCACTGAAAGTGTCCTTCCTTTGCCTAGCTCACAGTGAGACATGGAAAAACAACAGTGAGGGTGTGAAAAGTCACTATGGAAACAGTGACTTTTCCAGACAGTTCCTACATCAAGATGAATACTAAAGATGGAACAAATATATCATTCTCTAGTGTGTTCAAAACACATCTCCCTGACCACTGCTACTATATTTGTGTCGTCCCTCTCTCTATTAGAATAAAAACTCTTTGTGGCCAAGGACTACAATGATTTTTAATTTATGTCTCTAGTGCTTCACACAGAACATGAACATAATATATGTTTAATAAATTCTTTTTGATCCATTCATTTATTTATTCATTTTCTGTGTGCTTCACCTCCTATTTCAGGCAGAAGAAAAGTCACAGGAACTTTGGGGTCCAGTGTAGATGTCATGACTTTGGGGCATATTTTATATAACAGTGAGGAAAATGATTTTCCCTACACTGATTAGTTGTGGTGACCAAAACTGGGAGAAGCTTGTGGTCTCTTAGGTTGTAGGGGTTTTGTGCTCAAGAGACATCAAGCGTAAACCATGAGTTGGAAAGGACTTCAAAAGGTCAACTAGACCAGCCTTCTGTCTTCAGATTCTCAGATTATCTGAGTTACAGCATTGCAAAAACCCAAAAATGAATCACATCCTGTTTGCTATTTTTCTGTGAAGTAATTAATGCTTTTCATATAGTGACAATTGGTATAATAGTTATGTGTCATAGAAGAAACCACATCACAGGGATAACAAGCAAGAGTGAAAGCTGAGGGTTTGTTAGTGCTGTTCAAAGGATGATGACCAACCCTGAAAAACCAAAATCACTTCCAATCACTACCAATGGTTAAGGAGATGGAGGAGAATTTCATCGATTTGAGTTATATTACTGAATTCTTACAGTATTGTTAAGAACAGAATTTGTGAAAATAGATCCTTGTAACCCACCATGCCTTATATTTACCATTATTGGTTATAGAATGAAAGCAAAAGAGGATCTGATAAAAGAGGTGTATTTCTTGTTCAGACTTCAGGAACCCAGAGAGCTCATACCCATCTCACAATGCCTTATTCATGGACCACTTTCTCTATGAAACTTCCATACCAGCCAGAAAAGATTTATTTCTCCTTTGGACTCCTAGAGTTCTTCCTTTATACTATTCAGGTGAGTATTGCATTCAATCTCAGAGCTGGAAGGCAGCTCAGAAATCATCTAGTTCAGCTCATACCCGACTGAGAAGTTCCTCTATAATGCTAACCTAAAGTAGTCATTCAGCCTTTGTTTGAAGACTTCTGGTGAAGGAAAAAACACCCTATTATTTCCAAATCTAATGGCTTTTTTGGGATAATATCCTTTTCCTTCTTGATCTTCTCTGTAACCTATGACACTGTTGATTGCCCTCTTCTTGATTTACTTTTCTTTCTAGGTTTTCATGATACTGCTCTTATATAAGTCTCCTACCTGCTAGACTACACCTTCCCAACCTCATTTACTGAATCTTCATCTAGGTCATGCCTGATAACTGTGAGTGTGTCCTGCTGGGCTCTTTGCTGAACCATTTTCTCTACACCCTCTATACCATTTTGCACCTAGGTCAAGGATTTTTCTACTCTCCCAACTTTATGCATAACACAGTCCAGTGACTTTGCTTTGGACTGGGTCTAGAGAACTCATTCTGTTAGTGTTTACTCTATCTGCCTAGAGCTCAGAAATGACTCCCAATAGAGGATAATCCATTGATTCAGTGGGTCCAATGATAGTTGGAGAATTCTGAACTCATTGAATGACTGCATTCAAGTAGTTCTTAATGGATAAATGTCAACCTGAAGATCTACCATTTTTCTTGTTTAAGACACTACCTCTCTACCAATAATACAGCCTAAAATGGCATTGGCTTTTTTTATCCACCATATCACATTGTTGACTCATTCTGAGGTTGCAATCCACTAAAACCTCTAGATGAATTCCTGTCTAGCAGCACTTCGACTGACTTGAGTTTTTCAATCCAGGTATAAGACTTTAATTTAACACCTTTATTATTGTTTTTGGCCCATTATTTTAGCCTCTTAAGATCTTTTGGGATCATGACTGTCATCTAGATTGTCATCTATATGTTAGCTGTTTCTCAGTTTTGTGTTATCTGCAAACTTGCATACCTTTACATAAATCACTGATAAAAATGTTAAACAGGGCCAATCAATCATAGAAAACTCGGTGACTATAGAGACTTTCTCTCAAATTCATACCAATCATTAATGATTACTTTTAGATTCTGGCCATTCAATAGTTCCTAAACCATCTAATTTTTCTATTTTCTAGCCCACATCTCTTTAATTTCTCCACAAGTATAGAACCAGAGACTTTGCTGAGATCTTTTAAAAAATTTAGATAAATTATGTTTACAAGATTTCTATGGCCAACCTCTCAAAAAAGGAAATAGGCATAGCATGGCCTAAGTTCTTTTTTCTTTTTCTTTTTTTTTTTTTTTGGTGAGTCAATTGGGGTTAAGTGACTTGCCCAGGGTCACACAGCTAGTAAGTGTTAAGTGTCTGAGGCTGGATTTGAACTCAGGTACTCCTGACTCCAGGGCCGGTGCTCTATCCACTGCGCCACCTAGCCGCCCTATCAGGCATAAGTTCTTAATAAAACTATGATAGTTCTTTGTAATCACTTTTTCTTTTCCTAGATGCTTTCTACTTATACCTTGTCTAGTACATTAAAATACAAGTTATCAAAATGTATGTTAAGAAAACAATTCATTAACCCCAGTCCTGTTTCTCCAAACCTTTTTTCTTCTTAGTAAATTTGTACATTCAGAATTTCATTCCCATTTCCCTCATGTACTGACTTTCTCTATAGAATACACACATACACACATTCATATAAATCACACATTCATATCCATAGAATTTTAGTCTTTAGAATCCTACATATCTTTTTTTCAGAATTCCTTGAAATTTGTTTTCTTCAACTCTAGGATGTATGACAAAGAATCTTAGCTTTCTTCTTCTCCATCATAAATTCTAAAATAGATTATTAGTCATTCATCTCAAGGTTCCCAACATTCCCTATCCAGTAACCAGTTATACTTTTTATGGTGAGAATCAGATCCAGAATAGAATTTACACTGGCTGGATCTTTTATCTTTAAATGATGAAATTATCACTGTCACATCCATAAGTTATATTTGCTTTGCTTTTGGCAGGGAGGTATAGATGTCCAGAAAACTGAAGTCTTCCTTTCCTACTGTCATTGCTTCTGGCTTGTTATTTGTTTTTTCAATTCCTTGTCTATTTTCTTTTTGATGTAAAGATGGCCTTTGGTGTAATCTCATGACAGTATTGCTTCTGTTTCTGCCTCTGTTGATCTCTCACCCAATTTTTTCCAGCATATTAGAGAGTTCTGGTGGATTCGTATAATGGAATGCTCCGAAGGCTCTATCCATCCTTGTCCTATTTTTTAAAATGTTGATTTGTGTAAAGGCATAGATTGCTGCTTATTAAATTTTCAGATGACACTAAGGAGGAAGTTATGGCTTATGTTCTGGATGACTGAATATTGATTTAAAAACGACCTCATAGGCTAAAAGGAATAGCCAGATCTAGCAAGATGGAATTGAAAAGCATAAATCTTGGGGTCCAACATTTCAGTTAGAAATTCAGCTGTATTTAGGGTTAGAGTAGGAGGGTTTGCCAGACAAAAATTCATGTGAACAAGACCTGAGAGGTTTCATCAGACTTTGAACAGTATATCAAAATATTCAAAAACTAATATAATCCTAGAGTGAATTAATAGAATTGTGGTACTGATCAGGAAGGAGATTATAATCTCACTGTACTCTGCCCTAGTTAGACCACATCTAGATTACCGTTTTCAGTCATGGAGGTATTGTTTTAGAAACCAATTGGAAAGCTGGAGGGAGTCTAGAGCAGAGTAACTGAGATAGTGACAGGACTGAAGATTATGCCACTGAGGATCAGTGGAAGGAACTGGACATGTTTAGCCTGGAGAAAAGAAGTCTTCATGGCAAAGAGATATCAATGCTGTCTTCTATTATTTGAAGGACTGTCATATGGGAAATGGACTGGACTTCTTTTGCAAGGTCCTACATGGAAGAACTAGAAATGGGTAGAAATTGCAGAGAAATAGATTTAGGCTTGATATAAGGAAGAAGCTGCAGCAATTAGAACAGTCCAAAAGTGGAATATAGATTTTTAAATTAAACAAATATTTTTAATTTATGGAATAAAATAAGCATTTCCACAACATAGTATAATAGAAATATGGAAAGATTTTTTTTAATGCAGTGAGATCTCCATCACTAGAAATCTTGATGCTTTTGTCAGATGAACACCTGGGGATTTTGTTGAGGGAATTCTTGCTTAGGGTGCTGTCAGTATTGAATAATGTTTGAATTAAAAAAAAACACACACTATGATTCTAGGTTCCACAGATCTTTTTCTGAGATGAAAATTGCATGTGTATGTATGTACATATGCATGAATATGCACATGTGCATGCAAAAGATTCCCTCACAGGTTGAAGAGAGAGGGAAGAGTGGAAAAAGAATTTTTTTCTGTCTTGATAACTGCTGCAGGAATTTTGCCCCTTCCTATTCCTGACATTAAAACTAGAAAAGGAGAACAAACAAGGAAAGGAATTAAAACATAGACTTAGTACAGAAAGAAAAGATCTAATTTCAGGCCTGAAAAGCAGAGACAGGGATATTTATTTCCCATGATTTTCTCCTCCAGCAGGGGTCATGATGTAGGCAGTTTGTAAAATCTCACACCCAGAAGGGGTTAAGGGAGGAGGAAGATAATGTTCAATTTGAGTTGCTGCTCTGGTAATTATGAGCTGTTATTTTTCCTCGGGAATATGATTTCTGCTTAACTTTATTAGGTCCCTAAAAGAGGGATACTGATCATCTGAAAAATCCTGTGCTCCAGCAAGTCAACACCTTCCTCAGCTTTTCTCTTCAGTACATCCTTGGTTTCCTTGCTTTGCATTATAAAAGTACTAAAATTTTATTTCCCCTCTTGGGTAAACAAGCAAGCAGACACTTATACTACAAATTAAACTGTCACCTTTCCAGTTTGGGACAGGAAATATATTGTTTATTGATCACTAACAATACATTACCATCTGTGCAAAATGCAGAATACAACTGGATAATTCCTATCAGGTCAAAGTATGGATGGAAATTTTATGTATTCCTGACATTCATTTTTATGCTTCAAATAGACTTTGTTTCCTCATCTCTTTACCCAACTAAGTAAATGTGTCCCAAGGACCTTAAAAAGAAGCCAGCAGATTGAAAATGAGGTCCTCTTGACGTTGTGCCTTGTTGCACTTAAGCACTATTCTCCAGAGGACCATTGTTTGACCAGCATTTCCGATTTTGGTATATTTCACTTTGCTCCTGGGAAAGGAGATATGGACAGATGGATTAATGTAGAACTGGGGAAAATACTGGGGAAAAATGTTGAACTCTCTCTCTTTTTTTTCCTTCAGCCTGGCTACCCCAATGCTTGTAAAGGAATATTTTTATATTTTTAAGCCTTTTCATCTTTTACTAGATTCAGAGTTCCTGAGGTGTTAAGATGGGAAATAACTCTCTGTGATTTCCAGATTTTCTTTTGTCTCCTCTCAGCTACATTAAAAAAACCAGGTCTTAGTGATAGTCTACTGATCTTCTTTACGTAATGATATAATGAAGTTGTGCTAGTGTTATTTGCACCTCTGGCACACAATTTACAGAAAGAAACACGGAAGACCTGAGTCATTACTGGTCATATCTTGAGTTGAACCCTTTACTCAAACTCAGATCCTTTGACTGCAAATAGGGCAAATTCCACTAAATACTTTTGACTAAGTATTGCTGTGCATACAACTGTAACTCAAAGTTCATCTTTCTCTAACACCTTAAGTTTCTTGAATAATTTCCCAAATAACATGCTTATAAAAGGCCCTGCCCACAACCCCAGAGCTAGGATGGAATTGGAAAGGGAGGTGATTGGAAAACAACATCTGTTCTTCGGCATTTCTTCGTCTCTTCAGTGACAGTAGATTTTTAGGCTTCTCCATGTCAGAGACCATGTCATCCGTCCATTCATTCTTTCATTCATTCATTCAATTATCTATTTAGCTATTCATTCACTCATTTATTCATTTATCTATCTATGCATTCATTCATCCATTTTTTATTTATTTATTTATTTATTTTTTGTTTATTTATTTATTTATTCATGGCATTCATTTATTTTGTGGGCAATGAGAGTTAAGTGACTTGCCCAGGGTCATATAAACTAGTAAGTGTGAAGTGTCTGAGGCTGGATTTGAACTCGCGTCCTCCTGAATCCAGGGCCAGTACTTTATCCCACTGTGCCACCTAGTTGCCCCATATTCTTTATTTATTTTGTGTCCTCTCCTTCTCCCCCATTCCCCCGCGCCCAATACTTTGACTACACAACATGTATTTAATGAATATTTGTTTAATTTTTAGAATGAATTTTTATTAGTGAAAAAAATTCCAGAACAAGGAAAGGAGAAAAATTATTTTATGGGTCTTGTTATGTAAAATAATAATCCCAGAAATGGACAGTCATGGTACTTTATGATAGTTCATAAACTGATCAAAGCCTAAGGGAAAGTAAAGTTAGTTTTATCCTACCTACAGTGTACCAAGTCACCCCCTTGAAATCCTTCCTATGTACTGATATTCTTGTGAAATAGTTTGGCTTCTGGCTCCTTTGAATATTTCAGAAATTTAATACCAAGAAATCCTTTCCATTTGGGAATCAGGGTTGTTTTCTTAAATAAGGTACTGGGGCTTCAGTAGTGACCTATTTTTGTCTTGCATCAAAGAGTAAAAAATGATATTAGTTTATGCACATAAAGGGGGCTAGGGCCAGGGAAAAAGTGTTATTGTATTGCCCAAGGTTAGTCTCCTGAGCTAAGATGGGCTTTTCATTCATTACCTTAACTGACTGCCTGCATATCCAGGATTCATTACTATTGTCAGGATAAACTGCCTTTATCTGTCATATCACCAGGAAAAAAGCACTGGGATTCAAAATGGGAAAATGCTGTTGCCAAGGAAGGCTGAGGGTGGGTCAGCTGAACACATCCAGTCTTCGCTTTGTGTGCTAGCAAGGGTCCTAATACACAAAGATCTCTTGCCCTCCTCCTCCCCACGCCCTTTCTGCCTCCTTCTTTGTGCTCCCTCCCCCCCACAACAGGGTGTCACACACAATGACCCTCTTCCCACTAAGACAGGCTGTGTAGTCAGCCTCCCTGGGGAGCTCATCAGAAGGCTCCGAGGCAAAAGGCAGCCTGAGCCACATCCCTCCCACTTGGGAAATGGAGATAACTGTTTGCCAAATGTCCAAAGCCTTGGGAATGAGGACAAACCAACTCAACTCCTGGAGGGAAAAGGAACCACAGAGAGAGAAAGCCCAGAGCGACCTAAGTCACTGGAAGCCCTATCCAGGAGTTAGATTTCCTGTTTCATTCTAAAAACCCATCTAAAAATTGAAAATTTGACCTTTGGTGACAAGTTAATAACTATAACTGAACTTGATAATAATGAGTGGAGAATAATGCATGTGGCAGGGGGACAGAACTTGGCATAAATCTCCAGCTGTTTTAATACTAGCTTACTACAGTGGAGAAGTGGAGGACAAGGCCTTGCATTTCCAAATGGCTGCTCTGAAAAATGAAAACCCTTCAGCCTAAAGAAAAAGAAAAAATAAAAAGGGGGGGGGAGGAAGAAGTCTAGTTTAAGGAAGGAGAAATTCCATGCCATTTTTTCTATAAAAATAATGCAATCAGGGCGCAGCTACGTGCACAGTGGATAAAGCACCGGCCCTGGAGTCAGGTGGACCTGAGTTCAAATCCGGCCTCAGACACTTGACACTTACTACCTGTGTGACCTTGGGCAAGTCACTTCAACCCTCATTCCCCCGCCCCCCCCCAAAGAACCCCCACAGGAATCAAGAGAAATTGTCATCTCACCACTCAAATTCTTTCAGATATGTCAAGAGGGCATGAAGAAGTCCTCTGAGAGGAGACCCTATAGTCCATTTGGTGTCTATGACCATTGATCAATCAATACTTATTAAGCTCCTATTCTAGCAGTCTTCAACTAAAGACATTCTAATCAGTCTTAGACTTGTAAAAGTTTGATTTTGGGGTGTCTGTCCTTCCAGTCTTAAAATTCTATGGGGCAGCTAGGTGGCATAGTGGATAGAGCACCGGCCCTGGAGTCAGGAGGACCTGAGTTCAAATCCAGCTACAGACACTTAACACTTACTAGCTGTGTGGCCCTGGGCAAGTCACTTAACCCCAATTGCCTCACAAAAAAAAAAAATTCTATGATAGACAGATCCAAAGCCTAAAGAGTGAACTTTTTATTTAGACATCATCATTATCTGTCTTCATGTCGTATTGGACAACTCAAAAAAGGAATCACTAGAACTGAGAGTTTTCCATAAGACTTTGTATTATACAATTGTCTAATGATGAGGCGATAGTAAGGGATGCCAAAGCAGCAATATTTCTCCTCCAGTACCCTGAGCCTTCCCATTTCTTCAACAAGAATGGGCACCCCTTATGGTTGTGTTAGTCCTTCTCAAAAGAGACCAATAATATCCTGAGGGTTGATGTCTGACATGCTCATGAGTTGGGTTTAAGTGAGGCAGAGCTGTTCAAAGAGATCAGCTCTGTTCTCTTCTCCACAGTCACTTAAGTCTGGTGGCAAGACAAAGGTCAAGAGACCTTTGCATGGCCCTATGCAGTTGATGGCCTTGGCCTTTCTAAATTAGGGCTTTAGCTTGTGTGAAGCAAGGCCCACTCAATGACTAAGGGCTAGGTAAGAATTGAGACAAAAGATGACCTAATTGGCTTTCTGCAAAGCATAGCACAGAACACAGTGTATAGAAGACCAAGATTGTTGAGTCCCACTTTCCAGGGAACCCCCAAAATATTTTGCTGACACAGACAGGGGTTCAGTATACAACAAGGAAAAGAGTGCAGAGGCCTACTGTATAATTCTTCCTTTAACAAAGGCAATGACTTGACAGAATCCACTGTGTAATCTTTGGCCCCTGGCTATCAGCCCTGTCTTTTCTGAGTGCCTATTGCTGAGTGCCTTAAATAAGTGGAACTGGGGAAATTTATCATGGCCTCTTCTGTGTCTAATTCATACCTGCTAAGAGTAGCAAGTATGGAGATTTTTAAAAAAAGGAAAAAGTCTGTACTCCTTCCAGGCCTCTCAGTGACCTCCTTTCTCCCTGTGGCTCTGTACATCTGGATTATTGCCAGTGGTCCTAACATTTTTTTCATCTTCCTTTCATTCAACCAATGAATAGGAAAGATTAAGTAGGAAAGGAAAAGAAAAGGTCATAGTGACTGGAGGAAGTTAAAAAGTCATTTGACTCAATGAAGAGATTTAAAAAAATCATTTTTTTTTAGCAGAGATATAAACTCAGGATCATTTTCCTAACTTCATTGATCAGATGAAAACAGAGTAATTTAATTTTTGATCACATTACCTGAGGGAAATGACACCTTGTGAATACAATTGGGTCAACCCCGTGTTCAAGTGCAGCTTAACAGGACTGACCCTCCTAATGGGGAATTCTGGGACTAACCCAACCCTTAGAATCTAAGATGGATCTCTTTTCTCTGCCTCTCTGTTCCTCTGTCAGAAGAACCTGCTAAGGTGGTGTGGAGAGAGAAGAGCACTAGGGTTATTGTTGTTTTTTTTTTTTCCCAGTTTGAAAATTATAATTGGATGTGATCCTCCACCCCCTTTTTTGACATTTGCTAGGTTCTAAGATGTAATTTGAATTTAAGACATTCCATTTAAATGCCATTAAATGAATTCCAAGGGACTCTCTGACATTTTGATAATTCATGTGAAAGCAATTTAAAAAGAACAAAGTGCTTAAAGGAATGTCAAATTTGGCCACTGCCTGATGTATGAGATGCCCTGCTTATGAATGTCCATTTATATGTTATGTACAACACACACCCATATCTAACATATATAGTGGCCAGTCCATTTGTTATATAAGCTACCTTTTGACTTCTCATTTATCTTAACTTTGTTTAAATGGTTGTGGTCCCAAGAAAGAGGTTTTCTCAATGTCCTAGCAATCCTTTAGTCTCATGCATCATGGTAATATAGTTTTCTACAGAAACAGTGCTATTTATGTGGTTAGGTTCAGGCCTTTTTGAAAAGATAGCAGCAAAGAGGGAAAAAAAAAATCCTTGTTCAAGGCTACACAATTTCAAATGCACTCAGGTTTTGGCTCTCAAATTACCTTAAAGTGGTATAGAGTCCCAAAAGAATAATGGAGTATTTTTACTTCAAAAAAGAGGAAAAAATGACATTAGCAACTGCCAATCCAAACACTTTCTCTCCTCTATAAAGTCTTTAGGAGAACCATCTAACATGCATTTCAAGGCATCTGAAATGAAAACATGAGGAGAAACAGGCCGGGCATTCACAAGTCAGTTCTTCACAGTATAATACCACATCTTCACTTTTATAGAATTGACTGAAGGAGATAGTGAATAGAAGAACCCACTGTCCTTGTTTATTGATTTTAGGAAAGCATTTGACTTAGCAGAGTAAAAGATATAGCCTTGAAGTTTCTCCTCAGATGTGACATTTCTGATGAGAAATACTAAAATAGATCTGTGTTCTCTTTGAATCGGGAATTTTCCTCAGAAATACAAATCACACGCCATCTATGTCTGATCTTTCTTTGTCCATATTCTCGAAGACTTCATTATAAAGGATCATGTAAATTACTTACAATTTATCCTCTTGGATAGAGTGCTGGGCCTGGACTCAGGAAGACTCATCTTTGTGAGTTCAAATCTGGCCTCAGACACTTACTAGCTGTGTGACCCTGGGCAATCACCTAACCCTGTTTGCCTCAGTTTCCTCATCTGTAAAATGAGCCAAGAAGGAAATGGCAAACTATTCCAGTATCTTTTACAAAGATAACCCCAAATAGAGTCATGAAGAATTAAACACAACTGCAAATGACTGAACAATAAGAACTCTGAAATAAACTTGAAGTCATTTGTTTGCCAGTATCTTGGAAGATATCAGATGTAAGGACTTCTAAAACAAATATTTATTATTAATGATAGTATAGTACCTCGTTCTTTGTAGGTATTCAATCAGTACTTATTGATTGATGATGAGATTCTCCTAATACTCCTATTCACAGATCATGGAGCTAAAGGGGGCCCCAAAGGTTATTTACTTCTGTTCTCTCATTTTTGGGGTGAAGAAACTGAGGCCCAGGAGAAAGTAAAACATTTTACCCAAGATCACACTGGTAGTAAGCGTCAGAAGTAGGATTTGTACCTTGGACTTTGACTCCAGACTCAGTGCTTTTCCCACTCTACCAGCTGACATTGTATTAACTGGATGACTGACATTCTGTCATCCTGTGTGACTCTGGTCAAGTCACTTAACCTCTCAGTGCCCTAGGAAATTCTCTAAGACTAGAAGTTTCAGAGAGGTGTTTTCCTTATTAGGAAGCTCCCTCTGTTGAAATTATAGATATGGAGGCAGCTAGGTGGCACAGTGGATAGAGTACCGGCCCTGGAGTCAGGAGGACCTGAGTTCAAATCTGGCCTCAGACACTTGACACTTACTAGCTGTGTGACCTTGGGCAAGTCACTTAACCCCTCATTGCCCAACCCCCCCAAAAAGAAAAGTATAATATGTATTATTACATTTACATACATATATATGTGTGTGCCTGGGGGGTCTTTAGATATGTATTAAGGTATGTCTTATATCCATGATATATCTTATGGTAAATAATATACTTATATGTCATATAATGTAAATGGTTAGTAATCTGAGCCAGAATTAAGTAGTATGAGGAAATTAATCAATAAACAGTGCTAGGCACTGTGCTAACTTTTGGGGATAAAAAGAGAGGCAAAGATTTCCCCTGTCTTCAAGGATTTATAATCTAATGATTCAGGCTATATTGTCTTGAGGGAAATGGTCCACTACAAACCATTTACTGCTTGCAAAAAACTTAAGCATCAATATTCTTTTGGTGATCCTGGATGACTATCAGGGGTGGGACACAATGATCTCAGATTATTTAAAGTTACAAATAACACAAATTGAAAAGGAAGATCAAATGCAAAGCATAAGTAAGTAGGGTTTAGCATGGCACCAACCACTTGTGTGAACCAAGAAGGAGGTGTGTAATTTAAGATTCTAAATGTGGATTCTAATCTGTTCCCCCAGTTTTGGGGGAAACTGACTAAAATCACTGATAAAACAAGTTTAGGTTTTTAAGGGTTTATTGGAAAATAGAAAGAAAAAGATTGAGAACAGAATTCCAACAGCCTGGCATTCCTATCTTTCCTCAACTTTCCTGTGAAGTCCTCTACCGCCACCACCATCCAGTCAGGAACCCAAAAAGCCCCAGAGCTCTCCGCGCAGGCTCCCTTTCCTCCTTCCTGTCTCCTACTGGCTTACCTTCCGGAGACACCCAGATGCCATTGATCTGTTTCGCCTTAAATTTCTTTTTCCACTTTTCTACTTCAGAATCGTCATAGGTTAGGTTGGAAGGAATATCCTCAGAAGGTGAAAGGTTAAATACATGTTCAGGAGCTTCTAATGCAGCAAGCTTGGCTGCAGAATCGGCTCGTGCATTTCCCTTTGAAACAGGATCACTATTCCCTGTGTGGGCAGGGCAATGTACAACGGCTAGGGAAGAAGGCAGTTTCAGGGCATCTAGAGGTCCTTGATAAGGTCCCCATTGGCAATAGCCTTGCCCGAGGATGTTAGGAAGCTTCGTTGATGCCAAATCATACCAATAAAGTGGCATATGCCAAAGCCATATTTCGAGTCAGTAAAAATAGTGGCACTCTTACCTTTGGCTATATTACAGGCCTGTGTAAGAGCCACAAGTTCAGCAGCCTGTGCACTAAATGGGAAGGCAGAGAAGCTGCCCAGAGGGTGTCATAATCAGAAACTACAGCAGCTCCAGTAAAACGGGTTCCCTCTCTCATAAATGAGGAACCATCTGTATAGAGGACAAGATCAGGATTTTCTAAAGGTGTATCAAAAGATCATCACGGGGTTTTTCAGCCATATCAACTAAAGAAGCACAGTCATGCAACGGTTCCCCCGAGAATGGTAAGTTAGGGAGTAGTGTTGCTGGATTAAGAACTGTGCAGCGTTTTAAAGTGATATTCTCATTACCTAACAGGGTTATTTCATACTTAGCCAGTCTTTGATCTGAAAAGGCTTGTGTCCTGTGACGTAGTAAGAGAGCCTCCACTTCGTGAGGGAATTGCACAGTTAGAGGGTTACCTAGGACCAAATCAGAGGCTTTTTCTACCAAAAGGGCTGTGGCCGCCACTGCTCTAAGGCAAGGTGGTGCTCCAGCCGCTACAGGGTCCAGCTGAGTTGAATAATAGGCTATAGGGCATTGGTTAGGCCCCCAGTGATTGAGTTAGAACTCCAGAAGCCACCCCCCTTTGTTCATGCACAAAGAGAGTGAAAGGCTTACTATAATCTGGTAGTCCTAGGGCAGGTGCTGATAACAAGGCCCGTTTTAATTCTTTATGGCTGAGAGATGCTGGGATCCAACTGTAAAATGTCTGGGACAGAAATTTTTGTTAGAGCTATGAGAGGTTTAGTAATTTCACCAAAAGACGGTATCCATTGTCTACAGTACCCAGCTGCTCCCAGAATGGCTTCTTAGTAGAGGGGCAGAAAGTTGTTGAATGGCCTGGACTCGCTTAGAAGAGACAGAGTGAGTTCCAGCAGCCAGAATAAATCCTAAATATTCCACCTGGGGAAAACACCATTGTACCTTTGACTTGGACACTTTGTGGCCTCTCTTGTGCAGCTCTAGTAGTAAGTGATGGCTATCTTCTTGACAAATTTCAGCATTAGGGGAGGCTAAAAGTAAATCATCAACATATTGTACTAGTGTGGAGCCTTTAAAGGTAATGGAGGCCAGATCCTGCTGTAAAATTTGGGAAAATAATGTGGGACTATCTACAAATCCCTGTGGGAGTCTAGTCCAGGTCCACTGTCTATTTTTCCAGGTAAAAAGCAAATAAATATTGGAAGTCCTCATGTACTGGTATGGAGAAAAAGGCAGAGCAGAGGTCTACCACTGTGAAACATGTAGATTCATAGGGAATGGAAGAAATTATGGTAGAAGGGGAAGCCACTATAGCATGTCTAGGGATAACATAATTATTAATTGCTCTAAGATCTTTCATAAAACGATAAACAGGTTTACCATCTGGCCCAGGCTTGGGTTTTTTAACTGGCAAAATGGGAGTATTGCATGGAGAGTGATGACATGGAATAATAATACCCTGGCTTTTCAAAGCCTCAATTATAGGTGTGATCCCTTCTATTGCTTCCCTAGACAATGGATACTGTGGAATGGAGGGGGGTGGTCCCCCCCTTAACTTTATTTTATTATTTTTTTTTTTTTTGGCGTGGGCAATGAGGGTTAAGTGACTTGCCCAGGGTCACACAGCTAGTGTCAATTGTCTGAGGCCGGAATTGAACTCAGGTCCTCCTGAACCCAGGGCCGGTGCTTTATCTACTGCACCACCTAGCTGCCCCCCCCCTTAACTTTAAAGGTAACAGGCATGGCAGACTTAAGGAGCCCCACCTCATTAGGGGATGAGGCCCATAAAGACTCAGGAATGTCAGAGGGAATTTTGGATACTTCCCCTACTGTTCCTTGAGTTTCTGTAAGTAAAATTGGTAATAAATGAACAGTATCCTCTGGAAATTGTAGGGAGACAGCCCCATCTGGAGCACAAGATATGGTTGCTCTAAGCTTGCAAAGGAGATCACGACCTAATAAATTTACAGGGGCATCAGGCATGAGTAAAAATGAATGTTCTACTGTTAAGGGCCCCATAGATACCATGTGAAGATTCAATTTTGCCACTCTCTGGCTCTTTCCTGAGACTCCTACTATATTAAAAAATCCTACAGTTCTACACCCAGCATCTGGTTTGCTTACTAATACTGATTTAGAAGCTCCTGTGTCTAGCAAACAGTCATAATACGTGTCCCCTACTTTGAGGGTCACATGAGGTTCATTACTCTGGGGAGGTGAATGGATTGGCACAAGTGCATTCAAAAAATCCGGATCTGGGAATATGTTGCTTTCATAATCTATGTTCCATTCCTCCCCTTCCTCTTGTCAATCCTGTGCCCCCCTTTGAGGGAGTCCACGGTTACCCTGATTCTGGTTCTGTCCTTCTGTTCCTCCCTGATAGGGTCTACGGTTATTCTGATACTGTCTCTTTGTATCCCCCTGAAAAGATTTATATCCATTTTGATTCTGCCTGTAATAAGGCCTATAATTACTCCGGTTGTTTCCTTTCTGATAAAAGTTTCCAAAATTATTTCAATTTCCCCCAAAGAAATCCTTAAGGCTCTCGGTCATTGTCCTCTTAAGGTCTTGTTTTCTAGTTCTACATTCCCTCAAGAAGTGTCCTTGTTTTTTGCAGTACTCGCAAAATTTAGGGGGTTGATAATGATTTTCAATTTTCCAGTTTCTCTGCCCTGTTGTTTCCTGTACTGGAGCTAAAATGTCCTGTCTGTTCCTTTCTTCTCTCTCATTTCCTTCATAAATATATGTTGCTATTTCTTTAAGTCTGTCAGGACTCAAACTATTCCACCCAGGACATTGATTTTTAAAATATTCCCGAATTTCTGGTAAGGACTGGTTTACAAAATGAAAGCAGATAATATGGGCGTCTCTACTGTCTAATGGGTCTAGTCTAGCATATTGCCTGGCATACTTACACAGCCTGTCATAAAATCTATTAGGTCTCTCATCAGGTCCCTGAACTGTATCTATAAATTTTTGCCAGTTATCAGTCTTTCTAATACAGGATTCCATTGCCTTCAGCAATGTTTCCCTTTCATCTTTCAACATATCAAAATGCTTAGGGTTATTGGGGTCCCAGTCAGGGTCTTGAATAGGCCACCCAATATCAACCTTTCCCGTGGCTTCCAGGCTGTTTGCTGCAGCTACTATATCTGCTCTTTCTCCTGGGGACAATATTGTTTCCATAAGGTCAGTAACATCATTCCAAGTGGGCTGATATGCTCTAAAAATTGCTCTAAACTGCCTGATAACTGCTGTGGGATCTTCATTAAATTTAGGAGTGCTTTGTCCCCATAAAGCCAAATCCTTGGGTGTAAAAGGTGTGTATTGTCTGAGCTTACGTATAGTACCTTTTTGACCATGGGCGAGGATCTCTTGAAGGGGAAAAATTTTTACTTTCTCTGTCTCCTCTACAGGGGAATCATTTCTTTCTTTCTTTCTTTCTTTGTTTGGCATGGAGGAAGTAGAGGGCGAGGGAATAAGAGTTGGGTCATTTGGAATTTCAGTCTGAACGGCCTTGGATTGAGTTGTATTATTGGGCGTTTCGGTTTGGGAGGCCATGTCTTTCTGCCAGTTTATTTTTTCAGTTTGGGAGGCAGACTCAGATGTAAACTGGGGCCTGGATTTTCTTCGTCTTATATTTTTAGTATGATAATTTTCGCTTGCTCTGGCCCAGATTTTCCAATAACGTAAATGTTCAGGTGGACATCTACTTAGGGTTCTTTGCAAATGCCTCAATGTTTGGGGATCAAATGACCCATATTTGGGCCATTCTTCCTGTAATTCCTCATGCCACATAAAACACAGTCTGATAAGCTCTCCTCTGGTCATGGTTCTATTTAGTCTAAGTTTTCCCTCATTCCAATCCATAAGTAGCTTTCCTAATGGGGAATCCCGGGGAATCATCTTTATTCTAATATTATCTAGGGCATGCAAAATTCTCCATACCACACAACAAAGCCCCACAAAACCAAAAAGAGTAATAAAAATATATTCAAATTCAAACTGGCCAACATCTCTGATTAGTGAAGGTAAAGCTAGAAAAGGGGTACTTAGGATGTTTAAAAGATCCATTTGAAATTTAAAACAGCCTATACTTGATAGTACTTTCCAATTTAAAGGGACAGGGGAGGGAAATCTTACCCAATCAGAAGATCAGAAGATGAACATTCGGTTTTCCTTTTCGCAGTCAGCCAAACTGTGTAATTTAAGATTCTAAATGTGGATTCTAATCTGTTCCCCCAGTTTTGGGGGAAACTGACTAAAATCACTGATAAAACAAGTTTAGGTTTTTAAGGGTTTATTGGAAAATAGAAAGAAAAAGATTGAGAACAGAATTCCAACAGCCTGGCATTCCTATCTTTCCTCAACTTTCCTGTGAAGTCCTCTGCCGCCACCACCATCCAGTCAGGAACCCAAAAAGCCCCAGAGCTCTCGCAGGCTCCCTCTCCTCCTTCCTGTTTCCTCCCAGACCATAGGAGGCTCCTCAAGTTGATTGGCTGGTAGCCTTGATAGACAGCACCCATGAGCAAACGTCATTTCCTGACACCAAGGAAAAGTCACAATGCCTCTGAGGCATTTCCCTCATGGTGGAGCTTTCCCACGGCAAGTCTCCAGTAGGTGGCATCATTCCAATCATTACAGAGGAAAGGCAACAAAAACGAGGCATAACAAATTGATGTATTACAGAGTATTATTCTGGTATCTTCATGATAAAAAAAAAAAAAGAATAGTAAGAAGTTTTACATTGTACTTAGTAGATCCACTATGGAGAATTATCATCTGTATTGATGGTGTACCAGGACCAATTACATCACAGATCACTTAAAGTATGGAATCCCCCAGGGAAGGCTACAGAAGACCCAACGAACCCATAATGTCTGTAAACTTATACTATTAATACTGTTGAGTTGTTTTTCAGTCATGTCCGAATCTTCATGACCCTATTTACTTTTTTTTTTTTTGGCAAAGATACTGGAGTGGTTTCCACTTCCTTCTCCAGTTCATTTTATAGATAAAGAAACTGAGGCAACCAGGATTAAGTGACTTTCCCAGTGTCATACAGCTAATAAGTGTCTGAGGCCAGATTTTTAACTCAGGAAGATGAGTCTTCCTGAATCTAAGCCCCTTGCTCTAGTCACTGTGTCACCTAGCTGCCCAACCTGGCACATAGTTGACAGTTAATAAATGCTTATTGACTGATTGATAAGCTAGCCTTGGAACCAAAGTACAACTTATAACAGTATTTGCATGTTAAAAATGCATTCCTAATTTACCAATAATTTATTTTCCAAACCAGGAATTCTCAACTTTAAGGTCATTTATTCTTGTGAAATCTAGGGACCCCTTTTCAGAAGGATGTTTTTAAATATGTAAAATGAAACACATGAGATTATGAGAGATCAGTTATATTGAAATACAGTGAACACATTTTTTAATAGGCCATAGTCAAAGAAATGCTGATATAGTGATATTTTTGTTACAAGTACATTTCTTTTAATGATAATTGTAATTGGGATGCAAGGATTTATCCTGTAATACATCTAAGAATAAGATCATCTATTTGAATAGCTGTCTCTTTAGGGACTCACCTGTTTAATCTTTTACATCTTTATTGATTAGGCATGACTTAGAAATCTTCCTCTTGATTTTCAAAGTTTTAAAAGAGGAACCTTTCCCTCTTTCAAGCTTTATATAACTATCTTTTTTGGTTGTGTGCAATTGCTCACTTTTTAGCATGAGAAAACATAAATGAAGGGAAATCAAATTAAGCCTGTTTAATTCCCCAATGTTTTGTATATTATTTCCTTCTTATTTAGGCAAATTGAAAAGATTTAAAAATAAATACTTACTGCTAATACAAATCTCTTGGTTAGGCTGAGATATGTAATCAAGGGCCAAGGATTTGGTTCTTAAATCAATGCTTGAATTTATCAGATGGTCTTATTGCCAAACACTGTGCTGTTTGATGAGCATTCATTATTAGTCACGACAGTAGTATATGGTGGAACAATTGGGCTTGGAGTTGAGAGAAAACTGTGTTGAAATTCTATCAGTACTTACCAGTTATGTCTCTTTCAGAAATACACTTAAGTCCTATTAGCCTTAGTTTACTCTTCTGAATAATAGGAATAATCATTCCTGTAGTACTTACCTTACAGAGTTACTCTGAGGATCAAATGAGTTAGCGTATGTATAGCTCTATACAGGGTATCCCAAATGTATCAATCCAGTTTAAAATTATTGCATAGGCTTAAAAGCTTTAGGTTTTAATACTTAAAATTGCACTAAGAGTTTTTGTATTCACTGTGTTAAAGTATACAATTGTATTTCTCATTAGGTATATAAGCTGTGATCTTGGAATGAACAGTTTATTAGAAAGATTTAGCATTGATTTTGGGCCGTCACTGCAGTTTAAATTGCAAGAAACTATGACAGCTCCTGAACAGATGAAAACAAGTCATTTGGCCACTAAGTTTATCCTTCTGAGGAAAGGATGGGATGGATGTTGTGGGTTTTCATTGACAAACATCCTACTGGGCACATTTTACTTAGCAATAGAAACCTTTGGCTTACTCTGGTATAATTTGTCCTTTCAAGCTCTTTGGGATTTAGTTCTTCCTAATTCTTTATAAATGTTGGATACTTGCCCAACAATAAAACTGATGAGCATTTATTAAGCGTTTCCGTGCGTAGGGGACTATATCAGATGCTGGGGAGTCACAACATTTAGATAAGACAGGCTTCCTGCCCTCCTGAATTATACAGGATTGTACAAATAATTCTAATAATTCATGAGAAGTGCATCCAGAGAGGTACAGGCAAAGTACTGTATAAGGTATGAAGCAGTAAAGCTCAATACCAAATGGAGGGATTAGGGTAGACTTACAGGAAAATCTGAATTTGAGAGTTTTTTTTGTGACATAATGAGGGTTAAGTGACTTGCTCAGGGTCACACAGCTGGTAAGTGTCAAGTATCTGAGGCTGTATTTGAACTCAGGTCCTCCTGAATCCAGGGCCAGTGCTTTATCCACTGTGCCACCTGACTGCCCCTGAGGTGTTTTTTCAAGGGATGGATTGTGATGAACAGGAAGAAAAGAGAGAGAGAGAAAAGGCGAAAAGGGTGACTTGGGTACAAAGAATGGTGAGTTTGGACCAGTTAAATTGGAGCATAGGGCATTTGGAGAAAATAAAACGAGATAAGTATGGACAGACAGGGTAGTGCCAGATTTTGGAGGGTCCTGAATGTTGGCCAAAGGAGTTTGTATTTTGTTAAGCATCGTTAGTAGAATTTCAGCCCAGTTAGTTCTCTCTCGTCTCTACAACAAGGAACCATTGAAGGGTTTAGGGCAAAAAAGTGATATGTAATATCTCTGACCAATATATGACTAAATGTGCATTATTACATAAAGCACATCTATGAGTAATGAAATTTTATTAATTGAAATCTATGACTCACCTTTGAAAAAACACAATGTTCACCCTTTCTTACTTTTTGGCTATCCTCAAATACATTTGCTGGGTTTCTTCATTATATGTAGTCTTCTGCTTGTGTCTATACCCTATAGACAGAGATGAAACTCTGTCTCCAGTGCTTGCCTGGTCTCTTTCAAGTCTCAGCTAACATCCCCCCTTCTGTAGGAAGCCTCTTGGAGACCCTTTTAATTCTAGTACCCTCCCTCTGTTGATTATTCCTTATTTATCATGTCAGTAGCTTGTTTGTACATAATTATTTGCATGTTGTCTCCCCCACTGGATTGTGAAGTATTCTAGAGCAGAGACTGTTATTTGTCCGTTTTTGTAACCTCAGTGCTTAGCACAGTTCCTGGCACATGACAGTCACTTAAAAATGTTTATAGATTGACTGGCAGAAACCATCCAAAGAAGACTTAATGATTCTTTTGAAATCCTTCCCTCGGGAGGAGGGTTGGGAATGGGGGAATTGGGAGAGGGGTGCTAACCTGAAGAAACTGTCAGGGAAAGGGTCTTGGTCTTCAGTAAGCCCTATCATGGACTGGCCATGGAATCTCTTCTTGTAATTCACAACTTCAAGGTACTGAGATTTTATTGATGTGTTTGCTCTCTCCAAAAATATTTATAACCTAGTACATCATCTAGTACATAGAGTACTGTCTACTCAGTCACAGAGTTACCGTGACTGAAAAAAAATAACCTTCCTGTAGCTATCCTGGTAACCCTTAGCAAATTATGTAAGTGATTTCATATTCTGTGACTTCTAGGGGGTTGTGTTCATGATTCCAAGTAGCATACCTGCAGTACAATTCAGCAAGGATAAGCTGAACATTTTTTAAAAAATGGAAACGTTCAAAATGATTCACAGAAATTAGTAATCATATTACCTCTTTTTATTTATTAAATGCTTCTGACAAAAAAATCAGAATTTTGGGAATCTGCAGGAAAACCCAGGAGAAAGAGTGAATTTTTTGAGGGATATAGACTTCTTGAAATATGACCTGGCTCTCCTCCCCCCCACCCCTTGGAGTAAAGGGCCAGAATGGTATTTGAAATAACACCTTGTAAACTCTAAAATTTACTGTTTGAATGAAGACCTGAGAGGTTTGCAGAATTTGGTGAACTTGAAAAATGAAAAAAATCCCCACCAATTACTTGTATCTGTTAGTATATTTCCTTACTTTGTAAGCATGTTTTCTTCCTATATGAAATAGATGAATAAGGTGTGAAAAGAAACTGCTACGACATGCACACTTAATGGGCAGAAAAGGAGCACAGTATAAGTGATGTTGGGTATGTTAGATCCTTGTTCAATCCTAATGGATTATGACCATGAACCTGCCTCTGGATTCTTCAAGTTGATCTGCCCATTAAAGATGTCATTCTACCATAACAACAAAGACTAGAATAAAGGGGTAGTGTCCTTTTCTTCTATCAGTCTCATCTGCTTAGGGAAGCCAAGATAAGTTTTTTAGACCATATTTTTAGACTCTAGCCCAGAAGGCACAGGAGTTCTTAGCTGGCACAGAGAAATTTTAGTGGCATCAACATCCTTCTTTTTTGGGAAAGATGAGCAGCAATCAAAAAATTAAGACAGTGATTGGACTTCTTCATACTGTTTGTGAACGAAAGCTTAAGAAATGAAAATTAAATAAAAACAGTTGATCCCCATCATTTTCTTTTCTTCTTCTTCTTTTTTTTTTTTGCAGGGCAATGGGGGTTAAGTGACTTGCCTAGGGTCACACAGCTAGTAAGTGTCAAGTGTCTGAGGCCAGATTTGAACTCAAGTCCTCCTGAATTCAGGGCTGGTGCTTTATCCATTGTGCCACATAGCTGCCCCAAGAGACCCATAATGACCTACTTACCCCTCCCCTTCCTCATGCCATCCAATGATCAGATTTAAAGTGTGGCTCTTTCACCATTCTCTTGTTAAAAATAAAGGGGAAAAACCATTCCAGCAATTGAACATTAATTTTCAAGCAACCCTATAATATTAAAGCCATATTCAGGCAGAGTGGAGGAAAAATGCTTCCATGGGGTTGTTATAAACAACCACAAATACACTGATTTTTAAAACCTTGAAAAGGACTTTGACAGCATCCTTTTAATTAACTACAATCATTTATGCCCCTGTAGGGAGTCTTCAGTTGTTTTTAGTCTTCAAAAAATATCTTTGAGGAGCAGTCCACATATTGGCAGCTGATATGCAGTCCTCAACCATTTTTATTTTGCAATGGAAGGAAAAACCTCATAGCAAACAATGCAGTCGAATTATCCTTACAAGACAAAATGACAGAAATCAACTGTTCATTGCAACACTTTAAGACTGGTTCCCTGCCATGGTATCAAGAAAAGAACTGTGAAGTGAATCCTATAGCTGCTTTCTGCCCTTGAAAGATGAACTTGGTTGTCATATGAGATCTGCTTCCACACATACCCCCTCACCCCCTGCCTTGTTGGGAGTTAAGCTTAGCAAATCCATGGTAAAAACCCAAGATGACTGATGGGTAGATAGAGCTGTTTTGTTTCTGCTCTGTGGAAAACAGGGTAAAAGCCAATCACTTTCTATATATTTATGGTTAAAAAATGGCTGCCATTATGGGACCAAATTCCGTTTTCCAAAGGCTGAGGAATCCACAGGGTTTTTGTTAGCATGTCTCAGGGACATCAGTGTTTAATGGCAGGCAGAACAATATCAATGAGTACTATGACATAATCTTTTCATATTTCTCCATAAACCCATTTCTTTAGGCCTTGGCCTAATTTCTTTCTGATCTCACACTTCTGCTAATGTGCACACTTCAATCAAATGTGTTCTGAGAGAAGAGAATGAATAAGGTCTTTTGATGACGACTCAATGTGACAAATGAGTTAATATTTAGCTTTTCATTATGGTCCCCTGTGATAGAGTTGAGTTTTGAAACTGGTTTAAGTAAGTGTTTAATAAATGTTGATTGATTGATAATTGTCAAGTAAGAATTCTCCTGCATGGGGCTCATTTTTAGCATGAGGTTTTCTATTCCATCTTGAATTTTCCCTAATAACATGACAACTATCACAAAATCCCCAAATTACTACAGCCTTTGGACCCCAGATCACAGAATAGATATCTTAACTAAAATGCAGAGCCCCCAGCGGTATATGTTTTTCTAAGGCAATGAAACTACCCCCTACAAAAGAAACAGTATACAACTGCTAGAGGAGACCAAGTATCACCAATGGATTTGTGCCAGCCTAATTATGTTACCCTGCAGGTTTGAATTATTAAAACTTATAGTGATGTGGACTTTCTGATTTATCTTCTACTTTGTTTCTGCTTTTGAGAGAATTCTTCATTAGGGTTATATAGTGGGTATATAAAACCTTGTGTTTCTTGGTTATTTCTTTAAACATGGGGCTGACTTGTCAGTCTATGCTAGATAGGAGTTCTATTTAGCATTTAAAAGGCAAAATGTTCAAATCATATTAGGCATTAGATCACTTGGAAAGTTTAGAAGGTTTCACAATCATGTTTAAACACAGAAATCTGTTTATTGTAACCAAACAAAACAAGAAATTATACCAGCCCTCAGTTTTGGAATTCTCATTTAAATCTGTGAATCTTAAATCCACACTTTGAAATGTATGCGAATCTATGTATCTCCAAAATACTCATATTTCAATAGGTTTTTTCACATTTATATTCACCAACAGTATCACAAAAGTTCTTGGTTTTTTAAATCTTTTTTTAAAACATAACTGTAAGTAACAGTAATTCTAGAAACACTAGAGGGAAAAAAGCATAGCATGTCCACAGGCACAAGAAAAGTGCACATTACTGGGTCACAATCACAGTCATTACTTGAAAAACTCTATGGAACAAGTAGATAGGAAATCTCACTGATGCCTTAAACTCATCCTCAAAAATGGAATTACAGAATTTTTTTTTTTACATGAAATAAGGCAAATTCAGGAATGTACAAGGAACTTGTTTATCCAACCAAAGCTAAACAACAGAACAAATAGTACAAGTATCAACTAAAGGACTTGTCTCTATATATTTAAAAATAGGCTTGCCTTAGTGCACAAAGAAAACACCATTTATGTGGATCCAACACTAGAAAATAAGAAAGCAGGGCCAGGGCCGGGGAGAAGCAGGGTGAGAGTTCACTATGAGTCACAGCTGCATCCACTGAGAGTTTGTAGAACATTGGAAACTGGTTCTGAGAATTCTATAAAGCATATTCAGAGAGGAAATGGCCTTTTTGTTTTTTGGAAAGCATCTCAGAAAGAAAAATGGAAAGAAAACTACAGAAAAGAGTGCAAAATTTTCAGATTGTCACTTGCAACCATTTAACATTCAGTCATCTACATCCAATCACTACTACAGGAACTTCTACAAGACAGCAGCAGCAGCAGTAATCGTGAGTGAGCAGCTGTAACAAACCAAGGGGGTGATTTTTTTAATATGTCTTTATAGATAAATAGATATTATTTTTCAAGAAAAAACCCCAACAACCCAAAACCCCAAACAAAAACAAAAACAAAACAAAACAAAAAACCCAACCCGTTCTGTGATGACAATTGCCAATGGGAAAGCTGCCATGTTGAATGGGGTGACTTTGAAAACAGCATGAAAGTAATGCAGGCTCCTTTGGGTAGTAGTTTCTGATGTGATGATTTACAGAATGTAGATATATGGATTTTTCCAGCATCAAGTGTATTTTTCTTTTTTTGTAGAAAGAATTTGGAGATAGAAGAAGAAAAAAAAAAGAGGATGGAAAGGGGACTTACAATAGTTTCTCAAAACAGTTTTTTTTAGGACCAGTGAAAAAGTTACCAAAGTAAAAATGAGAATTTTGAATGAAAAAAACATTTTTTTATAAAAATTACATTTTCTTTTTAAAATACAAGATCCTTTTAATTGCTGTTTTATCCTGTACCAACAGGAAATTTGGCATTGTTTTTTTTTTTTGTTTTGTTTTGTTTTTTTTGCCATATACTGCAGCTTTCGGTCCAATGAGTCAGTAGCATATTCCACAATATTGCACTTGCAGCTTGAACCAATGGAAAGGACCACAGCATCTTCTGTTTCATCTCCGAGTTAGCATTCTACAGTCACTTTTTCGATATTTATGCTGATAGACTAAAACAGAAAGCAATGGGCTGGACACATGAAAGTACCTCGAAAAATCAGAGGCCGGAGTTCCCCTGAAGCACCTTAACACATCACCTTAAGGATCAAGAACAGTGTGGCTACTCCCCTAAAAGACCGTGCAGTAGTAATACCTGAAGCATCTGTTCTGGGAAACCAACATGTCATTAGTGGAAACTCCAAGATGAGACCCAGTGAGTGCCAAGGTCTTGGAATTCAGTTCTGTTGTAAAATAAGGTTTTCCAGTTCATCTGCCGAGCGAAGCAAAAACGCCGCAGATTCTCGGTATCCTGCCACGAGCTGCCGCACAGCATTGATTTCAGTTGGGCTCAGCTGGGGTCTGGAGCTTGAAGTGCTGGAGGACCCAGAGCTGGTGGCTAATTGTCTCTTCATGCTGAGATCAGTGGGACCTGGAAGTCAGAACCACAAGAAAAACAATCAATAACCGCCATGGTTCCATTGTACCTTATAATCTAAGGATCTTATTGTAGTTGATCTTTCCTCTTTGTTAGCTACTCAATAACTGATCTCCACACTATTTGCACACTTGCAACATCCTAATAGTGTGGTATATTACAAAGAGTATTGGTCCTAGAGTTGGTAGATTTGAGTTCTAGATAATGACAATAAAATCAGCACTTTGAATGAGATCAGACAATGAAAAAAAAGCACTTTAGGCATTGAACAGAAGGATTTCACCCTTCAGTGGTGGAAGATGCCTTTGAATCCTGGTTTTGTAACTTATTTGGGGCAGCTGGGTACTGTAGTGGATAGAACACCTGGCCAGGAGTCAGGAAGACTCATCTTATTAGCTGTGTGACCCTGGGCAATTCACTTGACCCTGTTTGCCTCGGTTGTTTCCTCATCTTTAAAATGAGCTGAAGAAGGAAATGGTAGTATCTCTGCCAAGAAAACCCCAAAATGGGGTCATGAAGAGTCGGAAACCAACTGAAAAATGACACAACAAAAATTGCAACTTATTGCTTGTGTAATCTTAGGCAAGTAACATCAACTCTCTGGGCTAGGGTTTCCTTATCCACAAAATGAAGGCATAGGCCTACTTTCAATTAACAAGAATTTGTTAAGTGCCAACTCAATACCAGGTATCTGACAGGTGCCTATGATACAAAGACAAAAACAAAATATTGACTATCAAGAGCTTATATGCTACTGGTTCCTTCCAATTCTAATTCTGGGTGTCACTTGCTGGAATGTTACAACATATATTTGGGAAGAGGCTGTTAAGACATTTTAGAGACAAATTTTTAGGGGTTTTTAATGGAGATGTCAGAGTTAGTTACTCTTGGCAATTTCAACCAAAGGTCTGCCAAAGAAGATAGGAAAGGCCTCAGATCTAGCTGGCATGGAACAGACACGGCCCAGAGAAGGTGGTTCCTTGGAATTCACATAGCAAAGAACTAGAAATAGCGTAAGGCATTCTCAAGTTGGCTACCAGCATCTTCCAATTTATGAATTACCTTGGGCTTTCAAAGCTTTGGTTCTGTACCCTATACTACATATTCCTTGTTTTACTGTCATTAGGAAGAATAAGATGTATGGGTGTGGAATAAGACCTCCATTTATATGGTGCTTTCCAATTTAAAAACTAATTTCCTCAGAAACACCACAGGAGGTAGATACTGCAAATCTTTTGATTTTTGTTTTATAGATGAGAAAATTCGGGCTCAAAGAGTTCAGTGACTTGTCCCAAGGTGGTTCTGAGACTCGAAATTTTTCCTACTCTACTTCACTAATGAGTCTAAAGTGAAGGAACTTCAGGAGGTCAAGCTGCAAACGCAAAGCACAGAACTGCACTAATCCAAAAATCAGTAATAATAAAAGGAATATTGTAGATCTTGACCTGGAAGGGCCCTTAGAAATGATCTAATTTCTTCATTTTACAGTTAAGGAAACTGAGGTGCAGGAATGTTAAATGTTTTCCTCAAGATCACATAAGAATCAAGTGGCAAAATCAGGACTTCTCCCACTAAAGTCATAATGATTTGGAAAAGGTCACTGTCCCATTATGGACAGTGTGACCTGAATGAGCTCTGGTTAATTTCCAGATCATTTCCTTGATTGACAATCCAGCTATAGTCAGTAATGTTAATTACATAACTGAACAGAACCCAGTGCGAGAACAAATCGAAAACAAAAAACAAAGTTGGATGGCCTTTCCGCTCAGTAATATAGATATTGCCAAGGTCTTAACGTCCTAGCCCCACAGTCAGGGGGTATGGGTTCATATCCTGATGCTTACTCATTCTGTGATTTTGGACAAATCATTTGACCTCCATGGACCTGTAAAATGGCATGACTGAACTAGATAACTTCTGAATTCCCTCCCAGATACAGATCAATGAGCCTACGAACTTTCTTTCATAGGAGAGCCTCACATACAATATTTTCTTGCCTATCCACATCACTGGGATGATGTTCATTTTTTTTTTTTTGGCTGGGCAATGAGGGTTAAGTGACTTGCCCAGGGTCACGAAGCTAGTAAGTGTCAAGTGTCTGAGGCCAGATTTGAACTCAGGTCCTCCTGAATCCAGGGCCGGTGCTTTATCCACTGTGCCACCTAGCTGCCCCCCCACCCATTTTTTAAATTATAAAATTATTTTATTTTCCAGTTACACGTAGAGATAGTTTTCAACATTTGGATGATGTTCATTTTTATAAGCCTTGTGCTGATATGGAATAGTGTTCCAGATTTTTTTCGGAGGGTGGGGCTTCCTTCTTATTCTGCTCTTTAGAAATCTCTGAGCTATTTATGGCAGCACTCTGTCGACCATGAAGTGGCCTTCTGTGCCTCTGTTCTGCAATTTAAACTTGTGTTCAAATAAGTACTCAAGGTATGGAGAACATTCAGTATTCTCAGAAACAAGCTATTTCCACATGTATGGCAAGAAATGTAAACCTCATGGCCCATGGATCTTTTGGTGAGTATGGCCTAACCTGATTAAAATGTAATTGGGAAATATTTAACAAAATAATTAAAAAGGCAATACAACACGGATAATGTTAATTTGTGATTTCCTAGCTCCGTCATGTGGCCTGAAGGGATCTGTTTCTATACAAATTTAACACCACTGATGTAGGTGTTGGGGAAGTGAAAAGAGTTTGGCACAATATCTATTCAACTCAATCCAACAAAAGCATTTTAAATGCTTACTTTGTATAAAATGCTGTGAAGTATATGGATTGGGTTTGGGGATTTTTTTTTAAAGGTCAAAATTATAATAATAAAATACAAGCATTTTTCAGCTTAATGAAACTGCTTTTGTGTAGAGGTAAGAGTCATAATCATTTATGCAGGCATATTCTTTTGCTTGTTTACTTGTATTTTGTTTTGTTTTTGGTCCTGATCTGTAATTTCATTGTTATGGAGAATTAATTCTCTGTGAGGAAACCCTCTCTACCAATGCATATCAACAACTGGTCTGCAAGTCATATATAGGCTTAGAGAGTTGCTTTGGGCACAGAGTTTAGGTGATATCCTAGCAGCAGAACCTGAACTCCTGCCTTCTTAATTCTGAGCCAGCTCCTTATCTATTAAGCTGTACTTCCTCTCTTTAGGCATATTCTTAGTGATTATGATAAAACAAAGAAACAAACTGATTTGTTGTCTGAAAAGAAACTAGATTAGATTGCAAACCTCTTGAGGACAGGGCCATATTTCTCTCATTTTGTATACTACAAAGTGCCTAGAATAGTGCCTTATGCTGAGTAAAAATGCACTATTTTTTTCAAGTAAAAGGGGAAAAGTCTCTTTAATAGTAAAAACAAAAGAAAATTTGAATAATTTTATCCATAAGAACAAGTAATTTAAACATCCTTACTCTTATTATTTTCAAATATAAAACTCACTTTGAGATAGCATGTTGTACTGGATAGAAAGCTGGCCTTGGAGTCAAGAACTGGGTTCAAAAACTACTTCTAATAGACACTACCTGTGTGACTATGGTCAAGTCATTTAATCCCTTAGTGCCCCAGGCAATTCTAAAACTAAGTTAGAGTTGAGTTGCTGATCTACCTTGGTAAAGGGGATTTCCACACCAGGAGTCCTGCTGTGGTTCAGTCATTTTCAGCCATGTCTAACTCTTCATGACCACATTTGGGGTTTTCTTGGCAGAGATACTGGAGTGGTGTGCTATTTCCTTTTCCATTTTAGCTTATAGATGAGGAAACTGATACAAACAGGGTTAAGTGATTTGTCCAGGGACATGCAGCTAGTAAGTATCTGAGGCCAAATTTGAACTCAGCAAGATGAGTCTTCCTAATTCTGAGCTCAGTGTTCTATCCATTTTGCCACCTAGCTGCCCAGAGTTCTCCACACTGATGAACTTCTGCTCATCCCACTACCCCTCAAATTTTTTTTGAAACTTACTATCAGCTTAGGAGACAGCAGGCATACATTTACTTTTAAAAATCTACTATATTGTAATGAATAAGTGTACACATATACACATGTATATGTTGTATAGAGATAGCTAGAGCTGTCTACCAATGATATATATATCTATATATCTATATCTATATCTATATCTATATCTATATCTATATCTATATCTATATCTATATCTATATCTATATCTATATCTATATCTATATCTATATCTATATATTTCTACACATACTCTTCTAGAGGGTGTTGGGGCTACCTGGTAAGACCTTCTGGAATGCCTCTTTAACAAGAAGCTAAATAGCTCTTGACAAGATCACTCATGATATTAAGATCAAAGGATCACGGAGTTAGAGCTATAAAGGACCCTAAGTGACATTTCACACAACCCCCTAATTTTATAGATGAGGTAACTGAGACCTAAAAAAATCAATTGAGTGAGTTGCCCAAGGTACAATAATCACAACCTTAGCTTTATATGCTTTAAGGGTTGCAAAATGTTTTACATAGGTTAACTCATATGATCCTTACAACAACCTTGTAAGTAGATGTTATCCACATTTTTCAGATTAGGAAACTGAGGCACATGGAATTGAAATGACTTAGCCACCCTTGTCTCTATGTATGGGTTCTATTATCATCTCTATGCTGATGATTTTAAAATCTACTTATCTTCTAATCCTTCTGCTGACCTGCAGTCTAGCATCTCCAATAGCCTACTAGACATCTTGAACTGGCATGTCCCATAGATATTCTAAACTAATGTGCTCAAAACTAAATGCAATAATCATTTCCCCCAAACCCTCCTGTTTTCTTATTTCCTTATTATTGTCAAGAACAAATCCTCCAGTCTCTCAGGCTTACTTACAGCTTAGGTGTCACCATCAACTCCTTCCTTTCCTACACTCTCCATACCCAATCGTTCCATTTTAACTTTATAACATCTCTTCCGTATATTCTCTTCTCTGATACTACCATCACCCTAGTGAGGGGCCTCATCACCTTGTGCCCAGACAATTGACATTGCCTTCTGTTAGTTTTCTCTGTTTCAGATCTCTCCCCATTCCAGTCCATCCTCCCACTCAGTTGTCAAGAAGATCTTCCCAAAGTATGACTATGTTGTTCATGTCACTGCCTCCCTACCTATCCACCCCAATAATAAACCCCAATGATTCCCTATTACTTCCAGCATCATATAAAATCCTCTGTTTGGCAATCAAAGCTCTTCACAACCTGCTACTTCAGTCTTTATACATCTTCCTTTCATCCAGGTACTCTGCATTCCAGTGACACTGGTCTGCTTACTGTTCCTTTCACAAGACACACCATCTCCCAAATCTGGGCATTTTCATTGTTCCTCATGCCTGGAATTCTTGCCTTTTTCCTCTCTGCCTCCTGGCTTTCTTCAAATTCCAGCTAACATCCCATGCTCTATGAGAAGCCTTTCCCTCTGATAATTATCTTCATTTATCACTTTTAGATCTTATTTGTACATAGCTTATTTGTACATGTGCATGGTTTGTATATTGTCTCCCTCATTAGATTGTGAGCTCCTTGAGAGCAGGGGTTGTCTTTTTGCCATTCTTTGTATCCCCAGCAGTTAGCACAGTGCAGGCACATAGTAGGGACTTACTGTTTGACTATTGATTGTCTCCTATTCCAAAAAAGCAATAATGCTTGATTGGCAAATGATACAAATGCTTTACTACCCACACTTGTATTGGTTTAATGTTTTGTTTTATCAGGTTTGTTTCCTGGAGGTGTGCACATCCTCTATTTGCTGGAGTCCATCTCTAATAATAGTTGGAGAAAATTAATACAACCTGACATCCCTGTAAAGTCCAAAACATTTTAATGACAACAGTCATGTTTTTATTTTTGTTTTTATTCTTCTCAAGGGGGAAAGAACATGGTCCAGTGGATAGAGCCATCCCTGAAGAACTGGGTTAAAGTCTTAGTCTCTGACACATGCTGGTTATATGACCCTGGGAAAATACTTACATCTTAGTGTTCTAGACTAAAGCTTTTTAAACTGTGGACTGAATGTGGGAGTGGCAAAAAAATTGGCAACAATAAAAGGTTATGTATACCTATTTTATATACCTACATACCTGGGGTCACATAAAAATTTCTTGAGCAAAAAGGGGTCGCAAGTGGAAAAAGTTTAAGAAGCCCTGTTCTAGACAATAATCTTTGACTATGAGTTGCAAAGAAGATACCAATCTGCACTGGGTAAGGGAGTTTCCTCTTCCAGGAATTCCCTCTACCAAAGAATAACAGGGCCAATCTCCATTCAACTATTTTTGCCTTTCCCACTAATAAAAGAAAGTACTGAACCACATCCTTTCTCCCAGAGTCTGAATTTCTTTCAGACAAGGCTCATCTTAGAACAATTATTCAGCTAATCCTTGTTAGGACCAAATATTGCAGTTCAGCCCTTCTCTGTGGATTAGAGAAGCATTATTTTGATAAGTGTAGAGACATTTTTTTCATATTCCTTTTTTATTCAGCTGTTGCTTCTCCCCAACACACTCAGGAAAGGCTTTATAAAGCAATGTAAGCCTGCAATGACTGACTGAACAACCCAAATTGACAACCAAGAGGCCTGACATGCAAAATAATGAAACCATTACAAGATGACAGGAAGACTGACAATCACTCTGTGAACTATCTAGTCAGTGTGCTAATCACTTAGAAAACAACTGTCATGTTTCCTGTTAACATATTGCATCACTAAACTAATGTTGTTTATTTGTTGGGATGATTATAGAAAGTGTTTAGAACTAAAAAAAAAATTTTTAAATGGCCATTTCTGCTACACATCTTGTGCTGTAATTTTTTTCTTGAGTTATCTAGGATCTATTTGTCATGAAATGCCCTCATCTAAAAAGTGGTGTCCAAACCACTCTAAATATTTTGCTTTTATAGGGAATCATGGCAAATGTAGTCACTATCATTCTCTAGAAGAATGAAAACCAGGCCCTTTCTGGAAGAATCAATCTTTACTCCTCTCCACATTTGAAGAGACACATTGCCTCACAATTTAAAGAATGAACAAAGATGTTTAACCCTTCCTTATATTTACTGCAAATGTAACATAAATAGGAACTCAGATTTTATGCCTAAATGCCTTGTACTTACACAGCTTTAGCAAAACCCTCGAATAAAATGCTTCTGTATCCTCTAGTTCAATTTTAGCACCTATTTTTATTTAACAACATATTACATGTCTTTCTCACTATGAGGCATAAAGGGGTGGAACCCCTCTATAATAATAATAGCTAACATTTATGTAATGCCAACTGTTTTCTAGACTAAGTGCTTTAAAATTATGATCTCATTTGATCCTCACAACCACCTTAGGAGGTGAATACTATTATTTTATTCCTTATTTTACGGTTGGGGAAACTGAAGCAAGAGATTTGCTCAGAGTAGAAAAGTTAGTAAGTGAGGCTACATTTGAATTCATCTTCCTGACTCTAGGCCCAGCACCCTCTGCAATATGGTGCTGCCTAGAAGTCTACATGAGTTTTGTCTCTCAACTCTATCCTTATGAGGGACTCCTTCAAGATATAAGGCCTAGGATTAGGACTGGGGTGAGAGAATAATATAGGGAATTCTAAGATAAAGAAACCCTCTCTACAAATGCACGTCAGTAATTCGGTTACTTATAGTCTCTCTACTGGATACAGTCATTTACATTTCATAGGATCATGGGACTTCAGAGTTGGAAGGGATCTCATTGGACAGCCCCCACATGTAACACGAATTCTTTCGACAACATCCTTAACCAGAAGCCATTGTGCCTCTGCACAACTCTAGGGGCAGAGAACTCCCCACTCCCTGAGGCAGTGCATTTCAAGATTTATTGCAATATATTATTTTCAGTTTTAAGACCTATTTATATCAATGTATCTCCCATGTCTCATTAATAAACAATAGTTCTATAACTCCCAAATATAGAAATTCCAAGAGGGCCCTTATTCACTTTCTTGGATGTTCATTTATCTCATGATTACGTGAAAAAGAAAACTACCACTAAAAACCTGCTAGACAAATGTTTGTTTGTTCTGTAAATGGAAAGATTCATTGGGAGTTATCTACACTAAGGTAGCAGCCATTATTTAACATGCTGTCCATAGGTCATAAGTATATGATAGCAGTTTATACCAGCAATGCTGATAAAGCACCAGTAGCCCTGAGAGGCAAGGCTATGTGTGAGTTATCTCAGAAATAATCCCTTGAGAATTGTTTGCTACCAGTAGTTAACAATCAGTTTGATGGTTAATAGCCTGCTGGGAACCAGTAATGTCCTAATAAATCCAACACTGTCCCTCAAAATGGTCATTGCTGTTGTAGACTGTGATTTACAGCAGGATGGCTTGGGGAAGGGGAAGTTCAGTCAAATATTGTAAAAGGGCTGTATTAGAGCATCAAGTTGGTTTTGTCTTTCTTAGAAATTAACCAAATGCTTCTATCACCTTCCACAAATTGACAGTTACTCTGCTGATATTATATGATGTTCTTTTTATTCTCACTGTAAATAAATATAAACACATTTTATATGTTTTAATAAATATAGTTATTTTTTAAATTGTCAGAGTTCAAGTTGCTAATAATTAATGAATCGATAATTTTAGGAAGCCATGTTATTGGATGAAGTGATAGCTAGTGCTGCTTCTTTCTAATCTATTTCTTAAAACTTATCTCCTCCACTCCCACCCCAGTTCCTCCTTTTCTAGCTTTCTGAAATTCTTAAAGAAAATAGAACCGTCTAGGACATTTTAAGTTGTGCCTTATCTAGAGGCAGAAGGATGGATTGTGTGACCTCCTGAGTTTTCTGTCAGTCCTAAATTTCTTTTAAAAAAATAAAAGGAAATTAAAGATAAAGACCAAAGCAGAAGTGGATGCTTCTTTAATAATCTTCCTCAGAAACTAATTCTGAGTGAAAGGATGAAAAAAAAAAGAAGGGTAAGAGGGTAAGTGGGGTTATCTAGCATATGTCAGGAGAATGCTGAGAAACCTATACATTCTATTTTCAATTATCCAAATTAATGGAGGGGAACATTAGCACAGATAATATAAAACAATGGATTAAGTACTTGGAGGGGTTCCCTGTCACTGTAACAACAAAGAGACCCTGAGACATAGAATGAGCTCAATTTTTGAGGGATAGAGGAAATGGGAAAGCAGGTTTTAGGGAGAGTCAAGGTAGGAATGCTCTAAAATAGTCTTCCTTCCCTTCCCTCCCTCCCTCCCTCCCTCCCTCCCTCCCTCCCTCCCTCCCTTCCTTCCTTCCTTCCTTCCTTCCTTCCTTCCTTCCTTCCTTCCTTCCTTCCTTCCTTCCTTCCTTCCTTCCTTCCTTCCTTCCTTCCTTCCTTCCTTCCTTCCTTCCTTCCTTCCTTCCTTCCTTCCTTCCTTCCTTCCTTCCTTCCCCTATTTCACCCAGGCTAAAAGTTACTAATCATGAGATTTTTGACCTACCTCCCCTAACCTGGGTCAGTTTGGACTTTCCCTAGCATGGGCTCACCATGTTGGTAACAAACCAGGTGTGGTCACATGATTGGCTTTAGCCTTGCAGCCGCTCAGAACTCCATAGCTCCACCCTGTTAGCCTCTCTGGTAGCAGATAATACAGGTGTTCTTCAACTGGCCCAGCACAAATGGTCTCTTTTTAAATTCTAATCTCATTTTACCAGATATCAAAAGATTTTCAGTAAGAGAAACACCATCTTACTGATGGATTAAAACAAACCAATAAAAAAAGTTTTTGTTGTGAAAAAATGATACGGGTTGCTGGTAAGGTTGAGGGTAGATTAGCTAGACTTTCAGGGGATTCAACAATTGATCCAGCCTTACTCCTTTCAAATTTTTCATACAGCCACCAGCTGACTAAGAGAGAAAATGAGTGTTTCAAGGTGAAGTAAGAAAACTGGTGGAGAAAAACTGCTCAAGGCAAACCACAGATATAATGGAGTAGTGTATCAAGGATGGCCCTGGAATATAAAGATAAAGAGTGAATGTATCTTATTGTGAATTTACCTAGACAGAACAGATTCTTATTGTTATAAGATATTCACAAAGCAAGGAGTTTATATAAAGTTTATATAGAGTTTTACGATAGCTCATTATTAGATAGATCCATTGAAACATTTTTCTGAATATGGCATTACATACAAAAGTCTCATCAAATATGATTACCCTGACACCCTAGAAATCCCACCCCATGATACCATATTAAAAAAGAATTAGGCTGTATACTGTCAGAGATATGTCAGGGTCAGGTGATGTATCTCTTGTTATAGTGACATTCAAGGTCATTTTAGGTACAGAATACATGTAACTGTATGGAATACTCCTGTAAAAGGAAGCATTTCAGTCAGCCTAAAAGAGTCAAAGAATCAAAGATCTGGAGAATTAAGTCAGGAATTACATTAATTAAATTAAATTACTTAATGTGTTTGAACACAGTAGGAGACATTCATTACATTGAATGATGAAACATGACTCCTTTCTATTAACTGCCATTCAGATATTGATAGCATACACATTTCTTAAATGCACCCACAGATCTGAGTTAGATTAAGTGATAGAATAGATTTAGCCATCAGAATGTACCAAAAACATCTCTTTAATAGTTGAGCATGAAGGGTAACCTAGATAGGGATATAATTTTCTGCAAAATGGAACACCACAAGATGAAGTATTTTTCAGGGATGGCATATGACAGCATTCAAGATTCAAACATTAAAAACAAACTGGAATTTACTCACAAAGTTAAATGGAAAAATAAGCATTGCAATCATGGATGTGTTTAGAATTTGAAAGCATTGTTTCTGCTTTTGTATTTTTGATTAATTTTGTGATTTCATTGGTACAAGGAACTCTTTTTTTTTTTGGGTGGGGCAATGAGGGTTAAATGACTTGCCCAAGGTCACACAGCTAGTAAGTGTCAAGTATCTGAGGCTGGATTTGAACTCAAGTCCTCCTGAATCCAGGGATGGTGCTCTATCCACTGCGCCACCTAGCTGCCCCCACAAGGAACTCTTAATAAGGAAACTTGCTCTATCAATGGATATCTGACACCTTCTCTGAACAGATATTTCTCTGGGGCTAGAATACATAGCACCTATATATCTGTCCAAGAAAGGAGCTGGTAATCTTTGCCTTAGCCAGTCCCATTCAGCTGACAAACCCCAGGTAATTGGAAACTTGTGAATGAGCATTTTCATTTCTAGATAGAAATCCAGACATTTCTGGTTTCCTAAGCAAGAGAAAAGCTGTCTCCTAGGACCTATGTCCTGCACAGCAGAATTGCTGATGAGATTAGTGAAGCTCAACTCATCTTCCAAGATTAGGTCCCCAGAAAAACTTCCTTATTTTGAAGGCGTTGGAGGAAGACACAAAACTGAAAGTAAACACAATGAGGTCATATCACTTGAAAGTACCTGACCTTTATACTGTATCCAGCTCTAGAAAAAAGAGTCTAGAAAATTAATGAAAGCTCCTTTTTCCTTATTCAGTGGCTAAGGACAGTGCAGCATTCCCTAGAGATTTTCTTGTGTCTTAAAGATACATGAAGAATCAATTTTATTATGTGGTAGAAATATGGCTTTTAGAAAGACTACACCATAAAAGCCAAAGTTGGGTACTCCAGATAGATCTGAAGTGGACATACCCCTTCAGTTCACCTTCTTTGAGGTTTTGGACCAAAATGAATCTATTTAATAAAGTGAAGAGTTTAATCAGATAATTAAAAATTTTAAAACTTATCTTTGGAGGTAGCTTTAAAAATTTTCCTATCACAGTTCCAATAAAGCATTAACCCCAATGCTAATCATTGTAACTGACTAGAGATTACCATCTATCTACTGGTTCTGCTAATTACTACTTCTGTGAACTTTGACAACTCATATAAAAACTTTGGGCTGATTTCCTTATCTGTAAAATCAGATAGTTAAACTAGACTAAAATCTAGTCATTGGATGATCTCTAAGATCTGGTCCGGCTCTCAATCCTATCATATTGATCATATTGATACAGGATTTACATTTGTCTTTACAGGTTATATAAATAGCTCACTGATCTGCATTGTTCTCTTTTAGCTTCTCGATAAATAGAATTTTATAAGTGGGAAACATTGATTGAACTGTGATCTCAATGGCAAAAGAGGGATGAGAGTCCATACTTTTTTACCATTGTGAGTGTGTATGTATATATGTATATATATAAATAATGTATATGTACTGATATGTGTATATACACACACATATACATATACACACGTATGTGTGTATGTGTATGTGTATGTGTATGTGTATGTGTATATGTATATGTATATGTATATGTATATGTATATGTATATGTATATGTATATGTATATGTATATGTATATGTATATGTATATGTATATGTATATGTATATGTATATGTATATGCATGTATTAATCTTAGGTCTTTTCTAAATGGAGAAAATCTTTCCTTGATCTATTATTACCCCATCAGCTATCATCCTGTGACTCTCCTCTCCATTCAATGTTAAATTACAAAGAAAGTTTATATTCATTGTCTTTACATTCTCACAGTTCAGTTCACTCACTCTTCATTTGCAATCTGGCTTCCATTCCTCCCACTCTTTCAAAACTATCCTCTACAATGTATTTTAAATGCCTCTTTCTTCATCTTCATCTGATTTTACCTTTTTATGGCATGACATTGCTACCTCTCCTTGATACGCTCTCTTCCCTTGGCTTCCAATCATGCTCTCCTGGTTCTCTTCTGCTTTGCCATTCCTCAGGATTTTTTACTGGGTTCATCTTCCTCCTTCCAACCTTTGAGTATAAATGTTTCCTAAGGGTCTATCTTCATCTCCGCCTCTCTTCTCTGTATATGCTCTCTTGCTGGGCAATCTCAATTGTTCTCATGTCTTATTATTTCCTTTTTGCAGATTACTCAGCAGTCTATATAATTAGCCACAATATTCCCACTGACTTCTAGATCTGCCTTTCCAACTGCCTACTGGACATATCCATATACATGTAGCCCTAGATCCTCAAATTCAACTGGTTCACAACTATTCTCATCTCTCCTCAAAAACTTTTCTTCCTTCCAACTTTGCTATTTCTATTTAGGATCTGTTCCCTTTGGGTTATTCTACATATCCAGGTTTAGAGCCTCATTGCTTCTACCACATTATCTTTGTTTTCATTCTTTGTATCATCAGACCTTGGCACAGTGCCTGGCACACATTAAGCACTTACTAAATGGTAGCTGACTGACTTGCTGAACCCCCTGCCTCCATTCTTCCCCCTGTCGAATCCATTTTATATTCACTTGAAAAAATAATCTTTCTGAGCACAGGCCTGCCCAAGTCACTCTCCTGTTCAGAAATCTTTAGCATCTCCTTACTGCCTCTAGCATAAAATATGGACTCTTCAACTAGGCAGTTAAGAATCTTTGTAATCTGGCTCCAACATGCCTTTAAAGTCTTATTTAATACTACTCCCCTTCACCAATTCTATATTCCAGCCAAACTGGCCTTTTAGCTGACTCCTGATTTTTTTTCCTACTCTTTCCAACTTTTATGCATTCTTCTAGGTCATCCCTCATGGGTGGAATGTGGCCCATTTACATTATCACCTATAAGAAGCCTTTTGTTTTTTTTTAAATCAGTTCAGGCACCACCTCCTCTCTAATACTATCTTGTTACCTCACAGAAAAAAGTGATTTCTCCCTATCTCCATTTTTGTAGCACTTTTAGATGCTTTCTTTGTCCTCCTAGTTTAATTTCTAATATTTTTTTCTATATTTGACTTATCCCCCCTTGTAAACACCTTCAGTGCAGAGATAATTTTATTTTTTCATCTTACTATATTCAGGTCTAATCCTGTGTGTCTGACATAGGCAGCACTCAATAAGTATTTGATGAATTGCATTGGAGTCCTATCTATCTATCTATCTATCTATCTATCTATCTATCTATCTATCTATCTATCTATCTATCTATCTATCATCTATCTATACAGATATAACTATATATATATATATATGTGTGTAAAGATCTTTTTTATGTTCCAAAATCTATTGAAAATGAGAAATTGGTTTAAAAAATAAGTCAAGGGTGAAAAAATGAGCAAAAGATGCAAAATTTTTAAAGTAAAATTCTTGGAATGGATATAGTAACTAGATATTAAGAAACTGTAATGATTGGAGTGACGCCACCTGCTGGAGAGTTACTGTAGGAAAGCTCTGCCATGAGGAGAAGGCATCTGAGGGCAAGCCATGTGGTCAGTTTCTTGGCATCAGGAAGTGACATTTCCTCATGGGTACATAGATAAGGACATGTACACACATCTCCTCCTGCTGTAAAGGAGTCCACATTCCATGAGGGGAAGAATTATATACATATGTGTATATGTTTGTGTGTGTTTATATACACATAGTATATAATATATAATATATCATAACATAATAGAAAATATTAATATAATCAATGCATTAGGATAATTACATATATAATTATAATGTTATAAAATTAGAACAATATCACACATGGTAATATATAAAGTTTCATATTTTACAAAATATATAAAATTAAAAACATGTATAATGACATAAACATACATATACATATACTGCTTCTTGTAATAAAATGCAGATTCCTTTTGGGTAGGGACTGCTTTGTTGTTGGGTTGTTGTTGTTGTTGTTGTTTTGTGGTTTTTTTTTTTTTTGTCTTTGTGTTTCCAGGGCTTATCAGAGTGCCTGGAATATAGAAAATAAATGCTTGGAAAATTATTGATGCACTGTTTAAGGCAACATTTCATCTCACAGCTAACAATTCTCTGCATACTCAATAATTCCAGATGATGGAATCTGGTCTCTGTGTGAGCTCCTTGAGGGCATAGATGACACAGGCTGTATATTCAATCCAACTGGATCTCACAGAGAGGGACCTTTGACATGACTAACTTATGTATATGGTTTAGAATCAAGTGACAGAATACACATTAACAATGGGACTCTGAACTTCTTTAGAAAGCTTAATGTAACTCAACAAAAGAATTGTCCCCAAGGGATTAATATCAAAGCCCTTAGAGTAATAGAAGATTGATTTTCTGTTTTCTTGTCATCACAGTTGCATAATTTGAATGAATCTCCCTCTTATATGTCAATTGCATCTCAACATTATCTCTCATATCCATCCCTTTCTTTCCAGTTCTACGACTATATTCCAGTTCATTTCAGGCACTCATCATATCTTGGCTAGAGTAATAGGCTCATAATTTGTCTGTTTGCCTCTAGCTTCTCCTTTATGCTATCCATCCTTCACTAAATTTTAAAAATAACTTTTCTAAAGCATAGACCAAGTCTGATTATATTATTCCTCTGCTCAAAAACCTTCAGGATTTCTATCACTTACAGGATAAAATACAAACTCATTAGCTTGACAATCAAGATTATTTGCAATCTGGCTTTAACCTACCCTCTTCCATCTTATTAAATATTATTTTCTTTTATGTACTGTATGTTACTCTAAACTGAGCTACTTTTAACTTTCCTGATCTTTTCTTGTTCTCTCCAATTCCTTCATCTTAATGTAGGGCATTTGCTTATATTTCCATCTATTGAAATTTTTCTCTTTCTTCAACATTCAGCTCAAGTTTCTACTTTTGTATTTAACTTTCTCTGATTTCTCTTGCTAGAAGTAAGCTCTTCCTCTTCAAATTTCATATGTCATTTTACTACATGCCTTGGCTTTGAATTAGTAGGGTCTATTGGCTGACTATTAAGGAAAAGCACACTAGTGGGGACACATCAACTATAATTTGGGAATACACACACACACACACACTCTTTTCCTAGAATCTGAGATTTTGCAGTGTCAACTACCCTCTTGAGTGGAAGAGAGCAATTTAAAAATGCCAGTGTAAGTAGCTTTGAGGTGTTGTTACATTTCTTTATAGTAACCCTGTAGAGGAAGTAATATAAATAATATTATACCCATTTTATGATTGGAGAAATAAGACTTCAAAATGTTGTATGACTTTTGTGGTCAATCAGCTAGTATTTAAGCTATGATTCAAAATCATCTTTCCTAAATTCAGTTTCATTCTACTGAATTTCTCTCACTCTACTAGATTAGATGCTCCTTTTGGGCAAATACCATGTCATTTTTCCTCTTCATATCTGGAGTGTGGAGTATAGATGTTTTAATTATTTTTGCTTTAGAATACATTAGGAGCATTGGTAAAACACTAGTACTATACTTTCTCTCATGACTTTAATTTTTCTTATAATTCAGAAATTTCAGAGTAACAATTTTGCTCATTAAGCAAAAATACAAGCATATTTAGCCTATCAAAACATTGTCAAGCTGCTCTTAATTTTTCTTTATGATTGTTGGAATGAAAACTACAAAGAGTACATTCTTTGAAATTTAAATTATATTTACATTTAAATTATGGTTCTGTCATATTCATTTTTTTTATCTGTATAGGTAGCTCCCAGGGATGAAACAAAATCAGTTAATATAAGCACAACTGCCTTGCAACTTGTGGCCTTTCCCAGTATAACACAACTAGGATATGGCAGAACTATAACCTGAACCCTTCAGGTTGTCCTGACTCCCAGGCTAACTCTTCACCCTCTACATCATGTCACTTCTCATGTGTTAGTCTTAAGATCTATAAATCTTCATATTTATGCATCTTATTTTTAATCCAAAAGATTAATTTTTTAAACACAAGAAAAGTGAAATAACTTTAGAAATTTCTATCTAGCTTTTGGGTGGATTGCAAATTGAGTTTTGCCCTCTTTTGCCCTTACACAGAAAGCACTTAGAATGCATATAAAAGTTGTGTGATGGCACGAAAGGAACACAATTTCTTTTTTTTTTTTTGGTATCACTACTGAAATTGCAGGGGAAAAAAGACACATATCCCTCTGTGGGGTAGTACCCTCAGTTTTTAATTAGCCATTAGCATCTGTCTGGTCCATTGCTCTCCTTCCAGTGTGAATTTAGGGTTTATACACACTGGGAGCAATTTCAAAGAATCTGTGAACTTGGATGGGGAAAACTGCATTTTTATTTTAATGTAATGAATTTCCTTTGAAACTCTCTATATTTTATTTTATGCTTTTAAAAACATTATTATTCTGAGAATTCCTTAACCTTTACCAGATAGCTAAAAGGGTCTATTACATGCAAAAAAGGATTAAGAAGCCCTATAATAAACCTTATATATGTTTTAATACCGTTCTTACCCCAAATCTTGACCTGGCTTATTAACCCCAGTTAATGGTCTATATTCTTATCTTCCTTCATCTAGTTTATGACCAAAGATACACATTTATATTATTTCATGTTAGTATCTCACTGACATTGTGTTCTAAGTCCCTAGCTTCTTAGCACTCAGCTGAATTCAATTGTCTTCTTCTATAAAACTGGACTCCATCTCTGACCCTTATATGTTGATTATGACTTATGTACGAATGTAGTTCTGCCTTTCCATAGGACATCAGCTGAACTAATGTTTAGAGACCTTAACATTATCTTCTTTCTTGACTCTGACAGAGTTGATTCCTATAGAGGGGAAGTATCCTATCCTGTATTATGATCCAAGATCATGATGTACATTAACCAGAAAACGGAATTTATTTATACAAAAACAACAACATGACATTTATTGATTGTACACACATGTTTGAAATGCCTGGAAAAGATTTAATTTGCCAATATAAATAGTTTTTTAATATATTTTTCATAATGACCAGATCTTACTAAGATTTTCCTATGTAAAATACCATAAATTAAGTATTAAGCAATTTCAATTTTTTGGGGGGGGGAGGGGCAATGAGGGTTAAATGACTTGCCCAGGGTCACACAGCTTGTAAGTGTCAAGTGTCTGAGGCCGGATTTGAACTCAGGTCCTCCTGAATCCAGGGTTGGTACTTTATCCACTGCTTTACCTAGCTGCCCCCAGGAATTTCAAATATTATAGGATGATGAAAAAGATATCCTTAGCTTGTAATCAGTCCTGTGTTGGTTAGAGTATCAACATATTATAATTTGTCCAAGTTGACACCCAGAAAACAAGGCTATTTCTGGAAAATAGGATGACTCATTAGAATGAGATACTGAAGATACTTCTGATTCTCAATTTCTTTCCAAAATAAGCTCCCTTCTTTGCTTTGTGTTCCTAAGGCACCACTCTTTTGAACCAAAGAAGGATTAGTCTGGACAAAAACTTAATAATCCTGCCCTTGGAGACAGACTTTAGATCTTAATGCAGTCCAGAGACACATGACTTTCCTGTCTAATCTCTACTGAATGACATTTGGGAGGATATTTCTGACACCACAAAAGGGGCACAGTTTTCTATGGTATGTAGTCATTTAACATTAATAATATTTTATTATTTCCTCAACTATAAGGGAAAACAAGCCAAAAGACCCCAATCCCATAATAACAGTATTGTCAATGTTATTTGTTATTTTAATAATAAAGAAGCCTTTAGTAGAAAATAGCAATTTCTTTACAATACATTCTATACTCTATCACAGAACACAAAACTGTGCTTTGAAACTCAAAGCAAAGCAAATGTAGGTATAACTTTTATAATTTTAGAAATGTAACATAAGATTTAAATGAGTCTTCATTTCCCATAGAATAACCTGAGTGCAAGGGACAATATATTTTGGGATTGTCATAAGAGTACATATGTTATGTTGCCTAGCACTACATCACAAGCATGTAAGCAAACAACAAAGAAAAGTTTTTTGATAATGATTTGTTCACTGTTTAATAAGTTATAACTTTGTTCATAAGTCTATCAAAATCTCATGTTTAGCTGTTTATTTAAAATGCTAAAGTTCGGCTTATCATGGAATCACCAGGCATATCCACAAACAGTCTATAAGACAGCCTCAGTTTTTAAAATAAAATATCACAAGTCATTTCCTATGGAACCCGTACTAGACTTTTCATGTATTAAATTTCAAGGAGTACAGAGTGTGGCCTATACTTCAAATCAGCCACTTAAGATTTAATTATCTGTTAGGCTCTAGTGGTTCTAAAATTAAAAAGTTAATATAAATGACCAGATTACACTTTAAAAGTATTAATTTTGCTTACAAACCACCTTCTTAGCTAAAGTTATTGTCTTATTGTATGATGGTTTAAAATGAATACATAAAAAAGATTATAAAAAAATTAATGGTCCCATTATGTCCTCAGTAGTCTGGGCAGGAAAAGACACACACACAACTCTCACACCCCTTTTTCATTAAAAATAATAATAAAAAAGAACCAGAAGCCCTATTACATAGTTTCACACGTAATTGTTTTTAGTTGAGTGAACTGTTTTAATAATGGACAGGGCTTTGTAAATAAAGGATGGATTGTGGAAGAATTCAGGTTTTTTTATTCATAAAATTCCTTTTTTACCTGAGTCTTTGAAGATGTAAGTATTATCGGTCTGAGTCTAGGACAGGGGAGCATATTATAATCTTCATTCTGCTATAGGTTTGTTGAGTCACCTTCATTTCTCTGTCTCACCTTTGAATTAGGGTTAGCTATACTATTCAAAGTAATATTCATTAAAGTCAAGCATACACACAGCAGACTAATATTTTAGGAAGAAATTTAGTGATACATATGAGATTTTTTTTTTTTTAATGTGAGGCCCTGCTCTGTCCCAGAAACCATATTATCATAGCATTAGGTGCTGTCAGTAAAGCATACCGCAACGGAAGAATTCTTCTGTATTAAAGTTTGTCTCTTACTACATGTGGGAACTTGGGGAAGCCACTTTCATAGGGCCTCCATTTTCTGATCTATAAAATGAACTAGATGGCCTCTCTAGCCCCTTCCAGCTTTAAATCCTATTATCCTTATAGTGGATTATCAATATTTGATAATTTCACAGCCATTCCCCACCCCCTTCAACATCCTTTTTAATGTACTGCAGAGGAAATAACATGAAGATGGAGGAAGATTTGGGCTAAAAAGTATAGGGCAATTTGTAATCATGAAGTAGTCTAAGAAGTCTTTGGTAAATTTTAAGGGAAAGCTAAGGAGAATAAACCAGTAGGATTGGAAGTCAGAAGAACTTAGATCTGCCACTGATTGACTAGAGGGTGTAAAATGGTGCATATTTATTAAATTTCAGAATAACAGAATTATGGTGACAACCCTTGGAACTCAAAGGAATTAGAATCAAGATGAATTAAATGAAGGCTATTTTATACAGTAGGTAACTAACTTCGTGTACTTTGTGTACCCCTTAACAGTTTGTACAGTAAGAAGAAGAATCATGGATCCACAGTAGGCGATGGGAAGATTGTGACGTTCAGGAAATCCCTAACCTTTTGATGCTAAAGAAAGTAGCTACCATACTGGCTTCTTATATATCTCTAAGTTCCATGGTCAGAGATAAAATTCTTACTTGGATTTTCTATTGGTCTGATGTGATGTAATACTTCCTAAGCTCTTATGTTTTCTCATATGTTCTTAGGCCTCTGTGCTCTTGAATAAGTTATTTAACACTTCTGTGCTTCAATTCCTCCAAGTCAGGGTTCACTTTTACTTTTTTATTTAAAAAAACCCTCCTATTTTAATACTACTGGTTTCACAAAAGTAGTTGTTATTTAACATCAGGGGTTTCCACTACTAGGGGAAAAAAATCTTTTTTTATTTAATTAGTCAAATTTTGTGGGGTTTGTTTTGAGAATTATGTGTAAATCTACAATTGCATAATGATTTTGCTATTTTGAGGAATAGCAAGGAAAAAAGCACATTTATAGGAATATGTATTTGGGAGACATCTGTATATTCTCTATTCTCTCTCCAGTTTCGAACAGACGCCACCCCCAACTGGACATACATACACAATCTGTAATAAGAACTCACCACTACTAGAAGCATCATTCAGATTTAGCAGTCCTCCTCCTAACCCTCTGTAACTATGGTAACTGTAGGTCCCGTTTCCATTGATATACAACACCTCCTGTGTGCTAGAAACAGCTGATGTTGAATAAGTGACCTGGGCCGCCTCTTGTTTATACTGTTTGTCAGTTGAAGCAGACTCGTCCTGAAAAGACAATGTTTCATTATAGCGTGTCAAATCATTGTTATATTTTACTTGGAACAGGACTTTTCTTATTGTTATCTACATTTCTGCAAGTGTTGCTACTGGGATGGAAAAAGGGGTATATTCCACCTGAATTCTTGTTTTTATATGGCATCCTGCCAAGGAGCCAAACAATGTGGCTGATCCATCTGAGAATGGTGACACAACACTTTATTCCTTCCAGACGAACTTAAAATAACAATAAAAGGAAAAGACAAAAAAGAACAGTTCTTCCAAATAATCTCCTGAAGTCTTTTTAAAAGTGTTGTATTAGTACTTGGAGAATTGGCTACAAATCTTTTTGCCTCAGAAACCCTGTCAAGTCACAGAGAAGCAAAATGGCAAAACTGGCAATAAACTTGACATCTTTTCAGATCGAGAAACTGAGACTGAGTGAATCTCCCACATTGCCATGAAAATGCAAAAGGCCCTAATCTATAGGGCAGATCTGACTTTATTTGACTCCTGCATGTGGTAGCTTTTTCGCTTCTAACTTGCTTTATGACTGCAGAGACAATAGAAAACAAATCGCTGGTGAATTCTGATGAGCTTTTTTAGTCATAATCTGAAGAATTTTGCAGCCCATTAACTTTATAGCACATGTTTAACAGAACAAGCAACTTTAAAACTCATTTTTGTGGCCTCAAATGCTTAGAGAGTAAACATGAAATAATGCAGCTCTGTGAATGCAGCAATACTGTCACATTGGGAATGACCCCCAATCATTCACAGGATAAAAGTAGATCTATAGTACATACTACTGTAGAATTCTGATTGTACTATACCTTGATCCTGACCTGTGAAAGACAGATAATTTCCAGTCTGTCTCTGTTATTCTCACACTGAGATGTCTACCTGGAAACCAGGATTTATGGTTAAAATGAAGACAATTTTTAAGTGTATCAAAATGAGATTCTGAAATTAAAAAGGGAAATAATTCAAAGGCAAATAAATTGCAAAAATGCTCAACTGATAGATTTAGTTCTCAGTCTCTGAGTTCCATAAAAGTGAATTATCTTCTTAAGGTTCTTAACCTGGAGTCAAAAGGATGACCAGTTATTAGATTTCAAGTAGTATATGAATTTGGATAGGAAAAAAAATTACATCCTTATTTTCACTACTTTCTAACTAAAATTTAACATTTCCTTCAATTAAGAATATAGACAATAAATATTGTTTTGAGAAGGGGTCCATAGTCTTCAGCAGACTGTCAATAAAGACCATGACAAAAAAAAATTAAGACTCCCTGGTCTTGGGAAACAACACTTTTAACTGGCAATGAGAATAGCATGCTCTGACCAAGGAATCCAGGCATCACTTCCTGGCACCTCTAGCATTATTATTAGAGGTAGCTGGTAGCACAGTGGATAGAGTATTGTGCCCAGAGTCAGAAAGATATGAGTTCAAATCCAAACACTTCCTACCTGTGTGACCCTGGGCAAGCCACTTAACCCTTTTTTGACCAGTTTGCTCAATTATAAAATGAGGATATGATAGCTCCCAGGGTTGTTGTGAGGAGCAAATGAGATAGTGTTTGTAAAAGAGCTTAGCACAGTGCCTGGGACAGAGTAGATGCTCTAAAAATGCTTATTCCTTTCCCTTCCCTTTCCTTATCGAGTGTTGAGGTTAGATCCTTAATGGAAGACTCCAGCTCCATGGTAGTTCCCAGTTCCAAGATAGTTCCCAGTCATCATATCCCAGTTGAGGTAGCCTTGAGATCTTCATCGTCTAAAGACAATGAAGAGTAGTATAGAACATAGAATGCCAGCATTGGAATCAAGAGTTCTTTGTTAAAGTCTTAGCCCTGATACTCAATAGCAGTCTCTTCATGGTCAAATCACTCCATTTTGCAAAGGCTTATTTTTCTCATCTTTAAAAATGGCATCATCTTACAACATACATCACCGAGATGTTATAGGGAAAGCATTTTAGGAGTGGAAAGAACATTAGACTTGGGAGTCAGTATACGAGTTCATGTTCTGACTCTTCTTGTTTGGATGATCCTGAATAAGTCAGTTGACCTCTATGTTTCAGTTACTTTAAAATGAGAGGGTTAGGCACCATGGACTCTAATATCTCTTCCAAATCTACAATTCTCTGATTCATTGAATTTAATGGGGCAGATCAGAGGCTCCATTTGCCAAAAAAAAAATGAAGTTTCTATTAAAAAAAGTGAGGCATGTGATGTCTAATCTACATTTCCTTTCCTTTGATGGGTTGTACGACTGTTGATGGTAGAGAGAGTTGTGCATCCCAAGGAGCTTCACCATTACGTTCCTGGGAGTATGGAGCTCCTGGTTAGGTTTCCTATTGTAAGTAGGCCTGTGGGGAGGATTCAGACCAAAAGCAGTTCAATTTTAAAACCAGTAAAAACTGATACAGCTGGCATGAATGGCACAGAAACACAGCATTTGCTGGCAGCTGTAGTCAACTTGATTATAAATGATAGCTTTACCTGCCATGGTGGCAATAAACCTGGCCAACCAGATGGGCTGATACTCCATATGTCGCCTGCCACAGTAGCTTAGTGTCAATTTCTAGAATCAAAGACTGGAAGAGAGTATGGAGAAGATTTTGACAGGCTTCCCTCACTGTATTTCTACTCCTCTGTGAAAGTGTTTTGGGCTATTTTCTCAACAAGAGATATCCACAGAGGACTGGCTCAGTCCATGCATGTGATCTCCATTTCCTATGCCATTATATAGCCAAGTAGCCAATGAGCCTTTGAAGAGAAATCTGAGTGGGACGAATTTGAAAGCAATTCTATGATCATTAAAGGACTGCTCATGAACATCTTCATCTTTGCGGGTAGGCCTATAGCTATAACATCTTTTAAAATAATGACCATTTATGATAGGGAAACTTTTCTAATATCAGGAAACTGACTACTCTCTGGAAATACACCAGACCAATTTCTTTTGGTTGGGAAAAAAATGCAAGTCATACTTATAAAATGTATTCATCTGGAGGACTGTCTTCCTAATGAGTTAAAATGTAGGTGGGATTTTCACCAGTAAATATTCTCTTGAATTCTTTGTATAGTAGAATTAATCTCTGTTATTAAGTTTGCTATTTTTTTGTGAGATTTGCCTCTGGCCTTTTATTATTAAGTATTGCTCTAAACACAACAGTAACAACACTGAACAGTTAGGTAATTAATACCATTAATAACCAAAACAGGCCTTGTAGGCATTCATTTGTATTCAAACACAGATTTGCATTATTGATGTTACTGGAAGCAGTTAAAGTCCACTATATGTTCCATTATACACCATATGAAAATTCTAACAAAGAAAGAAGCTGTCATGTCCCTTAGCCAGAGCTTTAATATAAATTTAATTTATTTTTATCTTAGAAGATCATTATCAGTTACAGAAGAGAATCACTTTTTTCCCCTTTAATGACAGAAAAAAAATTAATATCCCTTGGAGTCAAGTTTTCGCTTGGCCAGCAAGTTTCAACAACCATTAGTTTCCAATGTTCCCTGACCTGATGCTTTTGTTCCTTGAATTTTCTTGAAGATTATTTTCAAAAGAGGTTGACATTGCAACTTACGGATACAAACTTCAAGGCTTGCTAGTGCAATGACTTTTCATTCATCTGAACAGAAAACACACACACACATACACACACACATACACAAACATGAATCCCCTGTCCCTTTCTGATTCAATTTTTGTACCATGAAAAATAAAGAGTAGTCATAAAAAAGACAAAAATATGAATGACGCTGGCCACCAAGACACAGTTAACTGGAAAACACACTGAATGTTTCTGTTTAGAAGGATCATTGACTAAAAAAGACATGACAGACTAAATAAACTTAAGGTGACTTCTATAGTTACATTTTAGACAAACGATTCAATACCACTTTGATATTTGTCAAAAGTTGGGGGGGAACTTGTCTCCTATTAAAGCATGAGTGAAGAACTGTAACTGTTTGGGCAATTATTTATAGCAGGGTATGATTGAGAATGGGTTAGATTGGTCCAGGATACTCCACTGTTCTTGTTTTTTACTCAGCTAAGAGACAATGCCCAGAGGGAGAGTAAATTGGCTTGGTAGCTCAGCTTTGGCTCCCAAGTCACATATTGTCATTTTCTATATTATAATACATTTCTCAGAAATCCCTAAATAAACAATATTATAGAGAAAATAATCTCATTTACTTTTTTCTGACCTTTCAAGAAATGTGTTTTTTTTGTTGGTTCTGTTTTTAAATCAAAGTATGACAAATATTTAACAACTATTGCCTCCTGATAATGTTAGCTGTTTCGTCACTAATCTAACTTCTTTTATTCCATCTTTTACTATACTGCTTAGCACAATGCACATGATAAGTACTAAGTAAATGCTCCTTCCCCCTCCGTCCTTCTCATCATTCCTTCCTTCTGTTCTTCCTTCCAACAAAGAACAATGGAAAACTTCAAGTTCAATATCAAAGCATAAACATGTTCCAAAACTTCACTACACTTTCTTTATGAGTCTAAACTTGGGTAGATTTGGAGTAGAGTTATTTACAATATAAACGTACACATACAGTTATGGAGATATATGCTTGCTATTTTAAAATCATAATTTGAACCAATCCCTGGAAGCTAAGTAAATAATGCACAGTTATGTTGTGATTTACTAGTATGATGTATTTCACAAGCCTTATATTACTGATCTTGATAAGTGTCTGGTGAGGTAAGTGGTATTAATATTAATATCTTCATTTTACAGCTGAGGAAACTGAGGCTCCAAGAAGTTGTGATTTGCCAAATATTATACACTTAGCTCAAGCAGAGTCAGGACTCAAATCTTGCTCTCTTGACTCCTCTGTTCTTTTCCCACAAATTAACACTGCCCCTACTGGATAGGTATGGTGATTAACTATCAAACACGAGAACACAACTGGGTAACCAAAATAGGAAATTAATATCTTCCACCATCTTCCCACCCTCCAATACTGTTTTTGTTTAATTTTTTTCATGTAATTGGGGAATGAAACACAAGCTAAAATTAACTTCAGCCAATGCAAGACCACTTTTTATCTAGTATATATATATACATATACATATATATATCATATAGTATGCATATATGGATGTACAGCAATATTCATCTTGGCCTAATGCTAGAGATTTCCTGAACCATTTAAATTGAGGGGTGTTGGTAATGAAAACTTAGGAATGTGTTGGTTTTTTTGTTGTTGTTGAAGGGACGCACTTTTTAAATGACTTAATTAATTAGAGGTCTTAGGGTTCTCATGTAAGCATATGTTGTAAACAATTTTTTTCCTTGGCAAGAAATCAGTGGGCTCTTGTAGACTTACTATTTTATTATATTCCTTCTCTTGGTCAACTTTCTTTAACATTTACATACACTTGGCATGATTTAGCATATGTTAACTTGAAAGCTGCTTCTATTTGATGGATATCGAGTAGATTAGATACTATAAAGAGTAGACATCACAATATAGGAAGAATAATCAGAAATGGCTGGAACTTTGAAGAAGACAAAACAATCCCCAAAGAAGCTAGGAATAAAATTCTTGGTTTCAGATATCTATTTACAAATGCACAAAATAACTGCAATTAATAAGGTGAACTAGAGATCCTAACACAAGGAAATAAATGTCAAATGACTCCGGGTATGACCGAGATGGGTGGAGCGTGATCCATCATGGCAATATTAACCTGGTAGAATATATTGGGTTCAAAAAGAACAGGAGAGGTTGAAATAGATGGGGGTAGAGTAGCTTGGAGAATCAGAAACATAATAACATGAAAAAATCAAAGAGCCATAGTGAGGAAGCACAGTAGAAACTATTTAAGTGAAGGAAATAGATGAAGAACAAGTGCTATTGTCATGGGAGTATACTACAGAGTACCTGGATAGAAAGAGATGAAACATTTCAGGAATCTAGCTAACAGATCCCAAGCCTAGTACAGAGCCATGATATAGTAGATGGGGAACCTGAATTAGTTTGACATCTGTCAGAATGTTCTAGCTGCCCTTAGCACAACAGCTAATGAATTCTTGACTTGCAATAATGAAAATTTTATTGGTCAACAGAGGGAGTGATCAAAGGAACTGCTCTTCTACACTAGAGTTTGATTGAGGAGGAGAAATTGATTGTTAAAGTAAACATGAGACGCTTAGAGGAAAATGAGCACACCATCTTAAAATCTTTGATAGGAAATGTGAGGAAGGAAAGGCATAATTTGACAGTCATCTTTGATTTCAGGAAATAAATGTAAAAGTCTTCACAGAAAGGGTAGGTCAGATGCCGTGAATTCAGAGGTCAGCCTAATGGGGATAGAAAGCTATTAAGAATCAAATAATGAAAAAAAATACAAACTCAATTCTACTAAGGGAATAAAAGAAGAGTTTAAAAAAATGGATATGGATACACAGGAACTTCATTGGCCGATTTAGATTTTTAATAGCTAAATAAGAAAGATGACTATTAGGGCAGCTAGGTGGCACAGTGGATAAAGCACTAGACCTGGATTCAGGAGGACCTGAGTTCAAATTCGGCCTCAGACACTTGATACTTACTAGCTGTGTGTCCCTGGGCAAGTCACTTAACCCTCATTGTCCCCCACACACAAAAAGATGACTATTAAAACACTGCAGAGATCTATAAGAAAAACTAGAGTTCACATGTACCTAGCACTTTAAGGTTTGCAAAGAATGTTACTTATATTATCTCATCTGGTTCTCCCAACAATTCAGTGGGGTAGGTGTCATTCTTATTCTTGCTTTACAGAAATGGAAAGTGAGACTTAGAAAGGTTACTTGACTTGCCTAGGGTTCACAGAGGACATAGGTATCTGAGGTAGGATTTGAATCCAGGTGTTCTTGACTCTGGGCTCAAAATTTTATCCTCTTTGCCAGCTGATGCTTTTGAGGAAAGTTAAGGACAATAAAAATATTTGTAAAAGGTTAAAAAAACTTAAAAAAAATAGACCCACGATTCCACTCCTTATCAGGAACTTTCTCTACCAAAGTCAATCACCACCTTTTCTGTAACTTATATTCTTAGGATGGCAGGAAATTCTTAAAATTGATTCATAAAGTTGGGGCAGCTAGGTGGCACAATGGATAAAGCACTAGACCTGGATTCAGGAGGACCTGAGTTCAAATTCGGCCTCAGACACTTGATACTTACTAGCTGTGTGTCCCTGGGCAAGTCACTTAACCCTCATTGCCCCTCAAAAAAAAAAAAAAGCAAAAAAAAATTTGGTTCACAAAGTTGTTGTGGGGATAAAATAACATGTTATATGAAAAGCTCTTTGCTACTTTAAAAATGTTACATAAAACATGTATATTTTATATACATAATATTTAACATTAATAAATTAATTTAAATTTAATTTTAATATAGAACATTAAATACATAATGGTAAATATGCTAAAGATATTTAACATTAATTAATTTAACATTGATTTAAATATGTAATATAATGTTGTATATAATCTATGCAAGTTATCCTTATTAGAGCTAAGGGTTCATACTGTGGATAAATAGGTTTAAACCAGGTCTAGTGTTGTTGGGATTCCTGCTCAGTCTGAGGACTAGAGAGAGGGGATTAATTAACTGTTGTTTTGCTTTTGTTTTCTCTGTCAAGGAAAGTTATCATATTCCTGAAAATGAGACAGTTTAAATGGGAGCTGCATGGATAGAGAGCGCCTTCTCAGTCACAAAGAGCACAGGTCACTTGACCTGGGAGATCTGCATTCCAGGACTTAGAAAGAACTGGCAGGGGGCAGTTAGGTGGCGCAATGGGTAGAGCACTGGCCCTGGATTCAGGAGGACCTGAGTTCAAATCCGGCCTCAGACACTTAACACTTACTAGCTGTGTGACTCTGGGCAAGTCACTTAACACCAATTGCCTCACAAAAAAAACCCAACAACAACAACAACAAAAAGAAAGAACTGGCAGATGTGGTTGTGCAAACATCGTCAGTCACATCTGAAAGGTTATGGAAAATGGGAGAGGCATCTGTGGGTGGGGAAGCAATAAGGATTTACCAGACACATTGCTGAGCACTTTACAAATATAATCTCAAGATCCTCACGACAACCCTGTGAGGTAGGTGCTATTATTAATTTCATTTTACACTTGAGAAAACTGAGGCAGACAGAGATGAAGTAACTTGCCTAGGGTTATGCAACAGTGTCTAAGGCTATATTTGAACTCAGGTGTTCCTTGTTCCAGGTCCTGTGCTCTAACCACCATGCAAACAAGCTAATGTCTATAGGACAGTAGCAGGGGGTATGTAACATTTTCAAAAAAGGGAAAGGAATAGAACTTAAAAAGTATAGGCCAGTGATACTGACTTCAATTCTTGGTGAACTAGGACATCTTATTAGAGAAATGGCTTGTGTGTTACTTAGAAGGGGAAATGGTGACAATTGAAAATGAGCATGGTTAAAACAGCACAGGTTAATTGAGCCCAATTATATTTCTTCTTTTGACAGGGTCACTAGATCAGGACAAGGTTGTAGATACACTTTACGTAGGCTTCAGATATTAAGTCAAGTATAGTCAACACAAATGTAGCAAGAGGTCAGGCATCTAAAAGAAAAAGAGTCAACCTAAAGAGGTACCAGGTCTCTATTCGCTGGGATTCTTTGAGCAAAAGTTTGATAGCCACTGATGGGAATGTCATAGAGGGATTCAGGTGTGGATTAGACTAGATGTCCTATGCAGTCATTTCAAACTCTAAGACTCTGTTTTCCTTTGGTTCTCAGTCATTTTTTGCCCCATTTATCTCTACTTGGAAAAATTCCATATTTAAGGTGGGCTATAGTACTTTACTCATGTTATATTAATGGAGACTTTGAGGAGGAAAAGGGCATTAAATAGAAAGTTACATCAATAAGCTTCATTTGGGGACTGGATTTTAGGGATATTGGCTAAATTTATACAGGAGCTGGGCTGAAAGGCAGGAGCTATTCTATGTCTGTCCATTTGCCCATCCATGCATCTGTCCATCCATCCATCCATCTGTCCGTCCATCCATCCATCCATCCATCCATCCATCCATCCATCCATCCATCCATCCATCCATCCATCCATCCATCCATCCATCCATTCATCTATCATCATCTAGGTAGCACATTGATTAGAGCACCGGCCCTGAAGTTGGGAGGACCTGAGTTCAAATATGACCTCAGACACTTACTAATTGTGTGACCCTGGGCAAATCACTTAATCCCAATTTCCTTAAAAAATCCCAAACATCTGGGATCATTTCTAGTTATCTTGATGTGTATCTTCCCACTGGATGCAGACGGCTCTGGAAGAGAGTGAGGTTGGTAAGCCCACCCCCACTTAAATCCAATTCAGTGCAAGTCATGACATTACTCCAACATCATGGTCCTCTTTGAGAATTAAGGACAAACAACAACAATAACAATATCTATCTGTCTGCCAGCTATCATCTATCTATCCATTTACATGGAATGAATTTAAGTGCACATGGAGCATTTATTTATCTATTTCTCTTAAAAAATAAGACGAATGAGGGACAAGAGCCTGGGATCCAGTGTTACCATACCTGGGCTCTTCTGCAAACTCTTTTGCCAGTCATATTGTGATTATGTGAACTTAGGCAAGTGAGAAATTCTCTGTCTTGATTTCCTCATATGTCAAACATAAATAATAAATAGGATCCTAGCAACCTCACTGGCTTTTTGTTTTACATAAGATTTTAAAATATGGATGCAGTTTGGAAAAAGTTTTTCTTTCTTTTTGAAGCACTATACGAATGAACTATATAATAATAATAAGGATGCTTACTCCAACATTAGTTTGGCTCTGCTGACAAATACTGACAATATGACTTTGTAGTTCTCAAAGCACATCCCCTTCTTACTTTTAAAATTTTGTCTTCTGAGGGAAATAGGATAGATATTAATATCCCAATTCACAGGTGGGTAAACTGAGATTCAGAGAGGTTGTGAGTTGTTCAAGATCATTCATATAAGACTAATATTCAGGCCTTATTACTCGTGACTGGTTCTCTTTTCACTTACTATACCCCCCTCACCACACTGCTTCTCAGATTGCTAAATTATAGTCAGTCCTTCTGTATATACATGGCTTAGCTATCCCTTGACAAGTTCAAACCACAACTACCAGAACAAAACTAATACATCAGAACAACACAAAGCACTTTGCCTTATTTTTCTGCATAATCACAGCGTATGTTGTTTGGCTATGTTCCACTTGATTGCACTTGGCAGATATTGCATTTTTTAAACAAATTGAAGGTTTGTGGTAACCCTCTGTTGAGCAAGTTTATGGTGCCATTTTCCCAACAGCATGTTCTCACATCATGTCTCTGTGTCACATTTTTGTAATTCTCATGATATTTCAAACTTTTTCATCATTATTATATTTCTTATAGTGATCTGTGATTATAGTTATCTTGGATGTTACTATTATAATTGTTTTGGGGCACCATAAACCATGTCCATTTAAGACAGTGAACTTAATCCATAAATATTGTATGTGTTCTGACTGTTCCACTGACTGGCCACCCCTGTCTCTCTCACTCTTCTCGGGCCTATTTCCTGAGACACAACAATATTGAAATCATGCCAATTAATTACCCTACAACAACTTCTTCAAGTGAAAGGAAGGAATCAACAAGGCAGATTTCATTGTTGTCTTAAGAAATTGCTACAGTGGGACAGCTATTTGGTGCAGTGGACAGAGCACTGGCCCTGGAGTCAGGAGGACCTGAGTTCAAATCCAGCCTCAGACACTTGAAACTTTCTAGCTGTGTGACCCTGGGTAAGTCACTTAAACCCAATTGCCTCACTAAAAAAGAAGAAAGAATTTGCTAAAGCTATCCTAACCTTCACCAACCACCACTCTGATCTGTCAGCAATCAACATGGAAGCAAGACCCTCCATCAGCAAAAAGATTATGATACACTGAAGACTCAGATGATGGCTAGCATTTTTAGCAATGAAATATTTTTTAAATTAAGGTATGTGCACTTTTTAGACACAATACTATAATACACTTAAAAGATGACAGTATTGCATAAACATAACTTTTATAGGCACTGAAAAAACAAAAAATTGGTGTGACACATTTGCTGCAGTGGTCTGGAATTGAACCTACAATGTCCATAAGGTATGCCTGCATTTAGAATTTCTTAATGTCTGTGTGTGTGCATGTGTATGAGAGAGAGAGAGAGAGAGAGAGAGAGAGAGAGAGAGAGAGAGAGAGAGAGAGAGAGAGAGAGAGAGAAGGAGAGAGAGAGAAGGAGAGAGAGAATGGGGAGGGAGGGAGAGAGGAGAGAGAAAGATCCTAGCCCAGAGCAGCCTCTTTACTTAAACTACCTGGGGTTATTGCCTTAGTTATCTTTTGCTTTATTAGTACAGACTTGGTCGGAGATAGCACTTTATTTCATGTATAAACAACTGGAAAACTTCAATATAATATAGTTAAAAAGCTTCTCTCTATCCATTTGATAACAAGTGCTCTCCTTCCATAAGGAATATGAGAGAAGAATAACTACCTTGCCATATCTCTTTGTGCCTCGGGAACAAAAATGACCTGCCTGCCAACACCCATTGTGAATGGAGGCAGTACTTGGAACACTTAGAGTCTTCAATTTACTCCTCTTTTCTCCACAATTCACTTACACAGTTTGAAGCATTTTGTATATTCTGTCCAACTGCTGCCTGTAAAAGTGATTAAGAAACTCACAAAATATATTCTCTGTCCCTTTCCTAAAGATGCATACATTCATTAAGATGGATGTTAAAGGAAAGCCATATTATGGCTAATTTCAGGCAGCCTAGTGATGAGGTTTAGATGAAAGTAGTACCTCACAAAGAAATACATACACAAATACATCCATGTATATGTCACACACATATTTTTCTTAATGTGCCCCAATGAACATGATCACAGTATTCCAACTTAAGTCAACAATTCACCCAACATATTTTAAGTGCCTCAAATGTGCCAAGCTCTGAGATTGGCATTGTAAATGAAAAGAAAAAATAACAAAACAGTTACTATTCACAAAGAGTAGGATCACAGGAGCAGAGATTTATACTCTGCTCATGTCACAAAGCAAGCTATTGATTGACCAAAATCTGTTCATACCAGCTCTCTATCACATGGTCAAAAGAAAAAAAATAATCATGTTGAAATGCTTTAGTAGTAATTAATTGATAGTTACAGAGTAAAACCTGTGTACTAGACTGGTGTTAGGATGGGTAAGTTAATCCAGGCTGGTGTTAAGGAAGCCCTGAGTGGGTTACAAAGAAATAGAACCTAGAGTTTCTGCCTTCAAATAGTCTATAGTCAATGAGATAAAGGAGGATGGACACATGTCTAAGAATACGTGGAATCAAATATAAGATATGTCATATGACAGTTCTTGAGGAGTTCAGCATTTAAAGAGATCCCTTCCTACCTTTCCAGTCTTCTTAGCCCTGACTCCCCTCAATGTACTCTGAGATCCAATGACACTGACCTCCTTTTCCTTGCTCAAGGTATTCCATCTCCTGACTCCAGGCATGTTTAGGGGCTGTCCTCATGCCTGGAAACCTCTCCCTCCTTGAAGAGGCAATTAGACCAATCACAAGGTCAATGCAAGTCTATAGTGATACTCAACCAACTTCAATGCTGGCTGTTGCCTCTAGGATAAAATATAAACTCTTCTGTTTAACTTTAACTTTAATAGCCTTATACAACCTGGCCCCATTCAATCTTTCTAGCCTCACTTGGAAATGGACATCACTTCGCCTTCCATATTCTGCTATCTAGGCAAACTGGCCTTCTCTCTGTTTCTCACTCAGGGCTCTCTATCTCCTTTTCCTCATGCCTGGAATGCCCTTCCTTCCTATTGCTTCTTCATAGCTTTTCTTCCTTCCTTTAAGATGCAGCTCAGGCAACATCTATATGAATCTTTTCCCAGTACTCCCCAACTGCTAGCATCCTCCTTCCCATAATATCTTGTATTGAACTACTTTGTATGCATTGGAATATATTCAATGTACTTTAATGAAGCATGTGTCTTTATATGCACTTTATATGTGTCCCCCATTAAAATGTCAGCTCCTTGGGAGCAGGGATTATTTCATTCCCTATACTTGTGATTCTAGCCCTTAGCACAGTGCCTGAAACATAGCAAGCACTTAAAACTACTTGTTGAAGATTCACTGATTGATATTCTATGCAAAAATCTGTAAAAGGAGAAATAAGATCTGGTGACCAATTGTCTATGGTGAGATGAAAGGAAATGAGAATGAAGTTTTAAGCATGGTTGATTAGGAGAATCTTGGCAAAATTTGCAAGAATTGGGAACTCAAGAGGAAGAGGTAATTCTTGGGGAAATATGATGAGTTTAGTTTTATTCACGCTAAGTTTGAGGTTGCATCAGAGTTGTGGTTGTTCAGTCATTTTTCAGATGTGTCCAACTCTGTGACCCTATTTAGGGTTTTATTTGCAAAGACTCTGGAGTGGTTTGCCATTTCCTTCTCCAGCTCATTTTACAGATGAGGAACAGAGGCAAACAGGGTTAAGTGATTTGCCCAGGATCACACAGCTAGTGAGTGTCTGAGGCCATATTTGAACTCAGGAAGATGAATCTTCCTAACTCCAGGCCCAGCACACTTAATCCACTGCACCACCTAGCTGCCCCCTAGTTGATGGCCTTAGAAGATGAGAGACTAAAGCTCAGTAGATGGCTTGGAAATAGAGATTGGGATATGGAGTTATCTGTATAGAAGTGACACTTGAATTCACAAGGGTGGCTATGGTTTCTGAAAGAGAAAATATAGAAAAACAGAGGGATAAGTACTAAATTATGGAAATATCCATGCTCGGGGTCACAAAGAGACAAAGAAATGATCAGAGAAAAAGAGAAAGAGACAGAGAGACACACAGAGACACACAGAGAGACTGAGAGAGACAGAGAGAGAAAGACACACATACACACACACACAGAACCAGTTTAATGCAATATACCAAAAAAAGATGAAAGGTGAGAGATTTGATCAGTGTTGTCAGAGGCTACAAATGGGTCAAGGAGAATCCGAACCAAGAAAAGGCAATTATTATATCATTTTAATCCAGAAATATACATGTAAAATTTGACTGGGCTTAAAAGAAAACAAAAACTATAAAAAAGCAACAATATGTGTAGAATTTCATCCCCATTGGGTACAGACACGTTTCATCTGACAAATGACCAGATATAATTTAAGGGTAAACCTAATTTCATATTGTTCCTGATAATTCTTCATATCGATTTATATATAATATGTTATTAGTATTTCATCCTAGGCTTTCCAAATAAATCTTTTCCCTTCAATTTATTAAAGACAAAAAGGTCAGATAAGAAAATGAAACCATCTGTTTGCACATGCTAAAACAACTTTGGAGGATGGCCTGCTCATCTAATTAAAAGAGTTGTTTCGAAATGTTCACCGAAGTTCAAAAATCTGATTCATAAAGTTTGCATATGAAACTCCGATTGGAAATTATTGTTTTCAAGTTTAGCAAAATACTATCCAGTTTTTATTTTATTTTTTACCTTGGGTTTTTAATATATTTCAAAAGTATGAATATATTCTGCTTTAGCACTTTCCTTTCTTCTTGAGTTGCTTACTGATTAATCAGCTGTTTCATATAGCCAGTGTTTGTCACAATAATATAGAAACCATTCTGTTCTTTACAAATGACCTGCTCTAGACAAAGGCAATTTTTATACTCTATTGCTGTTGAGTCTTGGCTACTTCCAACAAAGAATAATCTATTGTCTCCGACCAATCCTGCCATTTATGAGCCTGGGCTTAGTTTACAAGCCTTGTATGAAAGTGTTTTGATGTTGTCTTTTTTGGAATTAAATGGATTCCTTCTCATGCTCTCTGGTAGTGGACTTACCTAAATTCTTATACCCTAGCTTCAGTTTTCATCTTGATTCATAGTGATGATAACAGAGTTGACATTCAATAGATACCCATGAATAATTATCGATTTAATATAATTTCAAGTTACATAATACTTCAGGTATCTAGAATTTCTTTATCAAGGCTACTGCCTCCACTGATACAGGTTGCACTCTTCCATAAATTGACACATAGTCTTCAAGATTTTTTGGATCCTCTCCTTCTTCCCCTTTTCTTTCTGTTTGATCTCATCAGACATTTCACATTTATCTCTATGCAGTCTGCATGTCCAGCCCTCATCTCTGTCTTGTATTCTGTCTCACATCTTCAACTATCTGTTGGACATTTCCACCTGGATTTCCAACAGATGTCACAGGTTCGATGTGTCCAAAACATAGTTCATCATTCTCCTGGCCCTGAAACTCATCCCTACCTCATAACTTCCCTATTTCTGGTAAGGGCACCACCATTCTAGTCACAGGGTAAAAATCTAGGCTTAATCTTTGGCTCCTCACTTTTGTTCACTCCCTTTTATCCAATTACATGTCACACGCTGAATCTATTTCTCTCCTGTCTTCTTTCCATTCACTTTACTACTACCCTACTTCTGGTCCTCCTCCCCCTCCTCCTCCTTCTTTTCTCCCTCTTTCCCTCTCTCCCTCTCTCTCTTTATTACTATATCCTCCTAATTAGTCTTTCTGTATCCAGTCCCTCTGATTTCTAAACCATGCTCTACCTAGCTGACAAAATAATATTGGAACACAAATCTGACCAGGCCACTTCACTGTTTAAGAAGCTTTAGTAGCTTGTTACTGCCTCAAGGATAAAACATAAATTCATTTGTTTGACATTCAAGGCACTACGTCATCATATTTCTACCTTATTTTCCAGGCTGATGACATATTTCATGCATTCTAAGCCCCAGTACCCATTTTTACCTTAACCAACTAAACAGGCATCACATTATAGATTTCCATTAAGGAAGTGGTATATATGACTATGAGTCCCAGCTCCTAGTGTCATCTCAAGGCAGATGACTCCAAGGTGTGCGCTCTCTCTCTCTCTCTCTCTCTCTCTCTCTCTCTCTCTCTCTCTCCTTTTAACAGGGTTTTGTTTATTTGTTTTAGTGGGGCAATGAGGGTTAAGTGACTTACCCAGGCAGCTAGTGTTAAGTATCTGAGGTCGGATTTGAACTCAGGTCCTCCTGAATTCAGTACACCACCTAGCTAACCCCCCCCCCCTTTTCTAAGCTCCAGATGTTTAATTTCACCTTCCTGCTGGACACTTTCATTTGGATACCAGGGTATTAAGCATATCCTAAACTTATAAAAATTTTGACTTTAGATAACAAACCAAAAGGATAAAGCCATTAGAGCAGAGTATAAGTAGGAATGCATTTAACTCTCAAAGGGGTAGCAGTAAAGCATTTTGATCAGCTGGACAGAAGTTATATAAAATTTTCTAAAAAAAAAAGGAATATAACAATTATGACTACATTGACTGCTGTTTTCCACAGTAAGTTCAAATGCATTTTATTCCCCAGTGGTTGGCTGCAGAAAATATTTACACACGTTGGCCATCTGTGGTTCTGTCACTTATTCTAAGAGACAAAACTGGAAATATTTTTTTAAAATTGTGAATGGCAAAAAACACTTAATAGGTGAAAAATATTTTGTTTTTTTTTTAAACCATGTAAATAAGTTGTGTTTTAGGCCCTCTTTAATTGGACACAACCTTAACCTAGCTGGCCTTATGTCAGATAGCTCTTTCATGTACTTGCTACTTTGCTGACTCCATGCCTTCATTCACTGATATTCCCCAAGCCTATTCTGCTCATCTTCCACACCTCCCTCCCCTTATTTTCACCTCAAAAATTCCAACTCATACTTTGTGACTTAGCACACTAGTCCCTCCTCTTCCCTAACCCTCCCAGCTGAACATTTCTTTTTTTCTGTAGATCTTACATATGTCATCCTCACATGATGTTTTGCTATTTTTTATATATATGCAATTCTCCCACTAATAACAATTTTACAATTTACAAACTGCTTTCTTCACAAGAAGCCTGTGAGACCGGTAGTTCAAGTTTCATCTTCATTTTATAGTTGAGGGACCTGAGACTGAGAGAGGTTAAGTTGGTTGCCAGGCTACTAAGTGGTAGTCAGAATTTGAATGCAGGTTTTTTTTTTGAAAGCTTAGTACTCTTTACCCTGTGCCATGACATGTCCCCTAATAGGTTTAATGGCAAGGATTGTTCTTTTTTTTTTAAGCTTCTTCCACCCTTGTTATTAGGACAGTGTTCTACAGAATGGGGAATTAATAAATGCTTATTGAAAATGCATTCTGTTATATGTTATAGAGTTCAAAGAAAATTCAGATGTCATCTGGAAAGTATCATTTTATGGATGAAGAAACTGAGGCATGGTGAGGTTAAAAGGATTGATCCAAGGTTACACAACTAATTAATGGTAGAACCCAGGCTGGAGTCTGGGTGTATCAGTTTCCAGTTGCTTACTTTCAACTTTCATTCTTACCCTGAGTTCTCAGAATTCAGGTTACTGCTTTCATTACAGTGGAAAAATTATTATAATTATAACAACTTCAGGAGATATTAAAATGTTCTTTTCAGACAATAATTTTAAAACTTCTCCCTCTCATCCTTATTCTATTTAGCTCACATTCTCTAATGGTATCTACCATTTTGTTTAGCCATCATTTCTCATATTTTCCCCAACTGTAGTGCAGTCATAGTTATGCTAGACCCAGAAGCCAAAAGGCCAATAATCTAAATGAAATAGATTTAGGATGAAATAAACATGGGAGACAAAGAGGTCTTGAATATCTAGCACTGAGTTAAAGTTTAACATTTATCAGGAATACACTTTATGTAATAAAGGTTATCCCTTCACTTTATATGCTAAAGGTTTTAAAACTTACTAATTCCACATACCTTCAGAAATCCTTAAATGAGAAAATCAGAATATTGATGGTATTCTAAAAACATGAATTTTAATAACCAACTACATTTTGAAAACTCTACTATGAAAAAGTGAGCTATACTTTTTCACCTTTAAGAGCAAAATATCACAAATAATTTCATTCATATAGAAATTAATAGATCATTTCACATACTCTGAATGCTCATTGTTCATACTCCCATGCCTAGTTTATGTATATGTAACAAAATGCTAGTTTAGTTTTCAGAAGTAAATCAGGCCTGAAACTAATGAGAATTTTAGCATTCTCTGTATGTTTCTAAAATTTAGTCAACGGTGATTTCTAATTAATTAAAATTATGTCCAAGTTATCCAATTTAGCAATACTTGATACCAGTTGGTTGTTTTTTAATAGATCAGAACCATATAAAAACTGAGAAAAAGTCATTAGCCCTAGGAATTGTTAGATACATATTCTTACATACATATGCTCAACTTCTTCCTTGGCTGCCCCTGCTCCCTAAGCTCAATCTTAAAACAACAACAACAACAACAACACCCCCAAAATCATTTATTGAATGCTGAGTGTAAGTATTTCCAAAGCTCCATTTCATAGTAAGAAACAGCTTTATCATAACAGCTTTGGGAATCATAAACTTTGGAAACACTACATTAGTTAATAATCACCTTATATCAATTAACTTTCTCATAAAATCTGGCCTAGAAGACTTTCATCTATGAAATTTGATGCTTGTTGAGAAGCATCTCAATGGCATCATGGATAGAACACTGGCCTGACATTAAGAAGACCTGACTTCAAATCTAGCCTCAGACACTTATGAGCTGTGTGACCATAGGTATGTCACTGCTTTGCTTCAGTTTCCTCAACTGAAAAATGGGGATAATAATACCAACATACATCTCAAGATTACTGTTATGATTAAATGCAATAATAACACTGCAAAAATGTTTACCACAATGTCTGGCAATAATAAGTGATTAATAGATGTTTGTTTCCTTCCTTCCAAAAAAAGTATAAAGCATCAACAAATGAAACTATATGTACTCTTTAAGCTAATTCTTCAATATACTATTTATTCTCCTTTCACAATCTCCAATTTCTTTTTCCCATAAATTTTTTCTAACTACTAACCTAATTCTGGGTAGAAAAAGGAACACATATGGGATTCTAGACCTCTGATTTCATCAACTTAGGGAATACCAGTTGTCTTCTTTCACTGATTCAGACACATAATCTATAATTTTAAAGAGTTTTAAGGTTAAGTAGCCACAGTGACACCAAAAGCACATATCAGGGGGAACACTTGAAACTGGTTCATCCTGATTCTGAGGCCTGGTTTCTAAACATTATATCTGACCCAATGATACATTTGTTTTGGCTCGGGGCAATGAGGGTTAAGTGACTTGCCCATGGTCACACAGCTAGTAAATGTCAATTGTCTGAGTCTGGATTTGAACTCAGGTCCTCCTGACTCCAGGGCTGGTGCTCTATCCACTGTGCCATCTCGCTGTCCCTTATACATCATATCATCCCATCACTCTATAAACCTCATTCTGAGATTCCACTTTGAACCCACTCAGGTTTGGGCAAAAGCAGATAGAAACATATAGCTTCTTGAGAGTCACCATAGCTTCATAGACCCTCAGAGTAGAACCTAATATTAGACATTAACTAGTCCAATCTGTCACAACTGTCCAAGAAGAGCGGTTAGTAAAATGAAGATTTCCAGTGCTCAAGAGATTGTCACCTCTCAAGGCACAATCACTTTTTGACATTTAACTACAATTTCCACCCACTGTCCCTAATTTTGCTTTATTGGACCAAATTTAAATCTCCTTCTATATAACAGCTCACCAGATACTTAAATAAAACAATCCTGTTCCCCCAAGTGTGCCCCTCTTCGAGAATTCTCTTTTCTAGGCCAAACAGCTTCCATTCTTTCAACTAATCTTTATATGGCATGGTCTTTAATGCTCTCACCATTCTGCTTACCCTCCTCTAGATACATATCAGTTTATCAGTGGCCTTACTTAATGTAATACCCAGAACTGAACATAAAACTCTAGATGTAATCTGACCAGGGCAGGGATTGGTAGGAATACCATTTTTCTTATTCTGGGCACTAAGCTTATATTGAAAAATCTATGTTTTTGTTAAAATTTTGACTCCTATGTAACACTGCTGATGCACAGTAATCTTTTGGTATACTAAAATTCCTAAGGTTGTTTCCCATGAACTGTTTCCTAGTCATGTCTCTTCCTTGTCCAGTTGATTTTTTGAACCTAAGCGTAGGACTTCAGATTTGTTTCTAAGAAAATTTATTGTATTGGTGTATTGTTCTAGCCTCTTGAAATAATTTTGTAATTATGTAATTACATAGTTATATAATCTAATTCTATAATCCAAAAGGTTATCTATCCTTTCTATTTTGAATTCATCAGTAAATTTATGTCTTTATACAAGTCATTTAGGAAAATGTTGAAAAGGGTAAGGTCAAGAACCAAGCACAAGACAGTGGGAAAGAGCACTCAACTTTGAGTAAGGTAAAATGTGCTTAGCTGTGTGATCATGGACAAGTCATCTAACTTCATTGAGCCTCAGATTTTTCATTTATAAGATGAGTACCACGCTATTTGTACTATCTACCTTACAGGATTGTTCAAGAAAATCACTTTGTATACCTGAAAGTACTATACACATATAAATGATTAATATTATTATCTAAGGTAAGATGTCTCACCGAAAATCTTCTAGTATAGACTGGGTGGCCCCTTTTGGATGCTATTATAAAGGCAATTCATGCTTTAGTTTTGAGTGGGCTTTATGATTGTCCCTTCAAATTCTGATTCTGTGATCTCCAGGTAGACCAGAAAGAAAGTTTATGAAGGGTATATTCATATTTCAAGGATTATCCCAATTTCTCTCTAAATTGTCTAGAAACAATTAATAATATTCTTTCATTTTATTTCTACAAATTAAAATAAGTAAAAAAGAAATACATTTTTTCAGCAAAAATTTATATTCAGTCTATTATATGTGTGTGCATACATGCATCCTTTATCCCAAAGAAGCAAACCATTATCGAATAATCATAATTTTACTCCTTTCCTATTCTCAGTTATTAACTACATGATAAACACAAGAGAAAAAGAAAACATCTTTGGAAAGAACCCAAGACACTAAAATGTAGCTTAGTTCCCTGGTTCTAGGGGTGGCCAGCCAGATAATTATAATTGAATGAGCTTTGGAAGGTGAGAGATTTTAAATGCCTTAACTACTAACAACAAGTTTTCCCAGAAGCAAAGGTGCCAATACGTATATGTGCATATATACCTTATAGTTGTAATCCAAGTTCTAGAAAAGTAAAGTTAATGGAGAATCTTCAAAGAAGAGAAAGGTTTTGTTCATTTACTAGGTGTTCAGGGTTTTTGTCCAATTACTTAAAATGCTAATAAAACAGAATCCGATTATAATGCTGATGCCAGGAGTCAAGGAAAACAATCACCATATAGACTATTTTATTTTTTTTTTTTTGGTGAGGCAATTGAGGTTAAGTGACTTGCCCAGGGTCACACAGCTAGTAAGTGTTAAGTGTCTGAGGCCGGATTTGAACTCAGGTACTCCTGACTCCAGGGCCAGTGCTCTATCCACTGCGCCACCTAGCTGCCCCTATAGACTATTTTATAATGAGAGAAATTCCCTATTTACTCTAAACAGGAGCATGGACTGAGCTACAATATAATATAATATGGATCATGACAAACAATTTTGTAAAGGGGTGTAATTGTAATGACTAGCCTTTAAGTGTGCTAATTTATTGATAATATTGTAAATTTTTATTTTCCCTCCGATTTGTAAAATTTCACATCTTTCTGGTTATTAGTTAGAATTATTATTATTAACATTTCCAATTAATCATTATTAGTTGTAAACACTAGCAAAGCATCTCCTATAAGACATTCAGCTATAAGACCTATAAGACCCAGCTTCTTCCACAATTCACTCACAATACACAAACCAGGTGTCTTTCTTTTCATTGTGGTGGGGAACAAGCTTCAAATAAGTCAGGACAGGATAAGTGTTTTTGATGTCAAAGCTGTTAAATTTGTTATGCATGGAGTAAGCAATGCACTGGACAAGATTTTTTTTTTTTTTTTTTTTTTTTAGTGAGGCAATTGGGGTTAAGTGACTTTCCCAGGGTCACACAACTAGTAAGTGTCAAGTATCTGAGGCCGGATTTGAACTCAGGTACTTCTGACTCCAGGGCCGGTGCTCTATCCACTGTGCCACCTAGCTGCCCCTGGACAACATTTTTAAAAGCACATTCCCATCTTGTTTATATGTCTTAGCCCTTTTTCTTCCACCAACATCTTTGTTTAAAGCCCATTCTCTGGGTGCTCTGCCTACATATCTTGACTACTCAGGGTCACCTGTGAAGCAGAAATTGGGTACCATACAATCATATGTTAAATACAAGTCATGGCTCCGCTAAGGGTGGATTTGCTTTCCTGCTCCTTTTTCTTTCTTGATACAAGTAGAGGAACTTGACTAATTGATGCAATTTCCATGGCCATGTCTTTGGTGGCAATCACAAATGGTTTCAAGGTATGAAACAGGTGTTCTCCCATGGTTCAGTGAACAAAATGGGGAGCAAAGCCATTCCTAATGTCACCTGTATATGATGGATTCCAGGATTGCAGGTTTCTAATGAAGAATACCTTCAGTCCTGCAGTGGGCAAAATTCCATCTGGTTTGTAAATCTTAAAGTAATTTATAAAGTGACAGTGCTTTATTTCTTCAGTGCTGAGTAAAAGTTTTATAGGCTGTTATAAGACTATTGAACTAGGAGTCAAAATTGCCTATGTACTGTAATGTTACCAGAAAATTAGATATGAACTGGTCAAACCAAGATAATTAGGGAAGTAACTGATATTTTAATATTTAATTTAGTTCATACCTTTTTATATTACCATGAATGTAAACAATAAGTGAAGCCTGTATGATACCTCACCAAATACTATACACACATTTGTTGTTGGTCATTTCAGTCATGTCTGACTCTTTGTGACCCCATTTGGGTTTTTCTTTCTTTCTTTCTTTCTTTCTTTCTTTCTTTCTTTCTTTCTTTCTTTCTTTCTTTCTTTCTTTCTTTCTTTCTTTCTTTCTTTCTTTCTTTCTTCCTGAGACAATTGGGGTTAAGTGACTTGCCCAGGGTCACACAGATAGTAAGTGTTAAGTGTCAGAGGCCGGATTTGAACTCAGGTCCTCCTGAATCCAGGGCCCTTGCTCTATCCACTGCGCCATCTAGCTGCCCCTGGGGTTTTCTTGGTAAAGATCCTGGGGTGATTTGCCATTTCCTTCTCCAGCTCATTCTACAGATAAGCAAACTAAGGCAAACAGCATTAAGTGACTTGCCCAGGATCACATAGCTAGTAAGCATCCGAGATAAGATTTTAAATCAGGAAGACTCACCAATTCCAAGCCTAGTGTTCTATTCACTGTGCCACCTATCTGCCTACACACACACACACACACACACACACAGATATAGATAGCATATTCCCAATCACATATAATATTATATAATTGTATATAATACTGCTAATAATGTAATTTAATAATGTTAATAATACATATAGTTATTATACATATTTCTGCAAATATCTGTATTTATCTACTATCATTTTATCTCTATCTACTATCTGTTTATCCATTCATCCATCCATCCATCTATACATTCATCCATCCATCCATCCATCCATCCATCCATCCATCCATCCATCCATCCATCCATCTGCTACTGTAGCCCACTATCCAGACCCAGTGAGGACTGTGTAAAAGCCAACTTAAGCAATGAGCTGACCAGAATACGTATTGTTCTGTTAGTGCCTTTCTGCACACAGGGAGAAGCATTTGTTGATGTTTTCTCTTCCTCTTAATGTTGTCACTTAAATACTGATAATTAAGCACATTGGAGGTGGTGTACAGTCAGAAAAAGACATAGAACCACTTGTCTCACAAATCAAACATAAAATATGCCACCCCATTTCCAATGAAGCTGGAACAATTCTGTTATTTAAGCAATAGTAAAAATCATTTCAAAATTCTTTTCTTCTGCCTTATGAACCACACACAGCATCAAATGCCTTGAACCAACAATGATATTCATTTGCATATAAAGTTGGCATATGCCTTAAAATAATCCTGCAAATAAATACTGTTTTCCATGCCAGAGTGCCACTGCTTCCTATTTGGCTTGTGTTCTCTTCCACTTTGCTTGGACATCCTCAGTAAATTACATGGAAAGTGGTCAAACCAGGGCAATTTAAGAAATCACAAATATATCTATATCTATATCTATATCTATATCTATATCTATATCTATATCTACATCTATATCTATATCTATATCTATATCTATATCTATATCTATATCTATATCTATATCTATATCTATATCTATATCTATATCTATATCTATATCTATATCTATATCTATATCTATATCTATAATCTTTCTATCTATCTATCTATCTATCTATCTATCTATCTATCTATCTATCTATCTATCTATCTATCTACCATGATTACTTTTGTCATATTCCCATGAATATGAGAGAGATCTCATGGGATGACTGAAATACAGGCTGTTATATTGTTTGCTGCAGCTCAGAGGTTGCTTTTTTCTTATGTTGAAATCAGAAAGGAGGAGGGGTTAACCTTGAAGGGGAAGGACTAAAGCTATTAAGTATGGATGGGGGTCAATGAATATTTTTCAAGGCAAACATTTCTGAGATTTTAGCAAAGTTACATGATAAACCAATTCAGTTGGCTAGCTCTAGTCTTGTTTCTGGAGATCCCGAGATTCTCTCTTGTAGCAGTGGGTGAGGAAAAAAAGGGGGATGTTGGTATAAACACAAATACTAAATGCCACTTCTTTCTTCTATGCTTTTCCTGATCCAGAAGGAAAAGCAAACCAACGACTAAGGGTATCATACTTGAATTTTACTGTGAGGAAAATACTAGCACCATAAACTAGTAACAAAGCCTGCAATAAACATTGGGCACTGGCTGGCAATTTTTAGTTTTATGACCCAAAATCCCAAATCAGTGGGAAGGCAATTCTATACAAAACAAACAAGGTGTGGACGTAGGAGAAGGAAATCAGGCTTCTTGACTTTCACTCTGGGAGCTCTGAGATGGCTGTGGTTGCTCAGTTACCAATATATGACTGTCTCCTTTATTGAGGATGGAGGTGAAAGTAGTAATCCAGCCAATATTTCCTTATCAGGGACTCTGGTTACACATCAAATCATATGCTGTCTTTTCCAATTTATGAAAGGGGCATACTGTAAAAATAGTTTTCAAATATGACCTTTAACAAAACAAACTCTTAGAAAACCAAGTTTTTGTTTTTTCTTTTTCTTTTTTTTTTCCCTGAGTCTGTGAACATCTCTTGCCTCCAGGTGGTGGTATTGGATATGCTGATATGTATCCCCACTGATCTTGATGCTGGACTACAACGCACTGGGAGGATGCAAAGCAGGGGTTGCTGTAGCCTGTCATTCTGTGCTGTCTGTTTCTCTAGGTACTTGACTATGCTCCAAATCACAACCAGAACAGGGGACACCTTTTGACACCTGGACAGCCCTTTTTGATTCATACTTCAAAAAAGCAATTTTTGCCTTTCTTTCTCTTCATTTCGAGTTCTGTGTGCATTTTTAAAAGATCATAGATTTATTTAAAAATAAATCTATTTACTTGTTTTATATGCATTTATAATCTTCCACCAACCCCCCCCTTCCAACCAAAAATAAAACAAAAAAATCCTCATTATAAAATCGCAAAGTATAGCAAAACAGATGTCCACTTTGGCTATGTTCAAAAATGCAAGTCTCTGTGTTTTAATTATATCACCTTTCAAGAAGGAGGTGAATGGTGTGTTTCATCTTCAGTCTTCTAGACTTAGGTTTTTTTATTGCATTTAAGATAATAGCTTTAAAGCTGGAAGCCTCCGTGGAGGTGATCTAAACCAAGTTTTTTAGCTTTTTTGTTATAGTCTTCTTTGGCTGGCTGAAGTCTATGGGACGTCCAGAATAATGCTTTCAAATGCATAAAGTAAAATGCACAGGATTACAAAGGAAACCAATCAATTGAAATAGTTGTCCAAATAACTAAAACTCCAAGTTAAGAATCCCTGACCTATGCCAAACTTCACATGACATAGTTGAGGAAAATGAGGGCTGGAGCAGGTGAGTGATTTGTTCAGTCAAGGTAGTGTCCGAGTCAGAAATGTAACACATGTCCTCTGCCTCCAGAATCACCTTTCTTTTCAGTTCACCACATTTGTAGCCAGCATGGGATGTTAGTGAAAGATACCCCAATCTAGATCAAAGGAATGCCCATCAATTGGGGTATGGCTAAACAAGCTGTGGTATATGATGATGATGGAATATTATTGTGCTATAAGAAAATGACAAGCAGGATGACTTTAGAAAGGCCTGGAAAGACATATGAACTGGCATATAGTGAAGTGAGCAGAACCAAGAGAACATTGTGCACAGTGACAGCAACATTGTTTGATGAAGTACTATGAACGACTTAACTATTCTCAGCAAAACAATAATCGAAAACAATCCCAAAGGACTAATGATAAAGCATACTCTCCACCTTCAAAGAAAGAACTGATATTGATGGAACACAGACTTTCTTTCATTTTTTTCTTTAAATCAAGTTTTCTTATACAAAATTACTAATATGGAAATATCGTACAATATTGCACATGTATAACCTATATCTGTTTACCACCTCAAGGAGGGGGGGGGGAAGGGAAGCAGGAATAGGATTTGGAACTCAAAACTTAATAAATATTTATTATTACTTTTAAAAAAGAAAGTTATACCAATCTACTGATTCCAAGAGTCTTTCTTAAGTGAGATCTTGCTGATGAGTAAGCAAATATGATAATTAAGTTTCAATGATAAAGGGCCAGAAGATTTTTTTTTAAACTGAATCATACTATTTGGAATTCTTTCTGGGATTAACAGTATCAGAACTCCTGTGCAAGTCACTTCACATCATTTTGTCTGCTTGTATCTGAAAACTTATCAGGAGTAACACTATTGAGTCTTCCTGCTGCAGGCTTCTTTAACACCGCACCTCATTTCCTTCTGCTGTCATTTTCATTCAAAGTTAAAGTGAGGTGAGTTTTGCTATATGTAATGAGTAGGAAAGAGCTAGAAAGAAGCATTTGAAAAGTCAGGTAGAGAATAGAAGCCCAAGGTGAATATGGGCCTTGACCCCACTCCAGCTGCATCATTCATATTTTAATTATAGAATTCTTTTTATTGGATATTGCAATTCATTTTGGAGTGTTCTATTGCCTCTAACTGGATTAGTGACATTTCCCATTCCTATTCAGCCCATATCTATCAGATGAACATACTTACATTGATGGTGAGCTATCTTAAAGTTAGGTACAGACCTTGGATTTTAACATATTCATGAAGGAGTACATTTAACTGCATTGCATATTACCCTTCCTGAAACCATAGTTAGACCATGAATATAAATAAAGTCTTTTTAAAAATTATAAAGGCATAAGGATAATCATATAGAATGAATGACATCATGGAACCCACTGCATATCTATTAATAGATAAGATTTAAGGAACTAATGGCTGTTTTTTGGATAACTATTTAAAGTCTAAGGGGCAGCTAGGTGGCACCGTGGATAAAGCACTGACCCTGGATTCAGGAGGATCTGAGTTCAAAACCGGACTCCAACACTTGATACTTACTAGCTGTGTGACCCTGGGCAAGTCACTTAACCCCAATTGCCTCATCAAAAAAAAAAAAAAGATTGTTAAAGTCTATTTGACTATCAGACATGACTGAACAATAACTAACACTTGTTACTCTCTAATTCTCCAACACAGACTTAATTTTCCAAGAATTTTTCCTAGAGTATGACTCTTTACAGTGTTCAATTGACTAATCCACAATGTACATCAGCAAAGCTTTCCTCTCTCCCAAGCCCCAGCTTCTTATCTCCAACTGACTACTAAGTATCTCCAAGGAAATATCCTGTTAGTATTTCAAACTCAGTATGCTGAAGTTGGACTCATTACCACACAACTAAAGTGCTCTCCCCTTCAGAATTTCCAGTTTCTGTCAACAATGCTATCAAGTTATCTCTCTTTTTTTTTTTTTTTTTTTGCGGGGCAATGGGGGTTAAGTGACTTGCCCAGGGTCACACAGCCAGTAAGTGTCAAGTGTCTGAGGCCAGATTTGAACTCAGGAACTCCTGAATCCAGGCCCAGTGCTTTATCCACTGCGCCACCTAGCCCCCCCCCACCTAGGCGCCCCCCCCCTTTTTTTATCTCTCTTCTTTTTCAAGAGTCTTATATCTACTAAATTTTAGTCCTGTTAATTCTTCTTTTCCAATTTTCCTTTCCATCACATGCCCACTATTCTGTCCAGTTTTTTTTGCTATTGCTAACAGTGCTGCTATAATTTTGTGTGTATATGGGAACTTTGTTTTATACAGGCATACCTTGTTTTATTGTACTTTATTGCACTTCACAGTTACTGCACAGATTTTGCATTTAAAAAAAAAACAAATCAAAGGTTTACAACCCTGCATCGAGTAAGTATATCAGTGTCATTTTTTTCAATAGCACGTGCTCCCATAGTGTCTTTGTTTCATGTTTTGGTAATTTTTGCAATATTTCAAACTTTTTCATTATTATAATATCTGTGATGGTGACTGTGATCAGTAATTTTTTGATGTTATTATTGTAATTGTTTCAGGGAGCCACACACTGTGCCCATATAAGATAGTGAACTTAATAAATGTTGTATGTATTCTGACTGATACACCAATTGGCAGTTCCTCTATCTCTCTCCCTCTCCTTGGACCTCTCTATTTCCCAATATTGAAATTAGGATAATTAATAACCATACAATGGCACTCAAGTGTTCAAGGAAAAGGAGTCATTTGATGAGGCAAACTTCATTGTTGTCATATTTTAAGAAATTGTCACAGTTGGCAACCTTCAGCAACCACTGCCCTGATCAGTCAGCAGTCATCAACACTGAGGAAAGATCCTCTACCAGCAAAAAGATTAGGATGCACTGAAGGCTCAGATGATGGGCAACATCTTTTTTTTTTGGTGGGGCAATGAGGGTTAAGTGACTTGCCCAAGGTCATACAGCTAGTGTCAAGTGTCTTAGGCTGGCTTTGAACTCAGGTCCTTCTGAATCCAGACCTGTGCTTTATCCACTACCCTACCTAGCTGCCCCCAGTAACATCTTTTATATATATATACACACACACACACGCACACATATATATGTATATATATAAATTAAGGTGTGTATATTGGGTTTTTAAAGACAATGGTTTTACACACTTAATAGACTGCAGTAATAAGGTGAACATAACCTTTATATGCACTGGGAAACCAAAAAGCTTGTGACTTGTGTTATTGTGATATTTGCTTTATTGTGGTAGTCTGGAACCAAATTTGCAATATCTTTGAGGTATGCTTGTAATTGTCTTCCTTGGAAACTATGTCTAGTAGTGAAATCCCCCTTTGTTAGAGAGTATAGTCACTTTGTTAGCTTAATACCCAATTGTTTTGCATGATGGTTGAACCAATTCACAGCTCCACCAGTGATGTATGAGGGTGTATTTCTTTCCATAATAATTTCATCATTGACTGTTGAATATTATCATCTTTTGATATTTCTGCCAATCTGCTGAATGTTGGCCAGGAACTGAAGACCACAGGGATTCAAACTGTATTTTTACTCATTGCATTTACTCATTTTCTCATTACTCATTGTATTTTTTTTTTTTTAGTGAGGCAATGGGGGTTAAGTGACTTGCCCAGGGTCACACAGCTAGTAAGTGTTAAGTGTCTGAGGCCAGATTTGAACTCAGGTCCTCCTGAATCCAGGGCCAATGCTTTAACCACTGCGCCATCTAGCTGCCCCACTCATTGTATTTTTGTTTTGTTTTGTTTTTTTAGTGAGGCAATTGGGGTTAAGTGACTTGCCCAGGGTCACACAGCTAGTAAGTGTTAAGTGTCTGAGGCCGGATTTGAACTCAGGTACTCCTGAATCCAGGGCCAGTGCTCTATCCACCACTCATTGTATTTTTACAGCAAGGATAACGATATGAATATAGCTAACTTCCTCTATATAGAACTTTAGCTTGTTGGTCATTAAAGATAACATAAGGATCAAGAGTGAAGTTAGAATTAGCTGAACAGTTAAGAACTGTGTGATTCCCAGCAACTTCTATTCCCATGTCCATCACTTTGCCCCATATTGCTGAAGCAAAGGGTCCACTAAATACAAAAGGCATTTAATAGGAATGAATAATTATTTGGATGTATTTGCTGAGACATTAAAATATCTATGTTTTTCAGGATTTAGTGTATAAGAATTTCTTCATTTTAATATGGTAGCAGGAGATTGGTTAATGATTCTTAATTTCCTATGACATCTATTTTAAAGGTGCTTACCAATTAATGTTGTTTTTTTTTTTTACTGAGAAAAGAGGGTAATTGCTGACTTTGTCCTTTGACAATAGAAAAAATACTATGACTAAGACTGGGGAAGTACTCTAACCCATGTTAGAAATGAAAAGATCAAGGATAGTAGAGTTAATTGGACAAGTCAGAACACCAAAGTGGGCAATGACACATTCTCTGTTGCTGCTTCTAACAGACCAAATTACTATTTGATAAGAACACATCAGTCTCATAAAAGGGAGTTGCTCTACTGGAACCCAAGGCTCATGTGAAACATGACCTTTATGAACATGCCACCATTGCTCTTCCTTGAGATCTTTCAAATCCTTCTCCTCTCCCTTAACTTGCCATCAAATGTTTTAGTGAATGTTTGGCAAAGTTATTTATATTCCCAGAGGCAGAACAGTCAGCCAACCAGCTGACATTAGCCCTAACATGTACATTTCTTTCTTTCCTTCTTTCTTTCTTTGTTTCTTTCTCTTTTTTTGGTGGGGCAATGAGGGTTAAGTGACTTGCCCAGGGTCACACAGCTAGTAAGTGTCAAGTGTCTGAGGTTGGATTTGAACTCAGGTCCTCCTGAATCCAGGACCGGTACTTTATCTACTTCACCACTTAGCTGCCCCATCTTATGCTTCCAGTTAACAATTAGCAACAAAACCCTGATTCTGAAGGCAATTAGGTGGTGTAGTGGAGAGAGCTCTGGTTCTAGAGTCAAAAAGACCTGGATTTAAATCCAGCCTCAGACACTATTTTCATGGCCATGGGTAATTCACTTAATCTCAGTTTGCCTCAGTTTTCCCATCTGTAAAACAGTGATAATAATATCACCTATCTCTCAGGATTGTTGTGAGGATCAAATGAGATAAAATTTTTAAAGTGATTTGTAAACCTTAAAACACTATATAAGTGATAGTTATTTTCTTCTTCTTCTTCTTCTTCATCATCATCATCATCATCATCATCATCATCATCATCACCACCACCACCACCACCACCACCACCACCACACTATCATCTTTTGATGGACAGAGTTTTCCAAACATGGTAAATTAGGGAAAAATAAAAGCCAATCAAGGAAGCCAATTTCCTTTTGTTTCTAACATCTATTCTGGACCCTTGGTGTGACCAGAGAATTGTCCCCTGGTCAGATCACTGGGGCAAGAGTAGCAAGGTTCAATTCCCTTTTGAGATTCCAGGATACCATTTCCGTAAAAATTTAGATAAGGTACTTAGCCCCTCTGTTCCAGTGTGACTACATGAAGAATGCATACAAGATTTTAAAGTTAACATTTACATTACTTGAGTTCCACAAAGCAAGATATTACATACACAGTAGATATCAAAATAAATTAAAAATATCTAGTGATAATTAACTCCATGGAAGGCTGATCAATAAGGAATAAGCTCATTGTGAGATGCAGGTATTTTTCTTGCTATCTAGTTCACTATGTCTGAACTACTTAACTGCTTTTCTAGAACTGTGGGGTTTCAGGACACTCACTCCCAAGCCTTTTTTCATTTTTACATTTTCCCCCTAAAATACTGTTGTAACCTTAGTTTGGGGATCCCTAATCCTTTTCCCCTCCCTGAATAAAATATGCTTGCTGACGCTAAACAAAAATATGCCCAACCTTTGATTGGGAGCTGAGCTCTCCTCCTAACTTGGGTTTGCCCCAGTTGACAGACAGTATAATAACTCAGCTCATGCTTCAGTGACACTTGGGGGTAAGAAATCACTGAGAAAGAAGGCCCTTTATGCTATTTGAAACACGCAAGGATAAAGGAGTCAAATAGCTCATAAAAATCACATAAAAGCTTGGAATTTTTTAAAAAGAAAGGTAACCCAATTGATCCGAGCATTAGAACAAGAGTTCTATTTGGTTCTAGTCTTCGCTAACACTGCTTACTCTGCTGTTCTTGGTTATATACTTCTAATGATACATGAGAGGCAGTGAGGCATAATGGTTCGTGGGTTGTGGCAGAGATAGCACTCAAATTTAGGTCTTTTTGAATCTAGTCTCTTTCAACTATATCTTGTTGCATTTCCAAAAAAAAGGATGAATAAAATGATTCGGTTGATTCACCAAATCCCTGTGCATTTTAAATATATAAACTAATCATACAAAACAGAAGTATGATTATCAAACTTGGTTTTGCTCCTTGAGGATAAACTATTTTGGCAAAGCAAGGGTTTTCTATGTTTGCACATCTTTCTCCACTTTGATCTGCTACAGCATAAGATTTAGTTCAAAAGAGATACATAAGGAGTTTTTACCAAAGAGGTTTATTAGAAGTACTAGAGGGGCAGTTAGGTGGCACAGTGGATAAAACACTGGCCCTGGATTCAGGAGGACTTGAGTTCAAACCTCAGACACTTGACACTTACTAGCTGTGTGACCCTGGGCAAGTCACTTAACTATCATTGCCCTGCCCCGCAAAAAGTCTAGATCACAGGGTAGCTAGGTATCGCAGGGGATAAAGCACTGGCCCTGGATTCAGGAGGACCTGAGTTCAAATCTAGCCTTAGATGCTCTACACTTACTAGCTGTGTGACCCTGGGCAAGTCACTTAACCCTCATTGCCCCACAAAAAGAAAAAGAAAAACAGACAAACAGATCCCAAAAACAACAATAAAAAAGTACTAGAAAGACTTTGTAGCTTGACTCTTCATCTTCAACTACCTACCCAACCGTATTGAATCAGTGGCCATATCTCATAATTTTAAATTCTGCAATATCTCATACATCCTCTTTTCTCCACTCACAGGCACTATCCTAGTTCTGGCTCTAATTTTGTGCTTCCTGGATTATTGCAATAACCTCATAATTAATATATCCCTGTACCAAGTCCTTCCCCACTATCATCTATCCTCCAGTTCCTCCCCTGCTCAACTTCATCCCAGACAATCTTGCTATTTTCCCTGGCACAATAATCAAATCAATATTATTGTTGTTTCTGGAAAGAGATGTAAATCAATTACCCTGTGGATCAATTCAACTCTCCATGTGCCTCTCCAGAGCAAAATTCCCTTCTCTGGCTATCATTTCTCTGTCTATCTCTATTAGAAATAGTTCCTCAATGTCTTAAGAGCAGTGACTTTCAAATTTTTATATTTGTATCCCTAGCACTTAACAAAATGCTTAGAATATAGTAAGTGCTTAATGAGTGCTTTTTCAATTATTCATTAATTTAAGAAAATAATTGACCCTGGACATGGTGACCATCAAATAACATAAAAAATTAACTCTAATGGAAAGGATATTGTTCATTATGAGAGTTATTCCTATATCATCTGCCTGTGTATGAGATTACCAACTATTTAGGACAAAAATAATAATTAATACCAAGCTAGAAGAATAAATGTGTGTCATGTAATAAAAATTTGCATAAATAAAACAACCCCAACTTGAAAAAATATGCAAGTTATTTCTGATTAACAATAGGGTATTGGTAATAGGAAGAAGAGACATAAAACAGTTGTACTAATTTCACATAGAAGTTTAACTGGAGTAAATTAATTGTCATAACGTGAAGAACAAAAGAGCCTAAAGAGGGCTTAGGAAGTAAGCATGAAACGTAACCAACAAGTGAAGAGATGGCAGTCAATGGTAACACCATCTTAGACTATAAATATGAATGTAAAACCTTATGAATAAGGATCATACAACATTATGAGCAGTTGCCTCATGAAATAGAAGCAGTGGAGGGTAAAAACAGTTTAAATAAAACTGAAAAGTAAGCTTAGAGAAAGACCAAATAAGCAAAGTCATTCAGAGGACACAAGTATGAAACTGGGAGGATGACAACAAATTTTTTAAAAATGGAAAAGTTGTACAAAGATTAAAAAAAACAAGCTGTGTGACCCTGGGCAAGTCACTTAACCCCAATTGCCTCACCCTCCCCCCAAAAAACCCCCAAAACAAATAAAAAATAAACAACATTCACCATCAAGAACAATGGTGCCACTCTTCTTGGACTCCAATATGACCACTTCCAATGCATGTATGAAGAAGGCATAAGTAGCAATAAGGATAGCAAAGACCAGAAATTCAGTAGAGCTGGACTAAGAGTGCAGAGGAGACCCATCCTGGAAATGATCCCAGTTTGAGGGTATTGAAGTATCACTTCCTAAGGTAAATTCATAAGGTATCTAAAGATACTATACTTGTTTTGGCCAGGGGAGGGGTGGGGGGGGAGGGAATGTCTCATACAAAAAGAATATGTGTGAGGGTATGCATAACTGTTGACCTATATATCTACATTCTTGTTTATTGCAAAATATTTCTGGGAGTAATATACTCGTGCAAGTCTTTCTATCCCCCAAGCTAAACAAAACAAAAACAACAAAAGAAACCCCCTCACTTGATCACCCATTATCACTAGCTAGCATTATAAATTTGTCATTTCTTCTACAGCTAAATTCCTTGAGAATACCATCTACAAATGGTGTCTCCACTTACTTTCCTCTCCCTTTCTTCCTAACTCTTTGTAGTTTCATTTTTGACTTTATCATTCAACCAAAATTGCTCTCACCAAAATGATCAATGATCTCTTAATTTCCAAATCTAAAGGCCATTTTCCCATCCTCATCCTTCTTTACCTCTCTACAGCCTTTGACACGGTTGATTACTCTTTTCTCCTCGATATTCTTTTCTGCCTAGGTTTTCATGATATTGCTCTCCCCTGCTTCTCCTCCAACCTGTGTGATTGCTCCTTCTTAGGGTCTTTTTCTGGCTCTTCATCCAGTTATGCCTGCTAACTCTGGGTGTCCACCAAAGTGTTTCTGTTTCTGTCTCTGTCAAGAGCACCACCATCCTCACAGTCATTCAGGACAATTCAGTGTGAAGCTCAGTTCTTCGTGCTCTCTCTCACTGCTCCCCTTACCCCACCATATAAAATCCATTGACAAGTCCTGTTGATTTCTTATCATTGTAATTATTTCTCATATACACCCCCTTCTGTCCTCTGACTGCCATCACTCTGGTTCAAGCCCTCATCACTTCACACCTGCAATACTGTGGGTTGGTCTCCTTACCTTGAGGCTCTCCCCACTCCATTATATCCTCTACTCAGCTCTCAAAGTGATCTTCTGAAATCAGTGGTGATCCAATAACACTGGTCCTCTTGCTGTTCTTCAGACAATACAAGATATTCTATCTCCTGGTGCTATGCATTTTTATTAGTCATCCCCCTTGCCTGGAAATTGGTCCCTCATTCTCTTTGACTGCTGAGTTCTCTGCCTTCCCTTTTCATCTAAAATCTCATGTTTTCTAGAACCCTTTCACAATTCTCCTCAATGCTAGTGCTCTTACATTATTTCCAATTGATCCTGCGTGTATCTTGTTTGTACATAGTTTGGTTATTTGCATATTGTCTTCTTCATTATATTGTTTATTCTTTTAGGACAAGGACTGTTTTAGTCTTTCTTTGTGTTTTCAGTGCTTGGTACAGTGCCTGACACACAGTAGATACTGAATAAATACTTGTTGCCTTTGCTCGACTCAGGTGCAATTCATTGTTGTTCGATTACTCAGACCGCTGTAGAGCTTCCTGGATATGTTCCATTAGCCCTAGAAATTTTGACCTAAACATCCACGTGAAGAAAGCCAAGGTGATTTTGAATGTCTAATATCCAGATGATAACATGCAGTCATAGAAACAACCCCCAACGCTCATCTATCAATGCACGCACATACACAAAGCCTATGTATATGTATACAAACACACATATATGTCTCCAATATATCTATAATCTTATACAAATGCTGAAAATGGATGATTAATTGGAACCAAAAATTTAACAGTGGACAAGATTGGGATGATTTGCCTTTGGGAAATTGTAGAGCTTCTTAAATTGTGCCCAACATTTCCTTAGAGAAAAAGTCTACTTAATTGTAATATTCTATCACTATTATTATATTTCTGTATGTAACAGAATACTACTGTCTTAAAGAATTAATAATTAATATTATTCAGAGAAAAATAGAAGGGTACCTGATGAGTTTTAGCTGACTGTAACCTATAACTAATAAGGAACTATAAGAAAGGATCGTAGTAAATGATATCATTAAGGAAATGTTTTGTTGAAATAGAACGCTACTCCCCGAATGGTCAAGTCTCTATGCTATTTCCTGGTCATATCTATATTGTGTTACCTGCATATTCATCACCACCCTAATACTGCAATCTCTCCCCCCAAACTGTTGATCTTGTTCCAGCAATACTGAGTACTGATAGATAAGCTTTGCCTTCATCTTGCCTGGAACCACGACTCTATACCACTCTCTATCCCACCCCCTTAAAACTCCCTTTTATGTGTTCTGTTGTTTCACTAGAATGTAAGCTCTTTGAGGTCAAGGACTGTCTTGCTTGCTTAAATTTATATCTGTATAGGTTCTGGCACATAATATGTGGTACTTAATTATCATTCTATCTGTCTATCTGTCTGCCTGCCTTTCTATCGACCTATCTACCTACCAAAACATGGTAAGAATAAGAGATAAACATTTAAAAATTTTTTTTTCTCTTTGACAATTTCTCAGTCTGAAGTTTGGGGAGTTTTTTGACTGTTTTCTCTCACAACCTGGCTAATGTGGGAATGTTTTCTATGACTACTCATGTATAACTTATTTTGAAATGTTTGAGTTCTAGTGGGTGGGGGGTGGGAATGGAGGAGGAAGAGAAGTTGTAAAACAATTTTTAAAAAAAATTGATGTTAAAATTTGTTTTTACATATATTTTGGAAAATAAAATTCTATTCAATAAAAAAGAATAAGAGATAAAACTAATAGAAAGTCACTATGCCATAGTGTATCTTTGTGATGTTAAGAGAAAGCAAGGAAGCCCAGAACATATCGGATGATTTCTCTGGAACACACTTATGAGAAGGTATGTATAAGAACTGCACGGGAGAAGTAGGAAGAGATAGTTGGTAATATGCCTGATTGGAGGGAACATTCACTTGAATTCACAAATCCTTTCTAGTTACTGAGTTGAGTTGGAAGTGGGAAGGGATTTGGCAAGTACAATGGGTTATTATTTAAAATACATGCTTGCTCCATGCTTCATGTAGCTGTGATTTTGTTAGCATGAGTACTACTTCATCTATATGGAGTGCAACACTTCTACAGCTTGGTAAATGATGTTCACAATTTTCTGTGGCAGAAAAATTCATTATGTCACCACCAATCTGGTGCTATACATCTCCAAACTTAGCTAGACTGATCCTCAGCTAAAAGATATACTCTGGGTTTGTACTTGAAGCCTTTCTGCCTTAATAGTATTTCATAAAATTTGTTCCCCATTCATGCAGATTTCAACAGTGTGACCTCCATAAAGCGATAACAACAAGAGCAGGACTTTAGTGGAGGTGAAATAATACAACCTTTAAATTCCCTAAATCAGAAAAGCTTCTTGTTAAATCTTTCAAGTAGTGTCTCATCCATATCCCCGCTGTTCTTCAGTGGCAAATTTTCTCATTCCCCACAGGGGTCACTGACTGGTGAGTTTCCATATTATAACAAAACTCTTTTTGAATGCTACTACCTTTCTGTCCTAAGTTTAGGATGGGAGTAAAATGCACTGCCAACCCTCTGACATTTTCCATGCAATAAAAAATACAGCCATCATAAATAAGGCAGAGTGAGTGGTCCCAAGAAAACAGAAAATTACTTTTATTTACTTTTGCTCTGGAGATATAAGGATAGAAAATATATAAGGCAATAGCTAGCAGAAATGGTTGAATCAAGAGAGGTTTTAAAAAATATTGTTGGGGGCATGTGGGCATGTTTGTAGGCAGCAGAGAAAAGATTAGAGAGAAAGTCTAATGACGATAAAGGGTCAATCTGCTGGAGAAGACTGGAGGACGAGGGGAAAAGGGTGCATACAAAGCAGTTTGATTTGTCAAGAAGTACCACCTCCTTATATGAGAGAGGTGTAAAAGAGGAAATGTTGGGGAAAGACACCTGAACGATGTAAGATAAAGAGGGAGAAGAGGGAGCTCTTAGCAAATGATCTCACTTTTTTATACGACTAAAATAAAAAGCAAAATCCAAATCCAGGTTTTTCCTGACTCTCGGTTCAGTGCTTTTCCCATTTTACCAAAGTAAAGCTTTACTGCTTTCCTTTGTCTCAGCAGTGGAAATGTATGATGATAGATGAAATCACCACCACAAACCTCTTTTCTCTTTCCTACTTCCTGAAGCAGGCTTCAGAGAAGAGCTGTGAAATGGCAAGTTTCAGAAGGCATTTCTTTTCTTTTTTTAAAAAAAATTATTATTATTATTATTGGTTTTTGTTTTGTTTTTTCTTTTGCATGAGGCAAATGGGATTAAGTGACTTGCCCAGGGTCACACTGCTAGTAAGTGTTAAGTGTCTGAGGTAAAATTTGAACTCAGGTCCTTCTGACTCCAGTCAGGGCCCATGCTTTATCCACTGTGCCACCTAGCTGCTCCTAGGGGGTATTTCTAAAGGCAGTGTTGAGGCTGCAGTTCTGTCTTCCCATACAAAGAATCAGCATCCTCTCTGTTTTGTTTAGATATGATGGTCCTACATCCACCTATAATTTCTTTGCCCTTGAGGCATAAACCAATTTCTTGCAAAATGGCTTTGCAATTATTTCCAATTTATTTAAGCATTTATACTTTATGCCTACTTTATAAAATTATGACTTATTTAAATAGTAAGCTTCTTATAGTAGTTTCTATTTTAGTTCTCACCATTGGGATTTTTTTGGCATGACAAGTCCATAATAATGCCAAATGTTGTGGGATAGAACAGAAACAATGTCAAAATGCCCAAATTATTTTCTAATAATCCACAAATCACACTGACAAACTTTTTCTTCTATGGATTTTATTTTGTTATCTATGCCCATGTGTGAATTTATATGCATGATTATTATTTGCTCACATAAATTCTCATCTTTAAGTAGCAGAAAAAGGGAGACAGAAAAGAGAGGAGGGCAGAAGAAAACAGAATATTAACCTAGTAGAAAGACAGACTACATGGTCTCCAAAGGGGACACCCAGCTTATAGCATCTGGATTCTTTTGTTAAAACTGTTTGAGACATCTCACCAAGGAACAACACCCTTGGTTACCTGGTAACCACTTCTGGGGAATGGTGCTATACACTCTCTAGAGAGGGAGATAATTATCAATGCTCTTAAATTTTGAAAAAGCAACTGTTTTAAAATCAAACACAAAACTAATAACATATAGAATGGTAGCCTCTCCTAAGGAGCAACCTATATGCAACTCTATTAATATTCACAAGTGTTGCATTAGAGGGGATCTTTTTTTCCCCCAGAGCAAGCAGTGGGCACTCATCTCAAGCTGCTCTATTCAGTTTGCTGCTGCTATGACAACTCTCCAGAGGCAAATGTCAGGTCAGCTCCAGGCATATATGTCTAGGACGTAATTGCTTTGTCAGAGACCTAATAGGCACCTATTCTCTCTCTGGAACTGCTAAAAGCTCCAGTGCCCAAGTAACTAAGTGATGTAATATTCTTTAGCCTCCCTTTCCGCCACGTGCCCCACTCTGTAACATCTAATTTATAGTTTTATTCTATTCGACTGCAGACCTAGATGCTTCTACACGTGTGCTGAAAAGTTAATGAGGGTACCATTCACAAAGCATCTATTTTGCAGTTTGGTCTTCAGGAGGTCTTCTTGTGGGATCTGTCTAGATATTACAATTCTTATGCCACAGGAAAAAAACCAAACACATCAGATCATCTGTGTTCACAAAGGAAACATCAAGAGCCTTATTGTTATTTCTTTTTCCCCCTAAAGATGTCCTGGTCACTAAGCAACATTTAATTCAAGATGATGAGAATTTATTAAGAGTCTCCTCTTATAAAACTAGAGGTGCACTTATTCTTGCCAAAGAGGGATAAGCAAAGCAGCAGGAAGGTAAGATTTTTGCCCTTGAAAATCATATGATTTTAAGAGGAAAATAAGAAATACATGAAAAATACCCAGGGAACAAATTCAGTACAATGTGGACAATAATAAAGTACAAGGGTTCATGGATCAGGATCCAGAGAGGGCAGGAGAGGTCATCCTTTCACTGAGTGTGGTAGTGACTATATAACCAAAGGCAGCCTTGGAGTTGAATTCACAAGATGTGGATCCATGTTCTGGCTCCATCACTTACTAGCTTTTTACTGTGCAAATCACTTCACCCCTTGAGGCTGCAGCTTCCTCATTTGTAAAATGAATGAGGGGGTCAGTTGGACTAGATGACTTCTGAGGTCTGGCCTTCATTAACATTCTATGACTACTGAGGACTGGAAAACAGTGGGAGGTTTCTTGAGGAAGGTGGGGCTTGAGCCAGGTTTTCAAAAATTGCATGACCATTGGCTTAGAGAACAGGATCAATCAATAAATTAATTTTATAAAGTATCTATTAAGCACTTACTCTATTCCATGTACTGAACCAAGTGCTGGGTATACGAAGAAAGGTTAAAAAAATGAGTTCCTGCCTTCAAAGAGCTCATATTCTAATGGTGTAGATAAAATGTAAATAACTGGATCCATATAGGATTTATAGAGAGTAGATGGGAGAAGGCCATTCAAATGGAGGGAAATGCATGAATAAGTCACAGAGGAGAGGGTAAGCTCAGTGACTGTACAGTAATTCAAGAAAAATATCTGAGTGTTAAATAGCTATTCTACTCCTCGACTCCATTCCTTCAAATCCTAGGAATAATAACCAGAACAACTCTCTGTTTAGCCATTTACAGTTTCCATTGTAATTCAATATACATTTATTATATCAAAGAGTCCTGTCTCCAATCCCCCCCCCAAAACAAAACAAAATAAAATACAGAAATATAATCTATACTTATTCCATATTGGTTACATCAACAGAAAAGCAGGTCAATTTTTTTATATTGGCAACGAAATGGCATTGGGTCAAGTCAATAAGTATTTATTAAGTACCCACAATATATCAGGTACTATGCTTAGGCATTGTGGATTCTAAAAAAAGGCAAAACAACAACAAAAAAGCAAACATTCTCTGCTTTTAAGGAGATCACAGACTTCTTGCAGAGACAGCATGCAAATAACTATGTACAAGTAAGATATATAGAGAATAAACTGGGGGTATTGTTAAAGGGAAAGCACTATGGTGCAAGAGGATTGGGAAGAATTCTTGCAAATGATAAGACTTTAGTTGAGATTTTTTCTTGTGGGGCAATGAGGGTTAAGTGACTTGCTCTGTGAAGAGCTAGTAAGTGTCAAGTGTCTGAGGTCAGATTTGAACTCAGATCCTCCTGAATCTAGGGCCGGTGCTTTATCTATTGTGCCACCTAGCTGCCCCTATAGTTGAGATTTAAAAGAAGCCAGAGAAGCCATGAGGCAGAGATGAAACAAGAAAATATTTTTAGAGATTGACATCTAACAAATTGTATTTAGAAAAATTGACTAATGATGAAAAGTAAAAACAGGTAAGGAGTTCTAAATTTCTCTGTTTCTTCCAGTTATCTCAAGAGTATAATACCAAGTGTGGCAGAGGTGCCCTGGCTTCCAAAAAAATTTACTGTTGCATTATTATCAAGTAACATAAAAATGTGGCCTAATTTTCTCTTCCCTTAACAGAATACTATTTTACCACTGAATTAGTTTATTAAATTGGAGATGTCTTCCTCCAGAAAAATTGGTCTCAAGAAGAAAATCACATTTTTAAATGAAGCAATTCTTATAAGAATACTAATAATAGTTAACATTTATGTAATATTTAAAGTTTGAAATGTATTTTACATATGTTAACTCATTTAATAAGTCATATAGGACCTAGAGGTTACCTAGTCCAATCTCACAGATGTGTATCCTCAGATTTGGAAAAGCTATACCTTCTGTTACAAAACAGAAAGACAGAAGGTAGTGTGGGAAATAGAATAAATAACAGATTGACTTGGGCCTTATAGGCATCCTATCTTTTCTAAAGTTAGTTTAGTCTGTAAGAAGAAGATGCTACATAAAATGATGGTATGGGGTCAATTTTATAAGAATAAAGTTTAAAGTGGGTATTTGTTTAAATGATCTTACAGTGAGATTTCATGACTTTACAATAGGGGATAGATATAATTTATTAGTATTGTGATTTTTTTTGTTGTTGTTTTTTGGGGGCAGGGCAATGGGGCTTAAGTGACTTGCTCAAGGTCACACAGCTAGTAAGTGTCAAGTGTCTGAGGCCGAATTTGAACTCAGGAACTCCTGAATCCAGGGCCAGTGCTTTATCCACTGTGCCACCTAGCCGCCCCTAGTATTGTGATTGTAAAATTACTTTGGGTCAACTTTATGGATATATGTGTGTGTATATATATAACATAATAACACATTCTATATACATATATAAAAGTATGTGTATGTATGTATGCATGCATGCATGCATGCATGTGTTCTGCATTTGACACATCCTGGTTGTGTGACCCTCCCTGGAAAGTATTCTAACTCCAATGTTCTAGTAGACTTTTTAGGGTAATAAATGAAAGTTGCTAACCTATATCAAGAGAATTTTTTCACCCAGGAGTTCTTTAAGCCAATGAAATCACTGGCCCCATCTCTACTGAGTCCTCAGAATCCTAGGATCCAGCCTATCCACAAAAAGTACCCTTACTTGAACAAATCTGGTAAGTGATTATAGGCTGTCACCTTGAAGACTTTCAAGAAGGAGGACTCTAGCAGCTAGCTCTTAATTCAGCCCATTGCACATCTGGATGCCTCTAGTTGTTAGGAGGATTTTCCTGCCTTAAAGCCTAACGTTGTCTCTTTACAACTTCCACCCACTGGTACTAGTTTGGCTGTCTGAAGCCAAAGAGAACAAGTCTAATAATCCCTCTTCTATGTAACAGTCCTTTAGATACTTGAAGACAAGCTATCATGTCTTCTGTGCATTTTTATATTCTTTAGGTTAAATATCCCAAGTTTCTTCACATAATTCTCTCATACCATGAACTTAAAGGCCCCTTGCCTTTGTGATTGCCCTCCTCTGGATAATGCCACTTAACAATGTCCTTCTTAAGCCAGAACTAAACATGAGACTTTATATGAGGTCTGATGGGGGCAGAGATAAATGGGACTACCATCCTTCCCTATAGCCTATGCCCCTTTTAATGTAGCCCTAGATCATATTTTATTTTTTGGCAGCTCTACCACATTGCTGCCTCACATGGAGTTTATAGTACACTAAAATCCTCTGGCTTTTTGTTTTTGCAGGGCAATGAGAGTTAAGTGATTTGTCCAGAGTCACACAGCTAGTGTCAAGTGTCTGAGGCTGGATATGAACTCAGGTACTCTTGAATCCAGGGCCGGTGCTTTATCCACTGTGCCTCCTAGCTGCCCCCTATGTTTCTTCTTCTTCTTCTTCTTCTTCTTCTTCTTCTTCTTCTTCTTCTTCTTCTTCTTCTTCTTCTTCTTCTTCTTCATCATCATCATCCTGTGGCCTTTTACAGAAAAACTGTTGTCTATGTGTGTCTCCTCCATACTGTATTTATGAAATTGATAATTTTCTACCTAAATACAAGATTTTACATTTATCCCTTTTGAATTTCATATTAATAGATTTCGCTCATATGAAAAATATAAACAAAACTACCCTTTTAAAATATTTTATTTTTTATATTCAAAATTTCATTTTCCCCAAATTACATGTAAAATACAAATTTTGACTTCAATTTTAAAAAATCATTGTGTTCCAATCCTTTAAAAATATGACTGTGCAGAAAGAACTCAAAAAATACATTAAAATGAATTAAAATAATTAGGAACTCCACCAAAGTTACCATTTTCAATATAAATCTACATAAATCATCAGTCTTTCTGTATATTACTCATAAAACTTTGCAAGAGGAGATTTCAAAAAAGAAATTACATTCAAAATAACTATAGGATATGTAAAATATATAGGAGTCTATAAACTAAAACACATAGGAACTAGATGAATGAAAACTACAAAATATTCTTTATGGAAATTGTTAGTCCTGAATAATTGGAGATGTATTAATTGCTCATGGGTAAGGCCAGACCAATATAATAAAAATGACAACACTGTCTAAATCAATGTATTTATTGCCATACCAATTAAGCTAAGGGTGTCCTCATCTCAGACCCATTGTTAACTGAAAAGAGAAAGGATTTTCATGAGCAAAAACAGTTGCCTGAGACATATTTCTAGAGGAATGACACTAACATCTTGAAATAAGACAATCAGAGGGTTAAGCATAGCTAATAAAGAACCAACTACTGATGACCAACTTGTAGATGAATTTTGTGGGTTCCTTTCCCAGAGAAATTATTTCTGAGCATAGTCTATCCTCTGAACTTTTTTACAATGCTGGTGACATAAGCGACTGTGGTGATGGTGATAACTTCTATCAGGGTGAGTATTAGTCCTTTCTATGAAATTTTATCAAATTAAACAGGACAGCATGAGTAGTCCTATAGGTATTATTGCTGTAGGTTACCATGAATAAGACCTTTTGTAATAGGAAAATGCTATTCTCTTATGACATTGGAAGATAGCCTATGACATGAAGATATTGTTTACTAGGTGCAAGATAATTCTTAGATGGGCAAAGAAAAATTGAATGGCTTCTATTTTAAAAATCATTACCATTTCAGAACCATAATTAACTGAATATAGCAAAGTTACACTACTCCTTTTGTGCATTCAGTTATGTATAATATCTACCACATGAGGTTATCAAACATTATAACTACTTCTATCTTTGAAACCATAGTTCAAGTTTAAAATGATTATAACATCTGGCTTCATAATATATGTGTGACTACAGCTCAGTTCCCTTAATACAAATGCCAGTGTTATATCAAGGTAACTAATAAGTTTTAAAGTGAATAAATGAAAGAGAAAAGACAGGATAAAAGTAGACAAATTATGTAAGAGGAATATTCAGATGAATATATGGTATGAACAAAATATATAGAACTACTAATTTATGTACTATGTCTAAAATAATTTGGTTTTGAATAAATAATACTAATAAAGCTATTGATACTTTAATTCACATTCTGAATCATATGCATCCCAGATATTGGCACATAAAGTATATCAACTGATTATACCCATCTTTTCTGCCTCAACTAAATTGCTGTGTGTGGCCTATTATATATATCAATGAGTCCAAAAAGATGTGGAAATGACACAATGTCTTGCCTATAAAAATGTGATCCACCCCTTCAGAGCAGTGAATAAAAGCTGTACCAAAAGCCTACATCAAAAAAGTATTCAAATTACTCTATGTATGGAGTAGGGGGTAGGGTGAGATGTGGCTACCAGAAAGGAGAGCTATTTCCCTTCACATATTCTATGATTCTGTCAAATTGTACGCATCTTTTCACAACCCTTTCCAAACACATGGGATTTGCTCCTGCTCTCCATGATGCTTAGTAATCACGTTGCCTTCTTTCTTCTCTCCACCTACCTTTTCCTGTTGAAAATCTGAATCATCTTTCAAGGTCCAGGTTCAATGCTGCCTCCTCTGTGAAGACATGCCTCTTCCCAATAGATAGATGCAATCTCTCATTTCCCAGATCTCCCAAAGTAATTTGGCTATACCTTCCTGATGCTCTTTTATTGAATCAAACTTTTATTGGAATTGGAAGGAAGCTGAGACATCATTTAATCCAACCTATACCTAAATAAGAATCCTGTCTTTAATATCTCTGATTCTATTTATGTCTCTCCCACTAATTCACCACTAGTGATGGCAAACTTACCACTTTCCATATATGGACAGTATCAGTTGTTAATCTGTGGTTTTTTTAGACCTATTCAGAATCTGACTGTACAATTTCGGCCAGTTGTTCTTATTTCTGTGTTCCTAGACCATGTCTTCTTCAAGCACATGTTACTCGAAGTACCTAGCACAGCGTCTTCCACATAGAAGAAGCCTAATAGATACCTGTTGATTTTGTCTAATTGAGTTGCACGTACCTATCTTACCAGGAAAACTGAAAATAAATGTGAAAGTCTTAAAGCAAATTAACTTGTCATCCAGAACATCAAGGGACCTTAACGGAGCAAAATTTTAGGTTGGTTACTTCCATGAGACATTGTGTATGAAGCAACTTTGATTTAATGATGGAGAAGTTTTACTTATTCTTTATCTAGTTCTGTATGCTCTTAAAAGCCTGGGAATTTATAGCTGACTTTTGATGATAAGAGTTAAAAGATGGGCAGGAATAGTCTAAAACAATGAATAAACTAAAATCACCCTAACTTTAAAATGAATTATTACCCAGCAATCCCACTTTTAGGTCTTTTGCCCAAAGAAATCATGGAAGGGGGAAAGGGACCCACATGTACAAAAATATTTATAGCTGCTCTTTACGTGGTAGCAAGGAATTGGAAGTTGAGGGGGTGCCCATCAATTGGGGAATGGCTGGACAAGTTGTGGTATATGAATACAATGGAATACTATTGTTCTGTAAGAAATGATGAGCAGGAAGAGTTCAGAGAAACCTGGAGGGTCTTGCGTGAGCTGATGATGAGTGAGATGAGCAGAACCAGAAGAACATTGTACACAGTATCATCAACATTGAGTGTTGACCTACTGTGATGGACTATATTCTTCTCACCAATGCAATGGTACAGAAGAGTTCCAGGGAACTCATGATAGAAGAGGATCTCCAAATCCAAGAAAAAAAAAAAAGAAAGAAAGCACTGTGGAGTATAGATGCTGATTGAACCATATTATTTCTTTTGTTTTGGGTGCTGTTGGTTTTTTTTTTCTTTCTATTTTGAGGTTTTGCATCACTGCTCTGATTCTTTCTCTTATAACAGGATTAATGCAGAAATAGGATTAATGTTATTATGTGTATATATATGTGTGTGTGTATATATATATCTATATGTATATGTATAGAGATATATAGATATAACCTATATCAGATTACCTGCTGTCTAGGGGAGGGGGGGAGGGAGGGGTGGGAGGGAGAAAAATCTGAAATTGTAAAGCATGTATAAACAAAAGTTGAGAACTATCTTTACATGTAATGGAAAAAATAAAATACCTCATACATGAAAAATGAATTATTAATAATTATCCCACAGCAGGTTTATCTTCCTTATTGATTTTTTTAAAGTTCACGTTAAAACTACTTTGCATTTCATGAGTAACTTGATTTGATGGCATAGCCATCATAGGATCCACAGTAAGGGAGGTTAAATCTAACTTTTAAAATGTGACCTCAAAAAAGAGAGAGATTGCATTTTTATGGTTCTGAACCTTAATCGTCGACATTTTAAAAAAAATCTCACTCAAAAATGATAATGTTTTTATTATGATGGGCAGTAGGGAATATACAAGTGTATCATTCACTAATCTAGTAGAAGATTTTAGAATCTGGCCTTTTCTCCCCCACCAAAATATGAATGCCCACAGCAAGAAATGCAAGAAATGACTGTGGTATTTTTGTTCTAAGATTTCATTTCTATCCCCATCATTAAGATGATATTTTCATCTTGTGACAAGAATGAGATTAAACATAAAATAGACACCAATTTTGGAGATGTGAAAATAAATAATATAGTTAGTGCTCTAGTAGAATTTCATCTCAAGGAAACAAACTATATCATTTTTTTACCTTTATATCCTTGGCATCTAGCAAGGTACCTTGAATAGTGTAGGCAGTTAACAAATTGTTTAATAAAATTTTGCCTTTTAAATCCACAAATCTTAAAAATATGATATTAGTAGAAAAATGTCATAGGTGCCTATTGTTAGATCAGAGCACAACAAATTCATAAATTCTACTTCTGTATTTACCCTTCTATTTTAAGGCTAATTTAAATAAATGGAATCTTCCTATTTTTTAGGGATTGAAGTATTTAAAGGTATATTGGCTTATCTTAGCTACTTAGTATAAAAATAAAGACTACATGTCATCTTTCCTATTAGAATGTGTGCTACTTGAGGGCAGGGTCTTTTGCCTTTCTTTGTATTCCTAGTACTTAGCACAGTGTTTGATACATAGTAAACATTTAATGAATGTTGACTGATTGGAAAGAGAAAACGCTTTCATTTACTAAGGGTTTTAAATAAGATAGAAAGTTATAAACAATTTGCCTCTTGAATACAAGACACAAGAAATGCAGTCTGTAAACTTTTTCCCCTTTCTTGCTGAAGACATTGGCCGTTGTTTTTTTCTTTAAAGATAAAATACACACATATGTATATGTATTAGGAACACATATGCACATTATTCATATATTATATATGATATCTAAAATAATTTTTAAAAATCCTATATGGATTTGTTTCTTTTCAAATTTCTGACTTATATAGATGCATATTATTACAAAATTAACACTGCTACTATCTGAAATACTTAAAATGTTAACACTGCAAACATTTTAAAGCTTAGATCCATGTTATGCTGCTAAATGTTCAACAACCAGTTCTGGTAAGGAGAAAAAGGTACATGCAACACATTCTAAAGTTTAATCTACATGATCACTATTTTCCTTATTACTTTCTTAAGTCTAGAAAACCTACAAAACCATAAATCAAGCCCGGAATTGTAGCATTTACCAGTTTTCAAGGTGTAAGTGCTGACACTGAAAATTCAACTATTGGCTCTTGCTAGCTGGTTCAAGCAGTATCTATCACATTCCTAGATTAGACTATCATGAAAAAGCAAACAAATGACCCAGTAAAAACCATTAGGATTGGCCTGTGTTAGTCAAGACCTAAGACTATTCATAATGTCCAAAGAATATAAGTTCCTAAAATCTCTTTTGAAAAGACATGTATTAGTCCAAATAAATGCCAAGTCAGCTATAGAACAAAACCCTAAACTGATATCTCTTTGTTTTTTGTTTGTTTTTTTGGTGAGGCAATTGGGGTTAAGTGACTTGCCCAGGGTCTCACAGCTAGTAAGTGTTAAGTGTCTGAGGCCAGATTTGATTCAGGTCCTCCTGACTCCAGCGCCAATGCTCTATCCACTGCGCCACCTAGCTGCCCCTTGATATCTCTTTGAAAAGAATATACACATGGATCTACACATTCAAAAATAACAGAGTCTAGGCTATACTCAGGTTTTCTGCAAACTAGATCTGTATTCAGTCAAATAACTGCATAAAATATTAGAAAATGTATATTTTTTTCCTGGTTCTTAAATATTTCCCAAGGTAAACTTTTTAGCTACTTCAAACTAACTAACTAACTAACTTACTAACTATCTGAAGGAGGAACCTGAATGATAATACTACTGAGTTCCAAGTTTTGGTTTATGGGTTAAGGTCGGTTATCTGGATTGTGAATGTCTTAATTAAAGCTCTCCAATCTGGCAAGCTCACTTAGCTGAAGCCTAGTGTTGATTAGGTCAAGATCTTGGTTCCAGAATTCATTGGGGTTAATTGTGTTCAAATGGAGAAAAGAAATCTTTCATTGCAGGAGAATTCCCAAAGGATTATTTTAGAATTCTCTGAGTGTGCAAGAAATCCAACTCTAAGTGAACATTCTTCTAACAAGTGGAAAACAGCGACATCTTTGTATATGGGCAGAGTATTGAAAAAATAATTAAATCTGAAAATATATTTGATAAAACCCATAGGGATTCTTTCTTGCAGCTTCCCATATCATTCAGCCCAAACACAAAATTTCAATCAGTTTTATAGTAATATGGTACAGAAAGGTATTTAATTATAGCAGCATAGAAGATGAAAATTAGTTCAATTCTGATGATAAAGTTAAGCTTCAGAGATAAACACAGACTAGAAATGACTTTTATCTCAGTTTATTAACCAGGGCAATAAATGGCATGCTCCTTGATATTTTGCGCATTGGTCTAAACATGGCCATGTCTAGGTTCTGGCAAACTGTAAAAAAATTAATTTCAGTGGCTATGTTTTACTTGAACCACAGGTGCCTGTCTTGGGTACTCAGTCTTCCTTCACAAGAGATTTTAGGAGTTAATTGATATTCAATAAGGCTATGAAATAAAGAATTTATCCAGGCTGTATCACTGCATAAAGGACATAGAGAATATGTCAGTCTCCCAGCCCTTGCATTGCTATTTGCATCAAATACGAACACATATATCAGAGGTCCAAATTCCAGCCTCAAAATACTCTGATTCTTTTACACTCTGGGGATTAAGCCCCAGAGATGCCATCACATGGACTCTGAATTACTCAAGCACACTGACTTCCAATGCTAAATCTCCTATCAAGAGCTTGCTTGCTAAAAACCTCTTACAATACACTCTGAGCCTAGTATCTGCCACAATACCTAACACAAACATATAGGGGACATCCTTATGACAAGAAAGGAGGTTCATAAAATTGCAGGCAGCTTTATCCTGTCATAACACAATGGTTCCCTTTGTTCTGCTTTCCCATGCAGGCATCCTCAAGCATTTAGTAATGATAAAGCAAATGTCCCAGCCATTGTACACTATCATCACTGTACATTATCCATGTGTTTAATATTAAGAATACCACTGCCGTCATTATGTACTATGCATCATGTTCCCACAAACTAAAAATCTCAAAATTTATAGAAGAATAACAGAATCTCAGAGATGGTAGGCACCTTAAAGGTTATATATCCTAGTCTTTAGCAAACAAGAACTCTCTCTACATCTCCAGTAAGTTTCCATACAATCTCTACTCAAAAACATCCAGTGATGCACATTTTTTTGGGTGGGGGCAATGAGGGTTAAGTGACTCGCCCAGGGTCACACAGCTAGTGTCAAGTGTCTGAGATCAGATTTGAACTCAGGACCTCCTAAATCCAGGGCAGGTACTTTATCCACTGCACCACCTAGCTGCCCCCTAGAGATGGTTACTTCTAAGGGAGCCCATTCCTCTTAGGGATAGCTGCTCATCAGGAAATTTTTACATCAAGGGTAAATTTGCCTCTCTGCAATTTATATTCAGTGGTACTTCTTCAGCCCATTGGAGCCATGGAAAGCAAAATGATGGACCTTCAGATCTTTGAAGACTTTGTCTCCTATTAAATCTTGTCCAGGTAGCTAGGTGGTGCAGTGGATAGAGTGCTGGGCCTAGAGAGTCAAGACCTGAGTTCCAATCTTGTCTCAGAAGTTTCCTTGTTTTGTGACCTAAGGGAAGTCACTTAAATAATGCCTGCCTCATTTTTGACTGTAAAAAGTGCTTATTAGTTGTGTGACCCTTGGCAGATCACTTATGCTTCATTTATAAAACGGGAATAATAATAGCATTTCTTTCTCATGGTTGTTAGTAAGGATAGAATAAGATATTTGTAAAACTCTTTGCACATCTTCAAATGCTCTAAAAATTCTACTATTATTTTAATTCTCCAGGGTAACAGCCCCATATCTCTAAGTAATCTCCACATGGTGCGGTTTCCTATTATATCAGCTATATAATGAAACTGAACATTAGAAATGAGTTAAAGTTGCTTGTGGGTAAAGGGAGAAGGTATATTAAGAGGAAGGCCATGGACTTCAAGCAATAGTTTTGTTATCCATTTCAGTTCCACTCAAAGCTTTTTTTTTTTTTTTTTGCTTTCAAATATGCCTGTTCTGTAAAAACAAAAGGCTCATTAAATCCTTTACACATGAAGTTATGGAAGAAAACTTTTCTCATATATATCTCTATATATGTACATATAAACATACACACATATACACATATATGCATATATGTGTCTGTGTGTATAAGTATACATACACAGAGCTAGGTTGCATAGTGATAGCCTGGCCTGGAGTCAGGAAGACTCATCTTACCGAGTTCAAATCTGGCATTACATGCTTACTAGCTGTGTGATCCTGGGCCAGTCACTTAACCTTATTTGCCTCAGTTTCCTAATCTATAAAATGAGCTGAAGAAGAAAATGACAAACCACTCCAGTATCTGTGCCAAGAAAACCCCAAATGGGATCATGAAGAGTCAGGTATAACTGAAATGACTGAACAACAACAAAATGTACACACACATGCACATACTATCTAAATAAAAGCTTATGTCATGACCAATGGTCCTTTTACAAAGAAGTGTTTATGCCCATAAAAGTCTTCATTAACAATCTCCCTTGTATTCATTAGTGATTCTTTTTAACTCTCATTTCCCCAGCTCAACCCTTCTTAATCCATTCCTTATCACTAGATTCAAAGAACAAAGGTAAAATTCCAGAGACAAATATGATATTTACTCTTGAGAAGTATTAAAAAAAACAGGTTGTAAGCATATAACTGTTTCTTAGTATAACTTAGTATAATTGTTTCTTAAATTCCATAGGTTCTAGATGTCTGGTTATGTGTAGGTCTAAGGGATATGTTCATGCACAAATTTCCAACTAATTTTTAAAAAACATTTTTGTTTTAGCAGTTCTCCACTTCTGTGACCACAGTCTACAGATAAGATGTCTCAGTTTTTCAGTGTTTGAACTTTTTCCTTGCTGACATTAGATGACAAACTTTCTAACATGGTAGGATGTGAAGGTTCTCCTTAAAACCTTCTACTGAAATAAAATAGCCTATTGGGGCAAAACACATAATTTTCCCAGGAGCCTTGTAGTCTCTGCCAAACTGAAAAGGATTGAGGTAGAGCTTTGGGTCATTGCTACAGCTCAGGCTGCTGTCACTAGGATAGACCTTTTGATTTCTTTTCATTATATCCCTAATAGACCATAATTTTCCCATTAAAATAATGGAGAAAAAAATCAAAGAAGCATGTAATTTCTCAAACTTTCAAATCTGGGCATGCCCAGAAAGTGAATAAAGCAAAAAATTATTTTGAATAAGCAAAGATTGTATTTTTAAAAATGTACCAAAGAGGGGCAGCTAGATGGCGCAGTGGATAGAGCACCGGCCCTGGAGTCAGGAGTACCAGAGTTCAAATCCGGCCTCAGACACTTAATACTTACTAGCTGTGTGACCCTGGGCAAGTCACTTAACCCCAATTGCCTCACTAAAAAAAAAAAAATGTACCAAAGGAAGAAAAAATAACACCAGCAATCATCTTTACAGATCTTATCTTATGTATTTTTCCCACTGAAACCATAAGGAAAAAGCACTGTCATCTCAGTTTCAAGTAGGTGGCTACTTAATAATAATGGTGAGAAAAAATGTAGATGTATGAAGCTGCTTTGATGTATACAAACTTTGAAACATGATATTATTTATATTTCTACAGTGACAAATTAGAAAATAGTCAATTTTCCAAATCAAAATGGAAATTCCATGGGCACAAGTAAAAACTCATAGATGCATCAAAAATTAGAGCTGAAAACTAAGAAAATTCAGTGCTTCTACAAGAGAGTCATCTATAAAATATCTTAAATTATCATACTTTGGGGATTAATCAGACACTTTAGGAAAGAGAAAGAGCTTATTTCATCAGGTTTTTTCCATTTGCATCTGCTACAATACTAGCTTTTAGCCTTGGCCACTGAACTCTTTCATAAGTGAGGGTTGTTTTAGAATAAGAAACAGAGAATTTATTTAGCATTTCAAATGATAACATTCAAATCCAGATTGCAAAGCTCCAAAGATACTCAATTAATTAATTAATTTCACAATGCCTGTAAAATAGATGCTAAGGCATCAAGCCTAAATTTTCAGAGGTAAATTTGGAAATGTTTAAAAAGAGGCTAGGATGCCCCTTGCAAGTATTTCATAGCATAGTAAATTTTATTTGCATTTGGGTATGGACTGGATAAGATGGATGCCAAGGTACCTTTTTTTTTTTTTTGGTGAGGCAATGTGTCTGAGTGTCTGAGGCTGGATTTGAACTCAGGTCCTCCTGACTCCAGGGCAGGTGCTCTATCCACTGCACCACCTAGCTGCCCCTACCAAGGTACCTTTTAACTCTGAAAATCTGAGATTTTGGAAATTCCAATTTGTTTTACATATGAAGTCCTTTCAAATATTTGAAAAAAAAGACATCTATAATTGATGCCTCCATTTCCTTTTTTACTTTTCTTAACTCTCTCTCTATCTTCTGGCTTCTGACTTCATCATTTACCTGAAACTGTTCTCTCTCTTTCTCTAGTTACCAATGATCTCTTCTTTCCAGATCTAATGGCCTTTTCTCAATCCTAACTGATTTTTTTTTAACCTGGGTGGAAGACCTAATTTGGGTATATCAGTACTAGATTTCATCTTGGTAGTTTTGAGGTCAAGAAGCTACCAAGTTCCAGTTCAATTACCTAATGTGTTAACTGGTGCAATAGAAAGAACAATGGATTCGGACTCAGAGGATCTGAGTTCAAATGTTGCTTTCTGACACTATCTATGTGTACTACCTATGCAACCTTGAGCAAGTCAGTCAATGAGTCAGTCAATACACATTTATTAAGTGCCTATTATGTACCAGACACTGTATTAAGCAAGTCATTTAACTTCTTCAGTTTTACCCTCTTTAAAATGGGGTCTTGTACTCTGTGGCCTGTATAGTTCCTTCCAGATCTAAATCCATGTTCCTGTTTTTCTTTAGAAAAAAAAGGGCCATAGTGAAAAATATAATGGTAACAGACTTTCTTCAACTGCCAGGAACTTCAAATCAGAATACTATATCCCTCCAAACTTTGCAGTTATCTTTATTTTTAATTTTTTTTTAGTGAGGCAGTTGGGGTTAAGTGACTTGCCCAGGGTCACACAGCTAGTAAGTGTTAAGTGTCTGAGGCCGGATTTGAACTCAGGTACTCCCGCCTCCAGGGCCAGTGCTCTATCCACTGCGCCACCTAGCTGCCCCTGCAGTTATCTTTTTTTTTTTTTTTGCAAGGCAATGGGGGTTAAGTGACTTGCCCAGGGTCGCACAGGTAGTAAGTGTCAAGTGTCTGAGGCTGGATTTGAACTCAGGTCCTCCTGAATCCAGGGTCGGTGCTTTATCCACTGAGCCACCTAGCTGCTCTACCCTGCAGTTATCTTTAAATTCAATAAGAACAGATCTCCGTGTCCCTCTACTAGAGACAACATCCCTTCAGAAACACAGAACACATTTTACAAATGAGAAAACTGAAACTCATTGGTGAAATAATCTGAATTTCTGTGTGGGCCATAAGGAAGTTAGATTAGTTAGAAGGGGAAGGTGCAATGGAAAGAAGGACCTGGAGTCAGGAAGAACTGAGGTCAAATGCAGCCTCAGATACTTACTAAGTGTGTGACCCTGGGCATGTCACTTAACCCTACTTGCCTTGGTTTCCTCATTTTTAAAATGAGCTGGAGAAGGAAATGGCCAACCATTGCCAAGAAAATCTTAAATGGAGTCACAAAGAGTTGGAAGCAACTGAGAACCAACTAAACAATAACAAATTTCACAGAGATGTTGGTTCTGTGGGTGCTTTGAACACAGCCTCTCTACCTTCATTTCTGGTGTTCTTTCTATCATATCATACTTCTTCATTCATCGATTAATCAGTATTCTTGGGGTCTAGTCATTGAAGAATTTCTAAGTCTAACTGATTATACCCTAGCCTAGCCCATATCTTTCCCTTTTACCCACAGGGATATTGTGTTATTAAGACTTTAAGCATTCCCATGTGTTAATACTATTCCTTTGAGTCTGAACACAGAGCTAAGTCCTTCCTTGCTATTTCCCAGGAGAATGTTAGGCACCGGTGGAAGTTCATGAACATTTTCTAATTTTCTAAGCTATTCTACATACTTTTCCTAGTTCATTGCCTGGAAGCATTTCACTATTTATAGAATGTGCAACAAAACCTTCATTAATGAAGCAGCTACATTCCAAGAAGTCATTCTTGTCAGATATTTTGTTATCAGATGTAACAATAGATTTTAGAAATACTTCAGACCTTGGAATAATTTGCCATAATCTCTCCTTTCCCTTCATGTAGTAAGGCAGGTTGTAGTTCACCAGCTATTTTTTCCCCAACAGAAGAAAGCCCTCACACCCTCACATCTTTCGAGGATAACTCTTCATCCAATAACAGACATAATATCGCTGGGGAGAGGGATGGGGTGTGTTGCTTCCCAATCTATGCAATGGGATCATGTGACTGCGATTGTAGCCTTTGCACAGACTTTGGCTTCTCCTTGAGAGCCCTGCAGCTGTGAGAAAGCTACCACCTCTTCCACCCTAAGCTACCAGAAACATCACAAATCTAATATTGTGGAGCCAGAAACTTTCCATTAACCCCTCTCTTGCTAGTCTGCTTTTGTTAAAAGAAAGCTTGTGTCCAAGGAAATTAGTTTAAATAACACAGTATAACAACATTATAATTTTATTTTATTTTAATTTATAGGGCAGCTAGGTTGTACAGTGGATAGAATACTGGGCCTGGAGTCAGGAAGACTCCTCATTGTGAGTTCAAATCCAGCCTCAGACATTTACTAGCTATATGACCCTGGGCAAGTCACTTAAACCTGTTTGCCTCAGTTTCCTCATATGTAAAGGAGCTGGAGAAAGAAATGGCAAACCACTCCAGTATCTTTGCCAAGAAAACCCCAAGTGGGGCCACGAAGACTAGGATATAACTGAAAAATGACTTGACAACAATAAATAATGCTAAAGACAAATGACAGAAATGAATAATTAGTCAAAGTATCTCCCCAACTGTATTATATAGCCTGTCTGTTATTGGATAGAGGGTCATCCTTGAGAGTTCTGAGGGCTCTCTTCTGCTGGAGAAAAACAGCTGGTGATCTTTTCTTTTATTCCTGAGACTGAGGCTATATGTGTGTTCAGCTAAAGTCTTTAGCCTAGTTTGCACACAGAATTGTATCTGCTGAGCATGATTTACAGATTTCAACACACATTTAACACATTTCCTATAGTAGGGGTGAGAAACCCATTTTTCTATTAAGGTTCATTTACCCATGGGGGTAGGGGAGAGAAACAATTGGGGCCACATAATTATAAATCAGTTTAATCTGTTTCTTTTTGGAGTGAACAGTATCAAATGTTCTGCTGATATGCCTTTTAACTCAAGGGCAGGGAACATTAAATTCTATTTTATAATTAAAATATACTTTCATTCATTAAGAGGAGACAGGAAGGAGGAAGATATAGAAATGTGAATCTAAAAGGAGAGAGACAAAGGGAAACTGCAAGAAAACCAATGTAATATACATACAAATACATGCAGACCTATACACACAAAGGGAGATGTTTACAGGCTCACAGAGACTACAAATGTACAAATGTATAAAGTCACAGAAAGAAAGCAACACATATAGACATATATACAGAGAAATGGTCTTTTTTGCATTAATATCCTCATTTTCTATTTTTTTTACTTTAATGCCAGTAAATAATTTATATCTATGTTGGATTTTTATAACTATTGGCATAAATGAGTAATCCTAACTTTTGGTATTTACCCCTTACTGCAGATGAAATTAAACCATGGGCCTAAAGTTCTGCATCCCTGCACTATCAATTAATATAAGGATATACAAACAAACTTTTGTTTAGGCAATTAATCTTAAAAATAGTAGCAAAGAGATATAGAAAATATTCACTTCTTTGTTGTTCTTCCTTTACTGTTGACCATAGCTACTATTTGTTACCCATATGCCTTCTAAAATCTTGGCTTATTTAAGAAAGATAGAAAACATTTACTGTTTTTTTCAAACTTCATTGTGAGTTGTCTTCCTAATAAACATATTCCAAATGATTAATATTTCTGTATTACACAAACGGCATCCACTCCCATGTATTACACTTAGGAATATGGCAGATCCCCAAACACCTAGGTACCTGCTGTCTGTCCAGACGCATCCTCTTTGCAGCATTTCTACTCTCACTCTCACAGGCTGAAGCCAAGATACTCTCTGCAACTGCTGAAGTAAGGTGAGAAGGAATAGGTCGAGACTAAAAAAAAAAAGAAACAGAGAAAAAATAAAAAAGAAATAAACATTATTAATAGGCTCATTAACAAACCAATGATTTCCTTAGAGGAGCTCATTGAAGAGTCACATGTGCAGGAGGATCCATTCATTGTAACTTAATTTATTTGAACAGAAGGAGGAAATGGAAATTGTAAAGATGAAAAATGAAAACTAGTTAGAGGTTAAAGCTGCAGTGCATACACAGATCCATCATTTCCCCCATAGCACCATTGTCCGGAGTATTGAGTTTGGCTCATTAGGCTGCGTTTTCTGTAGGCAGTGTCACACTTGAAGCATCACAGCAGTAACCCTGCTATTGGAATATTTCTAATAAAACTAGAAATTCATTTTTAATTCTTTTATAGCAGATGACAGTGTTTTTTAAACTTATAAAAACACAAGTGATGGGACTCAAATATCACTGAAAACATAACAGATTGTCAGACCAACTCAGAACATTCTTGATATGAAATGTTATGAATATTTACAATCTTTGTTGTAGCATGATTGATGTGATTGAAATTGATGTGATTTTAAAATGAATCTATACCTACTTGGACATACTAATAGATGGCGAGCCTAGTGCAATATGGATATATTTCTAGGTTTTAGACAGGCAGATTTAAAAAAAAGATGAATTCACATTATGAAATTTAATAACATTTACTTGTGTGAAATCTAACTTCCTTATGACCCACACAGAAAGGAATGACTCGTCATCTGAACTACCACCTAAATAGCTATAAATGAAATGCAACTCTTCATATAAATTTGTGAAGACCATAGAACAGATTGTTTTCATTCTTTTCTCAGTAATTACACTCAAAATCCTCTTGCCAAAAGATGGACTTAATGACCACCTAAACCAGTTTTCTTAATTAAGATACACAGAGATAGAGCCAAAATAACATGAAGAATAAGTTTGAGTTGAACACAATTCAAAATACAAGAACAGTTTTAGGAAATTAATGTACCTGAAGTGTCCTTTTCAGTTTTCTTTTCATTAAGCTTCAGTCAACAATGTGTGTGTAACTTATCAAAAACTCCAACTGAAAGAAAATAGCTCTCTTTCCCCCTGCCACACCCAAGAAGCTCAAACATTTTCTTAACTGTCATTTAGTTTTCTAAAACTCGCCAAGAGAAATCTTAGAGACAAATCTGACTGTAAGATTTATATAATCATTCTAATTTCTGTAACAATTAGGTTTGGGGGGCAGCTAGGTGGCACAGTAGATAAAGCACCAGCCCTGGATTCACGAGGACCTGAGTTCAAATCCGACCTCAGACACTTGACACTTACTGGCTGTATGATCTTGGGCAAATCACTTAACCCTCATTGCCCCGCCAAAAAATAAAAATAAAAAAGAATTAGGTTTGGTCACTAGTTTTTTGATAGATGGTTATAGATGTTTCCCATACTCAGACAGAAACCAACGCTTTGACCTTGTGTGATCTATAAGGCAGACTTGCACACTGCTTTCAGGGAAAGGGCTGGCACTGCACCATGATAATATCTACTCATCTACTAACCCTGTAAGATCTCTCAAGTGATGATGATCATATATAGCTTTGACAACAGAGAAGTACAACAAGCATCACTGACTCTGGGTGGATTTTTTGGAAGTCATTTCTGCAAGACTGAAAGAAACAGACTACAGAATGGGGCAGAGAAAATAATACCGAAAAGGGGAAGCTAGAATATTAGAAGACAAACAGAGGGGCAGCCCATTGAAACTATACTGTTTTAATTAAGTCAGTATGCATTTATTAAGGAGTTACTATACACCAGGCATTGTGGAGAAACAAACTTGACTGGACTGGATTCCAGTAGCATCTGATCAACTTTGAAATGAATGGTAACTCTATTGAAAGGTTTTAATTATTCTTCTTTCTTAAACAGCAAAGTGACAGATTATGAGTCTCCTTAAAATATGTCCATGATTACTGTCAGAGCATAAATCAGATGGGTACTCACTGACCTTTGGCTTTCAGAGGAAACATAGACGGTCATCCTTCCCTTTCCCCCATTCCCAAGACCAATTCAACAAACATGCATTAAGCATCTGCTAAGTGAGAGGCACTCACTAGGTCCTGGACACATGAAGACAAAATGAGAAACAGTCCCTTCCATTAAGGAGTTTACATTCTAATGAGGAGAGACAGCATGTCAACAGTCAAGCATAACTATAACAGTTTGAGGAGAGTGAATGCACTGCCAACTGAAGGGATAAGAAATGACTTCTTGAGTCCCATGACTTTGCTTACACTGTCTTGGGAATGGAAGGAGTGTATTTTTTTTTTTTAGAGAAATATGCTATTAAGGGTAAGTCAAATTATATAAATATAAAGACTAATCTTTTAGACAGGGATTCTTGACCTGAGGTATATAAGCTTGCTTTAAAAAAATATTTGATAACTGTATTTTAATATAGCGGCTTTTCTTTGTAATCCCATGTAGTTTATTTTGTACATTTAAAACATTACTCTGAGAAGGGGCTCATAGGTTTCAGCAGACTGCCAGAGGGCTCTATGACAGAAAAAAGGTGAAGAACACTTGTCTTAGAAATTTAAACTATTAGATCCCCTTTTAGTTCCAGGTATGGGGTTAAAAGTATCTCTTTTTCAAATCTTAATTCTCTAAAACCATTCAGGGAAAGGGAAATTTCACTCATTACCTCTAATTTCTTTCCCTTCAGTCTCCCTCTTAGGACTTTGTTAAAAGATGGGGTGGTTAAACTGGTGAACAGAGATTAATTAACAGAAATAAAATCCCCTTAAGGAAAAGATATAGCCTATAGAAGAGAGGAATTAAAATATAAAACTTGTAATAAAAATTTCTATAATATTACATGCATTTATATATTTATTTACAACATGTCTTTGATTTGTAAAGAAAAAACACACTGTAAAATACATTAGGTTATAGGGGAAAAAAACTTCTTGAAGTTGAAAGGTGCAAAAATGTTGGGGAATCTCCCATTTGGCAAATCTTTTTATATTTTATAATATTTCCATATGAATATTTTAAATAGAGTTTCACCTATAGAAAGGGTGGGCAAATAGATGATACTTTAGGAAACTGAGAGCCAGAAAGCTCATGTGTGGGTTCATGGTTTAAGAATATAAGTATTATTCCTTCACATCATGCTACTTTCAGTTTAATCATTAATCATAGAATGTTAGCATTGTAGGGGACTTTAACAATATCATATTAAACTGCTTTATCATTTTGTTTTGTTTTGTTTTGCAGGGAACTGAGGGTTAAGTGACTTGCCCAGGGTCACAAAGCTAGTAAATGTCAAGTGTCTGAGGCTGGATTTGAATTCAGGTGCTCCTGAATCCAGGGCCAGTGTTTTATCCACTGCGCCACCTAGCTGCCCCCATAAAGTGCTTTATCTTATAGATGAGGAGAGACTGAAGCATCGAAAAGTAAAATAACTCACCCCAAATAATGTAGCAGGTTGATGGCAAAGCTAAAATTAGCTTGTCTCCTGATTCTCAAGTAAGTGCTTTTTTTCATTAGATCATCCTCACCCCCCCAAAAAACAACATTTGCATAGAATTTCTTTTAAACTACTTATCATTAGAAGTTCAAATAGAGGTTAAATAATTACATAGCAAAGATGATTCAAAACTAAAAATTATAAGGACAAAAGATATTTTCTTCTCATAAAACAGGTGCTAAGACCTGTGACACCTCCCCATGAAATCACAGGTAAAACAATAATATAATTATAAACTTTGAATTTAAAATAATACTATAGTAAAGCTAGTTTATACTAATTGGGGCAAAAAAGGCCAGTATGAATTAGTGAAGTATGCCTTATGGATTATTTTTAAAAATACAATTTTATTACTTTCAAGTACATATATTAATTAGGATCTGAAAAATATAAATAGACACCTTGCATTAAACTGATTTTTATGATATACAAGAGTCCTCAGTAATTAAAAGAATCTATTTGCAAAAGCTTAAATCCTTGAAAACAGGCTTTTTATTAAGTAGGTAAAATACAACTGGGCAATAATATTTATCTTATTAATTTGCTTATTTGAAATTAACAACAACCAAAAATAATACTAACACAAAAACACACAAACAAACCTCAGTCCAGTGGTTTAATCAGAAGGCTAGCCCACTGCTGCTCCTAAGCCCTTGAATTAAATGACTGTTGAATTATTTTTTGAACTTGATTTAAGGTTTAGAACCAAACCCAACCAACCTGGAGACAGTATAGGGACACAGGAGCCATCACACAATTTCATGGGCTTCTAATAAGAATAGAAATAAGACTAATACTTTGTGAATCTGAATTACTGAAGTTGTATTTAGTAGTTAGGAAAAAAAATAACCAAGAGAATCTTTTTATATCAAAATTGGCTAAGTAAGAGATGCTTCAGATTTGATAATGGATTGCTATAACAAATAGCACTTCTATGATTTCACTATTGGACAGTTCCCCAAGGTCACAGTTTTATATCCAAAGATAGCATTAAACACCAGTTATCCCCCCCAGCTCCAAATTATTAATTATTATCAAGCTGATTATACAGTTTTGATTAGCCAAGTCTTTTGTTGCTAGCCAGAGATTTGTTTCCCTTCTTGGCCCATTTGATTTCTCTATGGCAATCAAACCAAGATGGTATAATTTTGGAAGAAATTAACAAATATTTCTCATTATTAAGGGTTTGATGGAAGAGGTTTAAATTATTGTCAAAAATGGGATTTTTGTGTTTCCTTTGTCTGTAGCATCCCTTACTCTTCTTTATTCCCATGGACAATTGTGAGTTCATTGGAATGTCACTGTTTCTGAGTGTTTCTGACAGGTAATTAGCATAATGAATCAATGCCTACTCTGGACCAAGTGCTGCAGTTCTTGACTGGCACAAGAATGCTTAGATCAGGCGCAGTGCCTGCTTATGCCAGGAAAAGTGACCATAAAAACAATAGATTTTAGGGAATTATGAGATAAAGAGAATATTTTAAAACAATTGAAAAACATTTTGGCAAAAACCCTGGAAAAACACATCACTCTTTCAAGGAGATTGGTCACACTCTAGTTCACTTGAGAATAAACTGAAGAAAACCCTAAATAAAAAATAGAACTGAAATAGTAAATTTGAGTATCACAAAACACATGGTCAAAGTTGTGCTGATATTGGGAAGGTCCGTTATCTATTTTTTCCCCTTAAGTGGTAGATAAAACTAACTACTCATTGCTCACTAATTAACTGGTCATAATTAGCTGTCATTCTCAACTTGCTTCTGGGGGTATCTTTCCTCAGCACTGCTCTTATCTTGTTAATTACCTATATATGAATCAATGGTGATCATGTCATTATGCTGTCCCAGCAAACCTGAAAAGTTCCTCTTTAATTGAAGGTTGAAGTTGTAGCTGTTTCTGGAAGGCAACAGCTATGAATTTCCATATATAATATTCCATATACTAAATTTTTTAAAAAGCCAGGGTTTCTTAACCTTGGGTCTGCAAAATCATTTAAAAAGTGGTTTTTTTGGTAAATACATTTCAATAAAATTGTTTTCCTTGCTAATCCTTTTTGTTTTTTTAAGTGAGGCAATTGGGATTAAGTGACTTGCCCAGGGTCACACAGCTAGTAAGTGTTAAGTGTCTGAGGCAGGATTTGAACTCAGGTACTCCTGATTCCAGGGTCAGTGCTCTGTCCACTGCGCCATCTAGCTGCCCCCTTCCTTGCTAATCCTTTGTATTTTATTCAACATATTTGAAAACATTATTCTGAAAAGGAGTGTAAGGGTCCAAAGGCTTTACCAACTAGCAAAGGGGTCAATGACACTAGAAAAGTTAAAAATCCTTGATCTAAACTTTTCTTAAATAACAAAAACTCAAAATACTCAAAAAAGTCCTACTTTTCTCCCCGATTCCTGTGCCATCTTAGTTTATTAGTAGTAAGAATATACTGGTAAATATTTAACAATCAGCTCTCTAAAAATGTACATACAAATAATTTAAAATTTAATGTGTATTATTAATATTTCCCTCTTGCTTTCTTAAGTCTAGATAATCAACGAAATAACTCAAACCTTGATTTTTAACATTTGTCAATTTAGAGGGGTAAATGCTCACAATGAGAATTTAAAAATCTGTTCCATCTGGTTGGAGATATTTCCAACATACCCTTGGATAGTAGTGGGAAGAGAACTGAAGTCTGGAGTTAGTAGACCTGGGTTTGGGTCCTGGCACTGGAACATATTAATTCCATGACCCTGAGGCAGCTATTTCATTTCTTAGCCAAAGGGAGACAGATATACTTGTATACCCTATCTCACAATATTGGTGGACAGATGCTTTGTAACAATTTGCTGTTCAGTCCTTTCAGTCAAGTCTGACTCTTTGTGAGCCCATTTAGGGTTTTCTTGGCAAAGATACTGGAGTGGTTTGCCATTTCTTTCTCCAGCTCATTTTTTACAGATGAGGAAAATGAGGTAAACAGGGTTAAATGATTTGTCCTGGGTTACATAGCTAGCAAGTGTCAAAGGTTAGATTTGAACTCAGGTCTTCCTTACTGCAGGGCCAGCATCCCATCCATTGCACCACCTAGCTGCCCCTATGTCATATAAATGTAAGCTACTTTTCATTGCAGAATTATTTCAATGACAGGAAGCCAAAACTTCACCAAGAATGGAATGCTTTTTTTTTAGGTTATGGTGAACATGTGTTTGTAGGCTCTTTTAAACTTTTAGAATTGCAACCCCTAAGCCCTATTCACACCACTGCCAAGGCCCTAGAATTGGCATAGGTGCATACTGACCTAGAGCTGGTAAGGACCTCAGAGGCCATCTGGTCCAACTTCTTCATTTTATAACACTACTAAGGTCATGCAAGTTAAATGAGTTGTCCAAGGTCAGGCAGGTAGAAAGCATCAGAAGCAGGATTTGAACCCAGGTGTTCAGACTTCAGAGCCAGGCACTTTTCCCATTATATTATGATGCAAATCATTGTTTTACTACACTTAAGGCACAAAACCAACCTCAGGCTAGAAATTATTTCTAGATATCAAGGTCCACATATTGGACTAATTTTAATTGGTCTAAGCCTATATAGCAAAACAATTCATATAAAGGATTAGACAGACATAGGTTGTAGAATATAGGTTATAATAGTAGGTCAAGTAATTTCCTTACTTTTGTCATAATAAAGAATTGTCTGTGTTCAAAGATAATATGCAAAAATGCTTTCATTCACTAAAGACATTCATCATGAAAAGGAACAGTTATTATCTAAATATTGGATGGAAAGTCTTTGCTCTGAGATTATAGATCTAGAAGAAGAAGGGACATGGAAATGAAAGAGGCATTAAACACCTTCTATGTGCCCATAAAAGAGATTGTAGGTAGCTAAAAAGCTAACTACTGTCAGCAGTTTAGAATTATACACAAACAAAAAAGTTAATAAAACAGTACATGTCTTTTGATCTAGCTCTGATGCCTATGCCCCTAAAAGATGAAAAAAAAATAGGAAAAGGCCCTAGACATACAGAAAAAATTATAGCAGCTCTTTTCTGTGTTGGTAAAAAACAAGAAATTAAGGGGATATGCTCATTAGTTGAGGAATAGTGGTTTCAAAGGGACATAAAAAGACTTATAATAACTGCTACAGAATGAAATGAGCAGAACCAGGAAAACAATTTATACCACAACATCAATATTACCAAAAACTCAACAGTTTTATAAATGTTTTATAACCTGATAAAGAATGAAATGAGCAGAACGAGAAGAGCAATTTATACCCTGACATCAATATTATAGAAATGAACCATTTAATAAAACTTATAGCTAGATGAAAAATGAAACCAGCAAAACCAGTAAAACAATTTTTACAATAACAACTGCAAAGACAATAAATTTTGAAAGCTCTAAGGACTATGATCAATACAATGACCATCTATTCTTTCAAAGGACTGATGATGAAACTGGGTGACAGATTAAGAGTTCAACACAAACACACCCACCTACACCCACATCACATATCTCTATATTTCTATATCTGTGTATATGTATATACATGTACACAGGGATGTAGTCAATGAGGGTATTTGCTTTGCCAATGAGGGCATTTGCACATATTTGCCAGTAGTCAATAAACACCTTTTAGCATCTATGTGTCAGTTATATAATTACAAGGAATTTGTTTTAATTTGTTTTGTTTGTATATTTTGTTTTCCTCATAATTGGGTAGGAAGTAGGAGGTCAGTAAATAAACTCTGTTGATTAAAAAATGACATTGAAAAATGGAGAAATGGGTAAATGAGTGGGTTCTGCAGACATGGAATGCAGCATGCACTTTTGGATGAGGTCATTCTCTTGGAAGCTTTACATAATTCCAAGAATCCTCTCTAGCAATGAAAGTCATCTATAAATATCTGCAATACAAAACCAAGGTATGTTAATAAAAATGTTCTTGTTTTTTAGAAATACAAGGCTAATGGTGATGAACACCATTGAAAACATGAATTTCAAAGTTCAAGGAAACAAGCCATGTGAAGCATGACTAAAGTCTGGCTACAGAGTCATGTTTTTCCTCTGAAAAATAATTTACAAATTCTTGAGCTGTTCAATAACATCTTCATTTAAAAGAAAGTTATTTTGTGTATAGTTCATGGTAGATTCATGCCTTGATAGAACTTTCTTGAATATTAATACATTCAATTATATTTTTATTTCCCAAGTACATTTGAATTTCACAAGTCTAACACTCCATTATCACAAAACCCAGACTCAAGCAAATGCTTACTTAAAGCAATGGTGAAGGTATAAACATGTATTTAAATTAACAATTACTGTACCTTTAAAAATGAAAGAATAAGGATAATGTGTGGCACATAATGTATTTTACAAATAGAATTTATGAATGGCTAAAAACCACCAGTGGTCAGCAAATTAGTAAAATGAATCTTCTCATCTCCCCTCCCCCAAAGATAATGGTTGGTTTAATTGTCTTCATTAGTAACTCTTAGAAATCAAGCTTGCTTTTACATAACTAACCACAATTACTCCTAGGAGCAAAAAAGAATAAGCTCAAGCACAATTTAGTATACCTGGGATTCAGGATTCCTGGGACTGAGGTTGTTAAGACTTTATTTACACTGTAAACTCTTTGGAGGACAAGAATTATGCCATTTTTTAATCTTTATATCTTCAGCAAGTGCTACATTGTACATATTCAATAAATGTTTACAGAAGGAATGCTTATTGACAATAAATGAAGTATCCTTTTGAAGAACTAGTTTTCATATCTATATATAGATATATACACACATATATGAATATCAAATGAAAGGTATCAGACCTACATCCATGTTTCCCTTTTTTGTTTATAGATATTTGTGATCTCAAAGAGGTAGATATGAACAATTTAATGTTCAGCAAATCATTATTATAGTTTTTTTAATATTAGTAATGTAAGAAAATATAAGGCTCCCCTGAATGCCAAAATTATAAATCATAGTTTTCATTGCTCTTCAGGGGAGCACAGTATTTCCCTAGTAATTTTAACTACTCACTAATAAAGACAATGTCATACATTGAAGCCAAAAAATTTTTTTGGATGAATCACCCTATGGAAATATCGACCAACCCTTAGTTAGATTAACTACACCTCAGTCTTTTTCTATTTTTTTTACACCAAAATAGTAGTTTTATGCTATTTTCTATGGCTTTCTTCATATCAGTACAACTGCACCAAGGGTAGGGTATTATTTTAGATGCAGAGGAAAGATAATAAATTAAATGTCATGTCATTTTGGGGGTTAAATGGTATATTTACATATTATTGAAGAAAAAACCTTAATTTAAGGTTATCTTAGAGTAAATATTGATTAGGAAAATGATTGTGGAGCAGATTGTGAAATATATATTAGAGCAAGAGGTCATGGTATGTCATGATAAAAGTCTAAATTTTACAATATGGTGACTATCAAAAATAACAGTTGAACTGATCATTATGAATAGGAAAATAGCCTAAATACAAATTATTGTTACATTTTGATTATTTGTTAATAGTTTTGATGGAAATGTTGAAGGTACTGGTTGAAATTGAGTTTATGGATTTTCTTTATAGCTTTTCCCCCTTCTTATAGTATATATTATTATAACAACTGAGTATTCACTATATTATATGTAACAATTGATTTTCTCATAATTTACAGGCAAAAATCTTTCCATATTATATAATTATCCAAAAAACCTACTATAAGATTTAATATCTATTGTTTTATATACTTGCAGATGGCACTGATCCACTGTCAGGAGGCCATGCTTTGAACTTACGCCATAGCCCCCCTCTCTTTATCCCTTCCAGTAATGAAGATGGGTTCATTTTGATCCATACATACTTTGTCTCTGAATCCTCCTTTGACTTAAGAGTTGGATGTATGGAACAATATTTATAAAGATATAGTTGTCTCTATGTAGAAACAAGCAATTACTAAGCCCTATTACATATGATAGTAGATGCTAAGGGTACAAAAGAAAAAAAATGAAAATAGTCTCTGCCTTCAAGGAGCTTACATTATCTTAGAAAACAAATGAACGAAGTTAAGTATGAATCAACACTAATTCATCACCATTCCTAGCCTGAGTGGGAAGGGAAGTAGTAATAATTAATAGTATTATTTAAAAACCCTTATTTTTAATTTATGGAAAAACCCCAAACATTTCCATAATACAGTACTATAAATAAGTTGATTGTACATGAAATTGCAAATCTAATATGCACAACTTGCTATTATTCCTTTCAAATATGCAACAAAATTATCATGTAAATTTCTTTTTTTCTTCATTCCCTCTTCCTCCACCCTAGAGATTGCTACCATTAGTCAAAAATAGGTATACATGTATAAAATAGAATATTAATATAATAATTAAAGATAACAACAATAATAGCTATCATTTATATAGTGCTCCCATGTGCCAGAAATGTGCCGAGCACTTTACAATTATTATCTCATTTGAGTCTCATAATGACCCTGGGTAGGTAGGCACTATTAAGTCCATTTTATGGTTGGGATTACTGAGGCAAGCAGAGGTTAAGTAACTTGTGGGTTCACACAAACTGTAAGTGTCTGAGGCTGGATTTTAATTAAACTCTGACTCCAAGCCCTGTGCTCCTCCCACTGTACCACCTAATTACCTTTAAAACACACAGCCTGTTGACAACAGGCAGAGGCATGAATGTCTCTGTACAGAGAGAGTGTATCTATGGGGAGACTAAGTATATGTAGATCTTTATCTTGAGATAGATTCCCCCTCACCATGGAACTCAGGATGACAGTGCATATTTTAGTTAAGAAGTCACTTAGAAACTAGCTTTAGGAAATTCAGAGTTTTCTGCTGCAACTTATGATAATAATATGACTGAATATATAATTATGACTCTGGAACTTGCTTGCTTATCTTGTGTGAAGCCTGGAGATAAATTCCTCATCACTTGTGTTATTTTCATGTTAAAGGAACACAAGAAAAAAAAATGATCTCTAGAAGGAAAATGGCAAGTACCCTCTGTGGCTTCTATCAATTCACAGACAAATTGAAACTAGCAGCTGATTCTACCAAACTAACTTCACTTAGATAAGAACCCTCTAGACAGTATATTTAGGTGGTTGTGATTCCACAAAATAGATTATTTCTTAACAACCAAAAAAGTAAAGCATTAGTTACTCCTTATTCACATCATAATTAAGTTTTCATTATGCAGCTTTGAGAATATAGTTGCTAACATGCGTAAAATGATGTGGTTGAATTCCAACAGTAATGCCAAAAGAACTAATACTAACAATCCTTTGAATGTACAGATCAATTTATTTGAACATAAAGTTCAGGAAGCTTTTATTTTCTTCACTAATTTAATCTGATGTCATTCCATTTACATATCTGGATGACTTGCATGTTTTTTGTTTTTGTTTTTTTCTGGAGCCAAAACAAACCTTCAAAGAAATGGCTGAAGTAGAGTGAAATTCAAAGACCCCCTGTAGAATCAATTAACAACTAAAAATATTTATCTAAGCAGTCATTTAATGGTTACTTGACTAAATTCGTTCTTAAATTCTAATGAGGACAGATAGAGTCCTCTGGAGCAAATTCATTTCATACACATATATGATACATGTATATATAAACACATGTGTATATATGCACATACATGCAATTCATGATATGTTGCTCCTTTTTTCTACACTGAGAAATGATAAGTGAGTTTAGTATGGATTCAATTCAGGTTTAAAAATGTATGGAAAAACATGATCATGTGTCTCTTCCAGCTAGTGAATTCTATTGAATCTGTGGGAAAAAAACCACACAAGTACAGATGATTACTTATATAAACAAGGTCCATGTGTCAGAAAGAATACCAACAACATGAGGATATATTGAATTATTTTACTACACACATAGGTACATACATATATGTAAACATATTATTTAATATTAGGGTCATGAGCATTAGATTGAATGACTAAATACTTTTCTTCAGGGGTAGCACAAGGGTAATGTTTATAGATTGTTCATTAACAAAGGTCAAATGCTCCACAAAGAGATTGTTAGAACACAAAGTTTTTAAAAAATTGATGTCAAAATTTGTATTTTACATGTAATTTGGCAAAATATACTCTATGTGGCCTCAGTAAAAAAAAAAAAGAGTTTGTTAGGATTCTTAAATGTGGATTCTTGAGGGAAAGTCACAAAAGAAGCAAATTTAGGCTTGATTTTTTTTTTTTGAAAACCAACTTTCTAACAGCTGGAGCTGTTTAAAAGATGCATGAATTGTCTAGAGACATAGTAAGTTCCCATCCTTTGGAATCCTTCAAAGAGAGGCTGAGTGACCTTATATGTTATAGTAGACATTTCTTTCATGTATAGGGGTTGGAATAGATGACCAGTAAAGCCCCTTCCAACTCATAAAAGCTTCTGTGATACAGTGATATTACATGATGAAGAATTCTTCTTCCCTCCTTGGAGAATATATGTTTGAATTAATAATAAAAATCAACAGGAAAATGTGATTCAATGTATAAATGTTCACATTACATAGCACATTTTAGGAACACATATATAATGATCTTTCTATAACCTTTGACATTATCAGCTTCTTCTCTTTGATATCCTATTATCTCTAGGTTTCTGTAATGCTATTCTTTTCTGGTCTTTCTACTACCTGGCTGACCACTCTTTCTCATTCTCCTTTGCTGGATTTTTATCCACATCAATACTCTGGGACTCCCAGATTGCTGTCCTAGACCTTCTTCTTTTCTCCTTCTATGTTATTTAACTTGCTAATCTCATCAACTCCCATATCTTAAATTATCATCCCCCCCAAAAAAAATTATCATCCCTATGATGATGACTCTGAGATCAACTTATCTAGCCCTGACTTCTCTCCTAACTTTTAGCCTAGTATCTGCATTAAGCATCTCAAACTGGATGTACTAGAGACATCTAACATTCAACATGTCCGAAAGCTAAACTAAATCTTTTCCCCCAAAATCTTCTCCTTTAGGAAAGTTTGCTAACTTGCCTCATAAGGTTGAGGATGGCACCATCCTCTAGACTTCTACTCCTCACTCTCTTTCATCACCTATATCAAATTTATTACAAGTTTTGTCAATTTTACCTTCACAGCATCTCTATTATATGCCTAATTCTCTCCCCCGACACTTCCACTACCTTGTTAAAGACCCTCACCACCTCACACTTGGAGGGAGCCAGTATTACAGGCAATAGTCAACTGGTTAGTTTCCTTTCTCAACAATTTCCCCATTCTAAATAGCAATTGTTTCTGTTCTGACCAGAAACTCTGAGGATCCTCTCCTCCTAGACTGATTCTTTTGTGAAGGCAAAGGAGGACATCTTTTGCCTCAATTCTTACCTAGCATTCAATTACTGAATGGGCATCACCTCAGATAAACTGAAGAGACCTGGAAAAGACCTTAGCTTAAAAATACCAGGGTCTCCCACTGCATCTAGGGCCATGACCAGTTGTCTTGACCTATGTCTTGCTACTGAAGGCTGATGACTTTGCACAGCTCTGCCTCACTTAAATCCAATTCACTTGCAAGTTAAGATATCAGCCTCCTGATGTCATTGGTCCTCTTAGAGAATGACAGACAAACTCCAAATACAATTACTTTCTCCACTTTAGTCCATCATCTGTTAAATCAACCTTCCTAAAGCACATTCAATACACTTCATTGGCTTCCTATCATTTCTATGATCAAATACAAATCCCTATGTTTGCCATTCAAATACCTTCACAATTTGCCCTACCTTTTCAGTCTTCTCATAGCTTACTAAGTTGCCATATATTTGGTGATCTAGTGACACTGGCCTCCTTGCTCTTCCTGGAACAAGATACAGCATTTCTAGTCTCTGGGCATTTTCACAGGCTGTCCCAAATGCCTACAATACCCTCACTTCCTTTCCCTGCCTCCTGATTTCCCTGGCTTCTTCCAAGTCCCAGCAAAAATCCCATTTTCTATGAGGAGCTCTTATCTCCCTTAAGGCTCATGACTTCCCTCAGTTAATTCTCTCTCCCACCCCAATTTGTTCTGCCTGTTCTCATGTTGTCTTTTCCATTAGACTGTGAGCTCCTTAAGAGCAAGGGGTTTTTTCCCTTTCTTCATTACCTGGCATATAGTAGACACTATAGTAAATGCTTCTTGATTATGGACTATATAATACACACACATTATATATATTTACATATATACACATTACATTTGTGAAAACATATGTAGAGGTAAGTAACATAACATGTATTCTATCTATCTATCTATCTATCTATCTATCTATCTATCTATCTATCTATCTATCTATCTAACGTGACAATTGGAATGACACCCCCTGCTGGGAGGGACATTGTGAGCTCTGGCCTGAAAAGAAACCATAATCTATCATCTACCTATCTATCTATGTAGTTAAATATTAACATATCCATTTGAGAAGTTTTCCCCACAGTTACTGTTTGGTATATAAAAATAAGAAGAGACAGAAATATGATAAACTTATATTAAAACATCTTGTTTTACAAATATTTTCTTTACACAATCCTGCGATCTAGTGGGGTGATATAAATATAACCACTCCCATTTTATATACAAAAAAATGATCCTCGGTGTGTAATCTGACATATGGTAAGGGACAGTGTTTGAGGCCCAAACCAGGTCACCTGTCTTGGCCAGTGTGCCTAGAGCAAGAAACCAAGGCAACGCTTCTCTAGAGGAACCCAATCAGAAGAAAAAGAAAGACATAAAAATCTTCTGCTTCCATTCTTCCCAAGCTAATTTGGCCATGAAATATTTTTGTTCTAGTTATATATTGCTAGAATTCATAAAGGGTTTTTTCATTTAATCTAAGGGCATAGAATAACTATGGGAAAAGAGGATTGGGAAAGTTTTAAAGCAAAATAGAGGAAATGAAGGCTATTTTCTGGCCAAAGAGTCATCACAGTATATTTTTACATATGGGTAATTTAATGTTTAATATTTAGAATCACAACTACCTCAGGGTACACCAATCAGGTACAACAATCACAGGTTATGGAACACTAACATTTTGTGCAACATAGTTTAGCAAATGTTGCCTCAGAGTATAAAAATCAAGATAACATCTCATATATTAACAATCACTCAAATGCAAGTTTATTTATAGTCATCTGTTCAGAGCTATCTTTTTTTCTCAGAGTTATCTTTATGATGATCAAGATGCTTATAAGAAACCCCACCAAGATATACATCTGTATCTGGAATAATTTTTCCATTCAATTTGTACTTTACCTATTATATGTTAGTGATTTCAAGCAACAGAATGTAACATTTTTTAACAAAATATTTTTATGGTAAAATAGTCCATATTTATTTATACATATTTAATTTATATATTACCCATCCATCCATCCATTCATCCCAAATAAATTTATTGACAGCTGCAAAGGTATACCACACTGTTCTTAGGCTCTAATTAGTGAAACACTATATAGAGGTAAGTAACATATAAAGGTAAATAACAATAAAAAAGTTCAGTCATAGTAAAACAAAATAATACAAAATATATTACAGGGTAGCATATGTTTAAGAGCCAATTTACCAGTCAAGATAATATGTTTTGAAGGAGAATAAGAGGACAGAGGGATCAGTATGGACTAGAATGGTCAAGATGTTTCCAGATAGATCACAATGGTTGGGAAAAGAGATATAGGGAGCCAATTCCTGGAAGGGGAAACATCAGAAATAAAACAGATATGGAGATGTGTATGTTTGGAGGGAAGTGAGTAGACCAATATGCCAAGAAAATAAAGGTTTTATAATTCAGATATGAGGTTGGAAAAGATATAGGTTCAACTTCTAGAGGGATTAGAATTCCAATCTAAATAGTGCTAATCTAAATGACTTCAACCTGTAAACCAATGGGAAGTTATAGGGACTAGAGCTCAGGCAACAGTCAAGACCTGAGGTATAAATCTGAGAGCTATCTGCCTAGAGTCACAGAATTCCAAGGCTGGAAGGGGTCTTAGAGATCATACAATTCAACTTCTCCATTTTATAGATGATGAAAACCAAATCTTGGAGGGGTAAAGTGATTTTCCTAGGTCAAATAGCTCACTATTGGCAGACCTAGAACTAGGACTCACATCTAATTCTCAGCCAAGTAAATTTTCTACTTTGTACCATTCTCTTAAGAGTTGATATTGTATTTCAAATTTTCTTTGGATTATCCATTACTGTATTTTTAATTAAAAAAACATCAGCCAGGTGTAAAATACACTTGTGACATTTTAGGCAAATTACATGACCCACAAGGACAATGAGCCTACAAGTAGATTATGTGACTGAGTTAGACTGAAAAAGCAGGGGATAAAGCTTGTGTGTATGTGTGTGTGTATGCATGTGTCTGTGTTTGTGTATATATGCATGTATATGCATGTGTGTATATATCAAACAGGCAGAGCACCATAAACCATAGACATTCTTGTATCAACAATAAATAACAAAAGAAGATTCAAAATCCTTAATATTTTGTCTTTCTATATCAATATGTAAAAATAATAACTGTAAATATTTATTTGTTAGCTTTTCAGGACAATTTTCCTATAAGAGGAAATATGCATTTAAAAAAAAGATCCAACCATCCATCTACCCATCTATTCACTCAAAATAATTTATTTTGTGCCACATATTTGCAATGGACCATATCAAAGGCTGGAGGAGATACAGAAATAAATAAGGATATGCATGGATTCACAAGGGATGACTTGGGGGGTGGGGTTCTTGATAGAGAAGGAAAGAAGAATGGAGATAGGTATTTTGCAGAGTTTAGATAGGAGGTGGAGAGAGCTATTATTATTCTTAATATTAATGATAAAGCAGCATCATGAACTCCCCTGTCTTTTCCCTCTTAAGAAACCTATTCTATAAGGAGTAAAGAAAAGCTATTTCTGAACATGCTTGACCACTGACTAGATCCACATAAAGAATGTAAGATTTCAGAAGCAAACATTTCAACTTTTAGACTTTTACAAATCCTACTAAATGGCAAAATATCTGGGATTTTTTTCAGGGTAGGGAATGACTTTGTAGATAAATCCTAGGGAGTTGCCAGGGACTTAGCAGCTACTAAGTGTCTGAATCAGGATTTATATCCAGGTATTTCAGACTCTTAAGCTGACATTTTATTTTAGTCCTATATATTATGCAACATTATATTTTAAAATGTTACTCTTATAAATACAAGAATGGTAAGTTATCAGAATTAGTGCACGTCACAGTTAAATACAGCTAAGAACTATTTGAAATCATGGTTATATCATTTTGGTGGGTGGTGGAGGGCAGACAAATCTGTGATTTCATTGGCATAAGGAACTCCCAGTGAGAAAGCTAGTGATGATGCCAGTAATCGCTCTGCAATCTATAATCTTGGAATTTCCTTGGGGAACTAAAAAATTGAGGACTTTCTTAGGGTCAAAAAACAAGTATGTATCAGACATATGGCTTCAAACCAGGTCTTCTTGATATCTGAGATGAGCTCTCTATGCACTACATCACGCTGATTCTGGTCATGCCTATTTGATAACAGGACTTGTCTTGGGTTGGTGATAAATGAAAGCCTTTTGCATGCAAATAATTGTTGTCATATCTGCTCCATCCATTATTTTCGCAGTCTTCTTTGTGGTTGTTTTTTAAAATTTAAGTGCAGGACTTTAAAAATTTTTTCTAACTAATTCAAACTCCTTAGATTTAAGACTACTGTGATCTTTTTGGATTCTGATTGTGCATTCCACCCAGTTTTATGTCATTAATAAGTCTGATAAGTATATATTTTATGCTTTAATTCAAATCATGATGAGTGAAAACCAGCACAAGACTAAAGACAGATCCTCATAATCTAGTGCTAGAAACCTTCCATGCTGATATACACTAATCAGTGCTCTTTAGGTATTAATAATTCAAGAAGCTGTGAATCCATCTATATGTCTTCCAGCCACATTTCTTCACCTTATCCACAAGGACAGGCTATCAAACTTTGTCCAATGCTTTGCTGAAATCCATATATATATATATGGCCATATATACACACATAACTATTTTTCCCATTTCTGGCCTTTTATTATGACAATCTTACTTTGAAAACTATCAAAAAATGCTTTAAGAATAGTCAGATAGCTCAGCCATATTCTACTTATACTGAAATTGAAACAAAAACACAAATATTAGACCAATACCAAAGGTTGTGGGATTTTTTGGCAATTAAGAAAAAGATAATTTTGTAAGATTTATGAGATGAGTCACCAAGTAACATTAAGTTGGAAATTGAATTTTAAAATATAAGTTTGGTGACAGTTATTTTTATCTGAAGTTATTATGGACTGTGTAACATACACTAGCATTACCCTGTACTATAATTCTTCTAGATACTAGACATATTGAAAAGCTTTAAATATGCCAAAATTCAGAAAGTAATAACTTTCTTAGAGTTTATCACTTCCATTATAGAAACACAAACTGTGTATGTGTATGTATATATGTATATGTATTGTAGGTGCACATATGTGAATACCCTAGAAATTTTGAAATTAAAAAAAAAACCAAAGAGAGGCAAGAACTTTATTTTTAAGCTATATGTACATGTATATATGTAAAATACATATACATATACACACATTTATAATTATCCATTCCATCCCAGAAATTTAATGTACACATATAATATTAATAGTATGTACTAATATATTATAATATGTAATAACATTGTATATAACATACATAGTGTACTATAATATTATATATATATATAATTATGTTTATATAATTTCTTGGGTGAAATGGACAGTTAGAAGATAGATAGAACAGTGTTTACTAAAGCATTGGTGTTTAATCTCCATCCTCAAACAACATCTATTGATAGTCTAAACTGATCTTTCTGTCCAAGGTTTTGAAAAACTCAGAATATCAAACACATAAACACAGTACAAACACATCAAGCACAACAAAGCCCCCATTTCACTACAGTCTTTATTTCTCTGGTCTTCCTGTTTTTATTTTCAAGATCTGCTATTTGCTAACCATTCATACGGAAAGCATATTATTTAGATGGATCTAACACTCTTCCCATTTCCAGTCTGCTTAGAAAAAGCCATTAAAAGATAAGTCCTAAAGAAATTTGGATTGATTTCAAGATGATGAACCTCATATCTGGTTTAGGAGTGACAGAAAGGAAAAAAAATATGAATGAGATGTTCTTTCCCATTGGTTTCTATTCATTTAATACTCATTTTCTATGGAATGATACTAGACAGTACCTGTGAGCTGTATTCTCACAAGGCATTTTTCATTGAATGAACAAAGGGAAAAAAATTTAGGAAAGATGAAAGGGGGGGGAAAACTCTGACCTGACATTACAAAAAAACAAAAAAAGACACTAAGATGAAAACAAAATAGTGTCATGGATTTACATGTGGGGTTTTGATGGAATCTAGGGCTGTGTTTTAAGTCAAAACTCACCATCTCAAAACCACTTCTTTTCATCCGCCTGCAGGACTTGAGGTAAGTACGTATACGTTTCCTGGCACGCTCTTGATACTCAGGGAATTGTCGCCTGCATGAGTCAATGATAGCCTGGATCTTTTCTTTGGGCTGCTTAGAGATTGGGACCATTCGGTCCAAGTTTTCATCTACAAACAGCCTGACAAACATCTGTTGGCAAGAGGGAGACAGAGGAGAAGGGTTTGGAGGGCTGCTCTCTTCTCTTTCTAGCTTCCTGTCTTGATTACTGATAGGAAAATACCATTTCCTGGTTTATGCACTGAAGAATTTTGCAATGGAGAGCCAGAAATTTTAAGCAAACACTCTTTAAGGGCTTTCTAAAGGGCTGAATAAAGAAAGAGAGAAAGAGAGACAGAGACAGAGACAGAAAAGAATAGACTTGTGTATAGAAATTATGAAATAATCAACAATAAGCTGTAAAATTGAGCACCCCATAACATTTTTTTTAATTATTAATAACTACAACCGCTAGGAGTTAATACTGCACTAAGTACTTTTGGTAGTTTGAAAAATACTAGTCTTTGAAAATTAGCAATTGCTTGTTTTGTCATGCATAATTAGGTTAAGCTGAGAAAGCAACAGAAATAGCTGATCACGGTTGTACTCTTCAGAGGAACAAGCTGTGGCCCCCTTCATCCACTAGATAAACATGCATACTCACACAACCCAACTCCAGTTTTCAGCTGACATTTGGCTTTAAAATTCTAAACAAAACACAGCAATTTTGGTGTCTGGTTGGCCAAGAGTGTTTCATGTACTTTAAAAATCCTTCTGTAAATTAAACAAACATGCGTCTAAAATATCCACATTTACCGAGTAACAACATGTAAAATAAATTGATAAAATTAAACCACACAGCAGTATGGCAAGACTCACATTAAAAGCTTTCAGTCGCTCAGCTTCTACTCCATCCGTCTCATTAACTTTCTCAGAATCTTCTTGCTCATCATGGTCGTCTTCATCTTCATCTCCTCTGTTCATTGATAAGTCCTCAGCACCTCTGTCTACACTCTCATTCTTCCCAGATTCATAACTTGAGTAGCTATGTGCAGGGGACTGAGAATAAAAGGAAAAGGGCAATTACATAAGTATATCAGTTGCTAAGTTTTACTTTTTATCAATTGTATCAGCACATTCAAACTGCAGATTTAAATGATTCAACATTTCCAAGTTATTTATTTTCCATTCAGTATGTTAAATTCTCATTTGCATGAGGGTAATGAAAAACATATATGTTATTATATGGAATAGAACATTTGTTTTGAAGATAAATGTTACAACATATAATACATAATATATGCAAGAACATGTATCACATATTACACTATAGTCTATATTTCATATTATTTATATATACATATGTGTGTATGTGTGTGTGTGTATATATATATATATATATATATATATATATAATGTCTGGGGTGAAATGGACAATTAGAAGATATATAGAACAGTGTTTACTAAAGCACTGGTGTCTAATCACCATCCTCACACAACATCCATTGACAGCCTAAACTGATCTTTCTGCCCAGAGTTGTGAAAAACTCAGAATATCAAACATATAAACACAGTACAAACACACCAAGCACAGCAAAGCCCCAATTTCACCAGAGTCTTTATTCCTCTGGTCTTCCTGTTTTTATTTCCAAGATTTGCCATTTGTTAACCATTCATATGGAAAGTGTTTTATGATTTCTCTAAGTCAGATAAATGTCAACATTTCACTTATATTTCAAAAATTAGCAGAGTATCCAGTAAAGACAAAGACAGGTATTAGTAAATTAGGAAAAGTGGCCATCATCCCAATTTATAAAGTATTTCTCTGAGAACTGAAATACTTCTTCCTAAGTATACATAAAACAATAAGATTTTGTTGGTGTTCAGTCATTTTAGTCACGTCCAACTCATCATGATTCCATTTGAGGTCTTCTTGACAGAGATACTAGAGTGGTTTGCCATTTCCTTCTCCAGCTAATTTTACAGATGAGGAAACTGAAGCAAACAGGGTTAAGTGACTTGCCCAGGGGTTATATGGCTACTAAGACTCTGAAGCCATGTTTGAAATTAGGAAGAGGAGTCTTTCTGAACCTATGCCCAGCATTCTATCTACTGTGCCACCTAAAGTAGGTATCTCAGTTAGCAAATAATATCCTCAACAAATGGGGATACACAGTCAAGTTAAGTCAACAAGCATTTATTAAGTACTGACTAGTACCAGATACTGTGCTAAGCACTGGGGATATGAAGATGAGTAAAAAAGTTCCTTCTCTCAAGGAGTTCACAGTCTAATGAAGGAGCTCATAATCTAAAAGACATGCGGCAGCCAAGGGCAATATCAGTATAGATTACATGTTCATTTACAAAATATTATGTAGAAGGATGACAGAAATATATGGTAGTGTTGTCTCACAGATCATCCAAAAAGTAGTTGAAAAGATGAACCCGCAGAAAGCTTGACCTCAGATCCACCTAAACCATAGCATTCCAAGAATAATTGTAGAAAAAACCAGAATGAGGACAACAAAAAAGAAAAAAATGGAAAAACATTGCTGGCATTTAAATAGTGATTTATAATTTAATTGGAAAAATTATGTTAATTGCCAACTTTGTACAGTATCTGTATCAAACAGTTGATATTCCAGGGCATTGGATACAATTTCTACACAACAAAATAAACACAAGGCTATTTTAGGAGGTAGAGATTTTCAACTCATGGAAGGCAGGACAAGCTTCCCTGATGTGCTAACATTTAGACTTTATAAACTTTGCATGTGATACTACACAAGAAACCAGTAATATCATTGAAAAGGATGAACTTGGGGGAAATAGATGAGTGGACATTTAAATACATATTCATTAAAAATCAAGTTGGAGGTTATATAGTTTTAAAAGCACAAGGCATTTAACTTTTTGTAATCTGAAAAAGGGGAATAAACAAAAAGATCGAAAAAGGCCACAAATGATGCTTTTACCATAATAAGTGACCAAGGACACATAAGTAACTATTAGAAATGTTTAAGATGACAATTCATACCCAATTAGAATAACACAAATAAGAAAATATAGTGTCCATTAGTGAACATAGCTTGAACCTGATATATTAAAGCAAGCCATTTCTTCCCCAAAATTGGATGAGTAATGAATCGAGAATAATTTATTAAGTACCTACTGTATAATAAAAGAATAATCATCAATTCAATCCAATTCCATGATTTAACATTGATTGTGTGCAAGGCATTGTGCTAAGCTCTAAAGAATAGAAACACAAAACAATAAATAGTATTTCTACTTAAGGGGCCTCTACTAGAGAGGGGACAGAGAAACACACATAGAGAGACAGAGCAAGAGACAGACAGACAGACAGACAGACACATACACACACACACACACACACACACACAGAGTTTTGATGCTTTTGAGCACTGTATGAGAAATCCATGGAGGCATTCTAAAAGTTATTTGGTGATATGTGACTGAAACTCAAGAGATTAAGGGAAAGATATATGGATTTGAGAATTATATGTATAGAGATGATAACTGAATAAATGGATGGAAGTTGATAAGGTCACCAAGAGATAGGATATACAGAGAGAAAAGGTCCTAGGAAAGAATTGTAGTGTAACAACAACTATTACAAAATTTTTACATTGTTATCTATTGCTTTATAATAACCTTCCTTTCTAAATCACATACCCTTCCCAACCCAGAGTGCCTGTTCCTGTAACAAAGAATTAAAAAGGAGAAAAAGAGCAATTCAGTAAAATAACATCATTTCTGATAGAATAAACAATATTCCTCTTTCATAATCCTCTATTTCTGCAAATTGGGAAGGAAGGTGAATTTTCTTACCTCTTTTTATGGCAAGTTTGGTCATTATAATTATATTCAGTTTCATTTTTTGCTTATTATTGCATTGTGGTCATCATTGTATATCTCTCCCCAATGCCAGGTTCTGCTTTTTTCATTTTGCCTCAATTCATGTCTTCCTATGCTTCTATGTATTCTTTATTTTCATAGTTTTTCACAGCACAGTAATATTCCATGATATGGTCTGGAAACAGCACTGAGCAGTAGGAAAAAAGCACCGACTACAATACCGGAGCATCTGACTTCAATTTCTACCTGTGTACCTTATTTAAGTCACTAAGTCGCCTAGACCACCCTTTGTTTATAATGTAATAGAGTTTGAGTTAGACTGCTTCTGAGGTCCCTTTTGGCTCTCAGATCTATAGTCCGACATGTCACAACTTGTTTAGCCATTCCCAAATCAATGTACACCCACTTTATTTCCAGTTCTTTGTTGTATAAAAATTGCTTTGCTTTAAATATTATGGTATATATAAGACCCTTCTCATTGTTTTACCTCCTTTAGGTAAATATCTAGCAGCGGGGGCTTTGGTGTCAAATAGTTTGGATATTTTGGTCACTTCCTTTGCATAGTTTCAAAATGATTTTCAGAATGGTTGGCCCAACTCACAGCTCTGCCAACTCACTCTTTCTTTTAAAAAATGCATTGTAACATTATTTTTCTTTCTTTGCATCACTAATATCTGTAAATAACATTCTTATCTCTTCCAAACAGAACTCTCCTTTGTAACAAAAACTACAGTTATGCAAAGCAAACTGAAATATTATTCATGCCCATCATGTCTTTGGCAAGATGGAAGAGGTATGTTTCACTACCAGTCCTCTGAAATCAAGGATAAATAAACAGAAGACTCATGTGTCTTTCAGAGTTGTTTTCCTTTACATCGTTTTGATAATTGTACAGATTATTCTTCTAGTTCTGTTTATTGCAATCTGCATCAGTTGATACATCTTTCAAAGTTTCTCTATACATTCCATATTTTTCATTTCTTAAGGCCCAATGATGTTTCATTACTTTCATATACCACAATTTGTCCAGTCACTTCAAAGAAAAAAACTGATATTGTCTGAATACTGACTGAAGCATACTATTTTTCTTATTTCCTTGCTTCTTTCTTTTGTTCCTTCGTTCCTTCTTTGTTCAAGTCTTCTTGCACAAAACAACTAATATGGAAATGCTCTACATGATTGCACATGTATAACCCATATCAGATTGTTTATCATCTTAGGGAAAGGGGGAGGGAAGGGAAGCAAGGCTAGAATTTGAAATCCAATACTTTAAAAAAAGGAATGTTAAAATTATTTTTACATGTAATTGGGGGGGGGGGTAAAAATTGGGGAGAGAATTGTGGCAGAGAGACCTGCCAGGGTTATTTCCTTTTTTTTCCTTTTTCTTTTTCACAGGCCAATGAGGGTTAAGTGACTTGCCCAGGATCATGCAACTATTAAGTGTCAAGTGTCTGAGGCTGGATTTGAACTCAGGTCCTCCTGAATCCAGGGCTGGTGCTTTATCCACTGAGCCACCTAGCTGCCCCCTGTTATTGATTTTTTTAATGCTCTCAAAGATGCTACCTACTTATTAATCAAGAAATAAAAATATAAATTACAAATAAAACGAAGGATGATGAAAAGCTATATTATAGGCTTTAAGCAGTCCTGGTATATCACCCATGATTCTACCTTCTATAGCCTCCTTCTCCACCTATAAATCCTCTTTCAACCCTACAATCTGAAGCTGGAGTTGAATGAGTCTCCTAGTTGGAATCAGAAGAAATCCCTTCTGTCCATTCTATCATAAAATAGAAGTCCCTTCAATCATAAGAGGTATAAAATCATTATCAATGATACATATGGGAGAAAAGTAGGCAATGATTTTTTCCCTTTTTAATTTTTTTGGGTAGGACAGAAGGCAGAGGAGATAAATATGTATTAATTGAAAAAATAAAATAAAAATTTGATACCTTTCCTACTTTCCCCTCAAAAGGAAAGAAAAGTAGGTGAGCTGTTTACATAGTGAGGAAGAGACAACAGTTAAACCACCAAGTGTTACACTGGTACTCCTGAAATATTAGAAGAACAAGAAGAAGCCTTAAAGAACCCTGGGGGATATCCCTCGTGGAAGATCTAGAGGAAAACGTGGACAAGTCACAATAGGCCGAAAGGATATGATCTGTATTTTTGGAGGATGGGCCACCACCAGAAAAATCATGGATCCATCAAAGGAAAGTATAAAGAACATGATATTTTCCATGGTAATAAATATAACAAAGAAAATAGAATAAATACGAATCATACAGTTATATTACTACAGTAATTACAACTTGGGAAAATTGTGTTTTAATTTTTTTCTTCTATTTTCCAGAAGTGTTTGCCTTAAGTATTATTTTCTTCCTGGAACGACAGAACTGTCTATACTTGTTTGAGACCTCTGAGATGACATCACACCTTATATAATCCCCCCAAGTCATGAAAATGGTGCATAAGAATTCCCAGAAGGAGTTCTTTCAGGCCTGTAAGCTGGGCTGTACAATGCCCCATGGTTTAGTGATTCAAGTGCTCTATGATGGTATATTCCTGGGATCATAAGAATGACCAAGAGTAATTAAATGATATTTTGCAGATCTTGAAAAGCCCGAGAAAACCCTAAGTAAGCACATTTAAAAGTAAGTGCTCTATAATTCTTTTATATTTTAAACAATGTACATTTTGAGCTTTCAAGTAATGGAGAAACAGTGAACAGAATTCTCTCAAAACTCATATAAAATTAAAGAAGTCATACATAAATATTTTTATGCTCATATACACATCTATGTAGAAAAATGCACACAATGTAATTTTCAAATAATTCTACAGTATGGAAAGGCTTTTATGGTCTCAAGAAATTAACAGGTTTGGGATTTTTAATGTAATTTTTTTTTACATTTTCATAAAAAATAGGAGTCTGGCATCTGAAAATCTTATAAAATACTTGTGAGTGTATAAGTACCTCAGTTTTTGCTATAAATTTTCCCAACACTGTAGAACATTTAAAAAACCCTTCACTGTTCTGAACACAATACTGCGTCTTTGTTTCTACTGGGTATATCAAGCAGAAACTCACTACTTTAAGGCTAAGATGAGAAAACCTAATTTTCTTCAGCAAGGCAATCACAGAATGAGAAACACCAGCGAATTTTAATACTTTGTACAGCCTAAAATTGGAGGAGGGGATAGGGTCAAGTTATGATGACATGTTATCAATCTTTGCTTATTGGAAATACAACCAAAGAACACCCATGATGGTAAAAATCTCTTAACGCTGTGTTTCAAATAATGGAATAGTTCCTGAGGGCAACATGCATATGGTTGGAGGGTGGGCCAACATCAAAAAATTTATGGATCCATCAAAAAAACGTTAAAAGCTCCAAGTGAGTCTATTGCACTTATCTAAACATTTCTCTATCATCAGGTTGCCCCCAATCCCCATATTTAACAAATAATTCTTTTTTTTTTAAGGCATGAGTCTCTAGGATTCTTTATTTTTTAAAAATAGGTCCAGGATAGGTGATACAATATGAAATTGTCAACTATTAACTCATTGGTTATGAATTATCTTTTCAGTAATCAGTTAACCAAAAGACTTAGAGCAGATGAGATATAGGATAGGAATTTTATGGTAAGAGAGCTAGTAGGAAGAACAAATAAGATTTTAGAGCATAGGGCACAGTCTAGGAAAGGTTGGTCTAGGTGGTAGGCCTAACTAGTCAGTAGAGCTGGATTTAAGAGCTATTTAAAATAGGGAGAGGGATGAAGAAAACTATGTTTCACATACTTAACCATTTTGCCTAGACCTAGTTGGTATCATGAGGTAAAAATCAATAGTCCATTTAGTAAAATGAGGAATTAGCTAGTTAACTTGTTCGATTTAGATAGAGAGTTCTATTATTGATAAAACAATGGTTATCTTCAAGTTATTAGGTAAAGCACTCTGTATTTCAATGGCCCTTCCAATAGGAAAATCTAATTGAACAAAAAGTAACACGTGTTCTTGAAATAGAAGCAATTAAGTATGGAAAAAGGACCTTACTGACTGATTATAATTAAAAGGACAACCATTAATGCAACAGTCATGAATTAGCATTACTAACTTAGTAAAGTAGTAGACTTGAAGAGAATGGGATATAGCATCTAGATCTAGATCTATACAGACATGTATGTGTATAGAAACATATAAACACACATATAGGGAATGGGGAGTATACATATATACATATGCATATATTTATATGTTTATATATACATAAGCACACACCTATGAAGAGAATGGGATTTACAAATGTATTTTTCTGTATGTATATATACATATAAATAAATACATTTATTTGTACATATGCATGAAGTGCATATGTATATGATAGGGTTCTGTGTATTTTGTTTTTGGTTTTGTTTTTCTTTGGGCTAGGGTATGTGATTCCACTAATGTGAAGAACAACTAATAAAGAAACTGCATAGTTTTGTACAACTTTTTTGTAACTTACAGTCTTAAGGAGTTGTCAAGGGAACTGAGAGGCTAAAATACTTGGCCAACATTACAGAGCTAGAATATTTTAGAAACAGGAGTTGACCCCAGATCTTCCTGACTCCAGCGCTTACTCTTTATCCGTTTTGTTTTGCTGACATTGCTGGTTGTATAATAGGGAATAAATAAATATCCATTGTTTGACAGATGAAGTGAATCTTTGTTTATAAACTATTTGGGAAAGAATTATGCTTTTATTAGGCATTAGAAAAATAGTAAGATTTAGAGCCATAAGAGGTTGCCAGGGACAACTTTATTTAATCCCCCTTTTTTACTAGTGAGGGAACTGAGGTCCACAAAAGATGAATGAATGAGTTGTCTATAATCATCAAGCAAGTAGGCTACAAAGCCAGGCTAGAACACAGGTCTCTTGACTGCTCTTAGTCTCAATGGAAGAAAATGTGATGACATGTAAAAAAGAAACTTCTGTAAGAGCAATAAAGAATATTACAGATGTCCTAATCACCAGCACAGGATATTGATTTTCTTTGCCTCATAGTTCCTTTTCTACTTTAAGGAAATGCCTTTAGGAATCCTTTGGAAAAATATATATTTTAAAATTTTCTCTTGTTAGTCCAGGCTTGCAACTCAACAGTTCAAAGAAAACAACTATTTATAAAGTGCCCTTCATATACACAGTTCAGAGCTAGGTCCCTGGGGAGATGTGAATTTTGGATAAGAAAGGGTTCTTGCTATCACGGAGCTTATAGTCTATATGATGTAAAACAGGAAATAGTACATTAGTGAAGTGTTTGAAGTTGGAAAGCAAAAAGTCATTATCGGCTATAAAAGAACATAGAATCGGGGCAGCTAGATGGTGCAGTGGATAGAGCACCAGCCCTGGATTCAGGAGGACCTGAGTTCAAATCCGGCCTCAGACACTCAACACTTACTAGCTGTGTGACCTTGGGCAAGTCACTTAACCCCAATTGCCCCACCAAAAAAAAAAAAAGAACAAAAAAAGAACATAGAATCATTTGAGTTGAGTTTTCAAGAATGGGTAGGAGTGAGATTTTGGGGATTACAAATAGAAGGACCTGCATGAGCAAAAGAATAGAAATGAGAAAATATAGGTAATATTCAAAGGACAGATTATTACAACTTATCTAGGTAATAGATTAAATGGAGGGAAACCACATGAAACAGGACTAAAAACATAGATTGGCTAGATTGTGGAAAACTTTGAATATTCAAGTAAAGGAATTTGAACATTTTGTAGCAATAAACATTACTATAAGTTAAATGAATGTAAACTTTATGATTCAATGACTCCAATGTCAATATGAGGGGAAGACAGAGAAAAATAGGTTGAAAAAGTTTAAAAATAAAGTAGATGAGGGACCAAAGACTTTTATATTATATCAAAGCCTCATGATTAGATATCATGAATGACTTATTCAAGAGACACTAGACATAGAATAATCGTTTTTAAGGAAATTTAATAAATTTTAATAGACACAAATGATTAGGAATCAATGTCTGAATCATTTCGGAATCAACTGACAGTTCAGTAGTTAGAGCATCACCTTATTAGAGGAAAGATCAAAATCAATACCAAATTATAAGACTAAAAATGAAAAAAAGAACACATAGCCCAAAATGTGAAATGGACAAAAGGACAGACATTGACACAAGGTTCTCACCAGTGTCTGATGACATTTAACCTATGTTGATCAATTTCCATGATAAAGAGAAGAAAAGAGCCTAGAAACTTCATTTCATAGAACCAGAAAGATAGTGAAGAAATTATTATTTCCCCAAAGGACCTCTGTTCTAAAGTCTCAAAAGAAACACATTATATACCAGATAAAGTTATTTTAACTGAATCCACAAGATCATAGATCTTTAGTGTCAGAAGGGCCCATAGAGGACATCTAATCCAATTACCTCTTTTTGTAGATGATGAAACCCAGAAAGGTTGTCACTTGCCAAAGGTCACAGAGGTAGAAAGTGGCAGAAGCGTGCTGTTTTGAATGTCCCATGCCAATAAGATAGAACTGCCCCATACAGTTATTTATTTAATTAGTTTGGAGAAAATACTTGACTCCAACTTGGTAACCCTAGCCCTCAACCAACTCCAATCACCTACTGAATCATTTTTAAAAAGCTGACAGGATTGTCATATAAACAGATAGGAAGTAAAACTTTAAAGAGAAATCAAATCACTTTAAACCAATAAAACAATATGGAGGAAAATGAACTTACACTACCTATTGAAAGAGAGAATCCTGTAGAGTACTTCAGGATCATGCAACAACCACAAGAATACTCTTTAATGGTTCAAAGGAGAGATGAGTCTTTTAAAACAAAAATAAAAATATAGGAATGAATTATTCAGAGCTTTCAATGCAGAATTTTTAAAAAGTAAAGAACCAGGTAAGAAAATAGATTAGAATCAATGATAAAGAATATCTCCAAAGAAATAAAAGCTCCAAGGAACCTTAAAAATACTTAACATAAAAATATAAAAACTAAGGAAAATTTGGCAGAAGAGAATAAAAAAAAAAACCCAGCAGCAACAACGGAAAAAACTTCAAGCAGAGATAGATAAGGTACCACCAGTTTTTATAAGAACTTGTTTATGAAGTCTTACAGAAAGTAATATTTTAAGATTTTTAAGTTTGCTTTTTTGTAACTTCCATTTCATAAAATTGCAAGCAAATATGGAGGGAAATACAAATTATAAAAGGTTACTGAAACACCAAATTAGGTCAAGTGACACCAAAAGTATTTAAAAATGTAAATTGATTGACAAACAGAGTAGAAAAGGAAGACATCTGTCAAGAATTCTATAACAAACTACTTTGTCCAACTCAACAGTGAAGCCACCTCAGTTGGACTCTGACATCATAGTCTCACATGTGCTAAATGAGATAAATAGAAATCAAAGATGGGAACCACATTTGATTAAGTATACCCAGAGGGAGTCCATGTTGGAGGCGAGAGATTTTAAATGTGTTGAAAGATCGGTTCTCAAAATATCTGAAAAATATTTGATGTCAAATGACTAGAAATAAAATCGTGGCTATTATTACAATTCCTGTTCTCCCAAAAGGAAACTGATAAAAATATTAATAGTGCTGAATAACATCTACTTTCTCATTTCCATTCAATCATTATAAAAGTAATTGTATGGATTTAGGATGCACTTTATGAAGGGAAGAGGCAGTATTTCACAAATGATTTTCTATGGTATCTGCATCTTTACAGTCACATATTAACTGAATGATCAAATAATATATGATCCCAGTGTACTCATTGTTTGAGTATTTAAAAAATAATGTTTGAGGGGCAGCTAGGTGGTGCAGTGGATAGAGCACCAGCCCTGGAGTCAGGAGTACCAGAGTTCAAATCCAGCCTCAGACATTTAACACTTACTAGCTGTGTGACCCTGGGCAAAGTCACTTAACCCCAATTGCCTCACAAAAAAACAAAACAAAAATAATGTTTGAGTATTTCATTTGCTAAGATAGTTTCAGAAAGTAACAGGAGAAACAAGAAGGATGGTTTAAGCTAGAAAAAGACTGATGTATCTTTTAATATGCAGGAGAAGTGGTCATCTGACTTTTGCTTGAAGACCTCTGGTGGGGGGCCATCACAGGACTTTGCCAGAACCACATAGTCTCCTTTCTGATAGCTTTTTGCTCCTTTGTAATTTCTGTCCATTGTTCTCTACTCTTTCCCTCTTCGATGTAAAATTATTTTTAAAAGCAAAGGTAAAAGAAAAAATCATGAAACTCATTTAAATGTTAGTTATTACCCAAATGTTGCTTATTAATTCCCATTTGGAAATTAAAATATAAATTAGAATTTACAATATCAAAGCTTATGTGCTTTGCATAGACCTCATGTTCAATCAATATCAGGTTATTTTTATTTAATTGAGTAATACTGCTTCTCAGCTGTCAAATCAGTCATTTTAAAATAGACCTAGGTTTTCATTGGTATAGGGAACTCACAGTCAGTAAACTACCAATGTAGATTAGTTACTGCTACTATTTATAGTTTTAGAAAATTGCCTGGGGCACTAAGAGGTCAAAGTGACTTGCCCAGGGCTGCACAGCTAGCTATTTTCAGAGGCAGAGGCAGGGTTTGAACTCAAGTCTGGCTGACAGGAGTCCGCTGCCCACTTGGTCAGGCTGTGTGTAAGGTAAAGTTCCATTGCTTTCTCCACTATATTGAACTGGCTCTAAGGTAAGCAATTGAACATGTTAGATTAGAAAACAATGTTCTTTATGTATAAATAACTAAATTTTCAGTAGCAAATACCAGATATACATTATATCTGCCTTATAAGTTGTAGAATTATATAATTTATACATTTTTTTTTACATCAGCCTTTTCCACAGAGGTTATATTGATCATAAATAAATGAAACTATCTGGCAAAATGATTGTTTGCCCTGGATAAGTAGGTGAGTGTCTATTTTCAAGGTTGGTTGACCCAATTTCATTTAATAATGACTTTATTTTACAACAAACACTTTCTTAGGATTAGTCTCTCTTGTCTCTCAAGTCTGGAATCACTAGAAAAATTTACTGTAAGGGTGACAATGCAAACTGCTAAGCATTGCTGACTCACATTTCTAGGGGCTAGTTAAAATTGAATTATTAATATATGGCCTCTTAGTCACTAGAAAGCAATAACCTAAGTTGTTTTTTATTTGTTTTAAGCAATCAGAATCAGGTCGGAGCAAAGTAGATTCAACAACTTCCTATATTCCTTAATCTCCCAAAACAATTCCTAAAAAAGAATCTTCTATACTCCTAACCCTAAAACAAGTCTAGAAGTGACCTCACTAGTGTCAGTAGACTTAGACAGGTAGGTCCCATTACAAAGCAGGGAAGCAAGTCGACCAGTTTTCCTAATTTTTTAAATTCCCTATACTATATGGTTAAATTACTATTGTGAAGGGCTCTTCTTCCCCTCTCCCCCCAGCCCCATCAAAAAGCATTCAATGATTTCGTACTACCTAGACAGAATAGCTTGGCTGTTTGGAACATGATGCAAGGAAGTCAAAATTGTAGAATGTATTTCCACATGGACAATTTATCTTTGTGCAAAGAATAATTAGACAATTATGGCTGAACTTCCAACCCGGGTCAATCTATCTGGAAAATTCAACTCTAAGCACAGGGGAGGGGATAAGGGATTTCATTTCAATCATGAGGGATGGGTAATACAAAAATGTCAAGAGGGGTGTGTGAAATGAGAATTAAGGGGGATAGTAAAAAAAACAAAACAGTTTGACTGGAACATAAAGCATCCAAAGGGCAGAGAATGTGACATAAGTCTGGAAAGCAAGGGTAGAATCAGACTATTAAGGGATTTAAATGCCAAACTGGAGAGTTTGTACTGACTGAAGATTCTGGGGCAAAAGAGTGATATGACCTGGGTTTATTCTTTAGGAAGATTATTTTGGTAGCTGTTTGGAGGATGGTTTGTAGTGGGGAAAGATTGATATCAGGGAGGTAAATTAAGAAACTCTTACAATAATCCAGGCAAGAGGTGATGATGTGGTGGGAAAATTGGAACACTACTGCATTGTTGGTGGAGTTGTGAACTGATCCAATTATTCTGGAGAGCAACTTGAAACTATGCCCAAAAGGCTATAAAACTGTGCATACCCTTTGACCCAGCAATACCACCATTAGCTCTTTATCCCAAAGAGATCATAAAAAAGGGAAAAGGACCCATATGTACAAAAATATTTATAGCTGCTCTTTTTTTGCTGGCAAAGAATTGGAAATTGAGTGGATGCCCATCAATTGGGGAACGGCTAAACAAGTTGTTATATGAATGTAATGGAATTCTATTGTGCTGTAAGAAATGATGAGCAGGCAGATTTCAGAGAAACCTGGAAGGATTTACATGAACTGATGCTGAGAGAGATAAGCAGATCTAGGAGAACATTGTGTGATGATCAACTGAGATATACTTAACTCTTCTCAGCCATACAATGGTCCAAGATAATTCCAAAGGACTCATGATGGAAAATGTTCTCCAAATCCAGAAAAAAAGAACTGTGGAATCTAGATGCAGACTGAACCATACTGTTTCTAATTTTTGTTATTCTTTTTTGAAGTTTTTCTCTTTTGTTCTGACTCTTCTTTCACACTATGACTAAAACAGAAATATGTTTAATGTGATTGTACATATATAACCTATATCAGATTGCTTGCTGTCTTGGGGAGGGGGGAAGGAAAGGAGGGAGGGAGAAAAATTTGGAACTAGAAATCTTATAAAAACAAATGTGGAAAACTATCTCTACATGTAACTAGAAAATAATAAAATATTTTATATGATAAAGTTAAAAAAGAAATGATGAGTAGACATATTTCAGAAAAACCTGGAAAGCTTTATACATGACTTACATGAACTGATGATGAGTGAAGTGAGCAGAACCAAGAGAATATTGTACACAGTAAGAGCAACAATGTGTGATAATCAACTGTGATAGACTTAGCTCTTCTCAGCAATACAATGATGCAAGACAATTCCAAAAGACTCATGATGGAAAATGCTCTCCACATTCAGAAAAAGGACTGTGGAGTCTGAATGCAGATTGAAGCATATTATTTTCACTTTTTTTGTTTCTTCTTTCTTGTGGTTTTCCCCTTTTGTTCTGATGTGGGAATATGTTTAATATGATTGTAATGTATAACCTATACCAAATTGCTTGCTGGCTTTGGGAGAGGGGGAAAAAATTTGGAACTCAATCTTACAAAAATGAATATTGAAAACTAATTTCACATGTAATTGGAAAAAATAAAATAATATACTATTTTAAAAAGAGGTGATGAGTAGGAAGGAGGGCATGGATTCCAGAGATACTGTGGCATTTAGCAAGACTTGGAAGCTGATTTGATGTAGGGAGGTGAGAGAGAGGAATGACTCTGATGTTTTAAATTTGGGTGATTAGAAAGATTATTGGGTGGTACAGTATGGAGAATGTGAAGGGAAGTAGCTTAAGATGGAAAGATCTTAGGGTCAAATCTAAGGATATGACTCCAGATTATGGGGGAATTTTTGAACACTTAGGGATATATGAGCAAATACCTCTAGTACTAATTGACAATTATGTTACAGAAGGCAATATGTGTTTCATAAAATAAAACATTGAGGAAATGAGGTGTCAGAATATAGTAGCTTGAATTTCACCCTTATCCCTAAAAAGTCAATAATAAACCAGGGGTAGACAATGTTAGAAGATACAAAGGTTTTTCCCCTTATATTCTTTTTTTTTATAACCATTAACTTATTTTTAAAAATTTATATGTTTCAAAAGTTTTCCCCCTTATATATCTTTTTTGATGAATGTTAATTTTACTTTTTTCAATTTATATGCATTTATCTTCTCTCCCTTGACACCCCTCATTCTAGTGGAAAAATGAAGAATGGAAAATAAATGAAGACATCAACATATAGAAGGCTGAAGAATGAATGTACGCCTTGGATATAATATTATCATATATCAATGAGATAATGTTTGTGAATGCACATTGAAACCCCTTAAGTGCTACACAAATATAAAATATTATTATAATCTGATGATTAATATTGATAGGAAGGAACATAATGATCTCTAAACTTTTAATGACTTTGGACAAATCCAAATCCCACTTTAAGGTATGGCAATAGAGTCAATATTTGTACAGGGACTGAAACAGTAGAAATAAAACCAGATTACCCAGATTATAAAGAAAACAAACAAAGAACAACAACAACAACAACAAAAAGTCTCAGGCTGAGGAATGATACAGAGAGTTAAACTGCTGGCTAAGGTGAATCCTGATGATAGAATGAAGTTCTTTATGTCCCATTTTGTCCCAAATCTAATGTCTCTGAAAAAAAAGAATTAGGTCTAAATGTTTGGCCCAGCTGCAAAAACTACCACAAGGATATTTATGACAGTCATGCTTCTCCCAGCTGGGGGAATCGGTCAGCTGAAAGTGCTCTCTGAGGCAGCATATATCCTCCACTTCATTAAACAAAACATACAGCTGGAGGCAGCACCCCAAACAATGGGCCATGGGCTCTGCTACCTTGATGGCTTCTGCAGTATCCAACTACAACCAATACTTTTGCTGAAACGGAAGAAAACTTTAAAAAGTAATAATAATAACAAAGATCAAGGAAAATATATTGCGTTTCCCAGCCTGACTCCAAAAGCAAACACCATTTGTAGATAGAATGCTCCCAGCCATGGCACTGATGAAGCTGAAACATGAATAACCATTGCAATATTTTTATCGATGGCAGCTAAAGTGAGTTTCTATTTGGGCAGATGAGTCAGTAGGAGCCTGGCCGGGCTCTTCAATGTAAGCTGTTCTTTGTTTATTCTTTCATGACATTTCAGTTTCAAAATGACTTCACTAATAGACCATATTGAACAGAGTAAAAGACAATGCAGCCATAACCAGGATATTAAATGCTGTCGTTATAGGGCAATGCTCTGGCTCGTAGTTCAAAAGCTTTTAAATAATGGCAAATTAATGTACGCATTTTAACCCTAATCTACATTTGGTAGGGGTGGGCAAAAGCAAAGAAAGCACATAAATATTCTTTAGATGGAAACAAAATTCAGACTTCCTACTTATCTATGCATCTTCGCATCATTTATCATTATGGGATCAAGGCGCATAGTCAAATAGCCAAAGGTATTATTACCCACTTTCATTTTCCAGATGAAAAATCAAACTACTGTATAGAGAAATGTCCTCTGTGGGACTGGATATAGAGTCTTATCTACTAAATCACAGTTTAAGGCTCTGTCCTTTAGCCTCTGAAAATAAACCAAGAAAAAAGAAAATAATTTTAGTAATGGGAAATACCTTTTTCCTAATGCTAATGCTGTCCTTCAAGTGCTTACACTACATTGCATTTCCTTATAATAGCTTTAGAGGAAATCTTACTAAGGGTGTTCAGTATGGCTATTAAAAATAGTAGTGTTTAAACAAGAAATAATGTCATACACACACATATAAAACTTCTTCTTATTTACCTGTCTAAAAAAATTTCATCTGGAGCTATTGCATGTGCAATTTATAGTGACAGGGCATCCCACCTTTCCAAAATTAAAAAATATATATATTGGGGCAGCTAGGTGGCGCAGTGGATAAAGCACCGGCCTTGGATTCAGGAGGACCTGAGTTCAAATCTGGCCTCAGACCCTTGACACTTTACTAGCTGTGTGACCCTGGGCAAGTCACTTAACCCCAATTGCCTCACAAAAACAAAAAAACAAAACAAACAAACAAACAAACAAACAAAAAATATATATATATATATATATATATATATTACTTGAAATCCATAAAAGCAAATAAAGGTAAAGAAATTTAAATAATTTAGTTTCCAAATGATAGGTTGTATAGATTCATAACATATATTTTTGAAGTGGTTAAAACATAAAATTGCACTAAAACATTTGGGACACCCTTTATAACTGCAGTAGGTTTTACATAAAATAGACTATCTTAGCAGCATCCCACTGAGAGGGAAAGAAATGAAATCTGCATTTTATTAAATACTTATTTGTTTAAAGGATAACTTTTTAAAATTCAAAATTAATTATTAGAATTATTTTGTTACCTCTAACTTATTAAGTTCTCATGCCCTCTGACTATGGATGAATTCAATAGTTCTGCCCCAAGCCCTATCCTCTTTTATTTACACTTTTTCACATGTCAACCTTATCATCTCTCCTATGTACAATTATTATCTAATAATACTGTCACCAGCCTCAGAGTGATGCTGTAAAGGGAAATAAGTTAATATATACAAAGCCCTTTGTAAACCTTAAGTGTTATATAAATGTTATCTAGTACAGGGGTGCTCAAACTTTTCCCACTCAAGACCCCTTATTGCCTGAGAAATTTTTACACAATTCCAGGTATAGAGGTATATAAAATAGGTATACATAACCTTTTACTGTTGCCAAATTTTTTGTGACCCCTCATGGGATTGCAACCCACTGTTTAAGAAGGTTTGCTGTATAGAGAGAGAAGGGTCCAGAAAATTCTATCAGCCAGGAATTCTTACCTCTCCTCCAGACCAAGGTCTAGAGCTCTCAATGGTTTCACAGAGCTCTCAGCTCTCTCCTTCGGTCTTGTCCTAAGGACTGGAATAACAGTAGCTTAAGTAATTGCAGAGCCAATGGAGGTTTAGCAGAAACTGTGGGGGTTGGGAGGTTGGGGGAGGCAGTGGGAATCTTCATTAACTATCTCTAGTGGAGAGACTGAAGAAATGAGCAAATATAATTCCCAAAGACAATGAAGAATTTCTGTGAGTTAAGAGAACTCCAGGATAAGTCACCAGAAGTAGAAAACAATACAGTCATAACTGCAAATAGAATATCAAAGAAGATACTGGATTGGCAAAAGCAAATTGTGAAAACAGGTGACTTATTAAGGAAGAGGTAAGAGTGAAATGAGATGTCCTGAGGAAAAACTTGGAGAGAGAATAAGCAGCTTAGAAGAGAGGTTTGAAATTTTATGAAAATAATAGAGCCACTAAAAAACAGAATGAAGCACTACACAAACATTTAATGATTAAACTTGACATAGAACAAAGTCAAAAGACAGAAAATTGAAAGGACAGATGAGACAGCTCTTATTAAAATCAATTGATCTAGAAAATAGGATAAAAAGATATAAGATGGAGGCCTGATTAGGCAGAAATTGTTCTGTAAAAGAGGTGCCTTTTTGTTTTGTTTTATTTGTAGACAGCAAGCTCAATATGAATCAACAATGTGATATGCCAGCCCAACAAGCTAATGTGGTGTTAGATTGCATTAAGATAGGCACAGATTCCAAAGCAGCTACGCATAGGGCCACTGAACTCTGCCCTATTCATTTGAAGCATTGATTTCATTTCAAGATAATCCAGTTTAAGGAGGACAGTGACTAAATGTTGAGTGTATAGAAGAAGGCAAAGGATTTGGACATTTTTAGTTGGGGTTGGGGGACAATGATAGTTGTCTTAAATTAAAAGATTTTATCTCAAGGAGAGTTGAGATATTCTATCAGAAACAATGGGTACAAGTTGCAAAAAAAGCACATTTATATTTGCTTTCAGGAAAAAAACAACAACAACCCATTACCTAAAAATAGGCCTATCCAAACATGGAAAGATCTGCCTCAATAGTTTGTGCTTAAGACATTCAGGAAGGCTTAGGTAGAAACTGGATGACCACTTGAGGATATTATGGTGGAGATTTCTCTAAGAGTAGGACTTGGTGGCTGCTAAATTCTGTTTAACCTCTTAAATTCTGTGATTCCTTGATATTTTCTTTTTTGTTGTTTGTTTGTTTTGGGGTGTGTGTGTGTGTGGGGGGTGCAATTGGGGTTAAGTGACTTGCCTAGGGTCACACAGCTAATAAGTGTCAAGTGTCTAAGGCTGGATTTGAACTCAGGTCCTTCTGACTCCAGGACCAGTGCTCTATCCATTGTGCCACCTAGCTGCCCCCCTTGATATTTTATTTTACTCATGTTTTTCAGAGTTCTTCCTGGATTGTATGTTGCAGCCTGTCCACACCTACCACGTACTTCTCCATTTCCTTCTGTGTGGTGCTCGTGTCTAATTACTCAGAGGCAGTAGTATTGGAAGATGCAAGTATTAAAAAGATGGGTCTTTTCTTGCATGGAAAATGTAAGGTCAGTAAAGTAGCTCTGCAATTTCCCAAAGACAATCCAGTCCACTCTCCCTTGACTATTTAGCTCTGGGCCCAAATCACTGGCCATTTGTATCATCTGTCCCAGATACATAGGATATGGCCACAATCTATAGTGTGCCCATTCACATGTGTGGTGAAATCTGGACAACAGAATTCTGTGTCCATTTGATTTTCCTTGTAAGGATGATCAGGCCAGACTCCTCCAGTGGGGGATTATACAGCTCTTCCATGAGGCTCTGAAGTATTTTGGGGCATGATAGGGTTAGCATTGTGCCACCCAAAGCAGGAGCATCAAGAAGAGCATCTTATGATTTGCAGGGAATCCCTCTTTCCCCTATACTTTGTAGTGGATGTCTCCCTTCACAGTGGCAAATACCTTTGGCAAGCCCACACCATCCCTTTTGATTGACTTTTTGTTTGTTTGTTTTTTTGGTGAGGCAATTGGGGTTAAGTGGCTTGCCTAGGGTCACACAGCTAGTAATTGTTAAGTGTCTGAGGCCGAATCTGAACTCAGGTCCTCCTGAATTCCAGGGCCGGTGCTCTATCCATCCACTGCACCACCTAGCTGCCCCCTCACTATCCCTTTTTATGCCTCTTCTGATGTTTATTATCAGAAGGCCTCTGAACGGTGTTATTGCTGTTTTTATATCTTGATGGTATCTTGACTGATTTTGATTCATGGATGGGAAACAACTTGTAAAGAATCTGTATTTGTAGTTTATTGTGCCAAAAGAACTTTTTTGGTAATGAATAAATAGTAAAAGAAGGGGGTATCTTATAGCAACCATAATTTTTAATTACTAGTGAAATGGTAAGGCTGTGGTCCATTGTTGAATATCACTTGCAACAGCCATCTTGTTCTCTACTAATACCCCTCATTGATTGTCCTTCACTTATGGATAGAAGATATATAAAGATAAGAGGTCAAAATTTTGTAGGTTACATAGAAGCTTCATATCTATACAGCCAGGTGACAAAAATCCTCTTAATGAAGCTAAAGCAATAAGAAACTGTGGGAATTTGCACAGGCAAAGTAATAGAAAATTTTTCTTAATTTTCAGATGATATGATGATTTACTTGGAGAATTCCAAAGATTCTACAAAAAAAATCTGAAGGAATATTTTTAGTAATCTGGAAGCTTAAAAAATAAAACCATGAAATTCACAAGCATGTCTATCTATGAATAGTGAAGGCCAGCATTAGGACATAGAAAAGCAAAGTCCATTCAAAATAGTCTTTACAGAAATAAAGTAGGACTCACACAATTAAGAACATTTTTGTTGTTCATGATTGAGCTGCGCCAATATAATTAAAATGATATTTTAGTACTATATACATTAATTTACAGATTCAATGTGATGCCAAGCAAACGACCAATGAGTCATTTTATTATATAATGAGAGACAACAATAACAAAATTCATCTAAAGAACAAAGGTCAAGACTATTAGAAGAAATAATAAAAACAAAAATGAAGGAGTTATTCCCATATCTCCAAATATAATATAAAACAGTATGTATCACAAGTATTTGGTACTGGCTTAAAATTGAAAGGTTGATCAAAGGCACAAATTACATTCAAAGGCACAAATTATATCACTAAGCCCCCAAAGCAATCAGACATAGTAACTTAGTAACTTAGCAAGTACTACTATTTCACTTGATGATCCCATTAGTTTCCAGGGATTCAATTATCATCTCTAGGCAAAAGATTCTCAGCTATATTTACCCAGTTCTAATCTCCCTCCTTAACTCTAGTCTTACATCTCCAACTGTCTATTGGACATTTCAAACTGGATATACTGTATACATCTTAAACTAAACATATCCAAAGCTGAATGCAATATCTCTTGTCTCAAACTTTTTCATCTTTCAAACTTCCCTATTACCTGTTGAGGTCATCACCACTATCTCAATCACTGTGGCTCACAATCTAGATGTCATTCTTGACTCTTCACTTTTTCCCACTGCCCCTAATATTCAATTTGTTTGGCAAGCCCTGTTATTTCTATGTTTACAACATTTCTTGTTTACTCTTCTCCTTTGTACCTTGAGTGTAAGTACTCATCATCTCATACCTCTACTAAACAGGGTGGTCATCCTGCCTCAAGTCTTTCTCCCTTTTAGTCCATCTTCCACTCATGTATGAAAGCGATCTTCCTAAAAGTCTTATATATACAAATAAAGGGAAATGTTTTCTATATAAAATATTTATGAAAATAATTATAAAATTATAAAGTTATGTTTTAAATAAAATGGCATTATAATCACCAACATTTGAGTCCCACAGTGCATCCTGTCTGCCAGTAATACAGCTATTTGTTTTATCTCAGTTCTGATATAAATTTAAGATAAATTAAAGCATACTATCCAAACAGCTGTTATATTAAAAAAAATAACTGTGATAGTAACAAACAGGCAAGGCAGAGGAAATGCTAAAAGATACATTAATGAATGAATACCTTTAAGCATTGTAACACAGTGTTTGATTTCTGGAACAAAACCATTAGACACTAGCCATTCATAAACTAGCTAGAATGCCTGGAATACAGCAAGAAGAAATGGTTTGTTCCCTTTGAAATCAAAGGTCCTGCAAACAGCTAGCTGCAAAGGCTACTTACCTGAAAAAAGACCACACATGTGGAAATAGTGAGCTTCCTTACTGAGCGCTAATTTTTCAAACCCTTGTGATGTGGTTTCTTGCCTTGACACTCTAATGAAAGGGCTTTCCCCAAGGTTAATAATTATCTCTTAATTACTAAACCCAATGGCCTCTTCTGAAACCTCATCTTGTTGAATTCTGCAGATGTTGCTGATCTCCTAATTCTCTTGCTACCAGATGGACTAACCCTACTCATTCTCTTTTGCTGGATCATCCTTCATATACTAAAGCACGGGTCAAGTAACTACAGGTAGACTTTCCTGATAACTCTAGTCAGTGCTTTCACCTCTCATTCCTGAAATTACATATGTGTAATTTATATGTATGTATTGATATATGTGGATGTGCATATGGGTGCATATATTTACATATATATACATAGTAATAGATGTAGCTATATATATATATATACACAAATACAAGCACACATACACATATATGCTGATATACTGTATCAGGTACTGGAGATGGAATGACAAAAAGAAAACAATTACTATCCTCAAGGAGCTTACATTCCACTGGAGAGAAACAACACCTACACAGATAAGCAAATGTAATAAATGTGTGAGTATAACTATATATATAACATATGAAATATATAGTACAAATATTACATATTGTAATATGGGAAAATATGTGTATTGTAACATATATGAAGAGAGTAATATAGTGTGTATATTTGTGTAATATACGTGTGTAAAATGTATGCGCATATTTATGTGCACACATACATATATTATTTTTGCATTTGCATAGGTCTTTTCTCCAGTAAAATGTAAGATCCTTGAGGGCAGGAATTATTTTGCTTTTTGTCTTTGTATCTCTAGTGCTTAGTACAGTTCTTGGCAAATAGTAGATGCATAACAAATTGTTCAAATGAAATTAAATCACAGGATATAGAGCTGGAAAGGAACATTACAAAATATCTAGCCCAGTGGTCTCCAAACTTTACACTACAATAAGAAAAAAAAGCCCCAAACTTGGGTGCAAACACTCCCTATATATGTAAATTTACCTTTTTATAAATGATATATGGTCCTAGTGATTTAGTTTATTCTAACAGTTATAAAGAAATGAAGAGGACATTTTAAAGGATGAGATAAAGATGAAAAGCTCTTTGGTCCTAGAATCGATAAGAAGTCCCTGGAGGTTACTGAATAGAGGAGTATGGTCATATCTATGCTACTGATAGCCAAGAAGAAGATGGTTTGGAGAGGGAGAGATGGAAGATTGAAACCACTTAAGAGATTATTACAATAATCCAGAGGATAGGTAATGAGGCCAAAACAAGGGTGGTGGTAGTGGTGTGAGGAGAGAGAAGGTGATGCACACAAGAGAGTGTGGAAATGATAACACTTGGCAACTGGTGGGATGAGGGAAAGTGAAGAATTGAGAATGATACCAAGGGAGGGAACCTGAGTAACTGGAAGAATGGTGGGCTCTGGACAGAAATAGGAAAGTTCAGGAGACAGGGTGGATTTTGAAGAAAGATGGCTGCTCACTCATGCAATTCACCCCATCTCAATAGTGGGGGAAATTGATATACCTGGAAGGTTGGAGCAAAAAGACCAACAAAGGGCACCTGCTGCAACCCTGAATTGAGTCATGGGTGGGGCAAGGTGGTGGTAGGGTGTCATTATTGGGAGAGTTGGTAGAATTTTGAGCTGTTTTTGGTACCTGGTCATGGAGAGGTTCTAACCACCTTGGACTTGAGGTTCCAATCTCTAGAGTAGAATGGGAAGTGTTGGGACCTGTTATAGCTCCAGGAGATCAGGCCATAATGTGTAAACATGGTGGGGTTATATTGGAGACCAGACGTGTCATTGGCTATTTTTAAAAATTACATTTAATTTCTGCCTTGGACTATTGGAAAAAAGTCGAATGGACTACTCTTCCTATTTTGTGATTATAAGCCCCCTTTGGCCTAAGGAAAGTGCCTTTCATAAAGCCAAATATGTTAGCAAATGAGTGTCAGAGCTGAGTTTCAAGTCTATGTATGTTGATTACAAATTTAGGTATTCTGACACTACAATATGGCTGTATATCCAGAAGAAAAAAAAAAGAAAGAAGAAGAAAATGTCAGAGGCAGGAGATAGTCCTGAGTACAGTAGTGGTGGCATCTAAAAGCAGTACTTGGCCTGGTAAGAAGTAGACAATCAAAGGCTTGAAGACTAGTAAAAAAATTACAGAAGTCACTGAAGGCACAGGCATAGACATAGGCATAGGCATAGGGCATCTTAATTTAGTGTGTGGGTGTGGAAATAGAGTGACAGTAGAAATCTGCATTATGTATCCATGTGGTGATATTGGCATTATTGGTGTATGAATGTTTATATAAATATAAATAAATTTATATATAAATATATAAATGTTTAGTGTGATGTCAGGACAAATATGATATCAATATCATTTTTATTCCCTCACCCAGACTCAGCTTCTGCCATAAATAATCTAAGAGAGTACTTTCTAGGAAAGGTGATTATATCAGAAAGAAAGTTGGGGCAGCTAGGTGGCACAGTGGATAGAGCACCAGCCCTGGAGTCAGGAGTACCTGAGTTCAAATTCGGCCTCAGACACTTGACACTTACTAGCTGTGTGACCCTGGGCAAGTCACTTAAACCCAAATGCCTCACTAAAAAACAAAACAAAAAGCAAAAAAAGAAAGGAAGTGAAGCTTATTGTGAGGCACATAGTAATGGTAACCAAAATTTGATTGGGCATTTAGTATGGACAGAAACTAAAGTCTCAGGCCCAACCCTTATAAGGGGATCAGGGTAGGAGATAGGCCATAGAGGGGGCAGTGCAGTGACTGGAACGTAATTTTATGATACAGGACAAAGAAGTTCTTATTTGCTTGAGGCTTTCTGAGTAAAGTTCTAAGGGAATCTCCATGACCCTAGTCAGTGGCATAATGGGAACTGAAAAAAATTTATTCACAGGTATGAGGATAGTTAATACTCAAAAAGAAGTGAGGAATTAAAAAAAACAGATTTTATTTAAGGTACTCTTGCTATGCTGACTGTGTACAGCTGTGGGTATGACTTACAAAAGAGCCAAGGAGGAACAACAACAACAACAACAACAACGAGGCTATGGGACAACTGAACACAGAAAAGCTGCCAACATTCCCCTGCTGAAAAGAAGCCATATAGCAGTGTGTTGAATCATCTGACATTTTGGAATGAGGCATATGAGCAGTAACTGACTATAAACTATTTTGCTGTGTGGTTTTTGTTTTGGTTTTTTGTGGGTTTTTTTTTTTTGGTTCTTCCCCCACTTCTCTATTACTTCTCTGAACCATTTTTCTGCATTTTCTTCTTCCCCACATCCCAAAATGTGAACACAACATAAACTCCAGGCACTCTTTTCTTTCTTATATTCTTTACTTTGGATATTTTCTGAACTTGTATATCTTCAACTGTCACTTTGATTTAGATTAACTTAGAAATCTGAATATCCAATCCTGACATCACCTTTAACTATAGGTAAGTTCTACATTTCAAATTCCTTTCTGGACCTCTAGATTTTCCTGAATGTCTTTCCATCACCTTAAACTCAATATCTCTAATATATATATTTTAGTGAGGCAATTGGGGTTAAGTGACTTGCCCAGGGTCACACAGCTAGTAAGTGTTAAGTGTCTGAGGCCGTATTTGAACTCAGGTACTCCTGACTCCAGGGCCGGTGCTCTATCCACTGTGCCACTTAGCTGCCCCAATTCTAAAATATATTTTTAATAAGCAATTATTAATTACCTACTTGTGCTAGGCATTTGTGCTAGGTACTGATTATATAGAGTCAAAAAACAAAACAGTTCCTATCTTCAAGAATCTTACATCCTTTTGGGGAGAAAGAAATATATGCACATATTTATTTTGTATATCATATATATAATATATATGATATACAAAATCATTTCCAGTGTAGAGAAAAGCTTTAGTAACTTGAGGGATTAGTAAAGGGTTGGTATCACTGTCCTCCCCAAATAATTTCTACCTCTTAACATTTTGATCACCTGTATTATCATCCTTCTACTGTATTTACCTAGGGTTAGAAATTTTCCCCCTGCTTGTGTCAGTCACCAACTTCTTTTTCTTCATAGTGTTTCATCTCATATCTGTCCTTTTCATTTTAACTCACACCATCTTATCCTATTTTCATTACCATGTGACTAGACAACTGTCATGTTATTCTAAATGATTTCTCTGCCTCCAGTCTCCCCCTACAATTCATCTTGAACATTGCCCTCAGTATAATATCATCCATATGCCAATTTATCATGTTACTCCCCTGCTCTAAAATACACATTACCTGGATACACAATATCTCTAGTGACTTATGCAAACTTATTAAAATGGTATTCATTGTCCTCCGTGGCCTTCCTTTCCAAGTTTTTCTAACATTAATCCCCTTTGTTAACTCCCTGATGCTGCTAGAGTAGTCTATTCCTTCTTCCTAGAATATAATTTGTATAATTTTGTCTCATGTTGCTTATCATCTTTTTGCTTATGTTACTTTTACTTCCTCTTTCTAAGATAAACTCGGTCCACAATGATTGATTTCTCCCAACATCAAACTAGAGAGACAATTGAACATCATTGCTCATTAGGTGTTTTCTATCTCTTTTCACAACTAGAATATATCTCCATGTTGGGTTTTGTCCTCTTCTTGATATGCTACACAAGCCTTGTACATAGTATGTATACTTGGTAAATAGTTGTCAATCACTTAAATCATGATATCTTTTTCATGTACTACACATCATTGTTAAGGGTTAAAATTCTAGCTAAACTGTCTAAAATATCTAATGAGTGGTCGCCAATAAATTATAAGCTTTAGCAAGAGTTAGACTTTTAAGCATTTATTAAGGAGAAGAAGAATTTGGTAAAGAGAGAGAGAAAGGCCTAGATTCCTATCTATTAAAGGGAGAGCACATTTCTAGCTCCGCTCTCCACCAGAGTCCAAAGGAAAGAGCGCAAGACTGAGCGCCAGTCTCTTCCTTCCTCCTCCCACTAGTCCGCGTCACTTCCTGACTCCTGGTCTTGCCCTCAAAGACCTTCCCTTCATGGGCAGAACTCCTCTACAGTAAGTATCCAGCAGGTGGCGTTATTCCAATCGTTACATCATGCTTTTACACTTGCCCTACCTCCCCTACTCTTTAAACATTTCACCCATGCTGAATAACTATCTGTTCTATATCATCTGCCACATTAACTCCATGCCTAAATGTTCCATTATAATAATGAAAACAACACCTTAATAATTAAAACATTCTTTTCTTCCTCTTTCAAAGGTCATCTGAAATTCCTTTAACCACCAGAGAAATTTCTTGATTAAGTGGAGCATAATTCCTTCCTGTACTTCCCCTACAGATTTAAATGTTTCCCTTTGCCCTAATATATTACTAGGGGGGATATACATACATTTGTGTATATGCACATAGATGTATGCATGTATAGATGTAATAATGTATATTATATATACATTATAGAATTTGGAATTCTTGAATAAGTATAAATAAAATTGAAATACTATATTATTTTGTTTGCACGGTGACAAATAGAATTGCAACAGTGTTTGACCATTTGTTTGGCACTCCTGGCTCCTTTGGACATTGGAAAAATCAGAGGGAAAAAATGGATTTACCCCCTATGACATAGTGGAAGGCACTGCATGGTGGAAAGAGATCTGAACTGGAAGGGAATCTGTATTTTTATACTAGTTCTGTCTCTACTAACCAGGAAGGATATTTTTTTTTTTTTTTTTTTTTTTTTGGTGAGGCAATTGGAGTTAAGGGACTTGCCCATGGTCACACAGCTAGTAAGTGCTAAGTTTCTGAGATCAGATTTGAACTCAGGTCCTCCTGACTCCAGGGCCGGTGCTCTATCCACTGCGCCACCTAGCTGCCCCCAGGAGGGATCTTAATTCAGTAAATGAGAGGGTAGTACTTGAGGACTCTTAAAATTTCAATTAAAAGGATTGTGAGTCTATGATTATAATAAAATAATGAAATTAGGATTATATATTCCACCATAAATAATGATGTGCCATACAGTTTACTTCATTCATGAAAATTCCCCCACAAACTGGAATATTTTCCCTAAAGATGAGATTATATCTATATTTTCATATATTGTAGTTTCTTGATGCTGAGAAGTATGAATGTATTATCTAAATTAAGTATCATCTTTACTCCATAATAGTAACAGCACTGCCAACCATTAAATTAACTTGCATGCTTAAGTTTTCTGGAAATCATCCATTAATCATCTGTTACCATTTTTTAATTGAAACTATGACATTGTAATTTATTTTACTGACTATTATGGGTGGTGGTAGCTTTTGTGTGGCTAGGAAATTGAGACATGCATAACTCAGGATTCTCATCAGCTAATTACAGAGATATCTATCTAATCCATGTAGGATACATGGGTATGAGTCCAAGGAGCAATAAAATTAGACAAAATTATGCCCTATACATTTTCACATTTGATATATCTGCAAGTAAAATTAATAAAATCATTCTTGTAAAATCAGTATTGGAATCTCTGGTTATAAACAGCTAAATTCTTCAAGCAGGTATCTCTGTAAGCTTTTTATGGAAAACACTTGACATTACAGATTCAGAGGTTAATTCTCCCATCATCATATGCATAAATCTCCCATAAATGTTAATAGGAGAATGCTAATGAGAGACACCCCTACATCAACAGAAGAATAGATTTGGTACTATGGAAATCTATTTTTTTCCTGTTTAATTCTACTTAACCTGAAATTGTGTTTAGTATTTGCATAACTTTCCATTCTGATTTTGAGTACATGAAATTACTCTTCAATGTCACCAACTACAAATTCACAATAACAATAAAGCTATTATTTATACTAAAAGTCTTGCCAGTGCATGATAATCCGAGGTATGAATCATATACACATGGAAAACATATATTCAACAATTTAATGAGTCCCATTTAAATACTTAATGTTGTTGGTTAGTTTGATTTTCTTTACAAGACAATACCATGTTTAAGTGTTTGTTTTTACTGTTACAAAATATATTCTCCTATTTCACATATGAGTTCTCCAAAGGTGATATAGAGAAATGTCATCATTTCCTTATGTTCATATGATTGAAATTTTCTCATTTCAAAGGGGCTTTGGACTTATTCAGGCTTTAATTTCTTGGATCCATGAAGTTTAAATGCTCTCAAATTCATCTCAAAATGAATCAAAAGGAAAACTGACTCTAAAAAATAAAATAACTCTAAAATTAAGATGTATGGTCACATGACTTTACTTAAGAATATATTTAGCCAAGTCCTTCTAACTCATAGAATCATAGATTAGGAGCTGGAAGGAAACTTAGCGGCCAACTCCCTCCTTTTATAGATAAGAAAACTGATGTCCATAGAAGTTAAGGGACTTCCTCAAAGTCTCACAGGAAGTAAATGAGAGAAGCAGGATTTGAATCCAGGTTTTCTGACTCTAAAAGCAGTATCCTTCCCAGTCTATTCTAAGCTATTGTTGGGAACAGGAATGGGAGAAAGAAAAAGAAGTTAGTTGGAGAAGGAGCAGAAAGTCAGCAGGGGCACATGAGTTAAAGGGTCATTTATCCTTCTCACTTATGTTAACTATTAAAAATTTTGCTATTTAAAATATCCTGTGATTCTTCCACCATCATATTACATCTCAAAAAATAATTGACCCCAAAGAACAAAAAGTATTATGTGAGACAAGTACATTGAAGGTGCCATTTTATGATCCTCTTTTATTTTATTTTATTTTTTTTTAGTGAGGCAATTGGGGTTAAGTGACTTGCCCAGGGTCACACAGCTAGTAAGTGTCAAGTGTCTGAGGCCGGATTTGAACTCAGGTACTCATGACTCCAGGGCCGGTGCTCTATCCACTGCGCCACCTAGCTGCCCCTACTGCTTCCTTTAAAATAAAGAACTTTGTGCAAGTATGTATCACGCCTCCTCAGGGGTCATAGCAATCTTCTGCACCAATCTCACAAATATTGCCAAGTATCTTAAATGAGATCCATGATCACTCCAAGAATTTGGTCATATTTTGGCTATCACTATCTTTAAAAACTTAAATACTACGCTGACAAAGAAATAAGCTAAAATTATCATTAAAAAAAGAAGATCAATATCTATCTTGGGGATGTTGTAGATTATTATCATATTAATTTTTTTAAAATTCAGTTAGTGAAGGTAGGAATAGTGTAGAAGAGGAGTAATAGAGACCCAAAGATATAGTAAAAATGATCTTCTGCCAGAGTGGGGAAAGGAAGCATTCATTAATATTACATAACATTAATATTAATACACAGAAATTAATATCAGCAATATCAGCAAGTTCACAGGACACCTGGTTTATGGAGGAAAACTTAGAGATTATATATAGTCCAACCTTCTCATTTTATAAAGAAGTAAATTGAGGAAATTGTGAATCACTTTATAGGAAAGGAAACTGAGATGTCTGAAGAACTAAGTGACTTCCCCAAAGTTACATAACTTGTTATTTCCTAGAAAATGATAAGTAAAGTTATAGGATTTTATATGTAAATTACCTGTAATTTTGTTAGTATGGGAACAAGCTCCTATGAGAACTCCATCCACAATACCGATTGCCACCTATCTTGGACTTGGCAGATAAGTCAGTAGGTGAATCGAAAATTCTTCCCTTTTTCTAAATGTGGTGAGTACAATATAGAACATCTATTCATTGTTATATATAGTGTTAGTATGTGATGATAATTTTTTTGGGGGGAGCTAGTTACAAGATCCATTTTTGGTGGGGGGCAGAGCAATGAGGGTTAAGTGACTTGCCCAGGGTCACACAGCTAGTTAAGTGTCAAATGTTTGAGGCCAAATTTGAATTCAGGTCCTTCTGAATCCAGGGCAGGTGCTTTATCCCAAGTTCCATTTTTAATTTTATACAGACCTGTAACTAGGGCAGGGCAACCTATGCTTTCACCAGAGGGCACTAAAATTCAGAGAATATTACCAGCAGTTAAAACATTATAAAAATAAAGGGTCTTAGTACCTAGTTAGAAAAAAATAATAATTTAAAATAGGAAGTTACCACATGCTTCTTTTCTCTCCCCGGTGGAAGATCACTTTTACTATATCTTTGGGTCTCTATCTCTCTTCCCACACACTATTCCTACCTTCACTAATTGAATTTTTGTTACAAGTTGAATTGAGGACACATTTAACACTGCTTACCTCAGTGTGTTTTGTGAAGTTTGCTCCAGATGGAAAAAATGCTAGTTATGCCATGGATGTACAAATTTATTCCTTGTTTTAAATATCATCCTTTTTGTAAGCCTCTACTAGACAAATTGAAAAAGGACATGCTAATCAATCAAGCAACAAGCATTTATTAAGCACCTACTATGTACCAAGAGTTTTGCTAGGTCCTGAGGATACAAATACAAAAAAAAAAAAAGAAATAATCTCTCCTCTAAGAGAACTTCCATTCTCTCAGGAGAATGAACACTGTATAAATACTGTATTTTATATAAACAGCATAGTGTATACACACAAAAACAAATGTATATATTTTACATACGTGCATACATATATATGTATCTCTCTCCATCCATCCATCCATCCATCCCTCTAGCTATAGCACAGTGGATAGAGTAGTACTAGGCCTGGAGTCAAGGAGACTCATCTTCCTGTGTTAATCTGGCCTCAGACACTTACCAGTTTACCCTGGGGAAGTCACTTAATCCTGTTTGCCTCACTTTCCTCTTCTGTCAAGTGAGCTGCATAAGGAAATGACAAACTACTTCACCAGTATCTTTGCCAAGAAAATCCCAAATGGGGTCACAGACTAAAAGTAACAAGAACTATATGTGTATGTGTCTGTATACAGTGTGTGTATATATGTTATTATTAGTTTGAAGGTTTAAGAAAGGCTTTGTGTAGCAGGTTATACTTGTGCCACTCTCTTGTGTTTTCATGAGGCAGATTGCATTTCAGGCCTGTGGTAATCCATTGCACAAATATGGAAGCAGGAAATAGAGTGCCACATATAAGTAGCAGAGAGGAAGCCATTTTGACTCACAAACTGTGGCAAGAAGGGAAGTAAGTTAATGGGGCTGCAAATATATCTTGTGAAGGTCTTTAAAAACCAGAGGATTGGGGCAGCTAGGTGGCGCAGTGGATAAACCACTGGCCCTGGATTCAGGAGGACCTGAGTTCAAATCCAGCCTCTGACACTTGATACTTACTAGCTGTGTGATCCTGGGCAAATCACTTAACCCTCATTGCCCTGCAAAAACCCCCCAAAACCCAGAGGATTTTGCATTTGATCCTAGAGACAATAGGGAGCTTCTGGAATTTATTGTGCAGAGGATGGGCACAGTCAGATCTGCAATTAAGAAAAAAAACAAAACACTGCAACCTTTGTGGAAGACTGATTGTAGTGGGGTAGAAAATTGAGAGAGAGAGAGAGAGAGAGAGAGAGAGAGAGAGAGAGAGAGAGAGAGAGAGACTAATTAAGAGTCTACTGCATAGTCTAGATGAGTAGTGATGAGAACTTGAACTGTGAGATTAGAGTGGAGGAGTCAGATGAGTGAGATATTGCATCAGCTGAAAAGATATGATTTGACAACTAATTGGATATGTGTTGTGACTTAGGAGTAAAGTATAACATTGATGTTATGGACCTGAGGAACTGGGTGAATAATAGTGGCTTTACCAGAAATAAGGAAGTGGGGAAGAGGAGTGGGCTATGGGGATGGAGGAGCTGATAGATAATTAGTTCTGTAGTGGACATGTTAAGTTTGACATCCTATTTAAATAGGCTACTAGATAATTAGTGAGGCAGGACTGAAGACTAGGGGAAAGATTGGGGCTGGATGTCTGTGATTCATTTGCATAGAGATAATGACTATACTTATGGGAGATCATGAGTCAGAAAGAGAGAGGAGAGAGAGAGAGAGAGAGAGAGAGAGAGAGAGAGAGAGAGAGAGAGAGAGAGAGAGAGAGAGAGAGAGAGATGAGGAAGAGGAAGAAGAAGAAGAAGAAGAAGAAGAAGAAGAAGAAGAAGAAGAAGAAGAAGAAGAAGAAGAAGAAGAAGAAGAAGAGATCCACAACAAAGCCTGGGAAAAAACACAATTAGGAGGCATTATAGGAATAATGAACCAACAAAAGAGACTGAGAAGGAATGGTAAGACAGGTAGAATAGAACCAAGAGAGAGCTGTAACACAAACAGAAAAGAAAGAGTAGATAGCACGGGGCTGGGCATGGGGAACATTTACCACATGAAGTGCATCAGGGGGATCAAGACAGATGGGAATCATCTGACTTGGTAATTAAAGGATCATTAACTTTGGAGAAAGTTCACTTTTCAGTAATTTTGGGGGAATTTTAGCTGAGTAATGAGATCAGAAGTCAGATTTCAAAGATTTAGGGACTAAGAGGTGAGGAGGAAGATATAGTAAGGGAGGACTATATTCTAGGAATTTGTTTGAGGAAAGAGTGAGAGAGATAAAGAATGAGTGTGGCAAAGGTGGAATAGAGTAATAGATAATAGGATTTTGAGGGGTCATTCTTGCTTTTAGTATTTTTATCCAGGTTTTACTTTTTTTTAGTTTTGCCACTGTGCCTGAATCATGTCTAACCCCTAGAATTTAATTTTGCACTTTGCTGCAATCGTATTCAACCCTTAGAGTTTCCATGTCCTCTATAATAAAATGGTCAGTAAATTAGAAAAACATATCATTCATCATAAATCTATGGTGATAAAATAAAGCATCAATATAGAAAAAAGTGATCTCTAATTCATAGATTCTTTTTTCTTTGGAGGCAATTGGGGTTAAATGACTTACCCGAGGTCACAGAGCTAGAAAGTGACTGAGGTTGTATTTGAACTCAGGTCCTCCTGACTCCAGAGTAAATACTCTGTCCATTATACCACCCAACTGCTCCCAATTAATAACTTCTTGATGATCTCTAGTGGGCCAATGAAATATGTGGGCACACCCTTCATTTTAGCACTTCTCAATTTAAATATTGCTATAAATTTCTGAAATAATGGCTCATTAATATCAAGAAGCCGTGAGCATATTAGTTAGGAATATGGCCTTGGGTTCAAATCCTGATCCTGTCACACACTGGCTTATGTGACACGGGACAAGTCACTTAACCTTTCAGTCCTCTAGGCAATTTTGAATTTTTAATGTTCTCTTTGTAACTCTCTAAAACTATACATTTCAGAGACATTGCTAACCTGCATTGGTAGAGGGAAGTCTGTCTCTATATCAATGAAATCACAAGTCTAATCCCTATCCCCAAATGCAGAATAAAATATTTTCAGTGCAACATTTACACTACGTTGTCTGTTATGAACAGAATTCTAATTTAATTATCTCCATTGAAAATCCACATTGGTAAATACTTCTTAAGAGAAATGTGGTATATTTACATAGAAACACTGAATAAATTATAAACTATAAATATCCAAGTTCTCCTTGTGAAACTGTTTTTTAAAGAAAATATTAAGATGTATGTGAGCATATTCAGTAAAATACCTTATCCTATTACAAAGTAGTTAAGACCTGAGGTAACCATTTTGACAGTTCAAAGTATGATGCTACTTGCTACAAAATTCAGGGATTTCCAACAAATATGCTCCTGTAACTGTTTAATTTTTGATAAACATTCAAAGAAAACTACATGTTTTAGGCTCTAGGTAAGGTCTTGTGAAAATATTATGCTCTTTAAAATACAATTTTTTCTTAAGAATTCAAAATTTGTAACAAACACTGCCCTCCCCCAGTCTATACTCTGGATTTGAAGTTCAATTCAGTTTTCTAGTTAACTACAATCATCATCATCATCTTTACAATGCCCTCCCCTTCCTTCTCCTCCTCTTATTTTATTAGAGGATGATACTGGTACAGTGGAAGAATACTGGTTTTGGAGTCAGGAAGACCTGAGTTCAAATCTAACATCAGGTACTTGTTAACCATGTCACCTTGGGTAAGTCACTTAACCTCTATGTCAATTTCCTCAATTATAAAATGTGGATCATAACAGCACCTACCTTACAGGGTTGTTGTGAAGATAACTGAGATAATAATTGTAAAATGCTAAGCACAGTGCCTGGGACAAAGTGGATATTTAGAAAATACTTGTTCTCTTTCCCCTACCTTAGGTCCCTACAGTAAATTTTCCCTTTTTTGGGGGGGGGCAATGAGGGTTAAGTGACTTGTCTAGGGTCACATAGCTAGTAAGTGTCAAGTGTTCGACGCTGAATTTGAACTCAGGCCCTCCTGAATCCAGGGCTATGCTTTATCCACTGCACCACTTAGGTTTCCCCTTTCTTTTATTTCTTTTATCATTGTCTCTTTGTGAAAAGAGGATTGTGTATATTCAGTAGCTTTGACAATGTCCCCAAACTAGAGATTTGGTCCAGTAAACTTTTTAATAGGAAGTAAACTCGAGGAGAACAGGTACTATAAAGGTTATTTTCTTTTGGTTTTGATCATTTTATAGTAATCACTAAATGTATTTCCTTGCATATAGGAGGTGCTTAAAAATGTTTGTTAAAGTATTAAGCTGATTTTTCTCCAATGAAAGTTTTTGAAGAGAAGTCAGAAGAATAAGACTGGGTCCAATTTCCTTTCTCTGACTAGTATTGAACAACCATGATTTTCTTAATTTGTACAAGTGCATTTGATTATACAAAAGGTACAGTCCAAGCGTAAGGGGATTCTGGTTGGATATACTCTCTTATCCTACTTCTTCCACAAGACATGTAAGTGTACTTCATAGATAGGGAAATATGATTTTTATACTATGTGAAAATATCACTTAATGTGCATGTATATAGACTTGAGATAAGTCCTAAGTTCAATAATGCCTTGAGCTTATATAACATTTTCTTAGAACATACTTTGTCATCTTTATTTGTCCTTAAAGGACAAATCAAATTTCTTCATTCATCTTCATTTGTCTTTTATTTGTTTACATAAATTTCTTGAGAAAATCACACATAAAATCAGAGAGAAAGGTAGAATTATATTTGAATATTTAGTCTCTTGCTTTTTATTCCAGCTTTTCAGACTATTGCCCTTTGGGCGGGGGTTGGGGGAGTAGCATTAAGAAAGTGATGGATTTGAGTTTGGAGTACCCAGAATTGAGTAAAAAAGTCATTTCACCCTTGTGGCCTTCAGTTCCTCAATTATGGAATGAAAGAATTGGGAAGAAACTGAATAGATCTTACAGCCCCATCCGTATCTCATTTGTAAAATGAAGAGGTTGGTTTAGAGAACCTCTAAGTTCTTTTCCAGGTCTAAAACCTATGAGGCTATAAAAAATCTGCGTAAGTTACTGTGATAAACAAGGTTATTGGGAGTGAAGAAATAGAAACAGCAAATGAGCTTAATGGAAATGAGCCAATTGGGTGGCTCTCTCTTCTCACCTCCTGCTCTGTGCTTCTTGTGATATTCAATTATGGATTGCAAAGGCCCAGAGTATATAACTACTATCTTCTCTCAAACAGGAGAATTGGTATTTTTATTAACTATAGTGGATCTGCAAGTAATCATATGGATTTACTTTCTTAGGAGATTTTTAAAGTCAGGATAGACAGATATTTATGACTGTAGTTTCTTTTAAATCACTGGTATTCTACCTTCCCAACAGGGTCCTTGACACTTGAGTTTCCTCATGTTTATGTTCTCTAAGAAAAAAATAGAACTATAACATACTTTCTATTTTATAGTCATTCTAAAGTTGCACATCTTTAAAAATTCTTTTAAAAGCTAATTCAGTTCTCTGTTGCCCACTGTGATTCAATGTTGACCTTTCTAAGTAGAAACAGAAGCATTGACACTTCATTGTTCATCACCATGCAGATAATCTAACTAAATATAATTGAATATATTAATGTAATTAATCATTTGTAAGTCTTTCACTTAGGATAATTGCCAGATTATATAACTGTAATTTCTTAGATTCTGCAAAGAATTCTATCCCCCAAATAATGTTAATTTATTCTTATTATTATAGCATTCAGCAGAAATTTTCTGATAGGAGGGGAAAGAATGGTAGTCAATTAGTCAATTAAATAAGAAAGAATTTCTGAAGCTTATTTTGATCTTTTATTTTTCAAAAGAAAAATATTTTAAAATACAACAATAACATGAGCAAGACTGCTCTAGGTAGAGTATATTATGATTGGAGGTGCAACACAATGCCTAGCCTTCTCCAAAACTTTGTCCTCAGAAACCAGCTAGATATTCCCTCTATATTATTTTGAAATTCTTATTGTACAGACTATATATTTAAAATAAAAGAAAATTCCAAAAGATTAGAAAGGATGGATCTTTTGCCATCTGTTGTGAATGAAAAGAGAACCGGCAATTATGTATTCATATGATTACTTTCTCTTTAGTGTAAAATCTTTATAAGAATGTTCTGGCAATGTATAGATTAAAGATATAGGGACAGCTAGATGGTGCAGTGGATAGAGCACTGGCCCTGGATTTAGGAGGACCTGAGTTCAAATCCAGCCTCAGACACTTGACACTTACTAGCTGTGTGATGCTGGGAAAGTCATTTAACCCCAATTGCCTCAGCAAAAAAATAATAATAATTTTTAAAAAGGTATCAATGGGGAATTCATGAGAAGGAAACAGGATTTCACATGTTCTTCACCAAACCACATATTTCCAGTAGCAAAATTAGGAAGAGATTTTTTTTTTTTTTTTGCGGGGCAACGGGGGTTAAGTGACTTGCCCAGGGTCACACAGCTAGTAAGTGTCAAGTGTCTGAGGCCGGATTTGAACTCAGGTACTCCTGAATCCAGGGCCGGTGCTTTGGCCACTGCGCCACCTAGCCGCCCCCTAGCAAGAGATTTTAAAGAACATTAAATCTCACTTTCTTGTGTAATGATTTTTTTAATTGACCAAGCTGAACGAAATGTAAGTTTGAAAGCTCCCCTCAGACAGTGTATCTCACTCAAGCCCAGAGGTACCTTGGACAAAATTCCACTTCTGACTTTTACTATTTGTGTGCCTTTGGATGAGACACATAACTGTTACAGGCTTTAGTTTCCTTATTTGCAAAATTAGGGGCTTGAAATACATAATGTCTAAAAGACTTTCTCTCTATACATATATGATCCTATGATATGTGACAATGAAAATAATTTTGTTTAATAGTCTTATGAATGCAGATATCAAGTAAGATATAATTGAAGGCGGTGGGTTCTCAAAATATTCCTATTTCCATATGACATTGTACTATTTGAATCAAGATCCAGAATAATATAAAACCTCTTTAGTGAAATCAACAGCAATGAGAAAAAAAAATAAGTCTAACTATCCACAAGGGAAAACCAAAATGCATCTAAATCTCATATTGCTTGGACTTTAGAAATTAGGTATCTTGGCAATTCATTGACTTCTGTCCTTCAGTCGATAAATATTTATTAATCACCTTATTAACAGATTAGATATGAGATGGTGAGCGAGTCAGGAGTTGAGAATGGTACCTAGGTTGTAAGCCTATAGCCTGGAAAAGTGTGAGCATAGTGGAATCCTCAAGAGTAATAGAACAGAGAGGAAGAGGAGAGGATTTGGGAGAAAATATAATGAATTCCGTTTTGGACAGATCGAACTAAGGATGATGTATGAAAGCCTGTTGGAGACACAAGACTCCAGGTCAGTAGAGAGATTAGTGCTGGATAAATAGATTTGAGAATCATCAGGATAGAGATGATAACTGAATCCATGAGAGCTGATAAAATTACCAAGTGAATTAATAAGGAGGGAGAGCCCTGTGGGACATCCATCATTAGTTGGTGTGACCTGAATGAAGATCCAGCAATGAAGAAGTATAGGTAGAAGGAGAACCAGGAAGGAAGTGTCATGGAAACCTAGGAAGAGAGGGTATCAAGGAGTAGAGAACAATGACCAAAGCTATAAAAAAGTCAAGAAGCATGGGGACTGAGAGAAGGCCCTTAGATTTGGCAATGAAGAGATCATTAATAACTTTGGAGAGAATAGTTTTGGTCAAAAGCTAGGCTGTAGAGAGTTAAGAATGGAGGGGGAGGGGAGAGAGGGAAAGAGGGATAAAAATTGGAACCCCAAATTATAAAGAAAAATGTTTATTATTAAAAAAAGAAGAGACTTTCAAAGTTGCTTTTGTTTACAAATGTATGGTCATTGTATAAATTGTTTTCCTTGTTCTACTCATTTCATTCTGCCTCAGTTCATATGAGTCCTTTGCAGGTTTCTCTGATTCTATCTCTTTCATCATCTCTTTCAAGACGATTTTGTTGCTGCTTTTGTTCAGTCATTTCAGTCCTGTCTAACTCTTTGTGACCCCATTTGGGGTTTTCTTGGCAAATACACTGAGATGGTTTGTCATTTCCTTCTCCAGTTTATTTTACAGATTAGGAAATTGAGGCAAACAGGATTAAGTAATTTGCCCAGGGTCACACAGCTAGTAAGTGTCTGAGGTCATATTTGAACTCAAGTCTTTCTGATTCCAGGCCTAGAAATCTATCTACTGTGCCACCTAGCTGCTTCTTTCAATACAACAATATCACATTATATTAATATACTTTTTAAATCATTCCCCAACTGATGGGCCTTCCTTAGTTTAAAATACTCTGTATAAACATCCTTTTCAAGAGTCATTTTGGGTATTAGATACTCAGAGAAAACTGCTACAAAGAGTTTTTCCCTCAGTTAACTGTTTCTCTTCCAATTTTAGCTACTTTGTTCATACAAAAGATCGTACAACTGCATATAATAAAAACTGCTCATCTCCTGTGGCCTCAATTCTTTCTCAAGAATTCTATCTATAATTTTGAGAGTTATCTTTCTTCCTACTTTTCTAGTTTATTTATCCTGTGATCTTTTATACATAGGGCATGTATCTGTTGGAAGTTTATTGTAGTACAATGGGTATGATATTAATCTTTTTTTGTTGGTGGTGGTGAGGCAATGGGGGTTAAGTGACTTGTCCCGGGTCACACAGCTAGTAAGTTTCAAGTATCTGAGGCTGCATTTGAACTCAGGTCCTCCTGAATCCAGGGCCAGTGCTCTATTCACTGTGCCACCTAGCTGCCCCATGATATTAATCTAAACATAATTTCTGCCAGACTGCTTTCCAGTTTTCTGAGAAATTTTGGTCAAATAATGATTCCTTTAACTAGTGTTTGTCATCTTTGGGTTTACTGAATACAGTAATACTATGTTCATTTGCTTCTTCCTATTAAATTGTGAGATCCTTGACAGCAAGGATTGTTTTTTGCCTTTCTTTATTTTTCCTGTGCCTGGCACATATTAGGTACTTAATAGATGCTCAATGATTTCTGGACCTTGTGTTCCCAACCTGCCTCACTGATCAATATATATATATATATATATATATATATATATATATATATATATATATTATATTATATTTTGGGGGTTGGATGGGGCAATGAGGGTTAAATGACTTGTCTAGGGTCACACAGCTAGTGTCAAGTGTCTGAGGCCACATTTCAACTCAGTCCTCCTGAATCCAGGGCTGGTGCTTTATCCGGTGAACCACCTAGCTGCCCCCTGATCAATATTTCTAACTTTCAACCAGAACCAAATCATCTCTGTGATTTATGCTTTGTAGAAGAGTTTGAGATCTGGTACTGCTAGCTCACCTTCTTTTTTTATGCATCTTTGGAGATTCTTATATTTTGTTCAAGTTGAATTTTATTATTATTTATTGTAACTTTGTAAAGTATTCCTTTGATAGTCTGATTGCTATGCACTGAATAAGTAAGTTAAATTAGGTAATACTGTCATTTTTTATTAACTTGGCCTGCTTAAACAATTATTGGTAATTTCTAAATTTTTTTTAACACTGTTTTCACTTCTAATGACTGCTCCCTACTTTCCCCAATAGAACCTTCCCTGTGAAAAAAAAGAAGTATGGTTAAGCAAAATGAATCAGTGTTAGCTATGTCTGAAAAAACAAAACAAAATAAAATAATGATTGGATGATATCTTTTTAATTATTTAGATTTCTTTATTTCTATAACAAGTGTTTAGTAGTTGTTTTTTTCATTTACTTCCTGTGTATATCTTGGTAGGTAGACTTCCAAATATTTTGCACATTTTTTTCTTTTCTTTCTTTTCTTTCTCTCTTTCTTTCTTTCTTTCTTTCTTTCTTTCTTTCTTTCTTTCTTTCTTTCTCTTTCTTTCTTCCTTTCTCTTCCCTCCTTTCTTTCCTCCTTTCTTTCTTTCCCTTCCTTCCTTCCTTCCTTCCTTCCTTCCTTCCTTCCTTCCTTCCTTCCTTCCTTCCTTCCTTCCTTTCTTTCTTTCTTTCTTTCTTTCTTCCTTTCTTTCTTCCTTTCTCACAGGGCAATGAGGGTTAAGTGACTTTCCTGGGGTCACATAGATAGTAAGTGTCAAGTGTCTGAGGCCGGATCTGAACTCAGGTCTTCCTGAATCCAGGGCTGGTGCTTTATCCACTGCACCAACTAGCTGCCCCCTTGCAGTTATTTAAAATGGAATTTCTAGCTCTCTTTCTTTCTTCCTGCTGAGTTTTATTCGTAATATATGGGAATGCTAATGATTTTTTCTTTGGGGTAGAGGGAGGCACTCTTATATCTCACTTCTTTGCTGATATTGGTAATAGTTTCAATTTATTTAAGTTGACTCTCTAGTTTCTCTAAGTAGATCATTAAATTAACTAGAAAAGTGACATTTTTTTCCTCTTTGCCTATGCTTTTGTCCTTTAATTTTTCATATCATTGTACAGGCAAACATTTATAAAACTAGATAAAATAGTAGTGATGAAATGGATATCCTTCCTTTATTCCTGATTTTATTGGAAAGACTAGCATTTCTCTATTACATATAATGTGATTCTTGATTGCAAATATTACTTACCACATTAAAAAAGGTGCATTTTTTTCTATGATTTTAATGTGTTGTTGTTGGTGGTGATTTTTATGGTTGTGGGTATTGGTAATTAGTTGGTATAGTGACTATACCACTGAACTTGGAGTGAAATTGGAGTCAGTATGTCCTTGGTTCAAATACTGCTTCACTAACTTGTTAATTTGTTAAATATTAACTTAATTACACATGTGGCCATGCTTGTATTTCCTCTTGTGTAAATTGTAGATGACAATAGTACCTCTAATGGATAGTTATGAAGGTCAAATGAGATAGCATCTATAAGGCAGTTTGCAAAATAAAATGCTAAATAATCTGAAATGCCTTTGTTATTCTTCCTCTTATTATATACTGTTAAAAGCATTTTTGGACATCTCTTGACATAATCAATGTGTTTTTTTACATATGGTCTACTATGTTTATAGTCTTCCTAACAAACGTTATATTCCTGGTATAAATACAACCTGTTTTGCATATTGTTTTAAATGTGTTGCTATATTCAACTTATTAATATTTTATTCAATATTGTATATCACTATTCATTGGGGATATTGGTCTATAGGTATCTTTATTTGATACTAATTGTATTTATTTGTCTCTGGCTTAAGTATCAGAACCATATTTATATCATAAAATGTATTCTTTTTTTAATCTTGGAGAGAAATTTAAATAATGTTTTAATTATTGTTCTTTGAATATTTGATATAATTTACTTTAAAATATCTGGCCTTAATTTTGTTTGGGAGTTCATTTATAACTTTCTTGCTTTCTTTTTGTGATATTAAGTTATTTAAGTTCTCTAATTATTGTATTTTTAATCTGGGTATTTTTTGGGTAATATTTAATCATTTGACATAGCATCTAATTGAACAAAATAGTCTCTAAAATTCCCTTTATTTCCTCTTCATATATTGTGAATTCTACTTTTTAAATTTTTTGTATTAGCAACTTGGCCTTTCACTTAAAAATCAAAATGGGTAGGTGGCACCTAGGTGGCACAGTGGATAGAGCACTGCCCCTGGATTCTGGAGAACCTGAGCTCACATCTGGCCTCAGGCATTTGACACTTACTAGCTGTGTGACCTGGGGCAAGTCACATAACCCTCATTGCCCCACCCCCAAAAAAGTCATAATGGCTAAAGTTTTATTTACTGTATTTGTTTTTAAGAAATTAATTGTACTTATTTGTTTAATTGTTATAGTTGCTAATTGTACTTTTTCAGTAAGGTTTTAATTTTTGTTTTGCTTTCAATTTTGTTAATTTCTTTGATTTTTCAGAATGTCTATTTTTTACGTTAGGGTTTTTTGTTTTTGTTTTTGTTTTTGTTTTTGTTGAGGCAATTGGGGTTAAGTGACTTGCCCAAGGTCACACCCTACTTTAGTATTTTAAAAAATTCTTTGCCTTTCTAGTTTTTCTTTTCAGCTATAATTTAAGTTTCTTCTGTTTCTTCTCTCTTTTATTGATGAAAGTTGTTTAAGTACACAAATTTTTTCTTATTTGACCTGGAAACTCCATTTTTTTACTCGGATATTTCTGAATGTTTTCAGTTTGGTGCTCCTTTCAGCAGGTGAGTGGTGGAATCTTTCTATTTTCACTTTGCGCTCCAGCCCTAATAAATCTGGGCAGCTCTCATTTACTATTTCTTGAAATAAAATAGCCAGGCTTTCTTGGAGGGTTTTCAGGGAATCCCGTGATTTTTAAATTGTTTCTCAAGCTGTTTTCCAGGTCACTTGTTTTTAATAAACTAGTAGATATTCTATATTTCCTTCTTTTTTTCAATCTTTTGATTCTGTGCTAATGTCTCATTTTTTTTTTTTTTTTGGAATCATTGAGTACTGTTTGGTTTGTTCTAATTTTCAGAGTCTACTACTTGAATAAAGATTTCCCCTTTCTCTTCCACACTATTTATCCTTCTTTCAATTCTCCAAAGCTCTTATTTAATTTATAATTTTTGGGGGGCAGGGCAATGAGGGTTAAGTAACTTGGCCAGGGCCACCCAGCTAGTAAGTGTCAAGTGTCTGAGGCCAGATTTTGAACTCAGGTCCTCCTGAATCCAGGGCCGGTGCTTTATCCACTGTGCCACCTCACTGCCCTCTATTTAATTCATTTCTTTCAGATATTCTTGTCATCCTTGTAGCAAAGGCAATTTTTCTCTAAGGCTTTTTTTTTTTTAGATATTGGAGAATTAGTTCTTCTTGGTTTATCTCCTGGATATTTATTTAACTCAGCATTTCTTTATAGCATTCAGTGTTTTGTTTTTCTTTTTGTTTATTCTGATTATTCACATCTCTAGTCTCAGTTCGTGATCTGGACCTTTGTTCAAAGACCAGACTCCATTCCTTCTTGCATCTTAAATAGGGTGGTTAGGCATTCTTTGGTCCCAACCTTGACTTTCTGGGATCCTGACAAAGGCTTCCACTTCCCCTGGTGTGTCTATTCTTGAAATACTGGCAGGCTTCAGTTTCTTCTGTCAGAGTTTTGTGGTTGTCTGTCCCTATTGAGAATACCACCCTCTCTGTACACTCTGAGGCTTCCCTGATCAGGTGCTGCCAAGGCTTCCTTGGTTTCCAGTCTATTTACCTGCCCTTATTACTGTTTTCTCCAGCAAGACCCTTATTCCAGTGCTCACAGGTTCTGGCTGTCTTTTTGTATAGTCCTGAGATAAGTGGAATAACTTACTGATGTTTCTCCTTGGATTTCTTACATTGTCCAATCTGATGCTCTTTGAAAATCATTGTTGGAGCAAACATGAGAGAACTGGCTTCCTCTGGCCATTATTCTAAACAGAAATGCCCTGGACAGTTACTATAAAAAGTACCAGAATTCTGTTGGTAGTGAAAATTGGGTCAGATAGTACTTCACAAAATGCAGAGTATGTTCAGTCATGCCAAACCTCTCATTATCATAAAAACCCCTTTCTTCAATACTAGTATTCTCCCAGTGATGCTATATCTAAGGATCATGGGACACCATAATAGTAAAACAATTAGAATTACAGATGAACTAAAGGTCTCAGGATCATGGGAGGATAAATTAATAACTGAAAAGAAACCTAGAAGTCATCTAGTATAACTTCATTTTTTTATATGGAGAAACTGTGTTCTAGCAAGGCAACAGGACTTAGAGTAAATGGTAGGGCTGGAGTTTGAACATAAGTCCATGAACTCCAGACTTGAAAGAGTCTACACCTACAATGACTTGCCTGTGAGAGTTGTCTATTGCGGACATAACTGTCTCAGTCCAAAAATGAAATGGGCTACTTCAAAAAAGTGTTGATTCTCCAAGAAGATTCTCTCTCCTTCAAGCAGGGGCCAGAGGGCCACTTCTCAGGCATGCTATATAGCAAATATTCCTTTCATATGTGTATTGGACTGTATGGCTGCTGAGGTCATTTTAAATTCTCAAATTCTGTGATTCTGTGATGTTTGACTGGAAAAGGTGAACAAGTCATATAGTTAAAATAAAAGATGGATCTGTGTGGTGATATATTGATACCCCCAAATATTAAAATAATGAGATTCCTAGTGTACTGGGTAGATCCCCTTTGGAGGGCATACTTCTGCAAGCTAATATTTTCTTTCCTATTCTTCACTTCCCAAAGCTCTTTCGTTCAGGGTACTAGGCTGCCACTATCAAGGTCTAAGACTGGTGGTTGTGTCTTAACATAACTGACATATGCTTCTTCTCCTTCAGGATGCCCAATTATTTTGATTAGGCTGGCTTGCCAATGAGTGAATTAAAGAGAAAAAACCACACATTTCTTAAGTATCTACTACTATATGTTAGGCATGGTTTTAGATAGTTCCAATTATTAGAAACTTTCCCCTTATTATCAAATCTAAAATTGCTTCTTTTTTATTTCTACCCCTTGTTCCACGAGCTCCCTCTCAGGCCAAGAAAAAATGAATATGGTTCTTTTTCTATGTGATAGCATTTTAAATACTTGAAAATGACTTTCATACCACACCCCATTCTCCACCCCCAGTCCAAAGTCCTCTCATCACCAGACTAAACATAACTAGTTTTTTCAATTACTTCTCTTGGGACATGTTCTCAAGGCTCCTCTTTGTTCTCTATGATGTAGATTGCTCTCTGTTTCATGTCCTCTGCATATTTTAGGAGCATGGTATGTATGCCTTTGTCCAAATTCATCACGAAAATAACAAATAGCATAGAATGGCTTGGTATCAGTGATCCTCTCCACTAGAAGCCTCTTTCCAAAATTGAGCACAGCCATTCAACCAACTGTTCTGAATGAAAGGTTGTCACTGAAAGAGGATTTAGGCTTGTTATATATGGCCCCAGATAATGTTGTTCATTCTTCATTTTTGAAGAGGACCAGCAACATAATGGAGCAATGTTCTGACTTGAGAGTAAATTGGATTCAAGTGAGGCAGAATTGTACACTGATCAGCCTCTCTCTTTTACAGTCATCAAAGTCCAATGGAAAGATAGAAATCAGGAAGACTGGTGATGGCCCATGATGCAGTAGATGACCTTGGTGTCTTCAATATCTGGTCATCTAGGTGGGACAGTGTATAGAGCACTGGACCTGGAGTCAAGAGGACCCGAGTTCAAACCTCACCTCAGACATTTATTAGCTGTGTGACCCTGGGCAAGTCACTTATTCCCAATTGCCTTAAACATCCGGGGCCATCTGCAGTAATCCTGATGCATATCTTGCCATTGAACCCAGATGCCTCTGGAGGAAAGAGTGAGGTTGGTGATCTTGCATAGCCCTCCCTCATTTAAATCTAATTCCCTTCAAAGCCATGACTTCACCCCAATGTCACAGCCCTCTTTGAAAACAAAGGACAAACAACAACCAACTCTAAGCACTCCATACCCCTTCTTCAGTAGCCTTCATGAGAATAATGAGTAGAAGTTGCAGAGAGGTAGATTTAATCTTAATAGAGAGAAAGATGTCTCGATAATTACAGTATCAAAAAGTGAAATGAATTGTTTTGGTAAGGAGTGGGTTCCCCATTACATTTCATCTTCAACAAAAGCTGTTTAAGCAAGCATTGAAAACTTTATAGGTCAACTAGGTGGCACAGTGGATAGAGCACCGGCCCTGGAGTCAGGAGTACCTGAGTTCAAATCCAGCCTCCGACACTTAACACTTACTAGCTGTGTGACCCTGGGCAAGTCACTTAACCCCTATTGCCTCACTTAAAAAGAACTTTATAAAGGGGGTTCTGTTTCCAATACGAAATGGATTAGGTTACCTTTGAGGTAATTCTGTGATCTTTCCTGAACTTTTCCATTTCATGCCCAAGAAGAGCATTAGGGACTTTTCAAAATGAACTGCTAGAAATCTAGGTAAACTATATCTTTATAACTCAGTCAAAAAGGAAAAGAGGTCAATCTAGTGTGGTCTATCCTTGATGAAGCCATATTGACCCTTGGTGATTGTCACTTCTTTTTTCCTTTTCTAAATGCTCACTAGCCCTTTAAAAATATGTTCTAGAATTTTGCTAAGATTCAAAGCCAAGCTCACCTATCTACAATATGCAAAAAATATTCTTTTCTAGGTTTTTGAAAATCAAGATAGTTTTTGCTTTTCAACAGTCTTACAGTACCTTAACCAATTTTCATGATGTTTCTAAGAGGAAAAGAAACAGAAGTAGAAACAAAAGCAGAAATAAATGAAGAAGGAAATGAAGAGGCATTGATCTTACATTTTAAAGGATATGTTGCAGTTACATGTTTAAGACTGACTTGCATCTTAGTGGCTTAGATTATATACACTGAAATTTATATCAGGTCTGGTATCAATCAATTAATTTCCAAGTATTTATTAAATGCCTGCTTTGTGCAAGCACTTGATAAAAACACACAAAAATCCAATCTCTTTTCTCAAGGAGCTTTCATTCTTTTGAGAGAGATACCATGTACATATGTAATTATATACAAAATATCTACAAGGCAGTTAAATACAATGTAGTCTGGGAAAGAGATGTTCAGATTATGAGGAAAGTTGTCACACAGAAGATGGTACCTCAGCCATGTCTTGAAGGAAGAAAATTATTCTAAAAGCCAGAAATGAAGTGAGATCGAATATCAATGACTAGTGCAAAGACAAGGAGATGGAAATTGGAGTGAAGTGTGTGAGGAACAAAGAGATTTCATTTGGCAGGACCATTGTGGGGTAAAAGGAGTAATGTATAATGATGCTGGAAAGATAGGTTGGGGCCAGGCTGTGAAGGGCAGTCAAATCAGGAGGATTTTGTATATTATCCTTAAGGCAATGGAGAGCTGCTGGAATTTATCAAGTAAGGGAATGGCATAGTGCCTAAGGAAAATTACTTTGGCAGCTGTATGAAATATGGTTTGTAGTAGAAAGAGACTTGAGGCAGAGAGACCAATTAGGAGGTCATATGCAATGGTCTAAGTAATGAAGTCCTGAATTACAGTGGTGGCTGTGTGTGGAAAGAGAAGGAAATGGATGTGAAAGATGTTGTAGAGGTAGAAATGGCAAGATTAGACATTTGATATTTGCCTATAATGGAAATGAAGAGGCTTTTATATCTTCATGGCTGAATACAATCATACTGATAATCAGGTCACCCATATCATGTGCAACATTTCAAGCTTTTAAAAAATCTACACAGATAATTACTTTTAGTTGTATACTATTAGATATGTCAACATTGAATGATTTATGTTACCTTCAAGTATAATGTGCAACAATCAGACTGCCTAGTGTACACTAACTCTGTGACTGCACTATTTGAATGAGTTGTTAGCTAAGTAATTATGCCTTTCCAAATCTACAAGCATGTCGAGCATTTCATTTAGTTTCTAGATAGTGCCAATCACTTTGAAATGTGTTTAGATTGCTTCTGGGTATGTTAGTTACTTTCCTATTGCCAGGAGAAGTCAAATACTTTCTATGTCATCCAGGTTACTGATTGCACATACTACAATTTTATGGCACCTGAGGACTGGCTGGAGTTTGGGTACATATATATTTTTTCATTTCCAAACACTGATTTTTGTTTGTTTGCTTTTAACTGATGGCTTTAGTATAAATGAAACATTGCTAAATACCAGATCATAGAAGATTATTTTCTTGGATTGATTATCTTAGTTTATTGGACCACAATGAAAGGTCAACATCAAATTGATACAGATTAAAAAAACCAATGAAACTCAAAGCTGATGGAGTGTCAGAGAAATGGGCATATTTATTGATGGTAGAATTGAAAAACCGGAGAATCTTTTTGACAGGTAATATGACAATTCATTAAAATTTATTTTAAAATCATAGGGGGAAGCAAGGTGGTGCAGTAGATAAAGCACTGGCCCTGGATTCAGGAGGACCTGTGTTCAAATCTGACCTCAGACACTTGACACTTACTAGCTATGTGACCCTGGGCAAGTCACTTAACCATCATTGACCCATGTCTCCCCTCCCCGCAAAAAACCCACAAAACCAAAACCAAACAAAACAATAATGCACTCTGACCCAGTAATTCTAATGTTAGAAATATACTCTGGGTATAGTAAAACAAACAAAAAAAGGTTATCTGTTCATTTGTAGTACCATTATTTGTAATTGTCAATGTCCAACAATGGCAGAATAGCTACATTTATAGTGATATAATAATGTGATTGAATATTATAGTGAAATTAAGACAAGAGCAGGTGGGTGGTACAGTGGATAAAGTACCATCCCTGAAGTAAAGAGGACCTGAGTTCAAATCCAGCTTTAGACACTTCCTAGCTGTGTGACCCTGGACAAATCACTTAACCCCTCAATGCCTCCAAAAACAAACAAAAATTTTAAAAAGAAAGAGATCAAGACATTATTATAAGGACTATAAATAAACATGCTAACATGTTTATAAGATAATACAAAGGTTTAAAAATCAGTCATAAATGTGCACTAACTACAACTACCAAGTGGGAATAAATGGCCAAAAAAAAGGCCATTACATTTTCAGAGCATCCTAATTGTTAAGGTGTTTTCTTTTTCCCCCAACATCAAGCCTGAACTTTCCCCTTTGCAAGTCCATCCATTGATCCAAGGTTTGGCCCTCTTGATCCAAATAGAAAAAGTCCAATTTTTCCTTTATATGATCATCTTTCAAGTTCTTGCACCTAGCTAACTTCCTATGAATCTCCTCTTTTCCAGGCTAAACACGCCTACTTTCTCCAACCGATGCTGATATGACAGTTAAGTCCTTTCATCCTTCTTGGCTGCCCTTCTCCTGACACTCTCCAGTTTATCAATATCCTTCTTAAATCATATTGTCCAGAACTGAGCACAGTACTCCAGGTTATGTACTCAGTGTCCCATGGAGTTATCATTCCCTCATTACTGTTAGCTATGCCCTTCTAAGGGCAGCTATGGGGCGCAATAGAGCACTGAGCCTGGAATCAGGAAGGCTCAACTTTCTGAGTTCAAATCTGGCCTCAGACACTTACTAGCTGTGTAATCCTGGGCAAATCACTTAATCCTGTTTGCTTCAGTTTCCTCATATGTAAAATGAGCTGGAGAAGGAAATGGCAAAACACTCCAGTATCTGTGCCAAGAAAACTTCAAATGGGGTCACGAGGAGTCAGACATGACTAAACAACAACAGCAACAGCAAATACGCTTTCTAATGTAGCCAAGATGACATTAGCTTTTTTTTTTTTTGGCTACTACATCTTACAGCTATCTCATGCTGAGCCTGCAGTCCATAAAATCCTCCTTCTCCTTTTGAGAACTGCTGTCTATCTATGCCTCTCCATCTTAATGTTTGTAGAACTATTAACAACCACTATTTGAATCTAGATAGACAGCCAATTCTGGATTGATATCATTGTAATATCATTTAATAAATATAGAGCTTCTTAACCTGGGGTCCACACTACCCCATTACCACCAAATGGGCCGTGAATAAGTTTCATGAAAGACCATGATTGAAATATATACATATGTGTGTGTATGTGTGTGTGTGTGTATATATAAACATATATAAAATATAATTGGAATTGAAAAATATATATGTATATAAAAGTGTATTCCATTATAATTAGTTTCCTTTGTAATCCTATGTGTTTTGTTTTATACATTTAAAAAACATTATGATGAAAGGTTCTAAGGTTTCAGAAGTTTAAGAATTCTTTGGGTGGGACAAAGTGTGCATGGGTTGTGATCTTTATCACACATTCTATTCCATAGTCAAAGGCAGCTATAACATACAAAAGTTAAGAATCAACCCCTGGTCTAATTTGTATCTCTCCACACAGTATGTAATACATTATAAAAAGTTTTGCTAAAATTTACATAAGCTATTTACATAGCACTATTCTCATCTACTGGTTTATGAACTCTGTCCAAAAAAAGCAAATGTTAGTCTGTAATGATCTGTTCTAGGTGAAATAATGCTGGGCCTGTATATACACTGCTCCTTTTTGGAGATAATTTGCCAACTCCTTGTTCAATGATTTCTAGAATTTTCGTACTCATTACAAAAGATTGGATGAAAAATATCAATAGTTGAATTCAAAGTAACAACAATAATAGCATTTACAATGTGCTTTATGGTTTTCAAAGTGCTTTACAAACATTATCACATGTAATTTCCATAACAACCCTAAGAGGTAGGTGCAATTAATATAGAAGACAAAACTGAGTCTGAGAGAAGTTAAATGACTTGCCCAGGATCACATATCTGAGAAGTGTCTGATGCTGGAAGTGAATTTAGGTCTTCTCAAGTCCTGCTTTAGCATGCTGTCCACTGTACTGTTTTTATGTTGCTTTATGTCATAATAGTGGGCATACAAATTTATCATGTGTGCCATGTTTTGTCAGTGACTACAATAATGTAAAGGAAAACAGCATGGCATATATCAGAAATCTCATGAAAGCAGTGACTAATTCCATGCTTTCAAAGGACTATGTTGGATCACACCTCCCTTTTCTTGGCAGAGAGCTAATGGAATTTAGGTGTAGAATGAGACAAATATTGTCAGAAACATGTTTATTTGTTTTGCTTAATTGTACTTCTGTGCTCTATTATAGGTATGGGACTCAATGGGAAGTGGTGGTGATAAATTAAAAAAACCTCCATCAATTTAAAAATAAGTTTTTCATACTCAGTCAAGGGTTATCCTTGTGGTTCTTAGGGTACCCAGTCTCTGTATCACAGTGATGTTAAAAGATCTGGGCCTCTACTCCTTCCTAACTAGGAAGAGTTCTGAATTATAATTCATCAGAATGAAAACAAAGATTGAGTTCCTAAAAGAGCACAATTCCAGGTCTATTTAATATATTACCATTTTGACACTGGGCCTTCAATATATTCCACATCTGAGTTATAAGGGGACTTTCTTTTAGCCACTTAGAAAAATGTTATTATCAACTAAGTAGAATTAACTAATGACTCACTGAAAAACCTCATTGAAGGTACTTTCAATGTGAGAATAGCTCTTTCTATTCTCTGGTGAAATTTTAATAGCTTGATCCTCTCCAAAGTGAAGCTTTGGCTCATAGGGTAGCATCATGTTCCCTCCTCACAATAACTCCATAATAATCCTGGGGTTTTATTTCCCACATATAATAACCTATTCTAAACTCCCAATATTTCTTTCTCCCTCTACTACCTCTCTGTTCCCCTTTTTACAAAGTGTAAGCTACTAAGTTCTCCCCTTCTGAGTCATGTTTCAGGCCAGACCAATTATACCTTAACACTACCAGACAACCATAGGAGTTGTGCAGATGTGATTGAGAAAATCTCCCACCCATAGCATAACTCCCCCATTTCCCCTCCCCAGATCATCTCATGTACACCTAAGCTGTCCCTTTGAAGGGACAGTGGGCAATTACCAACCTTTTCCCTTTTCATTCTGGGTGAGACAGAGTGAGTTGCACACGATAAACATGCATGGGTTTTGATGTTTATCACATATCCCATTGAAGTATCTCTCCCCTCTACTACATTGGTTCTTTAACCTTCCCTATGATTTTCTAGGGAACTGCCATCTTTCCATTTACCTAGGTTCACAACCTTGTTGTCATCATCAGCTCCTCACATTTTGCCTACTCATTAAATTAGTTGCCAAATCTCATTTCTATGGCTATAATATCTCTCACATCTCTCATCTCCACTAGAGCCAACATTCTAGTTCAGACATATCTCAACTGGATTATTATAATAGCCTCCTCTTAGAATTCTGTGATGCATACCCCGACTCTAAACTATACTCCACAAAGTCTCAAAGTAATTTTCCTAAAGTACATTTTGACCATGTTATTCTCCTATACAAAAAACTCGAATGGCTTCCTATTCACTATAGGATCAAATGCTATTTCATCCTTACCTCATCTTTTTAAAATCTATTTTTGTGTAGGTTTTATTATATATGTATATATATATATAATCAGCATATAATTTATGTGTGCATATATATATATGTACATATAATTTATAAATAAATAGATATAATGAGAGCTCATGTTCTTGTTTTTCTGATTTGGGCATATGCTTAATATTTTTGGAGACTATCACCAAGCATAATGACACTAATGTTGCTGCTTACATTTGTTAATCTGGATCTTAATTTTCAAAAGAAAATGCCTTTGACAAGTCAAACATCTAATGAAAAGATTGAGATAGGAAGAGTCCTTAAACTGTATTGCATAGATCTCTAGGGTTCTGTGCATAGATTTCAAAGGGTCTGTGAATTTGGATAGAAAAAATAATTATGTATTTCAATATCATTGATTTCCTTTCTAATCCTCTTTATTTTATTCATTCAAAAATTATTCTGAGAAGGGGACTATAGGCCTCACCAGACTGTGTCCATAGAAGGCCATCTCACACAGAAAAACACACAGAGAAACATATGAAGAGCCCATGATTAAAAATATGCATCCATTGACAGACTATGCATTTGAAAAGTGAGGACCAGCTTAGCTAAATTCAGGAATGCTCATGACCAGCTTGGTGGGAGGGTAATGTTTTGTTTTGTTTTGTTTTGTTCTTTAGTCATATCTAAAATCTCAAAGACATTCCACTAAGTTCCATAGGAGTTGAATTGCTATTAGTGGAGGGAGTAACCACACTGTCATAATTATGGCTATCTGAAGTACTGGAAAATAATTTTGCAAGTGGATGCTTTACAAAGTTAAGCAAATAATGGTTCTAGGTCATTAATACTAGGATAAAAATAGAAAGCATTTAGAAATAAAATCAAGGGTGCTTTGTTTTTAAACACAGCCTCTTCTTAGAGTTATGAGGTTTTATTCTTCACATGAAAGCTACATTTTCAAAGCAATAGCTATTGATTATTATTTTTCATTCTCTTCTTGTAGACAATTGAGAAAAATTTCCCCAGATATTTTATAATATATTTGTAGATAGTTATGCCTTCCTTTAGTTTTACCTTTCCTCATTATTCTTTATTTTATTTTATTTTATTTTATTTTGGTAAGGCAATTGAGGTTAAGTGACTTGTCCAGGGTCATACAGCTAGTAAGTGTCAAGTGTATGAGGCCAGATTTGAACTCAGGTCCTCCTGACTCCAGGGCCGGTGCTCCATCCACTGTGCCACCTAGCTGCCCCCATTATTCTTTTTTTTTAAAACCTTTATTTGTTATTGCTCTCCTCTGAACTCTTTCTAATATTTCTACTTGTCTTTTATAAATGTGGCATCTATCAATAAGCAAAAAAAATTATATTAGACACTTCTCATACAACACATTCATTCTTTAAATTGAGGATATTGTGTCTATTACCTAGATTAATGGGTACCTTCTCATACTAATAAAGAATAAGTAAATATAAATGCTATAACCCATTCAGCTAATTCCTTTTAAAGCACTTTTGAGTATTTTGCATTTTCCAAAGTTCTTTAATATCTTTTTTGTTAGTTCTTAAAAATATTAGGAGGTAGGTCAATATTAAGCCAAAGAAAACCAAAGCCTGTCTCTTCATTCTCTCCCAGTCTACATAGGAGGCTAGATAGAGGGAAACAGAAATAAACGGATTTAAAGGCTAGGATGATTTTGTTATAGGCTGAGCCTTCTTAGATTAAGGTTTTCAAAAAACCATGGACATGCTACCAATATAAATTTGTCCAAAATTATCAGATGTTTTGAAGGACAACTCCAGCATGAACACTTTCCGTTCAATGAAAGGAAAATTCAAACTAAAGTTAGCAAGGATGAAACTAAGAGGACTACTTCACTTCTATGGTCTTGGGGGTGATATTGGGTTGGGGACAGGATTTCCATGAGGATGGTTCTGTTTGCCTGTTTGCTCCTCCCATTCTTGGTGGGGATGTGGTCACAGAAAGGAAGGGGCAGGACTTTGTGGTGCAGGCAGAGCAGTGTACTTTTCAGTTTCCCTATAATAGTATCTTCACAGGCCCCTCTTAACCTGGTCTTCCCTTACCCTGATGGGTGAAGGGGTTTCTGGGGACAGACTGGGAGTCAAAGAAGGTAGGAATGACAGACTACAGAATCTTGCTCGAATTCACTTAGGAAGGGTTGGCAACAATCCCACAGCTTTGCCCCACCCTTGATTAAGGAATCTCACATATTCCATGTAAAGTGGTTTGAAAGTTGGAGGTATGGAAGGGATACCCATTGCCTTCATGGTTACATTTCACCATTGGGAGACTTGGGGATTCAGTGGAAAGAGTGTTGGATTTAAAAGTGAGAAGAACTAAATTAAAATCTTGATACTGAATTTACTATTAAATATCCCTGGGATAATCACTTGACCGTTTGCACCTCATTTTCCAAAACTGTAAAATGACCTAAAAGACCATCTTTAAATCTATGATACCTACAATTCTGACAGGTGATGTAAATGTAGCAAGACACTACTATTTGCATTGTTTTATGGGATTTTATAGTACACTTAGCATTTTTTGTATATGATTCTAAAATGAAAATAAACTCAATTTTATTGAAAGCAAACACTAAAGACTAGTGGTTGGACCTGTGATTTCACTGGTATAAGGAATTCCCAAGTGAGGAAATTTTCTTTAACAATGTAGGTTGCCCCTTCCTCTGGAGTTTATTTTCTGAGATGGTTGCTTTGTCCAGGGTCCCATAACCAATACATATCCCAGGTGTCTGAGGTGTGTGTTTTGTCAGCTAAGAAAATGATCAGTGTAGAATATTTCAAGCAAAGCATGGGGGACAAACATATGGGAAAAAAGGTGGGGGTATTTTCACTAAATAAAGTTGATAGTATTATCCTGGAAGACATTTCTAAGAATTGTAAACAGATGAACACTGGTTAACCATTAGTGTGGTTCCATGGTCCAGGACCACAGCAGGGATTATCTTTTAGCCTTGGGGCAAATCCAGGCCAGATTCTTATTTGTAAGGATCCTTGAAACACTCTAGGCAGGGGACAAGTTCAAATTTTTAAAAAGTCTGAAAGACAAATCTATCTCCAAAATTTTCTCTGGGACCAACAATGAGCACAACCATTATTATCACCATCCCTCAGGCTCATGACCTTGGATTTATATTTGACTTTGACACCTCTCTAAATCCAATTTCCCAATTCCAATCAATCAATTTTCAGTTCTTCCAAGTCTTCCTTTGCCATGACTTTTCCAATCTCTCAGCCCCTACTTCATCACCTTACACTTCAACTGTTTCATTAGCTCTCTGGCTAGTACCCTGCTATTGTCTAGCTTGCAACACTGCTGCCAAGACTCGTCTTCCGAAACAAGATTTTCTTTACCTTACTGACTGCTATAAAAAATTTACCAGGGCCCCTTATTGTCCATCAGAACCTTATCCAAACTTCTGGAATCCTGGGCTTCCTATAAACTGGTTTTATATTATTTTTCCTAACTTCATCTTGCCAGAGCTTAAAATTGATTTCTTCCTGCAACCATAGCACTGTCACATTTCTCCTAATATATGATACTTCTTCCCATCTCCTGACCTTCCTCATCCTGTTATTTCTATGTTGAATGTCTTCCATTTACACTTGCTCTGAAAAGCCTAAATCCTAAATTTCATTCAAAGCTCAAACTAAAGAATGCTTTGATGAAGCTATTCCTTACCAATCCTATACCATCTATACCATCTATAACTTCTTTGAATTCCATCATCTGTGGGTCTGCATCAAACCATCACAAATTTGTTTTCTTACTGGGTATAGTGCTATGTCTATATAGTTAATTATATTCTTAATACATGTTTTCTGTGTAAATGAAAGAATGAATGAATGGATACACACACACATAAACATATATACACTCTATGCCATCTACTACATATGGGAAAAGATGGCAGGAATCTTCTACTGTGGAAAAAGAATGGAATATAGGGAAAGAGGAGTTCCTTGTGGCCCTGAAGATTTATACCATAAAGAGGGGCACAGATTATGATTAAATTATCAAAATTTCATATCAAAGTAAACAGAAACCCAACTCAATTTTTGATTTGGAAAAGAGATACGCCATGTAGGCCTCATTTATATGAAAGAAAATCATACCTGTATATATCAGATCAAGTGGAGAGCTTGGGGAATATAAGGGCAGCTCCAATTCCAGAGCACATCACAACAATCCAGCCAGAGAGTTACAAAGATAGAGAGCCATAAGCATTAGATAAGTAAGTTTTCCACCTCTGTGTCAAATTGAAGCAGATAAAAATGAACTAAGTCCCAGTCGTTTTCCAAAGTTATCAAGAAGAGGTGTGAAAATATTATTTTTATTGATATCTTTGGGATACAAAAAGCCATAATTTTCTATATCCCCAGCTCTGAGAGTGAAATTCAGATATTGTACAAAAGTTCTGTTTGTTCATTCCAATTTTCTACCCATGTGAATTTAAACTTTACAATTAACCAACTTTCCTCTATCCTTCCTTCTCTTCTTCCCTCCCTCCCCCCTCTTTTTCTTCCATTATTGGACTGGAAAAAAAGGAATAAAATAAAAAGGACAAAGTAGGGAAAAGACCACAACCAGAGAAAGGGAGAGAGACAGAGATATAGAAAGAGAGCGAGGGAGAGAGAGATCAGGAGGGAGGGAGGGAAGGAGAGAGAGAGAGAGAGAGAGAGAGAGAGAGAGAGAGAGAGAGAGAGAGAGAGAGAGAGAGAAAGAGAGAGAGAGAGAGAGAGAGATCAGGAGGGAGGGAGGGAGGGAGAGAGAGAGAGAGAAAGAGAGAGAGAGAGAGAGAGAGAGAGAGAGAGAGAAAGGAGGGAGGGACACAGAGACAGAGAGAGTATGTGGGGTAGTAGATGGAGAACTTTCATTCAGTTCCTGCCTCTGACACATTTTGTCTATGAGGTGCTGCCTATACAAATCAATTTCTTAGCTTCTCCATGCTTTAGGTAACTAAGACAATAAGTTACACAGGCTATGTCAACCTGAATTGTTAAAGGGAATTTCTTTATCTAGAAGTTCTTTATTCAAATGAAATAATAAGTCTAGTTCTTATCCTTATATATGCATAGATATGTGTGTAATATATGTATATATGTATACATACACACATACAGGGTAGTTAGGTAGTGTAGGGGCAGCTGCCTACTCCAGGTACTGGCTCTGGAATAAGGAAGACCTATCTTTGTGATTTCAAACATGGGCTCCAACACTTACTACCTATGTGACCCTGGGCAAGTCACTTAACCCTGGTTGCCTCAGTTTCCTCATCTGTAAAATGAACTGGAGAAGGAAATGGTAAACTATTCCAGTATCTTTACCAAGAAAGAAGACTCAGACATGACTGAACAACAACATATACATTCATACATTTATAAATGCATATATTACATGTATATAAACACATGAGTATGTAGATGTATATATGTAACCCAGGCTTATCTGGGCATACCCAATTTGTGTAACATGGAGGTGTGCTTGAGGGACCTTTGAAGAATGTTCAGCTAGCCTAACATGGAGGCCTCTGCATCTCCTCGTATGAGGGTGGGTGAGGGTAGCCTCCTTTGATAGGCCACCTGTGTCTTTAAAACTGGTTTATTGGAGTCAGTTGTCCCTCTCCTTTTGACCACTCTGCTGCTCATTTTTGCCCACTCTCATATACTATGTTCAGAGGATGAAGATTACATGGGCCCCATAAACTCAAATGATGGGAGGGAAAGAACTTGCTTCTCCTGCTCTTTCTTTTTTGACCCTGGCTCCAAGAAATGGGCCTGGGGCATTTATTCTGTTTTGTGTTATTTGAGCTCCTCAGTTTCAGGTACTAGAGGTGATACCCAGAGTCATGGATTCAAGACATGACTTCTTTCAATTTCTATTTTACCTTCTTGTTCTAGAATATCAGGGCAATTTTACTTGACAATTTCTTGGAAGATGATGTATCTCATTTTCCATTTGCCCAATTTGGCTTTTCAAGCTGTTGACTTTTTCCCCTTGCATCACTCTCATTTCTCTTTCCATTCTTCCTCTACCTCTCTTACCTTATTTTCAAATTCCTTTTTGAGTGCTCCATGGCCTGAGACCAATTCATATTTTTCTTGGAAGCTTTGGATGTAGGAGCTTTGACTTTGCTATCTTCCTCTGAGAATGTATTGTCATCTTCCTTGTCACCAAAGAAACTTTCTAGGATCAGCATCTTTTTCTGTCTGCTCATTTTGCCATCCTCTATATTGACTTTTAACTCCTTCTTAAAGTGGGGCACTGCTTCCAGGATGCACTTTCCCAAGCGTCAGGGGCTCCCAGGTGGTATGATTTAAGGAGATGCAAGTTCTGCACTCCCCTGACTTGTACTCTGGTCTGCAAGCAACCACAGGCCTGCTTGCCCTCTGACCCAGAAGAGAATCTTCTTCCACTGTGTCTTCAAGCTCTAGTGTGCCTGTGCCCCTCCCCCACCTGGGAAAACACTGCAACCTGGATCCTAGCTCTAGCAAAAAAAACAGAGTCTTGCTTCAGTGCCAGTAGAGACCCCTTTAATCTCCCCCCTGGCCAACTGCTTGACCCCCTCAGCATCTGTGGGCTGACTTTCAGAAGCAAGACTCCTCTGGGGTAGCCTGCCTGGGGCTCGTTCTGCATGGCATAGCTGTGCTTCACTCTTACTCTTGTAACACAGATTCTTCCTGCTGACCTTCTAATGCATCTTTGGATGGAAAATGATCTTACCCATCTTTTTGTGGGTTTTGCTGCTCCAGGAATTGTCCTATGGCACCATTTGGAGGCATTTGGAGGGTTCCTTGAGACATGACTTCTTTGGAGCCAGGAATGAAGGCAGGATAGTACAGCCATTCAGCCCAATATAAAGCCCTGAGAGGCCAGAGTGACTGGGACTTCAACCCAAAGTAGGCTTTAGGTTTGGAACTGGGACTGTGCTTCATAAGAACCAGGCTAACCTATGAACCTAATTCCCTTCCTCTCTCCAGAGACCAAAATGGTCCAAAGGTGAGAGGGAGGATTATTCTTCCAACATATTGGGCAAGTAAGTTTATATATTTATGATTATACCTTTTGAAGTAAATATTATTTTGTAAAAGTTAATCTGACTATAGGGGCTAATGGAACTGGGGTGCAAAGTACCACTCCTTACAACTGAAGGAACAATATTAGTGGAGGAAGGAGCCATTTGCAGAAAGCCTAGAAAACTCCCCACAAAATCCCCTTGGGATACAAGAGAACCCTGGAAAGAAGTAAAAATATAACATACTTTGTCTTTAAGCAGTGGGGGCCAAGGTGGTCTGTGTTATACACATGTATACACATAAATATATGTGTGTATAATATATAATATGTATATATGTGGATATATACACAAACACATATATACATGTATATGTGTATTTGTTTTTCTTCATTAATTCAAAGTAGAGAAATACATTTTCATTTCAATGATTCAATCTTAAATCAGTTAAATTGTCAAAGTATAACCAAAGACAATGCTATGTTTCAATCATGTTAGAGATGTTAGAGAATTTAAACAGTTTGATGTGTCTCTACCTTAAGACTTCTTCCAAAAAGAAAATTTGAGTATTTACCAAAGTAACTAATAGATATGTACCCCAGGCAAAAGAGCCTGTGTGTCTGATGCAATCTGGGTGAATGGCTGAAAAAGGACTAAGCAAATGCCCCAAGGCAAGTGAAGAGACAATTTTTAACTAAGAATTCAGGATGCATTGGTAGAGCTTCAAGTAAATCCAGTGTAAGACATTTAGTCAGACATGTAAAGATCTATTTCAAGCTGAGAAACAAAAGTCTCACTACTAAAAACTCACATTCATCAAGAAAATTTAATCCTGTTGCAAATTAGAGCATGAGTGTTAAGTTAAATTAGTAGAGTGTGATGTACAAAATCACTGCCAAATTTCAATTCTTGTTATAGTTGTTAAGCATTTGGAAAATTCAAAAAAGTCAGTCTTGTAATTAATACATAAGTAAGGTAATGAAAAATATACATAAAAAGAACTTTTCCACCTTCTTCCCAATACTTAACCTTGAAAAATGATTTTCATCAGGCTAGTTGATCTGTTCTAACCTGCAACCTTCATCTTCATGTACAACAGAGTCATTTCTCTCTCTCTCTCTCTTTTTTCCCCCCATAATGGAAATTACTGAATATAGTTCTCTGGAACTTCTTGTTTCTAAATTTTATTTACACAAATAATTTAGGAGAAACCAAACGGTGAACTTTTAAGAAATATACATATGTGTGTGTACACACACACACACACACACACACACACCTATATATATTTGTATATACATCTATACACACATATGTCTGTATGTGTATGTATACAAAACTGAAAATCGGCAAGAGTATATCGATTCTGCACTTCCAACCCCATTAATTCCCATATGTTATAAAGGGTTCTACTAATGAAAAAAATCAGCAAACTCCAACGGCTACCTGAAAAGTTTTACCTGAGCAATAATTCTGCCCACTTTTTGGTTGCACATTACTTTCCATTTTAATTTATAAATTGCTTAAATGTATTACACATATTCTCTGATAATTATGAAATCATTTTACCTTGCTTCCATTTTCTCTCGCCTCTCGTTCCATCTTGAGGTCAGAAATTAGCAGATTCTTGTATTTGTTTTTTGCATGGCTGCTGTGGTCTTCTATTCTGTATTCTGAGGTCAGCTGGGCAGAGAGGGGACTGTCACTCAGGCTCAGAGGTTGCTCTTCTTGCTCCAAATTTGTTTTGCCATTGCTGTTTGTGTCTCCCATCTCCCTGCAGTGTACTCCCCCTGAAGCAATGGAACTAGGCCCCACAGTCTCATTGCCATTAAGGCTCTCTGCAGCTGAATCATCTATTGAAAAATAAATGATGGTGCTGCCATTAGTCTCTCTGAACAAAACTAAATTAATACATTATTAAAATAATAATATTATACTGTAACTTATTATTCTAATGTCAGAACTATTATCTAATTTAATAATGCAACTCAATGTAACCAACATTCACGGAATACCTGCTTTATGCCATGCCCTATGTTGGACTACACTGTTGAGTGACATAGTTCTTATCCTCAAATAACTTATAAAAGCAATAATAGCATGCATTTATGTGGCAGTTTATGCTTTGCAAAGTGTTGTTTTTTAAACAAATATCTCATTTTATCCTCATAATCACACTAGAATATAAGTGCTATAATTATCCATTTACAGATAAAGAAACTGAGGCAGATAAAGATCAAGTGACTTGGTCATACAGCCAGTAAGTATCTGATGCTGGATTTGAACCCAGATGTTCTGCCTCTAGATCTGTTACTCTATCCATTGCTCCAACTGGTTGCCTACTACATCAGAGAAACCACTTAGACTTGGGGAAATCTAGAAATTATTCATAAAGGTGGTGGTCTCTAACTGAACTTTAAAGATTTTATAAGACAAGATGGGTTCAGAGTTGGTTAGGGGAGGGATCCCTGAACAGATGCAACATGGACAGTAGTACAGAGGATAGAAAGACATGACACTTCTTGGAGAATGTGAGTCTTGATTCAAGCAGTAATGTACGTTGAATGGTGAAGAGGTAGGGGCATGACAAGTGTGAAAAATAATTCACAAAGGCCAGAAGATGAAAATTAACAAGGCATGTACAGGAGATAACAAGAGAGAGTGGCTTGATTAGAAAAGTTATTATGTTGATAACTAACAAAATATCAGAAAAAGTGTGGTAGATAACAGAAGAGTAGCAAACTTTGGTAATGGCAAAAGGATTGAATTAGACTTTGTCACTAATTCTGCGACTTTGGCTAAGTCCCTTAATTTCACTGAGTTTCACTTTTTCTCATGTTTAAGAGGAAGATATTGTACTATATAGTCTTTAAGGTTCCTTTCAATTTACCGATTCCATTTTCCTATGAAGAGCTCACAAAGATTTACTCTTCTCTTCTTCTACACATATTCTCTCAATAACCTCATTAACTCCAATAATTTTAACTATGATTTGGGTGCAGATGACTTAAAGATCTATATACATCCAGCTCAAGTATCTTCCTTGAGCTTTAGTCGCACATCACCAGTTGCCTTTTGTCCATTTTAAACTGGATACCTCAGAAACATCTCAAACTCAATGTGTCCAAAACAGAACACATTATTTTTTACCTAAGCCCAACCTTCTTCCAAACTTACATATTTCAATGGAAGTCATCACAGGTTTGTAATTTCTACATTATTCTAGACTCCTCACTTTCCCTCACTCCACATATCCATTTAGTTGCCAAATATTACCATTTCTACTTTCACAACATCTCTTACATCTGACTCATTCTCTGCACTTACACAGCTACCATTTTATTTAAGTATTTCATCATCTCTTACCTAGATTATTGCAACAATTTCCTTTTTGTTTTTTCTGACTCAAGTCTCTCCCCACCTAGTCCATCCTACTCACTGCTGCCAAAATAATTTTCCTTAAGTACAGTTCTGACCATGTGACTGTCCTACTCCATCTATTCCAGCAATTTTTTATTCCCTTTAGGATAAAAGATAAACTCTATTTAGCTTTTAAAGTTCTACATAACCATGACCCCAAACTATATTTCTAGCCTCATTGGATATTACTCCCCCTCCAACAATCTGTTATCCAGCCAAAATGGTCTTCTTTCTCTTTCTTACATCTAACACTTTATCTTCAATCCTCATGTCTTTGTAATGTCTATCTCACAAGATTAGAATGCACTTCCCCCTTATTTCTGCCTCCTGGAGATCCTCACTTCCTTGAAGGTGCAGCTCATGTATTAGCTTCTGCATGAAGCTTTCCCAGTTTCCCAACTTCTAATGCCCTCCTTCCCATACTAACCCTCAATTTTTTAACACTTTGTAAATATTTCTATAAATTTAGGGTAATGACTATAGAAATGTTAAGGACATCATGGCACAAGAATCATCAGGACTTTGTGACAATGAACATTGAGCAATCGAATGATGATGCTGCTGCTGAAAACAATGAAAACAATCATAATAAACCTTTCAGGATAGTGATGCTACCCACAGGGATGTAGAAAAGACAATGAAATCAAGTTTCCAATTTTCATATTTCAGATGACAGTAGGGCATCCATGTGCAGACCATAGACAAATGAGAAATCAAGAGCTAGAGAAAAAGATTTTATTGTCATTTATATATTAGCCCAGTCATGAGAGTACATAAGCTATTTGAGGGGGGAAGAACTGTGGAATAAAAAGAGCAGTAGCTCAAGGGTTAAATATAAAGATGCTAATAAAAGTTCAGAAGAAAGAAGTCAGTGAAAAGGGCAGAGAAAATGTTGTGTAGAAAGAAAAACCATGAGATTGGCCAAGGGAGGAGATTGTGTAAAGATGCAATAATGAACTATGTCGAATGTAACATAGATTGAGTTTGGCTAGGTAGAGCAAGATGGAAAATTATGTGAAGGGAATTTAGTGACATTGTATGGGCAACAGTTAGATTACCATGGGGATTAAACAAAAAATAAGTGGCACAGTTTGAACAGGCAACCTGTTTGGAAATTTAAATATGAAACATAAGAGAGAAAATTATAACTGGTCAGGAAAGCTGGGACAAGCAAAGGTTTTTCAGGAATAGAACAAAAAGGACTAGGCAAATAAAAACATTTCACATTGTGATGAAACATTAAAAATGAAGCTTTAAAAATTAACTATCATCTCTAAACATACTGATAGTGAGTGAACAATCCAATTCAATCTTCTTAATTCATTGACTTTGTCTATGCTCATACCATAAAAATCTGCTCCTGAGCCCAAGGGGTCATGCTAAGCAAGGACATCCATAGTTTATTTTAATCCAGTGATTAAAATTTTTTTAATTTACCAAAATAGGTGGTTTTTTGCAGACTTTCAAAAAAAAAAAGCCAAAGCAAACAAACAAAAAAATTAGAATCTTAGGAACGTGACCAAAAAAAAGGAATTATATGGAAATGTTTGCCTGAAGATGTGAACTTTGCATATATACTCAACTAGTAGGCATTGCTTTTATTGAGCTAAATGAAATGTCATTTTTCCAGCCAATTAAATTAGAGACAAAGCATGGTGAGTGAAAAGAGTACTGACTTTGGAGTCAGAGAACCTAGGTTTTGATACTTGCCTGTGCTATTTACTTGTGACCTTGGGTAAATCATTCAATTCACTTACACCTTAGTTCAGAAGTTCTCAGAAGTGTGGTATGAAAAATCCCGAGGGTCCCCAAGACCCTTTCTGGGTGTCTGTGTGGTCAAAATTATTTTCTTAATGATACTAAAACATTATTTGGCTTTTAAAACACTCTACTCTTGAGGTTGGTTCTCTTCATCTGAAATAATATATCACAACAGACTGAATGCAGAAGCAGATTTCAAGATTTAGCTGTCTTCTATTAAGCCAAAATATTAAAGAAATTTGCAAAAATAATGTCCCTCTTCTCAATAAATTTATTTTATTTTGGAAAATATGGATGTTTTTCAAAAAAATTAATGATAAAGTATAGTGGATTTATTCTTGTTATTTTTAATGAGTTAATAAATAAAATTTTAAATGATAAGTTTTAATTTCTAATCTAGTAAATTTAAAAAAAAAATAGAACTCCTAAACCAAATCTCTTTGAGGTCCTCAATAATATTTAAGAAGGTAAGGGCTAAACTGAGACCAAAAGGTTTGAAAACCTTTTCCTTAATGTAAGGTCATATAATTTAGAGCTAGGAGGGACACTGAGATCATTTATAGTACAGTACTTTCATTTTTAGTTAATGAAACCGAGGCCTTGAGAAGTTCACATAAATTGAAAGAAATAGAGCCAGTATTCAAACATATCTGATCCCAAATCCCATGCTTTTTCTGCTATATCATAAGTTTTCTCACTTACAAGAAGGGCTGGGATTAGATTGTTTCTAAAACCAGCTTCTAACTCTCAATTTATGAAATGTAAAGTACCTTATAAAAAGTACTTTAGACTTATAAGTTCTTTAACTAAAGAATTCAGATATAGTTATTCCAATTATATACCAAGGAACTAGTTTTATAAAACAATCAAAAGACTTGATCATTCATAGCATAATTCTATTGCAGATTTTACTGTCCTCAAGTATATTTAAAATTATTGTATATGACAAGGAATAGTCTAGAAAACTGGGCAAATCTTGCCAAAGTTAGACTGAATCATACCTTCTAAAACTAGACATTTTATAAGTTCCAAACATAGTTTACATAAAGCATTATCTGCAGTTTTGAAAATGTAAAATTAATTAATTTATATAGAAACTATCTAGGCCACTATAGCTGATATTCTTAAGTCAAATTTCTTGCATTAAAGTAAATGAAAGCAGCCCCTGCTAAGAAATATAGTGATTTTTTTCAATGAAGTAAAATAAAAGAAAACATACATATACATGTAAAATCAGTCTTGCCATATTTATTTGATTTTACATTTTCATATTTGATGTTTTCAGAGAGCTATACAATGTGTTAATTATAAAGAGAATATTATCTCCCTGCTTAATTGTGTAAATACCCTTTAAGATGTATTAAATTTTAAAGCAATCTACAATAACATAAAATATAATTCTAACTGACTACAGTCATACATTGAGCATATATGTTTCTTAAATCTATAATCACCATGCCTACGTAGTAAACATGTATACCATTTTAATGGAAGATCAAAATTATCATCTGTCAGAATATTCTTGAACAAAAGTGCTGTGATTATAATTTTGCCATAAAATATAAATAATAAAGGAGAAAATATTTTTAGAGCTGGTGGTTCTTTCCAGATGTTACCAAGGTAACAAAATTCAACAGCTTAGCATATTTCATTCTTGGGTAAATAGTATATTTTTGTGAGGAATAAATGAATGTTTTAATCACTGCTAACTACATATATAATTACACGATTTATAATTTATACAAAAGAGCCATTCCCATAACAAGATGTCACCATCTTAAGAATGAAATTTAAAATACATTCAATATCTTCAGTAATTAAGCCCAATATAAGAATACATACATACATATATAATATATAAGTCTAGGTGTAAAAACACACTCATGTATATATATATATATGTATATATATATATAAACATATACATATATTTATCAGTCAGAAGATAATAAACTGTGAATAAATTACACATTATATTGGCTGGCTTTGTATAACCGAGTTAGTGGCTATATTTTGTTATTTAAAGGCATCAGTCAAAGTATTTTTCACAATTTAAACATCATAGACCATCTATTCTTGCTTAGCAGAATTAACCTATTGGCATTTTCAATTGTTAAAGCTGAAATCTGCTTCCTTACCCAACATTTTTCCTTCCATCATGTGTGGAGGCTCATATGTGGGGACTGGATTGTAGGACTGTACACAGAAGTTCAAATGTTTATATTTGTGGATCTGGCATTAGAGTTTACAGAACCTGAGTGAGAAACTCTTTCAAGTTTTCAGTCCAGGGATCATAAACAGCATGTAAACCTGAGGACTCTCTATTTGTATGCCAGGGGAAAACAGCACCTGGAGCTTTGAAAAATAAGAATGTCCAGGGCCCTTAGCAACAGGGAGGGTGTGGAATGTGATGACAGGGAAGGGTGTGGAACCTGGTGACATCAGGAGGGCAGTTGGGGAAACGGGGAAATGAGTATTTGGTTTAGATGGTTTTGTCCTTCAGGTCCACAGGGAGGATTTAACAGCTTGGCAAAGACTCTCAATGTTTGCTGAAATGGAGTCAATTGTATAATTGAGCAATCTCTACTGCACTGGATGACACATTTCCCCATTTTTCCTTTTCCTTCTTTTTTCCCTTACCCCAATAAATTGGTGCAGACCTTAAAAGTAGTTAAGACATTCACCAATCTGTTTGAATATCCATATCAGTATTTCATGTGCAAATACATAACTTCCGGTCCATAATCAACAATTAATTCTAAAATATTCCTGTTTTCTGCAATTCCTCCAAACACCACACACACACACACACACACACACACACACACACACACACACACACACGCACACACCACTGAAATCAACTTTATACATGCACAGTCATCATATTTGCAGCACGGCCTTAGGTAAGGTGATGTGCCCACAGAATAAGAGACTTTAAAAAAGATTCCTGCATAAAATCAAGATTAGAAATTGAAAATTTAGCCTTAACAGTCTAGAGTATCTTACATCACCCAAGCCAACTTTATTATCAGTTTCTAAAATGTATACCATTTTGTTGGTATCTCAACTTCACAGATATCCCCCTAGGAAAGAAATTATTCCCTTATCTGAAATTAAAATAAGCTTTTAAACTTCATTTACAGAAATAACTATACCCTTTAATAAGGCCCCACCAGTTTTGTAAAGAATAACATACAAACATAATACCATAAAAACTTTTAAAAACTACTTAGGAAAGGTATGCAACCCAAGTCTAACTCTTTGATGCTTTGTTTCTTCCTTCCCTCACTCCTGGCATTTTAAAAAGATGACAAAATACCTTTGAAAGATTGTCCCACTGGACCCATCCAACTGTATATTTTAGTACTATTTAACATGAAACATGAAACAAGCAGGACCATTACTTACTTGTCCATGGCACTCAATACCTGCATTATTATCACCTATGTACTTTTTTTTTTTTTTTTGGTGAGGCAATTGGGGTTAAATGACTTGCCCAGGGTCACACGGCTAGTAAGTGTTAAGTGTCTGAGGCTGGATTTGAACTCAGGTCCTCCTGAATCCAGGGTCGGTGCTCTATCCACTGCACCACCTAGCTGCCCCATCACCTATGTACTTTTGCTCCCCACCTGAAAAGTTCCCTTCTTTCTTGCTATTTTCACATCCTTTGAAGCAAACTAAGTTCCACCTCTTCAAAATAAATACATTTGATAACAACTTCCACTGATCTCTTCTTAAATTTTCTAATGCATTCATTCCCAGTGAATTCCAACTTGTAGAGTACAAGTAGCCTTTTTTAACATTAAAAAACATTTAAAAAACCATTGTAGATCCTCATCTTATAGTACTGGTAGTATTTACATTTTATGATAACTGACAAAATATATGATTTTTTTTTCTTGTTGTTCAATCCTGTCTGACTCTTCATGGCCTTATGGATATAGTGGCACATCAGGCCCTTTTATCTTCTACTATCTCCTGAAGTCTAAGCTCATGTTTATTGCTTCCACGACACTATCTATCCATCTCATCCTCTGGTGTTCCCTTTTCCTTTTGCCTTCAATCTTTCCCAACATCAAGGCCTTTTCCAATGAGTATTTTCTTGTAATTATGTGGCTAATGTTTTTAAGCTTGTTTCAGTATTTGACCCTTCAGAGAATAATCTGAATTAATTTCTTTAAGAATTGACTGATTTGATCTGCTTGCTGTCCAAAGGACTCTCAAAAGTCTTCTCTAGCACCATAATTTTAAAGCATTGATTTTATAGTGCTCAACTTTCCTTATAGTCCAATTCTCACAGCCATACATTGCTACACAGAAAGTCATCACTTTGACTATATGGACTTCAGTTGGCAAAGTTGTATCTTTGCTTTTCAAGTATGCTGTCCAGGTTTGTTATAGCTTTTCTTCCAAGGAGCAAATTTTTTTTTTTTAATTTCATGGCTGCAGCCATAGTGTGCAGTAATCTTTGAATCCAAGAATATAAAATCTAACACTACTTCCATTTCTTCTCCTATTTGCCAGGGAGTGATGTGACCAGTTGTCATGATCTTGGTTGTTTTGATTTTAAGCTTCAAGCCAGCTTTCACACTCTCCTCTTTCATCCTCATCAAGAGGCTTCTTAATTCCTCTTCATTTTCTGCCATCAGTTTATTATCATAGATTGTCGCTTGTTATACTTCTTTCCTAATCTTAAAGAAATTAGTTGTTACGTGTTTGGTTCTTTTGCTTCTTGGCCCACATACAGGTTCATCAGGAGATAAATAAAATGATCTATTACTCCCATCTCTTTGAGGACTTGCCACATTTTGTCATGAATAACACAATGGCTTTATTGTAGTCAATGAAGCAGAAGTAGATTTTTTTTTCCTGTAACTCCTTTGCTTTCTCCATAATCCAGTGAATGTGGTCAATTTGGTCTCTAGTTCCTCTGTCTCTTCAAAAACCAGCCTGTTCTTCAGGTAATTCTAGGTTCACATATTAAAAATAACCCTGCTTGCATGTGAAATGAGTACTTTTTTTTGGTAATTTGGTATTTACATTCTTTGGTATTGCCCTTTATTTTTAAGATTGGGAGATAAACTGATATTTTACAATTCAGTGCCCACTATTGAGTTTTCCAAATTTGCTGGCAGTACTTTAATAGCATCATCTTTTAGGATTTTAAATAATTCAGCTATAGTCCCATCACCTCCACTAGCCTTATTGTTAGCAATGCTTCATAAGGTTCACTTGACTTCATTCTCCAAGATGTCTAGCTCCAGGTCTGTAACTGCACAATCATGGTTATTGATGATGTTAAGATCTTGCTTGTATAGTTCTTTTGTGTGTTCTTGCCACTTCTTAATTTCTTCTACTTCCGTTAAGTCCCACCATTTTTGTCTTTTATCATGCCATGATAATTGTTGCTAATTCTAATGGCTTCAATTTTCTCCAGCATTTGCCACTATTGACTGCCTTTCTTCCCCTATATGTCTCTCATCCCTTGGTTTTTGGTGACACTGCTCTCGTTCTTCTTCTATTTGTCAGAATATAGCTTCTCAGTCTCTTTGCCTGAATCATCATCCATATCCTGGCTCCTAACAATGAGTATCTCTCAAAGCTCAATTCTAGGTCCTTTTTTCCTTCAAAATTCTCTTTTCATGATCTTAATTAGAAATTAAAGTATCATTTCTCTCTCTCTCTCTCTCTCTCTCTCTCTCTCTCTCTCTCTCTCTCTCTCTCTTTCTCTGGTTTTCTCTCACTCTTACTCTCTCACTCTCTCCTGAGGCCACCTATTGGGCAGTTACTACTGCATGACCTATAAACATCTCTGACTCAACCTATCTATAATACTTCTCACTATACCCAGTTCCTCTCCAAAATACCCTATTTTTGTTTTGAGCAACACAATGCTCTAAACAATGGTTCTGGTCACTATGGTTTGACACTCTTGTTATCCTTAATTCTTACCTCTCCTTTATTCCCCATATTTAATTCCATATCAAGTCTTGAAGGGTTTACCTCCACAGCTTACTCAGTATCTATACTCTTTCCCCTACTTACATTATTACCACCCTAGTTCAGGGCCTCATCACCTCTTAGTTGCATCATTTCAATAACCTTTTAATTAGTCTCCTTGGCTCACGTCTCTGCTCTCTCTAATCTACTCTCTACCTCAATGCCAAAATGACCTTCCTACAACAGTTATGATCATGTCACTTCCTCAAGAAATTTCAGTGGCTCCTTATTGCCACTAGGACACCTCAATTTTATAATTAAATCTTATGCAATCAGATTTTAGTTTATCTTTCCAGATATGTGTCACATCTGCCCCCCACACACACACACACACCTCATGGACTCTATGTTTCAGACACATTGGCCTAAACTTGGCATTCTATGACTTGCCGTCATGATGTTCTATAGCTTGTCCCCCATTCCTACAGTGCACTCCTTTTCCACTTACAACTCAAAGTTCTTAGTTGCATTCACGGCTTAATTCATGTGCCAGCTCCTTAAAAAAGCATTTTCTGTTTCTCTTAAATTCTAGTACTCTCTCCGGCCTTGATTTATCATTCCAGGCTTAGAGTCAGGAAGATTCCTCTTCCTGAGTTCAAATCTGGCCATAGACACTTACTACCTGTGTGATCCTGGGCTAGTCACTCAACCCTGTTTGCCTCAGTTTCCTCATTTATAAAATGAGCTAGAAAACATATTCACTTAAATGTTGCATGTATCCAAGTACAATGTACAGTTATTTAGGAAAGGGACTATTTTTCATCTTTGCCTTTGTATGCCCAACACCTAACATAGTATCTTCCACAAGACTGATGTCTATCTTTTTAATTTCTTTGAATCTACTGCTATACCTGCTTTCAACTCCACTGAATAAGATGCCCCTCCCAGGATAAGCTCATCACCTCTAAACTAACCACCATGTAGCTAACTCAAGCTTTGATTGACATCTCCCTCAGTTTCCTCTTCCCTCTGATTAGAGGGCTGGAAGGTAGGTTACCAAACTTCTCCCTATGCCTTCCTTTATAGAGGCCAGAAACTGGACTTAGCTCACTCCATTTTAATCTCCTGCCCTGCCTGGTTTTAACTCCATGGAACAAGATGCCCCCATACCAGGGACATCCTGGTGTCTCATTCTTTCTCCCCTTAAACCCACACCCCACCTCCCAGCTTTTCTGCCTACTTTTGATGGTTGTTTCCCTCTTTAGATTGTAAGCTCCTTGAGGGCAGGGACTATTTTTTATTAATTGCATCCCCAGCACTTAACAAAGTATATAACATAACAAACATAACATTACATAACATAACATAGTATATAACATAACAATAGTATAACATAATTGTATCCCCAACACTTAACATAGTGACTGGAATATAGTGGATGTTCCATCCAAATGTTTGTTGGATTAATAAGTGTTTGTTGGTTACAATAAAAATAAAATTGTGCATATAAACAACTTTTAAAGACTTAAGAATTCTGATAAAAGTAATTACCAATCATGACCCTGTGAAGTAATAATGAATTACACATTGCTCTCCCTAATATTCCAGCAAAACTGGATTATTGAAGGTTTTCCATACACAACTTTCCATCTCTCATCTCTGTGTGACTATAAAGGTTGTTTCTCATGCCTGTGGTAGTCTCAATTCACTCCACTTAGGGGCAGTTAGTAGCACAATGAATAGAGTTCTGGGATTGGAGCCAGGAAAATCTGAGTTCTAATACAGCCCAATAGTTTACTAGCTAGTAACTGTGAACAAGCCACTTAGTCTCTCTTTGCCTCAGTTTCCTCAACTATAAAAAGCGAATGGGCAGCTAAGTGGTCCAGTGGATAGAATTCCAGGCTTAGAGTCAGGAAGATTCCTCTTCCTGAGTTCAAATCTGGCCATAGACACTTACTACCTGTGTGATCCTGGGCTAGTCACTCAACCCTGTTTGCCTCAGTTTCCTCATTTATAAAATGAGCTGGAAAAGGAAATGATAAACCACTCCAGTATCTTCACCAAGAAAACCCCAAAAGGGGTCATAAAGAGTAAGACACAACTGAAAAATAACTAAACAACATGAGAAATTGGGAATAATAATAGCACCTACATCACAGGATTGTTATAAGAATTGACTGATATAATATTTATAAATGTACTTAGAATAGTGCCTGGCACATAGTAGGTGCTATATAAATGTTTATTCCCTCCTCTTTCTCTTTCCACCTCTTGGAACCCCTCCTGATTCTAGTATTTCTGATTTCCCTAGTTTTAAGAGCAAGCTCCAAATCACTGTGGATTTATCATGTATATATTAATGTGAACATGAAGAATTCCTTCCCCCATAGAGGTCTTTTCTCCTTTGTATTGCCAGCATGTAACACAATGCCTAGCATATAGCTTAATAAGTGCTTCCTGACAGACAATAGAATATAATCATCTTGAAGGCAAGGACTCTCATCATTTTATCTAGATTCCCCAGGGTCTAGCATTTAATAGAAGGCACTTAATCCTTATTGATTCACTTATCTCAAAATGTGTATGCATGTGGGCACATGCACACATGCGCGTGTGTGTGTGTGTTGTGTGTGTGTGTGTGTGTGAGAGAGAGAGAGAGAGAGAGAGAGAGAGAGAGAGAGAGAGAGAGAGAGAGAGAGTGAGAGAACTGAAGCACAGGATCCTACATCTAGAAATGGAAGGGGGCTCAGAGATCATGTAAATCCAATCTTCCCATTTTACAGAAGAATATTCAGAGAGCTTAAGTGACTTGTCCAAGTTTGTAAAGGGAGGAGTTGTCAGAGGTGGAATGTGAAGCCAAGTTCTCATTTAAGTGTTCATGTGTTGGGGCAGCTAGGTAGATAAAGCGTCGGCCCTGGATTCAGGAGTACCTGAGTTCAAATCTGGCCTCAGACACTTGACACTTGCTAGCTATGTGACCCTGGGCAAGTCACTTGACCCTCATTGCCCCGCAAAAAACCAAACCAAAACAAAACAAAACAAAAAACATAAGTGTTCATGTGTGAGAAGTCTTGAAATCAAAGGACAAGCCTAAAAAATTAGCTTCTGCCAGAAGGAGTTTTTCACCAACTTTAGATGCTTCTTAAAATGAATTTTAGTAGAGTGAATTAAGAATATGTGACATTATGATTGGGGGTGGGGGGTGAGAAATCCATTAGTCTAATGAGATAAATAGAACTTTATTGGTCTTCCATCAGCTCACTGAATGTCTGGGGCCATGGACATCCTAGCTTTGTTTCATAGCCCTTAGTTACTAGTCTGGGGATTTTGAGGATGGAGAGGGGCATTCTTGCCTCTGTCAATAAGCTAACAGAAGGGGCAGCTAGGTGGCTCAGTGGATAGAACACTGACCCTGGATTCAGGAGGACCTGAGTTCAAAACCAGCCTCAGACCCTTGACACTTACTAGCTGTGTGACCCTGGGCAAGTCACTTAACCCCAATTACCTCACACACACACACACACACACACACACACACACACACAAAACCATAAGCTAGCAGAAAAACCATTCAGCCTTTCCAACTGAAGAAACTATAAAGTCATGGGATGGAGGGATAGTGTCAGAGATGAATAATTGCCAAAATCATAAAAGAATGGTCAATAACAATCAAAATAGGGAACCATACCAAGGTGCATTATGTGAAGAGAAGTCATCTATTATCTCCTGGGGTTTTTGAATTATATTTTATTTTTTCCAATTACATGTATGAACAATTTTTAACATTCAGTTTTTGAAAAAAAATTTGTTCCAAATTCTCTTCCTCCTTCCTTCTCTCCTTCCCTCCTTCTGCTTCTCCTTTCCTGAGATCACAAGCAATTTGAAATGGGACATATATGTGCAATCATGCAAAACATATTTCCATATTAGTCAGGTTGTCAAAGAAAACACAGACCCAAAAAAGTCCATGAAAAAATAAAGTGAAAAATAGTATTCTTTGATCTGCATTCAGACTCCATCAGTATGGAGGTGGATTGCATTTTTTCATCATTAGTCCTTTACAATTGTCTTGGATAGCTGTATTGCTGAAAATAATTAAATCATTCACTATTCTTAATCATACAATATTGTTGTTACTATGTACCACATTCTAGTTCTACTCACTTCACTTTGCATCAGTGCATGTAAACTTTTCTAGGTTTTTCTGAAATCATCCTGCTTGTAGTATTCCATTCCAATCACATAACACAACTTGTTCAGACATTCCCTAATTGATGGACATCTCCTCAATATCCAATTCTTTGCCAAAAAGTATTAGGGGACTCCCCTTTACATTATCCATCTCAAATTAATCCCCAGCATGATTGTTATTTACCTATAATCAAATCAATTATTTCCTAGTGATTTGCAAGATATTCAAAGTATGAAGTAGAGAAAATGAATAGATTTAATGGATTAGGTCTGGTAGATAGAGTGCCTGAAGAAGTATGAATAGAGATTAGAACAATAACATCAACAATTTCCAAAGAAAAAGAAGGGTGAAAAAACAAAATGGCTGTTTGTTGAGGCTTTACAAATAACTGAGGAAAGAAGGAAATCCAAAGGGAAAGGAGAAAGGGAAAGATATACCCAATTGAATGGAGAATTCCAGAGGAGAGATAAGGTTTTTTTAAATGAGCAATGCAAATAAATAGAAGGAATTAGAATGGGAAAGACAAAAGATTTCTTCAAGCAAATTAGAGATATCAATGGAAACTTTCATGCAAAAATGGGCATGATAAAAGACAAAAATAGTGGGGACTTAACAGAAGCAGAAGAGATTAAGAAGAGGTGGCAACAATACACAAAAGAACTATAAAAGAAAGATCTTAGGAAGCATTACTAACAATGAGGCTAGTGGAGGTGATGGGATACCAGCTAAACTATTTAAAATCCTAAAAGATCATGCTTTTAAAGTGCTATACTTGGGCAGCTAGGTGGCACAGTGGATAAAGCACAAGCCTTGGATTCAGGAGGACCCAAGTTCAAATCCAGCCTCAGACACTTGATACTTACTAGCTGTGTGACCCTGGGCAAGTCACTCAACCCTCTTTGCCCCACCAAAAAAGAAAAAAAAAAGAAAAGAAAGAAAAAAAAGTGCTGTACTCAATATGTTAGGAAATTTGGAAAACACAACTGTGGCCACTGGATTGTAAATGATCAGTTCACATCTCAGAACCAAGAATTACCAGAAGAACAGGCTGTTTTTTGAGGGGCCAGAGGATCTAGATACATAATTTTGCCAACAAAGGTTTGTATAATCACACCTACAATTTTTTTTTTCCTGTAGCAATGTATGGCTTTGAGAGTTGGACTATAAGGAAAGCTTGACACTACAGAATCAATGCTTTTAAATTGTAGGGCTAGGGGCAGCCAGGTGGCGCAGTGGATAGAGCACCGGCCCTGGAGTCAGGAGTACCTGAGTTCAAATCCGGCCTCAGACATTGAACACTTACTAGCTGTGTGACCCTGGGCAAGTCACTTAACCCCAATTGCCTCACTAAAAATTTAAAAAATAAAAATAAAAAGAGAGTCCTTAAATTGTAGGGCTAAAGAAGACTTTTGAGGGTCCCTTGGACAGCAAAGAGAACAAATCAGTCAATAGGTAAAGAAATTAACTCAGGCTATTCACTGGAGGGTCAAATACTGAAGCTGAAGCTTAAATAAATTGGCCACATAATGAGAAGATGGGACTTATTAGAAAAGAACCCGATGTTGGAAAAGACTGAAGGCAAAAGGAAAGGGGAATACCAGAGGATGAGATAAATATATAGTCTCATAGAAACAATGAACATGAACTTGGACAGACTTCAGGAGATAGTGGAGGAGAGAAAGGCTTGGCATGCTCTTGTCCATGGGGTCACAAAGAATAATAAATGACAGAAAGACTCAACAACAACAAAAACAACATGTTTGATACTTAATATTCCTTATACCACCAACTCTATACCTGGGTTAAGGCTTAACTATTCTTCTCTTTGTCCTAACCACAACTAGAACTGGAAATTCCATTTTAAAATATATTATCTCTAAGAAAGTAACATTTTCCACCAATAATTTCCAATGTATTACATTTTGTCCCCAATTAAACTGTAAACTCCTTGAGGACAGAGATTGTCTTTTGTTCTTTTTATTGATTGACTGATTTTTAGCAACACAATTATTCATCTGGCTCTACTTTCCAGTTAAAGTATATAAACTGAAAGGATTATCATGCTTCTCTTATATTACAAAAACAGAGCCATCATAAAATCATTTGAATCTATTTTTAAGTTTTAAAATCAAAATATTTTTCAACTACATTCAACCTAACATAATATTTGTTGATTGTGCCACTCATTTGGTATTTAATATGCATCATTTTAATGGATTTTTATTATGTGTGCATCTCATTATTTCTGAAGTTTCTATAGGACCCAGAATATGTCTTATGCTTCAGTCTTCTAAGTATTTATTGTCTGATGTGTGATCAATAAAGTATAAGTCAAATAATAACACAGGTAGCTTCATCCCAAATTAATTTGCTATGGTATCTCATGAATGTGTTGGTTGCTCATTCATGGATTACTTTATTTCTATGATCAAAGAAAAACAAGTCAACAAGGTTTGGTGACGATAAGAACCAAGACTGCTTTCACTGAATGTCAGTATCACACTGTGAACAGTGGATCAAATGACAAACAATGATAAAACTTGACAGGATGTTTAAAGTGAAACCAAGACAAATTATTCTGGAGCAGCTCAATCCTTTCGAAGAAATCAGTCAGATAAAAACAGAGTAGGTTCATCCAGGCAGCACATTAAATGTACAATAGAAACAAGCAATAGTGTGAGATGTTGTTATCATGAAGCCACTCTGGTAGAAAATATGATGATGTAAGGGTAAGAAATGTATTGGTTAAATCACCAGTTGCTCTGAACTGACAACTAGGTTAAGTGGATAAAATTTACTGATATTAAGAGAATATAGGGCCAATTGCCCCTAAGACAGGTATAGAGAAACTAATATTTCTAGACAAAAAGGAGGAAGAGGATTGACAGAAATTCTCAGAACACACAATAACTAGGCAAAAAACCACACAAAACTGAGTGGGTATCATCTCAATAACTTGTACTAAAAGCTGACAAAATGTGCATGCTGTTGGATTTATCAAATGTGAATGAAATTGGCTTTAATTTTCCTCTAGAATCCATGAGAAGAAGAAAAGGGCTTTCTATGTTCAACATCAATGTGAACTCAGCCAACAATATGTCAACAAAGAAATGCTGAGTAATGGATAGTTCATGCATAGCTTTTAATGAAAATTAAGGAATTTATGATGGCAAATATGGACCTGGACACCACCACTAGAAACACTGAAGTGAGATTCTTAAGGTATGTGGATTTCATGATCAATGTAGATTATGCAATAATGGAGATTATCTGATATATCACTGAAAGTTGCAAAAGTTGAGCATATATATGGCTAGAATTATACACCTAATATGTGTAAGTCACTGCTGGCCTCAGTAGAGAACACACTGAAGCACATAGGTGGCTAAAATTTAAAAAACGGAAGATCACTATCTGATGAACAACAACAACAAAATTCTGTTCATTTAATTTGAAAATAAAAGGTTACTAATGGTGATACATTACAAGGGCAGCTTGGTGGTGCAGTAGATAAAGCATTGGCCCTGGATTCAAGAGGATCTGAGTTCAAATTCGGCCTCAGACTTGACACTTACTAGCTGTATGACTCTGGGCAAGTCACTTAACCCTCATTGCCCCACAAAAACAAAACAAAAAAAAATAGTGATACATTACTATAGTTTTTTATCTTGTAGAATAAAAGTTTAAAGAATTAAATACAGGCCTAAAATAAAGCTATATGTGTAGTCTGGGCAAAGGAGCAGAAGGAAGAATGTGAAATGTCTGTTCGAAGGCATTACATACAGAAAAGACAGCCTTTTGGCCAGGGATGGATTTCACTTAATGAGTATAGGGAACAATATATATGCCAAGACACTGGCGTGTTTTATCAAAAGGACTTTAAACTCAAAATGGAGAAGAGAGAGAAAATTATCTACATAAATTCACTAAACCAGAAACTACAAAGAATAGCAAGTGTGACATAAATATCAGTGGAGAAATCCCATGATCCATAGGGGGGAAATATCCAAGAAGAATAATGCTTAAGATACCTATACATGAGTTCACAAAGGATAGGCAATAAACCAAATAAATTAGAGTTAATAATACATTGAGATAAATTCAACATAAGAACTGTCACTGAGTCTTGGTAGGATGTGACTCATGAATGAACCTGGAAAATGGAATATATAATATTCCAAAGGTACAAGTAAGGAAGAGGGGGCAATGGAACAGGACTGTAGATTAAGAAGATCAACTGTGAGAAAATCCATAAACCAGAGTGGAAAAGAAGTTTATTGTAAAGCATTTGGGTCAGAAAAAAATTAAAGGAGAAAAAGAAGCAATGCTATATTAAGATAATAATAACCATTAAAGAAGAAAGAAGAATGAGATGAGGAGCTCAAGAAACAGTTCACAAACCTGGTTTGATACAGTAGTGCTGAGAAACTTCCAACTATCTAGTTGAAGGAAATGGGAATATTTACTCTGGAGAAAATTTATGAAGAGTTGTCATATGGAAGAGATTTTAGACTTATTCTTCTTAGGCCTCTGGGGGCAGAACTAGGAGTAATAGGTAGAAGTTGTATGTATAGATGTGAGTTTCACCTTCCTAACAACAACAAAAGCTGTCCAAAAGAAAAATAGGTTGCTTCATATGCAACCATATGATAGGGAGTTCCTCTCAATTGAAAGCTATTCAATTAAAGTCTAGATGACTCTTCTATTGTGGGAAGGGTCCTGGATTAGGTATGGATTGGAATGAATGAAGATTGAGATTCTCTAAAAGACAGCAATTACCTAAATCTCCAGAACAGAAGATCTTCTTTTATAAAATTTTAGGTAAATCAATTCTTTAAGAATAAATACTGACAAAAAAGAATAAATACCACAATTTTGTTGGCAATCAAGTACATCAGATGAAAATAATGCAATGAAATCAAGAAACTTTGAAGATCTAAAATATTCAACCAAAAAGACTAATCTGTGTATGACATATTACTCTGACATTATTTATTATTATTATTATTATTATTATTATTATTATTATTATTATTTGCAGGGCAATGAGGGTTAAGTGACTTGCCCAAGCTCACACAGCTAGTAAGTCTCAAGTGTCTGAGGCCACTTTTGAATTCAGGTCCTCCTGAATCCAGAGCTGGTGCTTTATCCACTGTGCTACCTAGTTGTCCCACTCTGACTTATTATTTTAAAAAATTCCAGTCCTAGGGGCATCTAGGTAGCCAAGTGGTTAGAAGGCCAGGCCTGGAGTCAGGAGGACCTGAGTTTAAATCCAGCTTCAGACATTTATTAGCTGTGTTACCCTGGGTAAGTCACTTAATCCTGATTGCCCTCCTCCCCTCAAAAAAATTCCCAGTCGTCAATCTGTTTTGGCCTTAGTTTTTTTCTCCTGTAAAAGAGAGGTTTGTGTTATATGATCTCTAATGTCCCTTCAGGCTCTAAATCTGCTGATCCAATGTGGTATGGAAAGGCTGATATTGACAGTGACAAGTCTGGGATTTAAGTTTAGATGATTTAAGACTACTAATCCTTTTCTCTTTATATTACATGGTGCTTTTGATTGTTATGTTCAGTTGTTTCAGTCCTGTCTGACTCTTTGTGAACCCTTTAGGGGTTTTCTTGGCAAAGATACTGGAGTTATTTGCCATTTCCTTCTCCAGCTCATTTTACAAATGAGGAGCTGAGGCAAACCAGGTTAAGCAACTTGCTCAGGGTCACACAGCTGGTAAGTGTCTAAGGCTAGATTTGAACTCAGAAAGATAAGTGGCCCTGATTCCAAGCCCAGCACTCTATCCACTGTGCCACATAGGGATAATGCTGAAGATTATTTTCTCTAATACTATAGTTTAACATGTCCCTATCAGTATATACTATTAACTGATTATCTTTTATATCAATTAATCACCAGATTTAATTTCCTTTTAGAAATGAGAGCTTGCTAAAATAATATGGTAAAAGCAATTGATACAAAATACCCCAGGGTCACAACAGAATCCAAAGGAAAAGTGGGCTCAAGCTTAAAAGAGATCATGTGTTACAGCAGCCATTCACAGCCTCTGATTGCTAAAAGTCCATTATCCCCCTTTGTGGAGAACTGCATGATAAAGCTTTTTGCCAAAGTCTCTATCAAGTTTTGAAACTACCTTTCCCTTATTATGCTTAGTTGGCCCAATGCTCTTGATGCAGCCACTGATATCCTCCATTGCTATTATAAGAACACTATAAGGATCCTGGTGGGAAGTCCAAATCTTCTAACCTTTGCCATGTCATCTTCTGCTCATGTGGGTAGGAAAGATTTCCTCTCAGGGGATGGGCTGGCCTGCCACTAGAATCCTCTCTTTTAACATAGTGTATTGTTTGTTTTTAATCCAAGTCTCATAGGACATGATTGAACCAATTCAAATGCACTTTTTTTTTTTTTGGTGAGGCAATTGTGGTTAAGTGACTTGCCCAGGGTCACACAGCCAGTACATGTCAAGTATCTGAGGCCGGATTTGAACTCAGGTCCTCCTGACTCCAGGGTGGGTGCTCTATCCACTGCGCCACCTAGCTGCCCCTCAAAAGCATTTTTTTATGCAGCATCATATCATTTCATCCAGTGGCTTTTACTCCTTTCAAACTGATGAAGCACTTTTTACACCTAGTTTAATGTAATTTGTAGACTGATTAAATAAAGGTGTTATTACCTGATTAAGGTATTAAAGTATAGAATATTTTGTTAGTTTTTAGGAGGGGATACAGTGTGAGGAGCAAGTGACAGATTGAACTGATCCCCACACTTTCACTCCTAATATGAATTTTGATGAAAGAGTCTGAATATAAAAGCATCAAAATATATTGAATCCTTTGAATTATATTTCTATATAAGCATAAGGTTATTACCATAGAATTGGCTAATCACTTAAAAGGTTGTTTTTTTCCTTTTACTGACCTCGGCTGTTTAATTTTACTTCCAGAACCAAATAAGATCAAGAGAATGGTACTTAGAGTACTATGAATCCTTTTAATTAGAAAGTATCCTGAAAGGTCAATTCAGTAGGAGAGAAATAGTAAGTAAAACTTCAGAATGGGTGAGATAAGAGAAAATTAGAACCAGAGTGAAGCTTTTAGCAAAGAATATAGAGAAGATAAAGTTTAGAATTATAGAGGAGAACAGGATTTGGAAATGGCTTGCACATAGAAATAAAAGAACAGAGTAAGATTAGGTTGTGACTTCATGTCAAATAAATCCACATGGGGAAGATACAGGATTGGAACAGGAAGGAAACAAGGAAGGGTAACAACCAGGATGGCAAATCTATGGCATCCAGAAAGTAGTTTCTGAGAGTTGTCAGAAATACAAAAAGATAATTGCTTGGGTGTATATTGGATTAGAAGAAAGGTGCAAAGTAACAGTAATAGGGGGAGGGCCCAAATACTCCATAAAGCCCTTAGAGAAAATTCTAGGCCATATTGAGTTCTCCTTTCTGTGAACTTCTATTTCAATTTACTATGTCAGTTTCTACTTTTTTACACTATTATTTCATGTACATAAGCCCTTTCTCTGGGAGGATTCCAAACTCCCTGAAAACAGGCACAGCGACTTGCAGTCAGTGGTATACACAAAATAGGTACTCAAAACTCTAATGATTTTATATTGGGTTACTGAAGGAATAATATTATGTTTGAAATATTATAAAAGAAATGTTGAAGGTAGAAACATGGGAGAATAAAAGGTTTTATCTTTGTCATTGAATTTGAAGTGGCAACAAGATGATTAGGAAGAGCTAACAGAGAGTCTGAATAACAGAACACAGTACATGTCTGAATGAAGACTTTTAGCTAAAAGGTATTCCTTCTACAAGAATAATATATGTTTATTTTCCTAGAAACTGATTTCTACCACCTGAAGAATTTTAATTTTCAGATTAAAACTGTAAAATGCTTCTTAGATTGGCTATTATAAAATCACTTAGCTACATTAAAATATTAAATCAGAATACTATAAAATTTCTGATTTAAAACCAAGACAATAAATAATAACTAAATGCATTTTCAATTACCCAATGGCAATCAAGAATTACTCAAAACATTTTTTTCAATTTTGTTATTAAGGAAATTCCTCCATGACACAAGCATATTCAGAACATAGAAATTTCCATATTCTGTACATAGACGTGTACTGAAGATTGAAGAGCCAAAACATAGGATGAATACAAAGTGTTTCAATGTCTTAAGAAAAGTGTTAGTAGTACTAAAGCTGAGAATAAATTGAGGCCATAAGGAAAAGGACAACAGAAAGGAATAAAAAAAAACAACAACTATATTGCAGGAAAGATGAGGGTAAGAAAACGGAGACTGTCACTACTCATGATAGATAGAACAACAATGAAAGAGAAAAGGCAAAGCTTCTCCATTTTTAAATAAAATTTCTCCACCAAGGAAAATTATCCTTACACTGGAAAAGTCCAAGTTAATGGGGAGGTGATTCCCAAGATAAGTTGGGAGATAGTAAAAAAAAAAAATAAAGCACATAGCTGGTTTGGTGAGTTCATTATCTGGATTGAGTGGACAACATGCTGAGATACTGAAAGAATTGGAAAATGTGATTTCTGTGATGACATAGTGAAATGCCATGGAGAGATCATGTGACCAGTAAGATGGTGGTATAGCTATTTCCTATAAACTTCAACCTCTAAAACCACAAAAATAGAATTATTCATCAGATACAGAGTAATTAAGATGAAACTAGACAATCATAGATCATGGATTTATAATTGGAAGGGATTTTAGAAATTACCAAGTATAATCCCTTCTTTTAGAGAGAAGGAAATTAAGGTCCAGATAAATTCAAGTTATTTGGCCAAGCTCACACAGGTAAGTGAATGTAAGGTATGGATAGAACCCTATAAATGGAAATCCATTTTTCCCCATGGCACTATCCTAATAAGAAGACAAAACTGACATTACAAGATAAAAATCTCATGAGTAAAGATTGGAGAACTTTAATACTTACAGCTTCCATTTAGCATTCCTATCCTTCCTCTCTCCCTTCAACTGAGTCTATATTTCTGAGATTAGAAATGAATTAAGGAGGGCAGCTAGGTGGCGCAGTGGATAAAGCACCAACTCTGGATTCAGGAGGACCTGAGTTCAAATCCAGCCTCAGACACTTACTAGCTGTGTGACCCTGGGCAAGTCACTTAACCCCCATTGCCCCACAAAAAATTTTTTAAAAAAGAAATGAATTAAGGTCAGAAATTAGATATTTCGACATAGACTTTAAAAAAAACTATATAAAATAACAAAAAAACCCCATAATTTTATTCCAACATAGTAAAAAAACCACAAACTAGTAAGAGCAGAGTAGGAAAAATTGAATATATGACAGAATTTTTCCAAGGAAAAGCTCAGAAAGAGTGAATAATAGATGTGGTATACAAAAATACTGAAGTGGAAGAGAATTTGGCAACAGAGAAGTAAAAGACAATAATGTTAGAAACAAATGACAATAATATTAAAAGATATCAGTCCTACACAGAGTAAAGACAAAGTGGCTTAGCTTGAAAATAGGCCATGCAGACATAACAAAAAAATCAGTTCTATAATGTTAGAAATACAAAAAGACACATACAAATACACAAAAATGCATAGTCTCTCTCTCTCCCTCTCTCTCTCTCTCTCTCTCTCTCTCTCTCTCTCTCTCTCTCACACACACACACACACACACACACACACACACACACAGGGAAAGAGATATCACACATTAGTGGGGTTTTTTGTTTGTTTTGTTAGTGAGGCAATTGGGGTTAAGAGACTTGCCCAGGGTCACCCAGCTAGTAAGTGTTAAGTGTCTGAGGCCGGATTTGAACTCAGGTACTCCTGACTCCACTGGTGCTTTATCCACTGTGCCACCTAGCTGCCCCTATCACACATTATTGTTAAAAAATGATGATTTACTTAGAAAATTCCAAAGAATCTTCAAAGAAGGGAAAAATTAATAGCTTTGATTAAGTAGAAAGTAAAAAATGAATCATAAAATTGATATCAAATTTATGTCATAATAAGAAAATTCAGGAAAAAAATAATAGAAAGGGAAGTCCAATTCAAAATATCTTGGAGTCATTCTATACTCAAGACCTATAAAACTATCATTATAAAAACTCTTGGAAGTAATAAGGAAAAGCTTAAATTATTAGATAATTTTTTTTCATGACTGGGCAGTGTCAATGTAATAAAATGAAGATACTATGTCAGTTAATTTATAGATTGATACAGTGATGTATCAAACAAGCTACCAAGTACATATTTTAGAAAGCTAAACAAAGGAATAGCAAAATTCTTTTGAAATAAAAGGGAGGAAAAACGAGAAACAAAGTAGTAAAGTACCACATTAAGATCCCAAATTATATTGGAGCAGTGTTATTCAAAACTGTTTGGTTTTTTTTAAGAAAGAGAAAAGTAAAACCACATAAGTCATCAACATTTCTATATATTACCAAAACAAATTTTGCAGCAAGAGGTAGAAAGAGACATTTCATTGAAAATAAAGGCAGACAATATAAAATACCTGGAAATCTACTTATTATGACATGCCCAGGAACAACATGAACACAACTGCAAAACACTTTTCATATAAATAAAATCAGATCTAAACAACTGAAGCATTAGTCATTGCTCATAGGTAGGCTGAGCCAATATGATTAAAATGATGATTCTACCTAAGTTAATTTACTCATTCAGTGCCATACCAATCAAGCTTCTAAAAATTATTTTATAGAGTTAGAAAAAATAATAACAAAATGCCTACAGAAGAATAAAGGGTCAAGGGAATTAAGAGGAAAAAATGTGAAGGAAGGTGGCCTAGCAGTAGTAGATTTCAAACTGTATTACAAAGTGGTATTCTTTGGGAAAAGAATTCACAAAAATTGCTGGAAAAATTGGAAAGCAGTTTGACAGAAACTAGGTATAACCCAACATCTTACGTTGTATACCAAGATTAAATCAAAATGGGTACATGACTTAGAAATAGTGATACCATAAGCAAGTTAGGGGAGCATGTGATAATTTATCTGTAAGATTTATGGATAAAGGAAGAATTTGTAACAAAACAAGATATGGAGAACATTATGGGATGTAAAATGGATATTTTGTGTGTGTGTGTGTGTGTGTGAGGCAATTGGGGTTAGTTGACTTTCCTAGGGTCATACAGCTAGTAAGTATTAAGTGTCTGAGGCTGGATTTGAACTCAGGTCCTCCTGACTCCAGGGCACTGTGCCCTCTAGCTGCCCCAAATGGATAATTTTCACTACAGTAAATTAGAAAGGTTTTGCATAAACAAATCCAAATGCAGCCAAGATTAGAAGAAAAAGAAGAAACTGTGGGGGAAATTTACAGCAAATTTCTCTGATAAAGGCCCAGTTTCTCAAATATATAGAGAACTAAGTCCAATTTATAAGAATATGAATCATTCCCCAATTGACAGATAGTCAATGGATATGAACAGGCAATTTTAGACAAAAAAAACAAAGGTATGTATAATCATTTGAAAGAATACTCTGAATGACTATTGATTAGAGAAATGCAAAATAAAACAACTCTGAGGTACCATCTTACACCCATCAGATTGGCTAGAAAAGGAAAATGACAGTGCTGGAGGGATGTGAAATAATTAGAATACTAAATCAGTGTTGATGAAGTTGTGAACTCATCCAGCCATCTTGGAGAATAATTTGGCACTATGCCCAAAAGGCTATAAAACTATGCATACCCTTTGACCCAGGACTACCACTGGTACTAGTTATATATTCTTGAATTTAAAGAAAAAGATTCTAGATTTATAAAAATATTTGAAGCACGGGCAGCTTGGTGGCACAGTGGATAAAGCACCAGCCCTGGATTCAGGAGGACCTGAGTTCAAATGCAGCCTCAGACACTTGACACTGTGTGACCCTGGGCAAGTCACTTAACCCTCATTGCCCCACATAAAAAGGAAAAGAAAAAGAAAAAATATGTAGCAGCTCTTTTTGCAGTGGCAAAGAACTAGAAATTGCAAAGTATAGATATACTTCTTAATATTACATTCACATACTACATAATTATATTAAATTAATGATATAATAACACATGCATGTAGAACATGGATTTATATTCCCTGATCATATAATAATATACATTTTACTCATAAATTACTAAATACATCAAACCTTCAATAGGGGAATGGCTGAATAAGTTGTGGCATATAATTGGGGTTTTTTTTGTTTGTTTTGTTTTGGGGTTTTTTTTTTTACATATAAGGTATTTTATTTTTTCTGTTACATGTAAAGATAGTTCTCAACTTTTGTTTATACAAGCTTTACAATTTCAGATTTTTCTCCCTCCCTCCCTCCGCTCCCTCTCCCCTCCCCTAGACAGCAGGTAATCTGATATAGGTTATATCTATAAATCTATATAGATATACACATATATACACATAATAACATTAATCCTATTTCTGCATTAGTCCTGTTATAAGAGAAAAAATCAGAGCAATGATGAAAAACCTCAAAATAGAAAAAAAAACAACAGCACCAAAAACAAAAGAAATAGTATGGTTCATTCAGCATCTATACTCCACAGTTCTTTTTTTTTTTTTCTTTGATTTGGAGATCCTCTTCTATCATGAGTTCCCTGGAACTCTTCTGTACCATTGCATTGGTGAGAAGAATATAGTCCATCACAGTAGATCAACACTCAATGTTGATGATACTGTGTACAATGTTCTTCTGGTTCTGCTCATCTCACTCATCATCAGCTCACGCAAGACCCTCCAAGTTTCTCTGTACTCCTCCTGCTCATCATTTCTTACAGCACAATAGTATTCCATTGTATTCATATATGTGGCATATAATTGTGATGGAATACTAATTGTGCTATAAGAAATGAAGTGGGGGATGGCCTCAGAAAAACATGGGAAGACTTATATGAACTGATGAAAAGTGAAGTAAACAGAGACAGGATACATTGTAACAGCAATATTATACAATATTGATCAATTGTGAATGACAGCTATCTCAGCAATAAAATGATCCAAGACAATTATGAAGGACTTATGAAGAAAAATGTCATCTACCTTCAGAGAAAGAAATGAGAGTCTGCAAGCAGATCAAAGCATACTTTTAAAGTTTCTTTTTCTTTCTTTTGGAAGGGATGGAGGGTCTATGTTCTCTTTGGCAAAATGGTTAATATGGAAATATGTTTTGCATGACCACACATGTATAATCTATATCAAAAAACTTGCCTTCTCGGGGGCGGCTAGGTGGCGCAGTGGATAAAGCACCGGCCCTGGATTCAGGAGTACCTGAGTTCAAATCCGGCCTCAGACACTTGACACTTACTAGCTGTGTGACCCTAGGCAAGTCACTTAACCCCCATTGCCCCACAAAAAAAAAAAAAAAAAAAAAAAAAACTTGCCTTCTCAAGGAGTAGGGAGGGGAGGGAAGGAGGGAATTTGGAACTAAAAAATTATAAGAAACAAATGTTAAAAATTATTTGTATATGTAATTGAGAAAAATAAAGTAAAAATATTCTTTCAAAAAGAAAAGTAAATCATTATAATGGACAAAATAAAGAAGAATAAAAAACAACTACACAATAATCTAGCATTCAGTGAAGTCCAATAACATTAATTATATATGGAAAGGTTTCTATAGTTGACAAGAAGTACTAGTAAGTGGGAAAAGGTTGTTAGAAATATCTTATGCCACATACCACAATAAGCTCAGAGGAAAATACAAAAGATGAAATAGACAATTTTATTACATGAAAATTACAACCTTTTATATAAACAAAATTAATACAACTATATTTAGAAAGGAAACTATTGATTTGAAAAAACCTATTTATCAAATATCTCTCTCCCCTAATTATTTTTGGAGAGCACATTGTGAGCTAAGCATTGGACTCTATATTTGAAACAAGATTGGGACAGAAGAAATGTTTAAATAAAGGAACCCAGTGGGCAGCTAAGTGGCACAGTGGATAAAGCACTGGCCCTGGATTCAGGAGGACCTGAGTTCAAATATGGCCTCAGGCACTTGACATTTACTAGCTGTGTGACCCTGGGCAAGTCACTTAATCCTCACTGTCCCGCAAAAAAAAAAAAAAAAAAAAAGAAGTTAAAAATCACAGAATCAAAGGTATGATAAGGAACTCAAGAAAAGTTAACATTATCTTCGGTTGCACAGAACACTTTCCAAGAATAAGGTGAGGGTTCCACTGTTCTGGGCTTTGGTCAGAAAACTTATGTAGTATTGTGGCCAGTTTGGAGAACTGCATTTTAGGGAGGACTGAAAAACTAGAGAGAATTTAGAAGAGGGAAACCAGGATGATTAAGGACCTCAACTCCACTGTATTATGAAGACTAGTTTAAAGAAATGGATGGAAAGGATACTCAGGAGGGATGGGGAGGCAAGTATGTAGTGCAGAGGATAAAGCACTTGCCCTGAAATTGGGGGCATCTGAGTTCAAATATCACCTCAGAAATTTACTAGCTTTGTGACCCTGGGCAAGTCACTTAATCCCAATTGCCTTAAACATCTGGGGCCATCTCCAGTCATCCTGATCTTTATCTCTCCACTGGACTCAGATATCTCTGGAGGAGAGAGTGAGGTTGGTGACCTTGCACAGCCTTCCCTCACTTAAATCCAATTCAGTGTAAGTCATGACATCACCCTGATGTCATGGTCCTCTTAGAGATGAAGGACAAACACCAACAGAAGGCATGAGATGTTATTGTTGATCAATCATTTTCAGTCATGTCTGGCTCTTCATGACCCCATTTGGGTTTGTTTGTTTGTTTTTTGCAAAGATACTGGTTAAGTGCCTTGCCCAGGGTCACACAGCTATTGTTTGAGGCCATATTTGAATTCAGGAAGATGAATTTCCTGATTTCAGCCCTGGCACTCTATCCACTAAGCCACCCAGCTGTCCCAGGGATAAGACAGTTTTTTTTTTTAAATAAAAAAGACAGTTCTTTTTAAATATATGAAAAAATGTCACTTGGAAAAGGAATTAGACTTCTACTTGGCTTTAGAGAATGAAACTATAAACAGTGAGGACAAGTTCCAAAAAGGCCAATTTAGGCTCAAGGGAAAAACTTCTTAACACTCAAAACTATTCAAAATTGGGGAATAGTGAGCTCCCCCTCATCAGAAATCTTTCAGCAAATTCTCTATTGCCATAGAGTAGAAGATCTTGTAAAGGATTTTCTTTTTTCAGGGATCATCAGACTAGATGACCTCTGAGGTTCCTTCTTACTCTGAAATTCTGTTACGGTGTAATATTCAACCTTATTATATTTTCTAGGCCACAATTTTACAGTTTTTTTTTTCTATTTCTCTTCAGGACAGGATGGAAAGGAAAATGATTGGAGAAAAATCCAGTTATGCTTGATAATTCCTTGTGATCATCTGCTGAAAAGGCACTTAAGAGGCTGTCTAAATTGAAGCTATGGGGGCAGCTAGGTGGTGCAGTGGATAAAGCACCGACCCTGGATTCAGGAGGACCTGAGTTCAAATATGGCCTCAGACACTTGACACTTACTAGCTATGTGACCCTGGGAAAGTCACTTAACCCTCATTGCCCTGCAAAAAATTTAAAAAAAAATTAAATTGAGCCTACATGAAGCCTAAAGATATCAAACCTTATTATGACAGACTTGAAGGAGTGCTCCCTCAAATGGTTAGGTTTTCAAGAGTATTTCCTAGTTAGGCTGGAAAAACAACTTTAATGCCTCCCTCCTCACTGTCATCAGTTCTTTCTACATTGATCCTACCAGGAACAGTATTTGAGACATACTTTCCCCATGAGAGACAGAGTACTTGTGAGTGCCAAAAAAGTAAGATAGGAAGGAGAAGGAGAAGGAGGAGAAGAAGAAGGAGGAGAAGGAGAAGGAGAAAGAGAAGGAGAAGGAGAAGGAGAAGGAGGAGAAGGAGAAGAAGAAGAAGGAGAAGGAAAAGAAGAAGAAGAAGAAGAAGAAGAAGAAGAAGAAGAAGAAGAAGAGGGGGAGGGGAGGAGGAGGAGGAGGAAGAGGAGGAGAAGGAGGAGGAGGAAGGAAGGAAGGAAGGAAGGAAGGAAGGAAGGAAGGAAGGAAGGAAGGAAGGAAGGAAGGAAATACCTTATATTTTGTCTCCCTCTTTTGTAAAGCGTTGGCTTTTAGGACACTGTCACACCATATGCATTAGTCTAGTCTTTGAAAAAAAAAAAGAACTTCTGTTTGCTTTCATGTAGACATGGCCTGGGAGGAAATAATTCACGTCACTGTGAGTGATAAAATGCTTTATAATGGCACCCTATCTTTTATTAAAATTTCTCTTAACCAGCTAGAGCTTGCCCTTATTATTATTTGTTCAATTTTTTTTAATGTGCTCTTCCCTTCTGGTCCTTAGGGTGCAGTAATCCATATGAGAGCAAAGATATAGGAATCCCAAACACCCATGAAACCCTTGAGGATATAAATTGAACCATGAACAAATGTGCACATTTATTCATGTACAAATCATTTCACCTACTACTTAAATGAAGCCACCTCTGGGAGAGACTATGACAGCTATTAAACAGTGCAAACCATGAAAAGATTAAGATTCATGCCTTGGAAAATAAATCTCCTCCACATCCTTATGCTATGAGACATATCACCTATATTATGATAGAGCAGCATGATAAATACAATTTGGACTTCCCTAGATTTTCTTGGTTTCTGCAAAATTTACCATGTCAATCACAATTGTTACTCTTGATAAAATCCTGAATTTTATGTCCTGTATCTTTTGTCTTCAAAGGCTTTATTTTTCTCTTTTTTTCAAGTAAGAATACCTTCATGCTTTGTTGTTGTTCAGTCATGTCAGAATCTCATGACCCCATTTGGGATTTTCTCATTAAAGGTAGTAGAGTAGTTTACCATTTCCTTCTTCAGTGGATTAAGGCAAACACAGATTAAGTGACTTTTCCCAGGTTTACACAGATATGAAGTGTCTTTGAATTACGATTAATTAAAAAATAATTCTGAGGTGCTACCTCACAACCTTCAGAGTGGCAAAGATGATCAAAAAATGAACATAATAATTGTTTGAGGAGTTATGGGAAAATAGACAAACTGATGCACAATTGCTGGACCTGTGGACAGGTACAACCATCCTGGAAAGAAATTTGGAATTATACACAAAAATTTAACAAAGAACATATTTATTTTGAGACAGTTATACCACTTCTAGGCCTACACCATTCAAAGAAAGAAGAAAAAGTTCTTTATGTACCAAATATATTTATAGAAATGCTTTTTGTAGTGACAAAAATATCAGGAAAGTAACAGGACTTCCACACATTAAGGAATGGCTGGAATAAGCCATGGTACAGGAATGTGATGGAATACTATTGTTCTGTAAGAAATGAAAGCATATATGATTTCAAATAATCCCTTTTCCATGAAGTCATTCCATTCCACTCTAACTAACGATAATCGTTCCTTACTCAAATTTTCTTAGAGCACTTTGGCTCTTTTATTTTTCTTTGTAATATTAAACCTTGTATTACATTGGTTTTGTACATTCATCTCCTCTATTACAATTTAAGATCCTTGAATAAAAGGGCTGTCTTATTCATGTTTAGTATAGTACCTTACACATAATAGGTGCTTTATGCACATTTGTTACATTAATTTGAACTGATACAGTTGGGAGCTATGTAGATAGGAAGTACAATAGAGAGAGTGTAGGACTTAGAATCAGTAGAGGCTGAATTCAAATCCGATCTCCAGGCACAGACCAGCTGTGTGACCTTAAACAGGTCCATAAATGATCCTAACCATGATTTTGCTTAATCTGGTTTACATTAAGTAGTTATTTATTATGTTGCATAGGTCAGAAAAGTTATTTCATATTAAGGATAGACTAAGAAAAATGAAATTACTAAGTATGAGCATTGAGATGTTTTTATATGGATTATATAAAACATAATAATACAGAGATGTTGTAGTAGTACTAGTACTAGTAGTAGTAGTAGTAGTAGTAGTAGTAGAAGAAGAAGAAGAAGAAGAAGAAGAAGAAGAAGAAGAAGAAGAAGAAGAAACCATACTATATGAGTTCTGGGGATGCCCACCATGAGAAAAAAGAAGACTTAGGAGAACATGAGAGCTATCTTCCAAGTATTTAAAGACCTCTTATGTGGGGGAGGGATTATATTTATTCTACTTAGTTCTAGAAAGTAGATTTAAAAGGAAAGGGTAAAAGTATCAAGCATGTGGCTTTAAATTGTTCTCCCTCCTCATTTATACCTTGTAACTTCTGGGACCTAGGTTTCTTTCAAAGAAAGTTCAGCTGAAATATTATCTCTTATTGTTGTAGTTGTAAATTGTTTCAGCTTTGTCCAATGCTTCATGACCCCATTTGAGGTTTTCTTGGCAAAGATACTGGAGTGGTTTGCCATTTCCTTCTCCAGCTCATTTTATAGAGAAGGAAATGGAGGCAACCAGGGTTAAGTGACTTGCCCAGTCACACAGCCAGTAAATATCTGAGGCCAGATTTGAACTCAGGAAGAAGGAGTCTACCTGACTCCAGGTCCAGTGCTCTCTATCCACTGTACCACCTAGCTGCCCCATCACCTCTTAAAGAATGATACCTTTCTGGATATGCACGATCCCTTTGTCTTCCCCTTTCCTGAATAATTTTTTATTTATATTGTATGTATCTTGTATAGGACTATCTTGCCATTGTCAAAGAGATCAAGATATGAGAGGAATAATTCTATTGGTACAGGCTGAAATCATGCCAGCATTTCACTTCTCAGTCCTTCAGGGGAATTTGCCCTAACCTGGGGACAAGGAGAGGGCTTTGGGGGATCCTCCCAACCTTAGGGATTGTGGACGACTGAAAATCTAAGAGAGAGACCAAAGGTACCAAAGGACTCAGGGAAGTGAAAGAGGGTCAGTGACCACTGTGACATGCAGGACACTAGGGCCAGAGGAACTCAGTGGCAAACTCCAGTACTAGAGAAGTGTATAAGCTGTAGACTAGGAGTATTGAGATGGGTACTGTCTTTTCCATTCCTTTTCCCCCTAGAATATGTATATCAGTTTCTCAAAACTTAGCCCTTTTTTTAAAAAAGATTTTTTTGCTTGTTTTGGGGTTTTGGGGGAGTTTTTTGCCTTTTAAATGTCATAAAAGTGGTTAACCATTGCTTTGCTCATCTAACTTTATCCTTGCTCAAATCCAACAGAGAAGGCCTTAAGGAAGCCATAAGGGAACATTCTGGAGTAGAAAAAGACAGATTTTTTAACTGTGGTATGCTGCCAGAGTGGTTTTTCAGCCGGTTCCCTGAGCTGAAAGAAAGGATTATTGATTCCTTTTTTTAAAAACAGTTTTTCAAGAGAAAAGTGGTAACACTTTTTCTAGGCTTTCTCCCTAGGCAATGGGTCTGAAGTCTGAGGGTAGGGATGGAGCTAGAGGAGTGTGTTTATGTGTTATAAATAGCTAGTTTTGGAGGCAAATTCTTTTTTTTGTTTCCCATAGCCAGTTTGAAAGGAAAACTACTTCCCTAGGAGGAAAGAGCTAGGAAGAGTAATCTTGACCACATTTGGGAAAGAAAACTGATTAAGAGTGCTCTGGCAAGACTGCTCATCTTCACAGCAGAGTACAAACCACCGTACTACCATATTACTGCTATACTTGTATTTACACACAAGGTAAAACAAATCTCTTATTTGAGAGGTGCCATGGCACAATGAATAGTCAGCTGTCTCAGAGTCACTAAGACAGCTTCAGTCCAGCTTCGTGCACAAGCTCAAGGTTACCCTAGACATTCACTTAACCCCTCTGTCTTCCAGGATAAGACTCTAAATTGTAGAACAGGACTAATCTGTACTGATAGAGGAAAGCTTTCACGGAATATCAGTGAAATAAGAGATCTGTCCTCTCCCCCGAAATCTTTTTTAACTTATCTGGGTACATGCTGTATCTCCCCACAGTGGAATATAAGCTTCTGAGGGTAGGGGCTATCGTGCTTTTATCTTTGTATCCCAAGTACCTACAAACAGTGCTCATATATAGTACATGCTTAACAAATGTTTGTTGGATTAGATTCCATTAAATGTACAGCAAAACTTCCTAACAAAGATGCTAGCAAGGCAAGATGAGGAAACTGAGGCAGAGGTTAAGTTACTTGCCCAGGGTCACATAGCTTATTAAGTGTCTAAGGCAGCATTTGAACGCAGGTCATTTTGATTCCAAGACCACTGTTAGATAAAGGAACACAAAAAACTCTGTGATTTGGAGCATTACATTTCTTCTCTTATCATCAGTTATATCCATCTAAATAATGAGCACATAATATTTGTACTACTTGCTTCATAGTACTGTTGTGAGGAAAATATTTTTTCAGCCTTATGAATTATTGTCACTATTATTTGGAAAATGGGGTGGTCTCTTCCTGATCTCTTCTGGTATTAACTAACATGAGACACAAAAATGAATCATAAAAGTAAATATAAAAATATAAAGAATTAAAACAACAGAAGGAGGAAAAAATATAGACTTATTCCACCTCAGGGTTTTTCTACCCATTTTAATTGGTGGCAACAAAAAGCAATGCTGGGAAAGAAGAGTCCTGCTTTTCTTTATGACAGATTTTAAGAAGTGATCTCTTCTACTTCCTAATGTGTACAATACTTATCTCTAGAGATCTAATTATCAGAAAGTTAAAAAAAAGCAAAAACAAAAACAATACCTCCAACCTCTACAAACTTGTCTTTCTCATATTTTTTACTTGCTTACAGCAATTTTCAGAGTGAGATCACACCTGTGAAACATTTTCTAGTAAAAAGCTATTCTTTTAGGCAATTCTTAAATTTCTTTTGGATTAGCAGAGGTTTATATTGTGTGCTCTTAATTTTTTAATATTAATTGGTATGACAGTTTACAGAGAATTTGTGGGGTTTGCAATAATAACTAATGAAAACAATTTCTTACAGTTCTTCCCAAACTCATCCTGGGATTTTTTTCCATAAATAATTTAACCATGTAGAATATGGGTTGCCACACTTAGAACTGATTATATGGAGCTAAAATTGGAGTGTAACATGGTTACTTTCTCTTTAGAAATGTGAAATACCATTTATTTTGACCTTAGGTAAGGTACTGAAAATGTTTTTTGTAATATAAAGTGATGTGTCTGTCTTCAAATTGTAGAATTGGGAAGAAATGTAGAGTCCCAAAGAAACAAATTTGCCATGATCCTTAAACTAAGAACCAAAGATAAAATGAAAAATATCTCTCATCCTCTTTTCCTCTCTCCCCTTGCACTACTCCCTTCTCCCCTCCTTTCCCCTACCCCTAAACATCTATTTCTTAATTTCTGGGAGTAAGTCTAGATTAAATTATTTCACAGATACCAAAAAAGTATTTTCATTTAATTGTGAATTTTTTAAAGTATTGACTGGTACACATTACAGTCATTCATATAAGACAACACATTCGATTATATAACAAAATAATCTCAAAACCATTTAAGGTCTGGTGAAGAATACTATGGATTTAAAATAATTATTCAATCATACCCTTGAGGATAAAGTCAGCTACTTCTGGCACAGACTGATGAAATAAGACCAGTGAGAAGATGGAGCAATATTTGAAAACCTTGACATAATGCATTATGATGAAATAAGACCAGAATGTAAAAGTTGGGGGAATCTACATTATAACTCTCAATGGTCACCCTCAACTTCCTCTACTTGACAATATTAACATTTTAAAGTATATATGGCATTTTCTACTTGAAAATGCAACATTTATTTGATGATCATAAAAGTCTTGTGAAGTAGAACTAGGGAAAGGACATATGATTTAATTAGTATAGGGAACACCTGGGTAAATAAACTCCTTCTACCAATGGATTTTTCTCTGAAATTTATAGTCTTAGATTGCTACATAGAACAGTAAGAAGTTAAGTGATTTGCCCAAAGTGAAAGTTGAATTGAAGCTCTCTATCAGCTATGCTATGATGTCTCTAGTCTTTTGAAGGAAGGAAAATATTTTACACATTAGGAAACTAAGTCACATCATGAATGTCACCCAACTAGAATTTTAGACTTCTTTCTTCCAGAGTCTCTGTTAAGACTCCCTTCTCAAAACAAGAGAAAGGACAGAACCTTAGGGGTAGAAATAATGGGCATTTGAAATGTATGGTAATTGAGGGTTTTGTCTAGATCAAAACAAAATGTTACATATAATAGTAATAAATAAATGTTGGATTGAATTAATACTAGCTATAGTATTACAGAAATAAATTTAAAGACCAAAGAACTTTTATCTTTTGTCCTAAACTCACCCTCCTCCACACTTCTCTATTTCCATTGAGGATGCTCCCTAAGGTCATTACCTTGAAGTGTCAACTTGACACTCTCCCCCAATCTCTCTATCTAATCAATCAAAAAACATTTATTAACCCCCAACTATGTACCAGGCATTGTGTTAAGCCTCAGCAATTCTAAATCACGAAACATCTCATATGCACTGCTTTCTCTCCACTCACTTGGCTGCCACCCTAAGTCAGGACTTCATCACCCCTCATTAGTTACTCAGTCATAGCAAGTGCTATGCAAGCAAGTGCTATGACTATGAATTAAGAAAAAAATGTTTATAAATGCATAAAATAAAATACATAGGATGGCAAAGGAAACCAATTCTATTGAAATAATTATCTCATCTACCTCTCCATCCATCATCTTACCTATCTATCTGTATTAAACTCTAACACCCCAAGTTAAGAATCCCTGCTCTAGGGTAACATATAATCTCCTCTGTTTAGTTTTTAAAGCCTTCTCATAATCTGGCTCCATTATACTTTTCTAGGTTTATTTTGCTTTACTTTACTATCAAATACTATTAGTTCTGCCTAAACTGGCATACTTAGGGTTCCCCAGGACCAGCAGTCCATATCTTGATAGACACCTTTACAAGAGCTGTCCCTGTTCTAGCTATACACTCCTTTCCCAACTCTTCCTCTTAAAATCCTTATCTTCCTTCTACTCATAAACTCAGTGGGCCTACAGTGGAAAGTCATTCTTGCTCCCCCATTTTGTTAAGGTTTTCTCCTTTCCCTTCCTCAATTAATTTGACATAGACTTATCTGATTACAGATTATATCTATCCCTATCTCACTGGCAGAATGATTTTTTTTTTGTTTTTGTATCCCCAGGGCCTAAAACAATGCCTTGTACACAAAAGATATTAATATAATGTTTGTAGAATTAGATTGTATTGGATTATTCATTACTTAGTGTCTTTGGGAATCCAAGTCAGACCTTCCCCTAAATTTCATTCTATGTCAGAATATATGATAGCAGTTGCTATAAAAGCTCTTTTCCCCCTCATTTTTTATTTTTTCTTTACCCTGATTTGGCACACTATTGGAAAAAACTGGAGACTCGTGCATGTGTATGATTACAAGTAAAAGTTGCAGAGTACACCAGTGTAACATGGAATATACACAGTAAGGTTTTAGTGTGTTTCATACTGAATTTGTCCTCTTCCCATTTTTTGTGTACAAAAATAAGCCATGAGAAAACAAAATTATTTATTGATTTTCTGTTTGACATTGAAAGTAGAATAATGCAATGGCAAATGAAGAAATGAGAAGATGAAAATCAGAGTAAGACCATTAATGTATTGGCAAAGCAATGTATGGAATCATTTAGGTAATAAGACACTTAAAATACAACTATTGGTTATTTGGTTAATTCAAACAAAAATGAATCTCCCTTTGCTTTCTAAAGGAATTAGTTTTGGAACTGAGTGGCATCTGAAAAGTGATCCTATAGTTGAAACAAAATGTGTTAAATATGTCCCGGAAATGATTCAAAACAAAACTCAAACTATTGACATACCCAAACTATGTTGCAAACATAAGCAACCTTCAGGAAAAAGCAGGATTTATTGATTAAGGGTCAAGCCACCCCTGACAATCCAAAGAAAACACAGAGAGCCCATAACAAAGGCAAAAGCAGAAACCCACCAGGCAGAAGCCAAGGCAGAAGTGAAAGGCCCAGAGGCCCAAGGCTCCGTATTCTCACAGAGGCAGCAGTATCACTTTGCCAGTTGACAGGAGTCTTGTGGGCATGCTTATTGGCTCTAGGGACTCTACCATAAGGGTAGTCAAGCACCTCAACAGCATAAACATCAAAGCAGAAGGAAATCAACATTCTATCTATCTCTATGGAATCTGCAAAACCTGCAGAAGAGGAGAAGATGTGGTGGAATCTATGCTTGGTTGGTACCAGCCAGCACACAGGCAAGATGGACTTATTTGATCTCAAAGAAGAGAGTACTGCTGCCTCCAGACAAATGAAGAGCTTCTCACTGTCTTTGAGCTCCTCCATACCAGTAGAGCCTTTATATGCAATCCTTTAGCCATTTGAAGAAATGTCTCTTAATGCCCTCCTCTGAGCTGAGTACTACTGGGGATGCAAAGATGGACTCCTCACAAAGATTCTGCTCCAAGTCAATTCCATGACCAACCTTCATTCCAGAGGACCAGGGGTGAAATATATTGCCTGCCTCCTGTCAGAGGGATCACGATATGAACATTAAGAGATTTTGGACAGAGACTGATGTGGGAATTTTGGCTAGATTAGGGATAGTTGTTTTCAGGGGTTTGTTTTCTTTTTTTTTTTTCCTTTTCAGAGGTAGGAAGGGAGAAGTAGAAGAGAAAAGAGAATTCTGATCAATTAAGAAATAAAAGTATATTATTTTTTTAAAAAACCTTTCAAACTATAAAAAATTCAGTAAATGAATGAATTTGTTTATTGTGGTATTCTAAGAGAGGTAGACCAAAGAGCTTGTTATGTATCAGTTCTGAGAAATGAAAAGGCCAACTTATAGAAATGGATAAGGGGAGAAAGCTATGTCAACCTAAATCTCATCTTTTATGAAGAAGGAGGAATCCCTCTCTCTAAGGTAACCAGTCTAGCAGGTATTCAATCATTAACCTTGTGAGCCAGAATAAAAACTGCAAGTAGAAGTTTCAGACTCTGAACTTAAGAGAACTCTATCAGGCACCTACTTTTCTTTTCACAGATAAGGAATGTTAAAATAGTTAATTATAGTAAATCTGTAAATGGCTGTGCTGAACTTTTCTTATTCCTATGTATTTTACAAAATACATTAGAAATATCCATGTCTGGCAATTTTAAACTTGGGTTTCCTGATTTTAGAAGAAAAGATAATTATTCTGTTTTTGAATTACCCATAATTTCTACTATAGAGCCCCTTCCCCCTTTAAGTACAGTCATTTGTAAATTATGCAAGTTGACTCAGGGACTAAATTATGACATTAGGCTTAATTGTTATTTCCTGCTGCCTCTCTCTTTAATAGGGTGGGCAGGAAAAGAAAAAAAAACAGGGGAAACTATAGGAAAACTTCAGTCAAAGGGGAAAGTCAGTTGCAATTCATTAGAAAAAGGAGATATTTTTAAAGCAATACAGAGATTGTATTGGTTCACTCTGTTCCCCATCATCAATTCTTTCTTCCTCAGCAACCTTTTTCTTTTTGTTGTCCAACCTAAGATCCTCTGACCCTCAACTATATGGAAGAATCTTAAATTAACCACCCAAAGTTTCTCCTTTCCAATACAATCAATGCCTTTTGGTTTTTTCCCCAAAGCCTCCTTGTATATGAAACATGCTGCTAAAAAAGAGGTGCAGGGAGGCTCCCTTCTTCCATATATTTTTGAATAATACACTGCATCTGATGTGGAGAACTTGTAGAGAAGAGAGCAGCTGGAAAAGAAACACAATCCTTTCAGTAAGTGGGACCCATTGAATTCTATTTGGAGATACTCAATGTCCTACGTCCCTGACATTTTTTTAATATTTCCTCTCACATAGTTATAATCTGAATAACAATAGACCAACTAAGAACTTCATAATTTTTTGCTCTTTTTTAGAGTATGAAGAATATATCCCCCTCACACATAGGAAGTGCTCAGTAAATATTTGCTGAAACAAATTGCATTTTCTCTACCATTCTTAAGCAGTAGAAGTTTGAAGAAAAGGGAAAGTGCATATATTATGCTACGTTTCGCAGCACTATTTAAGTCTCTTCCATTCTGATAAATGAAATCAACACACTTCAAATGGCAATTAAAAATAATTTCTCAAGATAAGGTCTATATTTAGCACAGGCTATGCTGCATGTAAGTATTCTACTAGCAAGACCTATGGTTTTGAATATGTACAAGAAAAAACGGTTTATGAATTATACTTTTTAAAATAATGCATTCATTATAGAAATATGCAGTGGTAGAAGACATCAAGAATGCAACTTTATATTTTACAATAGAGAATTTAAGCGGCAAATACATAAACACATGAAATCTTAGTGCTTCTTCATCTAAAAATCTAGATTAAAATTAATGTACTAATCAAATTCTGCCTTTTGTGAACATGAATATGAAAGGATATTTAAAACAATGAAGTATTTGGGGAAGATGTAAGGGGACAGACCTCACCACAAAAAATGTCAACATCAAGAATCTCAGTGCTCACAACAAGGCTTTTATGGCTTTTATGCCATATAAACTCGATACCATAGTAATTGTAGAAGAAAAGCTCAAAAGGAAAGCAAACTAAAAATCATACAAAGAAACAGACCCCAGCACAGTTTAGAACATCCAGTTGATGCAAGCAACAGAAAACAGAGAGACACATTCACATTCCACTTGCTTTATAGTGACAAGTTGTAGCAGCAGAATCAAATGGGAAAACTAAAAGAAAATTAGTTCCAAATCCTCCACAAAGAAAACCTCTTATGTCACAATTGAATCTTAAAAGACAATTTCACTACTTTTATGATTCTACAAGGGCTTTTGGTAAAGACCACATCACTGAGAGAGTCAATTAGATTTGCACACTTAAAACAGGCAGTTAAGCACTTTTGATGTTGAAAATTTTGACTGCTTAGACAAAGGGAATTATCCATTCTCCCTCAAACTTTTGAAGTTTAAGAAATGGAAACACAGAATGTTGCAGGCACAAGCATGAGTGCGTAGCACAAAGTGCAATGCACACTCGAACTTGCTTTTCTCATTGTGTCATTCTAATTGGACATGCTCCTACGGATTTTTATGTAGGCATGTCAAAAGTGTAGTTCTGAAATTTGTTCTCAAGTTTTCTACCAGGTAAAATCTTTGCATTGAAACACCTGTACTTGAAACCTCACCTAAACTAGTGAAACACATTGGTATTCTCATCACAGGTTCCTGCTGTCATTCTACTGCTGGCATGGGACAGTCTTCAACAAGACTTAGAAAAACCTCATTCATCAATATTCCACTCTGGAGGAGCTGACACTTACTGTGAATTCCGCTCTTCAACTTAAATACCAGTGTCTGTGGCAGGCCAATTCTATCATTGCAGATACAGCATCCCTCAGGCGAGGTCCAACCTTTCTCTCGAAGTGCACCCAGGGATTAGTGTGACTTCCCCTAAATTCTCTCCACTGCACAGTAAGAGCTAATCTTTCCTGTATGAAGCAAGAGATGGTGTTGCTATGACAACAGAGCACATTCTAGCAGTGGGACTACTGAGATGAGCTTTAAAAGACACAGTGAAACATGCACTCAGTCTTCCTCTGGGGCTATGGACTCCTTCCTTTAGGATTTAATTCCCCAACAAGTTTACTGACAGACTGGGGTGTTGATTATCTATGTATTTTGCTACAGGGGGATAATTGCTTAAGAAAATCGCTGGGAAATCACAGAATTATTTCACAAAACTGTCCTTCCTGTTCATATAAATTACTGGTTTAAATACACTATATAGTTATTTAAAAGACTGTCCTTTCACTATGCTAAAGCATCATCTTTGCTCTTAGTTTTACTAAGATTTCACTATTAGAAAAGCAAAATCATAAAAGGGTAAGCTTTACTCATATTTTTTCTTTTTCTGTTTATCATCTCTATCCTATCCATTCTAAGGTTATACACACAAACATGAACACATGCACACACACACACACACACACACACGATGCAGCATAGCATCAGTGTTTGAAGTGCTAAGGTTTCGGGCAGTGGGGGAGGGGATGCTGACAAAAGCAAATCCCAGCAGCCACATTTTTCATATTTGTATAAATGAAATAATAACCACAAGAATTGCTATTCATCTAAAAATAAGTAAGACCAAAGAATATTTAATATGAACACAAGTTAATTATGATCAGATCATAATGTATGAAACAATTTTTACATGCTTTTTCCTCAGGTCAATTTTTAGGAGAAATCTTGTAGATGCTTAATCTTATGTTCACATTTGAAAATATGTCATCAAATAATTTTATTTTAATGAGAATTTTATTAATGTTCACATTGATTTTTGTCTGTTAAAGTCCCTCTAAATTAAAATATGGTCTTCCTTTCATACATTATCTCAACAAAAGGAATCAAGATATGTAAAAAAAAACACACAAAAATGTTCTTCACCTCTCAGTGGCAAAGATTTGGCTTAATAAGCCAATGTGAATGAGGTTCTCCCCCATTGATTTAATTTAACCTGTCCTTTTTTAGCCCATCATATCCCCATTATCTTTTCCATTTCTCAATCCTTTATGTCAAGAGCAGGCATTACATATCACCCTTCCCCCACATGAAGCTGAAATGATTGTTCTTTGTGGCTGAATACTGGGGGAGTTATAAAGAAATACAATCTACCTCATCTACATCTTCCTTCACATATTGGGATAGAGAGTAAAACTTTAGAGATCCCCCTATCACTCTGAAGAGAAAGAATCTATAGGTTAAGTTTGATCCAGGTCTTTTGGATTGTTAGATGAGTCACTGAACTGTGTCTGTAATTACCTCTTATGTATCACTCTAAAATGTTTTGAAAAACATTAGTGCATTTAACTAGGATCTCAATATTGCACTGAATGTATTTGCATTTAGAAATTACCAAGTGATGTATAGTGTATTTTTTTCAAGGCATTTTAATAATCTCATTCATTGACACATTTGGGTATTGCCATAACATCTCTGAGGAATTACAGAACATATTTAAGTTTACTATAATTTGAGTCCTGATATATCTCTTAGATATATGCCCACCACATGAATATCCACAGACTTAATACTGACCACATTCTATTCTCAGACACTGATCTGAGGTCACATTCATATACTTTACAAAAATGGTTATATTACCTATTTTCATTTTCTAATTAGAAGTTATCTTTCCCATTTTTATTTTTTACTTATTTTCAAAATCAATGAACCAGAATTTCTGAATCTGAAAGAATCCTCTAACTAAAAAAAACTTATATAAATCATTTCTCGTTCCACTAGGTAATATTTAGGACCTGTTAATCTGTTGACACAATTCAATACATTTTGATTAATAAGTAGGACATGGAGAAATATAATCAAATTAGATCATTCTGTTTTCATGGTAACTTTATCCTCCCAAAGCCCAAATTTCAACCAGCATCTCACCACAAAATTGATCTCAAAAGGTAAAAACAATAGAAAATATTAAACATCTTTGAAAGCTTTGGAAAACATGCATTAATGAAAGTATCATAGTCTTAAATTAGGATGGACAAAATCCTATAAGTTCCATGAGGACAAATGCCATTTATTTCAATGTTTTGCTTTATTTATACACATCTGGAGAATTTGGCTCTGTTGGAGGCACTCTGTTTTAGGAAGGATAAAGAGCAAAACAAGTATTGACTGAAGAAATCCTGTATGTTTGGCCAGAAGAAAAGAAGAATCGAAGGGGAACAGATTTGGGTAAGGGACTGATTAATGAACAGAAAGAAGTAGGAACCAAGTTGGAAAGAACTTACTAACAATTGTAGCTGATTAAAATTGGAATGGACTGATCTAACAGATACTGAGCTCAACCTCCAGTGAAGGTCTTCAACTAGAGAAGGAAATTATCTTTCCCCCCAAATCCAACTCTTCTGGGGCAGCTAGGTGGCGCAGGGAATAGAGCACCAGTCCTGGAGTCAGGAGGACCTGAGTTCAAATCTGACCTCAGATACTTGACACTTATTAGCTGTGTGACCCTGGGCAAGTCACTTAACCCCCTGAACCCCCCAAAAAAGAAAAGAAAAGAAAATCCAACTCTTCTGAACTTTCCTATTACTGTTGAGGACACTATCATCCTTCTATAGTCACTCAGGTTTGCAACCTTAGTTAACCCTTAACTCCATCCTGACTCACTTAACTTCACATATTCAATGAGTCACCATATTTTATCATTTCTCTAATCAAAACATCTCTCAGATATACTCCTTTCTTGTCTTTCACAAAGTGCCCCTTTCTGCCCCAATTTAGAAGTTCATCACCTTTCACCTGGAATATAGCAATGACTTCCTACTTAGTCTCCTTGCCTTATGGCTCTTAATATTCTAATTCATCTTACACACACACACACACACACACACACACACACACACACACACACCAAAATTATTTCCATAAAGCAAAGATCTGACTATATAATCATTTCTTCCTCCTACCTCCCCTCCAAACCATCTAGCAATTCAATAAACTCCAGCGGTTTCTTAATATCTGTAGGATCCCATATGAACTCTTCTCTTTGACATTTCATAGCTCTTTGCAACCTGACTCCTTTCTACATCTCCAATACCCCCATACACATCACTTCCTTCCACACTTTCCATGGTCCGGCTATATTGACCTAGTTGCTATTCTTCACAAATGATGTCCCATTCCTCAAATCCAAGTCTTTGCTTTGGCTGTTGCTCATACCTGGTACACCCTCTGATCACACCCTCTCTCTCCTGGAATCTTTTATTTCCTTCAAAACACAGCTCAAGGACCAGATATTGTTGGCTATCTTTCCTGGTGTGTCCAATGGCATTCAAGATAATCTTGCATTTTATTTGTATATATTTTGTTTACAATATATACATACATTACAATGTAATCCTCTTAAGGGTAAGAACTAATTTGCTTTCATCTTTGTGTTCCCATCACTTTTCTTATTTCATGGAATAAAAAAAAAATCACGTGGTAAATCTCTTAATAAATACTTGATGGCATTAATTGAGGCTGGGTGTCATGGGATATTATAGAGGGGATTCATGTTTCTGGTATGTGGTAGATTAAATAACCTCTGAGCTTACTTCCAACTTTGAGATTCTCTTTTTCCTCGTATCTCTCACATACCATAAGTTTTTCCATTAAATTAAAATTTGATCAACTATATATAGATATATACATATATGTACATATATAAATGTATATGTGTGTATGTATAAATATATAATTTGGCAATTGGAAATTCAATGAAATAAATACTGGGTATGATGGTGGATGGGTATGGCTGTGTCAAGATGTAAAATTTAGACAATATAAGGTCCCTGCCCTCATGAGATACAGTCTACCTCTAGAATTGTAGTATTAATAGTTGGAAAAAGAATCTTACAGATCATCAGCTTCAATTCATTTTTTTTTGGTAGATGAAAATGACTTCTCCAAAGTTTCACAGGTAATAAGCAACATAGTTTTGATTAAACCCAGGCCAAATTCAGTGATCTATACAAGGGCATGAAACAGTTCCATATAACCATAATATAAAATAATACAAGGCAATACATATCAGAGAGGTACTATGTGAGAAATGAAGAGATATAATGATCATTACCAGTAAAGGGAATGTTTTAATATCAAGTGGCTTTTGATCCAGGCTTTAAAGGGTGGGTTGAAACTTAGTATAGAGTGTACCAGTATTGGGGGAGGGAGGGCATTACAGAAAGAGAGTATGAGCAAAAATACAGGAAAGGGGATAGTAGATGAGAGGAAACCAATTAGTCTATCTTGTCTAGAGCATAGATTACACGGAGTAAAGTAGTCTGAGCTAATTTTAGAATAGAAAGGCCATATTAAGGAGACTTTTAATTCTAGGTTAAGGAGTTTGAAATTTCCTCAGTCAGTAATTATTGGTAGCCATTCAAGTGTCTCAAGCAGAAACATGACTTGACCATATGGAAGGTTATCCTGGCATCAATGTGAAAGATGGATTGACATGGGGAGAAAGTGGAGGCTTTTGCAGTGGAGGCTAAGCAGGTAGTAGCAATGGTTTGTACTCCAGTAGTTGGTGGCACTAAGAGCAGAGAAAGAGTTGGAGTTGAAAAGCCAAGGATGCTGTATAAGCATGGTGGGAAAAGAAGGAGTCATCAATGAGATGGAAAAATTCAAAATAACACAGATGTTTCAAACACAGGAGACTAGATAAGTGGAAAGGCCACCAACAGAAATTATAAGAAATATACTGAGGGAGGCAGAGCCAAAATAGTGGAGAGAAGCCAGTGAGTTACCTGAGCTCTCCTTTGGTTCCCTCAAAAAGAACATTAAATCAAGCCTCTGGACAGATTCTGAAACTACAGAACCTACAAAGAGACAGAGAGAAACAGTCTTCCAACCAGAGATAATTTAGAAGACTTCAGGAAAGGTCGGTCTCACTCGGGCAAAAGGGAGACACAGCACACCATAGCGTAGCGCAGCATGGAGGGGGATGGGGCAAGTCACCAGGAAGTTGTAGGCCACAGTCGAGCAGCTGAGGCCCCTAGGTCCTGGCTCAACAAGCTGGTGGTGCAGCAGACCAGTGGTGAAACCCACCAGCACCAGCCAAGAGGGCAGGTTGCCAGCTAGAGGGCCACCCACAGGACAGGCACAACCAGGCGTGGCACTGGGAGCAAGCCCAGGGTGGTGAGAAATCCACAAGCCATAGAGGCCTCAGTGTAGAAAGGCAGTGACACAACCCCTATACCCCAGCACAAGAAGCTTAAAACAAGGACCCTGGTGCCCCCAGAGCAAACCTCAACTTAAAAAAAATAATAAGCAGCAATATGAGTAAGAAACAAAAAAGAGCTCTTACCATTGAGAGCTTCTGTGTTGAAAGGGAAGAGGCAAACACAAACTCAGATGAGGACAATACTCTCAAATTGCCTGCATGTGAAGTCTCAAAAGGGAAGATGAATTGGTCTCAAGAACAAAAAGCCTTCTTGGAAGAGCTCAGAAAGGATTTTCAAAATCAATTGAGAGAGGTAGAAGAGAAAATAGGAAGAGAAATGAAAGCAACACAAGAAAATTATGAAAAAAGAATCAGCAGCTTGGAAAAGGAAGCACAAAGATTGATTGAAGAAAAAATTCCTTAAAAAATTCATTTGGCCAAATGGAAAAAAGGTCCTTAATCTCGCTGAAGAAAACAATTAAAATTGGACAGCTGGAAGATAATGACTCCATGAGACACCAGGAATCAGTCAGACAGAATTAAAAGGATGAAAAAATAGAAGAAAATGTGAAATGCCCCGTTGGAAAGACAACTGGCCTGGAAAACAGATTCAGGAGAGATAATTTGAGAATTACTGGACTGCCTGAAAGCCATGATCAGAAAAAGAGTCTAGGCACAATATTCCAGGAAATTATCAAGGAGAACTGCCTTGATATTATAGAATTAGAGGATAAAATCATCATTGAAAGAATCCACCCATCACCTCCTGAAAGAGACCTGAAAAGGAAAATTCCAAGAAATATTGTAGCCAAACTCCAGAATTATCAGGTTAAGGAGAAAATACTCCAAGCAGCCAGAAAGAAGCAATTTAAATATCATGGAACCACAGTTAGGATTGCTCAGGACCTGGCAGTTTCAACATTAAAGGATCATGAATCTTGGAATATGATATTCCAGAAGGCAAAGGAGCTTGGATTGCAGCCAAAAATGTATTGCCCAGCAAAACTGATCATTCTCTTTCAGGGGAAAAGATAGACATTCAATGAAATTGGGGACTTTCAAGGTTTCCTGATGAAAAGACCAGAACTGAATAGAAAATTCTATCTTAACATACAAGACTCAAGAGAAGTTTAAAAAGGTAAACAGGGGGAAAAAAGAAATATACTGAACCTCTCTCTCTCTTTATATATATATATATATATATGTATATATATATATATATACATATATGTATGTATGTATATATATATACACACACACACACACACACACATATATATATAGACTGAAGCCCATTCATGCCAACTCACCCATGTGGCTTATTCACGGCTTCCCCAAAGTTTGCCACAGTTGATACACCTACCACAATGGAGAGCTTCCTTGCTTTTTCTTGAGGGAAACACTTTGGTTATCTACCTTTTATCTTCTATATGAATGCTATGTCTTAGCCGCTGGTCAAACAATGGCCAATCACTTTTCTTAATACTTTGTTGTGTAGGTCAGTCCTTCAAGGATCAATGGTGGGCACACACTCCACCAGGAAACTTCCTTCAAAGTTGATATAAAAAAGGGGCAGCTAGGTGGCGCAGTGGATAGAGCACCGGCCCTGGAGTCAGGAGTACCTGAGTTCAAATCCGGCCTCAGACACTTAACAATTACTAGCTGTGTGACCTTGGGCAAGTCACTTAACCCCAATTGCCTCACTAAAAAAAAAAAAAAGTTGATATAAAAGCATTACTACTATTTTTGAGTCCAACAATTTAACCACTTCTCCATCTACCTATACATGCTTTTATCTGTATTGTCTAGCCCACATCTCTCCATATTTCCCCGAAAGAATTGTATGAGTTTGTCAAATGCTCAGCTAAAATCTGGGTGATCTACATCTATAGCATCTCTTTTATGTATCAGTCTAATAAACCTGTTTGATAAAGGAGGAAAAAAAGATCAATCTGTCATAACCTGCTGTTAACGGGGCTATGATGGCTCTTACATCCTCTGTGACTATCACCCCCACTTCATATTAGAATGCTTACAACTCAGACTTCACTATTGCACCATATTGTGCCATTTATAAAATTCTATTCCTGCCATCATCTCATTTATGATAAACCTATGATTTGTTCCCATTATTCCTTTAATTCCTCAATGTGTCCCCATCATTTTACGGACATTTACTAACTGTACCTTTAAAAATGAATCAGATGGGGCAGTTAGGTGGTGCAGTGAATGGAGCACCAACCCTGGAGTCAGGAGGACCTGAGTTCAAATTCGGCCTCAGAAACTTAACACTTATTAGCTGTGTGACTCTGGGCAAGTCACTTAACCCCAATTGCCTCACCAAAAAAAAAAAAAAAAAAAAAAAGAATAAGAAGGGGCAGCTAGGTAGCGCAGGGATGAAGCACCATCCCTGGATTCAGGAGGACCTGAATTCAAATTCAGCTTCAGACACTTGACATTTACTAGTTGTGTGACCCTAGGCAAGTCACTTAACCCTCACTGCTCAGCAAAAAAAAAAGAGACAGAGAATGCTGCTAGGAATTGAAGTCAAGCTCATGAACTTATAGTTGCAGGCTTCATTTTCTTTTTCTTTTTTCTAAAATTAGGACAATATATGCCCTTTTCTAGATTGAGGGAACTTCTATTATCTAAGAACTTTCAAAATTCTTCCAATGCCTTTTCAAATCTACCTTAGTTGATTCCTGGAAGACAGGCAAAAGATGCATCATCAAGTCTTTATTTGAAGTTTTTCCAGCTTGGTAAGAACTGTAAAAAGATGCATTCTGCTAGGATAGCCCTTTAGTAGTCAAGTTTTGTCTCCACTATAGGTGAACTCACCATAGGAGAGAAGCAGCTGGCTTTGGATCCAGGAAGACCTGGGTTTAAGGCCTTCATCCAACATAAATTGGCTGTGTGACCCTGGACAAATAATTTAACCTTTCACCATTTCAGGCAATTTTAGGACTCTTAATTGTCAGAGAAATAAAGTTTCTGTAGTGGCAGAGCAAGGTTTCTCATTTGGAAGTTCACTTTTATCAATGATATCAAAGGTCTAATTCCAGTCCCTAAAAGTGAACATTATACACTGTTTTTGTTTTGTTTTCATCACCATGTAGTAATTTTTTTTGGTTAGGCAATTGGGGTTAAGTGACTTGCCCAGGGTCACACAGCTAGTTAAGTGTTAAGTGTCTGAGGCCGGATTTTAACTCAGGTCCTCCTGAATCCAGGGCCAGTGCTCTATCCACTGTGCCACCTAGCTGCCCCAGCATGTAGTAATTCTTAAAAAGAAAAATCTTACTGTATTTTCCAAATAGTTCTAATATTCTAGTCAAATCCTAACTGAGTAATCTCATCATATCTACCTAAATGTTTCCTTTGTTTTATTCCCCATTTTTTCCTCCCATAATAAATATATGGAGGTGGATACTTTAAAATGTTAAGTGCTCCTCCACCTTCATACAGTTCTACTTTATTATAAGACAAAATAAAGAAATAATATCTAACAAAGAACTCTCTTCCTATCAAAATGTATTGGCATTAAAAAAAAACCTCTTGCAAGTCCTATGAACTAATTATTATGGGTCAAGAACATTGCTTTCAGAAATAACTCCAACTCTGCATAGTGGATATTCAAATGTGAGTTATACTTGCTTTCAACTTCATTATGTTTTACTTTATTCTAACAAAAATATGCCAGTTTAAAAAAACCAAATCAGTACCAGGGTCCTGTTGTACCCAACAGCTTTTATTAGCTCTGATGGAACACTTATTTGTATGAAGTCCTATATATTTTATCATATAGCTTCTAAACATCCTTTATTACTATGACCTCCACTTCAGCCCAGTGGTAACCACACATTGTCATGGTCACCATCTCTGCAACACCAACAAATTTTTACTTCTCTCCCTCATTCATCTGTTGATTAACCTATTCTTTGCTCTTATTATTCCTCTAATTCCTCAACCCCTACCTGTTATGTCAGCTAACTACATTCATTCTGCCTTCTCTTGCTTTTTTACCCAGCTGACTCCCATGATCATCCTTTTCCTTTATTTGTTAGCCACCACCCTCATGGCAGTCTATATGTGGATATCCTCAACATTGGGTAAACCCTTAATATCTGACTCCTCCAAAACATCTTCCAGGCTTCAGGGGATGCCTGCAACAAGCCTCAAATTATACAGGACTTCATACATTAGAACACTGGCCCTGAAATCAGTTCAACATTTGTTCAAATTTGACCTTAGACACTTATTTGCTTTGTAGTCCTAGGCATGTCATTTAACCTCTATGTGTCTTAAGTTCCTCATCTGGAAAATGGGGATAATAATACCAATATACTTGTGAGGACCAAATAAGATAATATTTGCACAGTGCCTGCCACACAGTAGGTGTTAGATAAATGCCTGTTCCTTTCCTCATACTAAATCCCCTTTTGCTAAATAAGTAGGTCCCTTTTTGCAGTCACATGTGTCTATGATGATGTTTTTTATGCAATTGTTTTCCTGCAAATAGCTGTTGGTAATAAGATGCAGCTTACTTTAGCACAGTCGGGATGTTGTGAGGATCAAGAGATCATATAGGTAAAACACTTTGCAAATCTTAATTTGTTAGATACTTCATAGGATTTACAGTTCAGAGACACCTTATAAATCACCAAGTCCGAATCCCTACGCTACAATTCACATGAAAAAAAGTGATTTAGTGGAGTGCAAACTCAACATGTTCAAGAAGTCCACTGAAGACTTGGGCTGATTTCTTATAATTTCTCATGAATGTGACATTGGGCTCTTGAAGGTTATGCCAGTAGGCAGGTCCTTCAAAACTTGAAATAATTTAAGTATAGGCTTCATAATACCCAGGATGTCTTTGTACAATAATCAGCTTAGCTAATTTCAGAGAATCTTCCAAATGAGAAAATCTACTATAAACTCAGATTTCCTTTAATTTTAAAATCTAGAAAGTCCAGATGCTAATAACGTTCCATTCTTATCATAGTTTCAGTGATTCTTTAATACATATGGTAATCTACAGTACAGTTTGTGTAAAAAAAACAGCTTTATATACTTAAAAAGCAGTATATTATACTAGAGAAACTAGAATTGGCAATTTCTTGGAAAACAGCAAAAAATCCGAGCCAAGGGAAATGGAATCTAGACTCAGTTCTCCTACTAAATATTTTACATGACCTTGGGCAAGATGTTGAACTTCCCACTGCTTACTCAGCTAATTCACAAAGCTACTTTGAGTATAAATGGGATGATGCATATAAAATGTTCTGGACTCCTCAGAATAAAGGCGTTATATAAATATAAATTATTATTATTCCTGACTCTACCAGTGACTTGCTGTGTGACTTGGATAAAGTCATTGCATTTTTCAGTGTCTCCATTTTCTCATCTGAAAATGGAGATAATATCATTCAATTACCTCAGAGGAATATTGTGAGGCTAATATCTCAAGGGGTTTGAGCTTCCTAGAGAAAACAATTCTGGAACTATCTGGCATTATTACTATTTTGTTATCTAGGAACTACTTGCAGATGTGTTCATAGAAGAAAAAATGATGTGAGTGGATAGAGCACCGGCCCTGGAGTCAGGAGTACCTGAGTTCAAATCTGGCCTCAGACACTTAACACTTACTAGCTGTGTGACCCTGGGCAAGTCACTTAACCCCAATTGCTTCATCAAAAAAAAAAATGATGTGTAGAGAAGAAAGAAATTAAGAGAAGAGAGGGAGAGACTTAAAACATATCTGCATTTCTGCTAATTCTTCAGCAGTTGTGGAGAGTGAATGAAATATTTAATATGATATTAATTTGAATTAAATGTCAATCAGGGTAGTAAATTGAAAGATGTGTTTGCAATGGGGAATGAAGATCACAGGATCATAGATTTCAAGTTGGAAGAGACCTTTCATCTCCTTATTTTACTCAACATCCCATTTTCTCTGTTTTATACTTGAATAAAGTAATAGACCCTCCCTCAGAACCCCTTCACTATAAGACCTAGAACCTTACAAAAAGCATAGTATTGACATTTATAATATGGTGAATGTGATGATGGTGGTATAATTGTGTTTCTCAGTAAACTCAAGAAAATAATTTGCCTGAATAATCATATTTTTTATGTTGTGCTACCCTAGGCACCTCCATAAAATATTGGATAGCCTAGTGAAATAGCAGGCAAATTGATCTCTAACTGCTTTTCATTGGAATGGAGCAAAACCTCAAAGGAAATAGCAATAAACTAGAGAAGAATTTTTGTCAATAAATTATCAATTATAATAGCTTATTTTCCTATGTAAAAGTATGCTACCATGGAAATATATTTTTTGAAATGTCTCTGCCCTTTGAATTTAAAATGGTACTGATGATATTGTTTTGTGCCAAATCCTATTGTGCCAGTGGCTTCACACCACTTAGCACTTAATTGTTCTACAATGGCTTAATGTTTTAGTTTTTTTTTGTTCTGCCTCTCCAGCTAGAAAATAAACTTTCTAGCAGAAGGAAAAGCACTTATTCAGATTATGCTACAAGCCTGACACTGTGCTAGGTGCTAGGGCTACAAATACAAAAAAAGTAAGAGAATTCCTGACCTCTAGCATTTTATATTCCAATAGACTGAGACAAAAATTATAGGGAAATGGAAGCAAGAGAAGAGAGTTTTGAAATGTGGAGTCACAGGGATGGTGAGTTGATGCATAGGACAATTGATTGTGGGGCAGCTAGATGGGTCATTGGATAGAGTGCTGTGCCTGGATTCAAATTCTACCTCAGACACTTATTAGCTATGTGACCCTGGACAAGTCACTTAACCCATGTTTGCCTTAATCCACTGGAGAAGAAAATGACAAATCACTCTAGTATCTTTGCCAAGAAAATTTCACAAACAATATGGTTCATGGTATTGAGAAGGGTCAGACATGACTGAATGACTGAACAGCAACAATTGTTGATTGTGCATGTCCACACCACTCAGAACAAGAGAAAGTTGTTCCTGTATGTTTGGGTAAGGGCTTAAAGGTGAGAGAAATATGTGCAGTAGCAAGAAAATGAAAAAAATGACCTAGGTGGGTGGCTGGATGGAATGTGAAGGTAAAGACCCCCCACCCCACCACAGTTGACCTTGGGAACTGAGGCCAGTTAGATAGGAAGGCTAGATAAATTTGCATATGCTTACTCATCAATAAAGATGACTTGGACGCAGTCCAAATCTGAATGAAATAATTTCCCAAGGGAAACTATTTATGGAGCATGGATTCTGGAGGTTCTATGTAGAGTTAGTGGCTTTCCCAAAAGATAAGTGGTTAAAGGTTATGAACAACATATTTTTTCAAAGAATTACAAATCATTAACAAAATAAATATTACTCTAAATCACTAAGAAAAGTACAAATGAAAATATCTTTGAGGTTTTACCTTACACCCAGCAAATTGATAAAAATAATAAAATGTCGAAATAGACAATATGAGAGAAGTTGCAAAACAAGCATACTATTTCACCTAGAGAATCATTCATATTGCCTATATTTTATTGTATTTTATATCTTTATTAATTTTAAAACAGTAACTTTTTTATTCTTAGTTATCTCAAATATTTTTAAAATGTGGATTGTCATGTATGAACTAATTAATTAGTTGTTTTTTTTTTTAAGTCAGGCAATTGGGGTTAAGTGACTTGCCCAGGGTCACACAGCTATTAAGTGTTATGTGTCTGAGGCCGGATTTGAACTCAGGTACTCCTGACTCCAGGGCCGGTGCTCTATCCACTGTGCCACCTAGCTGTCCCAATTAATTAGTTTTTTATATTTGAGCAAACATTAATTGAATAAAAGATCAAATGAGTTAACATCTGTAAAGCACTTTGCAAATCTCTATATTAATGTTAATGATTTTTGTCACTATTAACATTAACAACAACAATGATAATCAACTAAAAGTATCTGGATTCCTGCAAAACAGTTGATAAATTCTCTAAGGCAATCTTTATGGACAAGAAGAAGAGATGTTGGTTAGATGATGCCACAGCTAGGTGAATTTGTAACTTATTATAATGATTAAGTCTTACAATTAATGATAGCCTACAAGAAAATCTCAGGTAGATCAATAAAGAAATCAATGGTTCTATCTTGTCTTTTTGCTTTTCAACAGGGTGATCAATCATGACTTCATTGAAGGATTAGATGACAGAATTTTCAAAGAAATCTAACACATTGGAAAATAGTATGCAAGACAATGCAATGCAAGCCTGGAATAATGCACTAAATTTAATATTATGAAGTTAAAGAGGAAAATATAAAGTCCAATACTTTATTTTTAAAATGTCAATTACATAAATCAAGTTGAGAATAGGTTGACTGGGATGTCTACATGCCAAACATTCTGTGGTTTCAGCCAAAAAATAATGGTATACTTGACATTTCAAGGATTTTAATTTTTTCTAAGTAATCTTTCTGCCAATAAGGATTGTAACTTATTGTTACTGAATAGATATTCTTTGAGAAAAGACAAATCCCCATGTGCCCAGTCTTAAGAAATGAATATTTCCTAAGTAGATGAATCCTCTTATAATAGATATTTGAACAGCCATGGGGTCCTCGATTACAAAGTCCTCATCTTGGCATAGAAATGATCATCGAAGACTATGTCAACTAGTGATAAACTCTGACAAATCTTGACAACTTGGCAAACATAGGGCAAGCTCAATTGTGCAATGAAATCTTAGGCTACATTAATAAAGACATTTGTCCAAAATGATGGAAGAGATTGTCCTGCCATCTGGTGTCCTGATTAGATCAAATTCATGTTCAAGTCAAGGTGCCGCATTTTAGGAAGGACATCGACAAGAGGAAGCATGTATTCCAAAGAAAGTACATCAAAACTGTCAGAGGATTATAAATCATGTCATAGGAGGGTTTATTGAAAGAACTTGAAAAGAAAATGGAGAATGCTTAAGGATAGTATCATAGCTGTCTTCAAATATTTGAGATGGGTTCATTGGAGAGGTATTTGATTTGTTCTGCTTGACCCCAGAGGAAACAACTAGGAACAAGTGGCAGAAATTGTACAACCACACTTGGGCTTTTTATGAGAAAATGCTTTCAAATAATTATAGTTGCCCAAAAGTGGATGAGCTTTCTCACAGCATAGTGGTTCCTCTGTTACTACAAGTCTTTAAGCAAAAACTACACTACCATTTTGTGTATGTGGCGAGGAGGGGACCATGGAGTAAATATTGAGTAAAGACTCCTAATTGTGTATTGGTTGAACTACATAACCTCTAAAGTTCCTTCTAAAGATGAGATGCTGTGATAGATAGATAGATAGATAGATAGATAGATAGATAGATAGATAGATAGATAGATAGATAGATGGATAGATAGATATAGATACATACAAACATACATACATATATGTGTGTATCTGTCTATCATCTATCTATCCATCTATCTATTTATCTAACATGATTCTTCTAATTCTTTTGTATGGCATATAACATTTAGATTTTTCTTCAATATGAAAGGAAGACTACTAATGCCTCTTAGCCTGAGAAGTCATTAGATATCTATAGGCTAAAAACTGAAACATAGTTTCCTTTGCAAATTTGAAATAAGCTAGAATATTTTTACCTTATAATTTAATCATTTAAAATATTCACACTTTCTAACAGGCAGGTTTAATCTGTTTGTCTACAGAATGTGTCACAGCTATCAAAGGAGAGATTATGTGACTTTCAAAATGGCACTGATTAATTCAATTTTACTCAAATATCCAACATATTTTTACAGATCAAAATGAAGACAGGCATGTGGATGGAAAATATGTCAACTTCAAATTGTTGTAGAAGAAAGTCAATTACATACCAGCAAATGAAATAAGTACATATATGCAAAAGCAATAAACTAACTACCCATCCCACAAAATTTTAGAATTTTTAAATTAAACAGAAATAACAAAATAATGCAGACTTAAAACACTACTATAATATGGAAGCAACTCAAAAATCTTAAAATTTAGTGTGTGAGAAACCATTCTTTTTTAATTAACATGTTTTAAAACTTTGGAAATACAAAATATAGAATATTTAGCATAGCTCTAATAGCCTCATTTTTTTCTGAATTAAAGCTTCCTCCTGTTCACTGGGAAGGATGAAAGCCAGTTACTGAGTCTTTTATTGATGACCCATACTTTACACTCACCTTTAAACACAGTTGTGACCTAGACAAAAATATGAACTAATGTACCCAACTTGAGAATAATGGGGAAGGTGGTCTCTGGGAATATCTTACTCGGAAAAGAAGTAGAAATCCAAACAGGCTTCAGATGATGGTTTGGATCATGGCAGGATATCAATCCTAGTGGCAATGTGTGGACTGAAAGGTGAAGATTATTGGACCCTTTCTGCATTATAAGCACTAAGAAATTAACTGTTTTCCTAATCATTCTCTTCTTTATCATTTCAATGCTTACTCTTATAATTATCTCTAATCTTTTCTCATCCTATATCTGCATGAACTATAAACTATATTGATCAACATTGTGTGATGATGAACTGTGATAGACTTAGCTCTTCTCAGCAATACAATGACCCAAGACAATGCCAAAAGATTCATGATGAAAAATGCTCTCCACATCCGGAAAAAAGATCTGAATCTGAATGAAGATTGAAGCATACTATTTTCACTTTTGTTGTTGCTTTTTTGTTTTTGTTATTTCTTATTTCTTGTGTTTTTTTCCTTTTGTTCTGACTCTTCTCTTACAACATGACTAATTTGGAAATATATGTAACATGATTGCAATATATAACCTATATTGAATTGCTTTCTGGCTTTGGGAAGTGGGAGGTAAGGGAGGGTGGGAGAAAAATTAGAAACTCAAAATTTTACAGAAGTGAATGGTGAAAATTATCTTTATATTTAATTGGAATAAAAATAAAGTTCTGGGAAAAAACTATATTAAATCAGGAACCCTGTTAAAAATATATCAATAGCATGAATTTTATTTTTTCTACCATAATTTTTCCAATTCAATTGCATATATATATACATACATATATGCATACATATACATATATACACATATACACAAAGACAGACTCATATCTCTGTATCTATGCATATATATGTATTGTGTATGTGTGTATGTATAGGCATATGTATACACATATGTATATATACAGACATTAGTCATTATAACATATCTTTGCTATCATATTAATCAAGTACAGTCTGAAGAAAGAATCAACATACCACTTCTAAAAACATAGTGTTTCCACAAATTTTTTTCATTAAGCAATAGGTCCAGGGAAAATGAAGCAGGAAGGAATAGCAAGTCTTGTTTTTTAATTAGAAGTAGCTACATAATTCTTTTATCTGTTGTATTTCTAAGGGAAAAGGAATTTCTAAGATCAGGCATTGAAGAATAAAGCCTAAAAGGAACAAATGATTATCATTAACATTATCTCCAAATACTCTATTTTTGAGTCATCATGCATTTGATGCTATAGAGACATTATACCCTCCACAAGGCACACGGGTTACTTCTCCCATATACATCCACTCTTGTACCAAGAAAAACCTTGGACATATAACCTCATTCAGAAATCTCATTTGAGAAGTTTTATGTGGTATTTCAGATCATAAGAGAAGGAATAATAATGCATCTATAGCCATTTACTGAGGGTGAGTGCATTGGATGATACAAGTTTTCACATGTTTTTTTCTTGCTAACTTTTCGGGGCAAGAGGGCAAGTTGGTTTCAGATTATGAAGCATATAATAACTATTATTTTTCTGAAGCTTGCAAATAACATGGCACAATGGAAAAAGCCCTCAAAAGAATGAGATGATTAAGTTGTAAAGCCTACCTCTGTCACTTAACTACATGTGTGGTGCTGAGCAAATGACATTACATCTCTGGGACTCAGTTTTCTCATCTGTAAAATGGGGGTCTTCCATTAAATGTTCTCTAAGAACACATTCTAGCTCTAGACCTATGATACTGTATTTGAAGTGATGGACCTAAAGTCAGGAAAACCTGCATTTAAATCTTGCCTCAAACACTTATCAACTGTGTGAGCCTTGGGAAATCATTTAACTTCTGTCTACCTGTTTCCTCTTCTGTAAAATGGGGATAATTAAAATAGCACCTGTCTCCTGGTGTTGTTCTGAGGATAAAATGACATAAAGATTGTTAAGTGTCTTGCAAACTTTAAAGCATTATCTAAATACTAGATATTGTTGTTTTTTGGAAAGTCCAATATTCTAATACTTTTCCCATAGAAAATAAAACCTATATAAGCATACTTTTAAGTTTTCTTGTAAAAGTTCTCTGAAGTTTAAGTAGTGTGGTTTATTTATTCATTAATAATTCAATAAATAAAAATTCCTAATAATGCAATATTTCAATATTTCTTAGGGAAAAGAGTATAGAAGGATAGCTATAATACTTTGCTTAAATTCAAAGGCAAAAATCTACAGAACTGAATAATATCAAAAGTGAGAACATATTCTGAGAGTAGAGAGGCAATGAACCTACGTTATCATTTTATTTAGTAGGAAGCTGGGTTAAAAATTAAAAGGATTGATTTGATTGAAAGAACAGTTCCTTAAAAGAAGTAGGCTTTAAGTTTATTTTAAAGGAAGTTTACTTTCTGTATACTTTGAAATAGCTAGTTAAACCTTTTACATTAGTAACTATGGTACTCTTTGGTAAAACTCATTGGAATCTAAATTTCTTTGCAAGTAAAGTGTTGATTCTTTTTTAAAAGTTAAATTATACAAATTGATTGTCTAATTCTTTCAGATTTGATCACTGATATTATCCAATTTTGCTTAGAACTTGAAGAAATGGCTAATCAACTTAATAATTTTCTTTAGCCACTTGTTGAACTGGTTTTAATACTAGAGTCAGTAAAACACATAGTTTCTGGATATTTTGTGAGGATCTAAAATAAGTCAGGAAACTTTCCAAAATCTAGAAATCAAATAAGTGGGAGATGAGAGAAATAGTCATTGGCTTCAAGCAAATTATCAGATACATAATGATAACATATATACAGCAATGTCATTATATAATCAAGATTCCTTTGGACAAATCATGAAGGAGACCTTCTGGAAAATGGTGACCACTGCTACATGAAATATATACTTTAACTTATCACTCTAGGATTTCACATTGTACTCTTTTGTTCATTCACAATTAAAAATGAGATTCATGTCACTTATATTCTATGGAATACTCTACATATATTAAGCCCATGATTTTTCATTGATAAGTGTTTTCTGACCACCAACAAAGAAGAGGCAACAAATCTACTGGGTGATTAGGAGATGTACAGAGATAATATATTTACAGCAATTGTGTATAAAGGACAAACATCATTTTTTTCTTTGAGTTAGTGCAGTGCTTTGAATAAAGTTTAGGAAACCATAGCAATATAATAGTGAAAGAAAAAAAACCTAAACCTCTAGCAATCTAGTAATATCATAAGGGCAAGTGAAACTACCAATATATGTGCACCTTTTCTAAGAGTAATTCCTAAAATAAACATGGAAAAGGATAATTCCTTCTTTAAAAAGCTGCCCCTTATGATCAATTGCAATTGTTTTGGGGTAAAATCTCACAAGGCTGATGTAGAAGCAGCAAGAGAACTACTCTTTTTGCTTAAAATAAAATGATCAAAATATTATTTCTATGAATTTCTAGATTTTTATGTCCAGTTTAAATGAGCATGTTCAATCAGGAATATATACTTTCAATTCCCCTTTTAATGCAAAACTCTTAATGGTAAATCATTAATTTATTTAACATGATTTTATCACTCTCAGGAATTACTAAAACAACTCTCAAGAGTAAAACTTTCATTTTATTAAATTAGAAATTGGAATTTCCTCTTTCCTAATTCTTAGCTTATCAGCACCTGCTCATAATTTTTCATAATTTCTCTAATTACTTTAGAATTCTCAAACTTGATTAGAAAATGGAACTGAATTACAGGAAATACACATCTTTTTTTGTATTTTTTTCTGTTACATGTAAAGATGGTTTTCAATTTTTGTTTATACAAGCTTTCCAATTTCATATTTTTCTCCCTCCCTCCCCTCCCTCCCCCCTCCCCTAGACAGCAGGTAATCTGATATAGATTTTATATATATATAGATGTGTGTGTATTTATATATAATAACATTAAACATATTTCTGCATTAGTCATGTTATAAGAGAAAAATCAAAGCAATGAGGAAAAACCTCAAAATAGAAAAACAACAGCACCAAAAACAAAAGAAATAGTATGGTTCATTCAGCATCTATACTCCACAGTTCATTTTTTTTTCCTGGATTTGGAGATCCTCCTCCATCATGAGTTCCCTGGAACCCTTCTATATCATTGCATTAGTGAGAAGAATATAGTCCATCACAGTAGATCAACACACAATGTTGATGATACTGTGTACAATGTTCTTCTGGTTCTGCTCATCTCACTCATCATCAGTCCACACAAGACCCTCCAGGTTTCTCTGAACTCCTCCTGTTCATCGTTTCTTATAGCACAATAGTATTCCATTACATTCATATACCACAGCTTGTCCAGCCATTCCCTAATTGATGGGCATCCCCTCAAATTCCAATTCCTTGCCACAACATAAAGAGCAGCTATAAATATCTTTGTACATGTGGTTCCTTCTCCCCTTTCCATGATCTCTTTGGGAAAAAGACCCAAAAGTGGTATTGCTGGGTCAAAGGGTATGCACAGCTTCACAGCCCTTTGGGCATAATTCCAAATGGCTCTCCAGAATGGTTGGATCAGAGGAACTATATATCTTAAGGAGTCCTAAATGGACTGTTGGAAGGGGGATAAGGGAGATGGGTGGAAGGGTATTGTCATAAAATCTAAATGGATACCTGAAACTGATGTGTTCAGCATATACTGCCTCCATACACTGCAAATCCTACTGTCCTATGTTGTGACTGACATGGCCCCAGAACCATTAAAAGCAGTATACAGTTGTTAGAGGTCAAGTCCCTCAAAGTAGGCATAAAAGTGCTCCCAAGTAAATGTGACATAATTTGAGAGTGGAAGAATGAATACATGTTGCATTCTATCATCTTTTCATTCCTTAGAAAGCACAATCTTTGCTCAAGGAGGGGAAAGTTGTTTGCTTATTTATTTGTTTTTGGTCTAAGTGCAAAGATAATTCATAACATGAAACCTTACCAAAATGCCATAGAGAAAATTGATAAAAAGGATCCCAGAAAGACAAAGAAGCTCCCCAATACTTCTGATGGGCTTTCTTTGTATTTTCAATGTGTAGCACAGTACCAGACACAAAATAAAAAATAAATGTGGTTGATAATGATGATGGTGGTGGTGATAGTTGAATTGTGTTGATGGGATTCAGGGAGGTAGCCAGATTCATTGCCATAGCAGGAGATAGGCAGCCATGGATCTTCAAGTCTAAATTAACTTCTGCTACAAATTTTACACAAATTTCTCTATCTTCCAAGTGTGACTGCTTCCTTATCTATAAATTACTGAGGTATAACCCAGTGCTCAACACCATTCCTACATATAGAGAGAACAAACAAACATAAGGATAAATAGAATGTGAGCAATACCTTCTTCCCACTAAATTGAATTGGGAAGTAATATGAGTAATTTATTTATTCATTAAAGGAAAGTATTTAAAAATATCTTATATTAAAAAAGGCAGCTAGATGGTGCTATGGATAGAGCACTGGATCTGGAATCAGAAGATCTATGTTCAAATTCAGCTTCAGATACTTACTAGCTGTGTGACCGTGGGCAAGTCATTTAACCCCCGTTTGCCTCAGTTTCCTCAACTGTAAAGTAAGGATCAAAATACTAATACCTATTTCCCAGATTTGTTGTGAAAGTCAAAGAAGATAATATTTGTAAATCACTTAGCACAGTGTCTGGTACACAGTAGGCACTAGATAAATGGTAGTTATTATTTATTAAACACATTTTCCCCAAATTCAAAAATACCTTGAAGATAAAAAGAAATTCATGGACATATTAAGGTACCTCCATAGATAATTCCAAGTGTTAGCAATTCCACATCCCGTAGGATCCTATGTGGATAAATCATGAAGAACTGCCTTAGGCATGTAGAAGTTAATGATTTGCCCAAAGTTACAAAATACCAGTTTGATTTAGAACCCCAAAGTTCCTATCTTCAACCCAGTACTCTCTCTTTCCTACTAGTTCTGTAATGGGAAATATTATTCATTAAAGTATATGTTTTGCAGAGGAAAAAAATCAAGTACTTTCCAAAATACTTGAAAAGGTTTACCCTAAGAAGAATTATTGTTGATTAATTGTCAGTTTCCCCAAAGGGTCAATTCAAATCTAAGAAAGATAAGTGACTTGTCATCTCATGTAACAAGCATTCATACATACCTGCCTGCTATGGTAAATGGAAGGTCTATAAAATTGCACATCAACAATGATTTTATTGGCACCTATAATTTTGTTTGCAGTTCACAAATGTACTTAAAATCCACAAGTCATATTTCATATTCAGAAAAACAAGCTAAGTCAATACTTTATAGCAAACTGATCAAATCATTTAAAATGATTTAAACTAACACTCTGTCTTTGGAATCAAGGTTGAATCAAAAAGAAAATCTTTGAATACATTAACCATTTTTTGGTGCAGACAAGAGCCATCATTGAATTTTAGTTATAATATGAATACTATTATGACTCTCTGGTTTTAGCAATGCTACTTCCTCAATAATACTGTCTTTCCTTTATGTAAATATAAAAAGTGTTCTTTGGTTATATCTACCATTATGTTTCTAAAGCTTGCCATTATTTGTGACAAAATCATTTTATATCAAGAGCTAAATAATGCTTTTCTTTGAAAAGATCACACCATTTCCACCCATCCTATTCCTGAGGACCAAATAACAAGTGGATTCACTTGTTAGGTTGTCTTCTATGCTTTTGCAACAATTTCACATTGTAGGAAGGTATAATTCTACTTGTTTTTAAGTGATTTTTCTGCCATAATATGTGGCCATACTTGAATTCTTGGGCATCTAATAAATACACACATTCTTATTGTGAACCTATTGTTTATAAGGCCTTGATCTAGTCATAAAGAGCTACAGAAAGATATCTAAGTCATCCTTTCAGAACTCTTACTGTTCCATCATGGAAGTTAAGCAAAACTACGTGAAAAGTTAAATAACAGTAAAAGACAATAAAAAGAGATGATGCAAGGTGGTGCATGCTGAGTTGCCAAATGAGGGGGATAGAAACCTCCTTGAAAGTCATGGGTAAGCCTAATGCAATCCATTTACTTTTCAGACATCTTTGTTTAGATGTTTTTTCATGATGTTAAGTTGGGAACCACTACTTTGTAACTTCTTCCCAATGAGCCTAGCTATCAATCTATTGAACTATAGTCAACAACCAACAGTCATTTATTAAGTGCCTACTATGTGCCAGACACTATTCCCAGATGCTACAGAAACAAATAAAAAGAATGAAATAATATCTAATTCCTTACATTATACTGGATGGGATAACAAATACATATATGCGGTAAATATAAAAAGAATATCCACAAATAAATACAACGTAGCTAGGTGAGGACTATCAGTACAGGGATTAGGAAGGGCTTTAGAGATAAGGTGATGCTTGAGCTAATGTCTTTTTTTTTCAGAGCAATGAGGGTTAAGTGACTTGCCAAGGGTCACACAGCTAATAAGTGTCAACTGTCTAAGACCAGATTTGAACTCAGTTCTTCCTGAATCCAGGGCCGGTACTTTATCCACTGCACCACCTAGCTGCCCCTTGAGTTATGTCTTGAAGGAAATGAGAGATTATATGAGGCAGAGATAGGCAGGGGAATTTTGGCATGAGGAATGGGAAGTACAAAGGCCCTCATAACAATACAATATTTAGTTTAATCTTTCATCTTTCAAATATCTGAATACTGATAATTCTTCTCCATCCATTCCCCACCAACATTCTTCAGGCTAAATACCTCCAGTTTCATGCTTTATGGCATGGTTTGAAGTCCTTTCCCTATTGTCATTGCTTTCAATGGACACAAGTCAGCTTTTCAATATCCCTTCTAAAATGCAACACTCAGAATAGGACACCATGTTATGGAAGTGATGAGACTAGAGTATGGTGGCCCCATAACCTAACTCAATCTGGACACTAAATCTTTTTCAATATAGCCCCAGGCACCATCGACAATTTGGCTTCCACTTTATTAAATTATATTGAATTTGCAGTTTACTAGAACACTAGGGCCCTTTTTACTTTTGCATTTCAACTATTGTCTAGTCATATTACCTTCATTTTGGACTTGCACAGTTGATTTTTTTTTAAACTAAATTTCAGGGATTTACATTTATCCTCTGCCCTATTAGGTTTAGCCTATTGTTTCAATCCAGTTACATCTTGCGAAATTCTGCTTCTGCCATCCAATGTATTAACCATTCCTCTCAGCTTTGGTTCATCCATTAGGGAACTGGAAAATCATTCCATCAATGGCTTCAAAAAACTCCTTGACAAAAAACATTAAGTAGATTCTTACCAAGGACAACAACAGAAATTCTCTGGAATATTCTATAGGTACTTCCCTTTAGCTTGACATCAATGCATTAAATACAACACTATTTATAGTCCTGTTATCTGGTTCACATTATTTATTTTGTTCACAAGGATATTGTAAGAGACATTGTGTAATTAATTGATAGAACTGTGTAATCCCCCAGATTTAGTAGTCTAGAAGCCCTTATAAAATAGTATAGCATGAACTTCTCATGTTGGCTTTCCAGAAAAATCCCCTCCTTTTCTAAAGACTCTAAACTGATCCTTTAAAATGTATTTTTAGGATTTGCTAGGAATCAGTTAAATTAAACTACTTATGGTTACACATATCAACTTTTTTCAAGTTTTTGAAACTTGTAACTATCTCAGCTTCTGCATATCATTTGCCAAAATTCATAGGTCATAGAGAATGCTTTTGTAAGCTTAACTTCAAATAATTTTAACATCTCTAAAATGTAAATACAGAAAATTTGGAGCTAGAAAGAGACCTTAGATATCATCAAATCTAATTAATCAGTCAATAATCATATGGACTCAGGTCCACCAATTCAAGATCTATTGCTCTTTTCCATCATAACACTTTATTATTTATAAAGACCTGGACATTTGAATTCATGGGTGGCATTTAGGCATTCCCTTGGTGATACTGCTACTTTGGGACTGAGCACAAAATGAGCTCAACCATATCATGAATGAACAGTGACCTGTATCTGAACTTCTGGCTACCACAGGATTTATTCTTGGTAATACAGTTATTATTGAATAGTTTTTTTTTAATCCCCAAATGAAAATTCCCTGGAAAATTATAGGAAAATTCCCAAGCTTCAAGGTCAAGGAAAAATATTGTAAGCAGACAGGAAAAATAATTCAAATATTGTGAAACCACAGTGAGGATCACACAAGATTTACCAGCTTCCCCATTAAAGGACTGGCAGGCTTAGAATATGATATTCCAGAAGGCAAAAGGAGCTAGGATTATAACCAAGAATAATTTATCCAGCAAAACTGAGTGTAATTCTTCAAGGAGAAAAAATGGATATTTAATGAAATAGAGGACTTTCAATCATTCCTGATGAAAAGACCGGAGCTGAATAGAAAATCTGAGTTTTAAATACAAAACTCAAGAAAAGCATAAAAAGATAAACATGAAAGACAAATTATAAGGGACTCAGTAAGGTTAAACATTTCCATTCATAGGAGAAGATGATACTTGTAACTTCTAAGAATTTTATGGCAGTTAGATGGAACATACATAAACAGGGCAAAGGTATGCATTGTCTATGATGGGCTGATCTCCAAAAATAAAAATAAATATATATATATATATATATTTTTAAATAAGTGTGTGTATGTGTGTTTGAGAGAGAAATAGAGAGATAGACAGAGACAGAGAGAAATGACAAGGAGAATGTTTGTAGGTGAAAATATGGCATGGCTTATATAGATTGATGCAAAGTGAAGTGAGAAGAACCAAGAGAACACTTTACATAGTAATAGCAATATTTATAATAATGATCAACCATGAAAGATTTGGCTACTCTCATCAATATAATGATCCAATACAATCCCAAAGGACTCGTGATGAAATAAATGCTATCCACTTCTAAAGAGAACAAACTGATAAACTATGAGTACAAATTGAAGTAAAATTTTCTCACTTTTTTTTTTGCCTTTGCTGTGACATGGCTAATAAGAAAATATACTTTGTATGATTTCACATATGTAATTAATTTATATAATTTTGCTTGTTTTCTCAGTGTGTGTGAAAGGGGTGGGAGGGAGGGATAGAATTTGAAAAAAATTAAAAATAAAAGAATGCTAAAAATAAATGAATGAATTAATAAGTAAATATTTTTTATTAATTAAGAGATGAAAATTTTAAATTAAGGAGTGAAAAAGAGGATATCCTGGGAGAAGGGGGGAAGGAGAATGGGGAAAATTATCTCACATAAACAGATCCTCAAGGAGGACCTCTTACAATAAAGGGGGAAATGGAGGAGTGCCAGAGAATGCTTGCACCTCACTCTCATCAGATATGGCTCAGAGAAGGAATAACATACACACTCAGTTGGGTATAAAAATGTATCTTACTCTACAGGGAAGTAGGAGGGAAAATGGATAAGAGAAGCAGAGGAAAGAATGGGGGCTATGTGTTGAGAGAAAGGAGGACAAATTAAGGGAGTCACTGGTCAGAACCAAAACAGGATAAAAATAGAGAGGGGAGATGAATTGAAGGTAAAAGGAGGAGGGAAATGTACAGTTAATGATCATAACTATGAATGGGACTGGGATAAACAACCATAAAATGCAAGCAGATAGCAGAATGGATTAGAAACCTGAATCAAACAATATGTTGTATACAAGAAACACATTTGAAATAGAGAGATACACATGGAATTTTAAAATAGAGGTGAGGGTGGGGAACTAGGGCAGAACTTATTATGTTTCAGCTGAGGTAAAGAAGCCAGGAGTAGCACTCATGATTTCAGACAAAGCAAAAGTAAAAATAGACCTAATTAAAAGAGATAAGAAGGGAAACTACATTTTTGCTAAAAGTCACCATGGACAATGAAGAAATAGCAATTTTAAATATGTATGTACCAAATGTCACGGCACCCAATTCTTAAAGGAAAAGTTAAATGAAACAACGAAAAGATCAAAGTTACAGGAGGAAATAGAAAGTAAAATTATACTAGCGGAGGACCTCAATTTTCCCCTCTCTGAACTAGATAAACCTAACCATCAAATAAAGAAGAAAAAGGTTAAGAAGATGACTCGAATTTTAGAAAAGTTAGATATGATAGACCTCTGGAGAAAATTAAATGGAAATAGACTTCTCATCTGTGCAAGGCACCTTCACAAAAATTGACCATATATTAGCACATAAAACCTCACAAATAAATATAGAAAAACAGAAATATTAAGTACATCCTTTTTAGGTCATAATACAATAAAAATAACAGTCAATAAAGAGCCACAGAAACAAATTAAAATTAATTGGAAACTAAATTAATTAATCCTAAAGGATGAGTAGGTCAAAGAATAAAACATAGAAACAACCAATAATTTAATTAAAGAAAATGACAAGAATGAGACATTTCAAAATTTCTGGGATGCAGTCAAAACCCTACTTGGTGTAGAATTTATATCTCTAAATGTTTATATCAACAAAATAGAGAAAGAGCAGATCAATGAATTAAAAAGATTTTGTGAAAAATACAATAGAAAAAAACGTATTAATTTGTTTTAAAAAAAGAAAACCAAATTAACAATATCAAAAATGAAAAGAGTGAATGCACTATCAATGAAAATAAAATTAGAGCAATTACTAGGCTCTATTTTGTGGAATTACATGCCAATAAATCCAATAATCTAATAAAGTGGATGAATATTTACAAAAATATAAACTACCCAGATTAACAGAAGAGAAAATAGGATACTTAAATAACCCAATCCCACAAAAAGAAATTGAGGGGGCAGCTAGTGGATAAAGTACCAGCTCTGTATTCAGGAGGATCTGAGTTTAAATCTGGCCTTAGACACTTGACACTTACTAGCTATGTGACCCTAGAAAGTCACTTAACACTCACTGCCCCACAATAAAAAGAAAAAAAGAAATTTAACAAGCCATCAATGAGCTCCCTAAGAAAAAATCATGAGGACTAGATTGATTTACAAATAAATTCTACCAAAAATTTAAAGAATAATTAATTCCAATACTATATAAACTATTTGGATTAACAATGATTTCTACCAAATTATTTTATGACACAAATATGGTTTTGATACCTAAACCAGGAAGAGCAAAAATAGAGAAATAAAACTATAGACCAACTTTCCTAATACATAATGATGCAAAAACTTTAAATAAAATCTAGCTAGGATATAAATAATATATCACAAAGATCATGGGGCACCTTGGTGGCAGAGTGGATAGAATGTTAGGCCTACAGTCAGGAAGAAATTTTCCTGATTTTAAATCTGACCTCAGACATTTACCAGCTGTGTGACCATGGGAAAATCACTTAACCCTGTTTGCCTCAGTTTCTTCATCTGTAAAATGAGCTGGAGAAGGAAATGGCAAATGATTACAGTATCTTTGCCAAGAAAACCCCAATTGGGTTCATAAAGAGCTGGACATGATTGAAAAACAATATCAGTAGTATTTATATCAGGAATACCAGGGCTGCTTCAATATTAGGAAAACTTTTAGCATAATTGACCATATCAGTAACAAAAGGAACAAAAATCATATGATTATCTCAATAGATGCAGAAAAAGCTATTAACAAAACATAATACTTACTTCTATTAACACTAGAGAGCTTTTCTTAAAAGTGTATGTACTATCCACCTAAAATCATCAGCAAGCATTATCTTTAATGGAGATTAGCTTGAAGCCTTCCCAATAAGAGCAGGGGTTAAGTAAGGATGCCCATGTTCTCCATTATTATTTAATATTGTACTAGAAATGCCAGCTATAGTAAATAAGACAAGAAAAAGAAATTGAAGGAATTCAAGTAGACAATGAGGAAATGAAATAATTACCCTTCGTAAATGGTATGATGGTATGCTTAGAGAATCCTAAAGAATTAACTTAAAAACTAAAAAACAATTAAAAAGTACAAGATATAAAATGAACCCACATGATCAGCATTACTGTTTATTACCAATAAAATCCAACAGGTATACTAGAAAGATAAATCCTATTTAAAATAACTGAAGACAATATAAAATACTTGTGAGTCCATCTGCCAACCCAAACAGGAGCTATATGAACACAATTACAAAATACTTTTCACACACTTAAAGCTAGATCTAAACAACTGGAGAAATATTAATTGGTCAGGGGCAAGCCAAGTCAATATGATAAAAATGACAATTCTCAAATTTCTTTATTCAGTGCCATAACAATCACACTACCAAAAATTATTTAATAGAGCTTGAGAAAATAATAACAAAATTCATCTGGAAGAACAAAAGTTCAACTCACAAGGGAATCAATGAAAAAAAGGTGAAGGAAGGTGGCCTTGCCATGCCAGATCTCAAACTATATTATAAAGTTGTTATCACCAAAACAATCTGATACTGGCTAAGAAATAGAATGGTGGATCAGTGGAACCAATTAGGTACAAAATATATAGTAGTAAATGACCATAGCGACCTAATGTTTCATAAAGCTTAAGATCAAAGCTTTACTATTTGACAAAAATTTCTGGAAATCTGGAAAACAATTTGGTGGAAATTAGACCAATATCTCATACCACATATCAAGGTAAGGTCAAAATGGGAACATAATTTAGACATAAAGGGTGATACCATAAGCAAATTAGGGGAGCACGGAAAATTGTCATATCCATGGATAAGGGAAGCATTTATGACCAAACAAGATAGAGAGGATCATGGAAAGTAAGATACATAATTTTGCTTACAAGAAATTAAAAAGGGTTTGCACAAACAAAATCAATGCACCCAAGATCAGAAGGAAAAGAGGAAACTGGAAGCAGGAGGGGAAATCTATAGCAAATTTTACTGATAAAGGCCTAATTTCTCATATATAGAGAGAACTGAGTCAAATTTGTATGAATACTAGTCATTCCTAAATGAATAAATGTTAAAAGATATAAGCAGGAAGTTTTCAGAAGAATTCAAATATATAATTCTATGAAAAATGCTCTAAATCACTACTGATTAGAAAAAATGCAAATAAAAACAACTCTGGGAGCCAAAATGGCAGAGGAAAGAGAGTAAGCTCTTAGAAGTCATGACACAATATCTCCAAAAAACTCCAAATAATTCCATAGGACAATTCCTGGAGCAGCAAAAACCACAAAAGAATGGGCTGAGATCATTTTCTAGCCAAGGACAAATTAGAAGGTCAGAAGGAGGGGGATGCTGTGCTGAGGCAGGAGTGGAGCCCAACCCTACAGTCATCCTGACATAGATCCAGTCCCAAGCAGGCTGAGCCAGGGAAAGAGACCCCCAGAGCCTCTGAATCAGCTGTAGTACCAGTGTCCTCTAGAACTAAGATCATGGTCTGGTGAGAGGGTTAAGCAGTTGGCAGGGGGGAAATTACAGGGGTCTATGCTGGTGCTGAGGTGGAAATTTGGTTTTTTGCCGTTTCTTGGAACCAGGAAGTAGGCTTGAATAGCAGTGGCCCAGGTGGGAGAGCGGTGCAGGCTCATAAGAGCTAACAAACACAGCACACAAAATTTTGCTGTCTGATTAATTAGCAAGTTGGCCTGGGGTTATCTACAGACCAGGTAACAGTCCAGATGAGTGAAGAACCAGTCCCTTCTTAAATCATACCACGTGGGTCCCCCTGAAGCTTGGGGCAATGCAGCCTGGAAATAGTGCCCTACTTTAAGGAGCGAAAAGTCAAGTAAAAGACAGGCAAGATGAGCAGACAGAGAAAGGTGAGGACCATAGAAAGTTTCTTTAGTGATGAGGAAGATCAAGGTACACCCTCAGAAGAGGATAGCAACGTCAGGGTTCCTACATTCAAAGTTTCCAAGAAAAATATGAATTGGTCTCAGTCCATAGAGGTGCTCAAAAAGGACTTTGAAGATAAAGTAAAAAAGGTAGAGGGAAAAAATGGAAAGAGAAATGAGAGTGATGCAGGAGGGTCATGCAAAAAATGTTAACAGCTTGAAAAAGCAAATTGGCCAATTGGAAAAGGAGGTACAAAAGCTCTCTGGAGAAAATCAATGCTTAAAAATTAGTATTGAGCAAATAGAAACTAATGACTTTATGAGAAATCAAGACACAATCAAACAAAACCAAATGAATAAAAAAATAGAGGGCAATGAGAAATATCTCCTTGGAAAAGTAGCTGACCTGGAAAATAGATCCAGGAGAGATAATTTGAAAATTATTGGACTAACTGCAAAAACCATGATCAAGGAAAGAGCTTAGATATTGTCTTCCAGGAAATTTTCAGGGAAAAATGGCCCTGATATTCTAGAAGCAAATGGTAAAATAGAAGAGGAAAGAATCCACCAATCACCTGCTGAAAGAGATCACCAAAGTACAACTCACAGGAATATTATAGCCATATTCCAGAGCTCCCAGGTGAAGGAGAAATTTATTGCAAGCAGGCAGAAAGAAACAATTCAAGTACTATGGAGCTACAGTCAGGATAACACAATATCTAACAGCTTCTAATTTAAAGGATCAGAGGGCATGGAATATGATATTCTGGAGGGCAAAAGAATTGGGATTACAACCAAGAATCACTTACCCATCAAAACTGATCTTTCAGGGGAAAAAATGGGACTTCAATGAAAAATAGGGCTTTCAGTCATTGGTGATGAAAAGAACTAAACTGAATGGAAAATTTGCCTTTCAAATACAAGATCCTAGAGAAGCATAAAAAGGTAAACAGGAACAAGAAATTAAGAGGGATGTTAAAAGGTTAAACTATTTATATTCCTACATGGGAAGATGATACTTCTGACTCATAAGAACTTTCTCAGTATTAGGGCAGATAATAGAAATAAATTTAGACAGAGGACACAGGTAGAAATTGATTATGAAGGGATGATATCTGTAAAGTATTTTTTGTTTATCTTTTTGTAGAGTGGTTGGAGTTGGGTGATATGCATGTGGTTGTGCATTAGGTGAGTGTCTGGTGTCTGGGGCCGGATTTGGGCTTGGGTCCTCCTGGGTCCAGGGTGGGTGCTTTTTCCACTGTGTCTCCTAGCTGCCCCATGATGACATCTTTAGGGTAAAATTGAGAGGTGAGAAGAATGCACTGGGGGAGGGAGAAGGGGAGAGCTAGAATGGGGTGAAATCCCACATGAAAGAAACAGGAAAGGGCTTAAGGAGTGGGAGAGTATGGTGGGGGGGGGGAGGAGCAGGGCAGTAAATGAACTTTATACTCATCAGAATAGACTCAAAAACCTTAATTTCATCAGAGTTGGATCAAGGAGGAATTAACACGCACACCGGATTGGGTGGGGTAATCTATCTAACCCTGCAGGAAAACAGGAGGGGAAGAGGATAAGGAGGGAGGGGTAAAAGAAGTGAGGGAAGATTGAGGGAGGGGAAGTAAGAAGCAAATCCCTTTTGAGGAGGGATAGGGTGAAAGAAGATAGATAATAAAGTAACTATCATGGGAAAGGGAATAGGATGGAGGGAAACAGTTAACAATAATAACTCTGAGAAAAGTGAAAAAATGTACAAAAAATATTTATAGCAACTCTTTGTGGTGGCTAAGAATTGTAAATAGAGGAATGTCCATCAATTGGGGAATAACTGAACAAGCTGTGGCATATGATTGTGATGGAATGTTATTGTGCTGTAAGAAATGACAAGCAGGATGATTTCAGAAAAACCTGGAAAGACTCATATGAACTGATGCGTAGTGAAGTGAGCAGAACCAGGAGAACATTGTGCACAGTGACAGCATTATTGTACTATAAGCAATTGTGAATGACTTAACTACTCTCAGCAGTACGATGATCCAAGACAATCCCAAAGGACTAATGATGAAGCATACTATCCACATCCAGAGAAAGAACTGATGTTGACCGAACATAGACTGAAGCATGCTATTTTTTACTTTCTCTTTTTTTTGCTCATCTTTTTATGTAAAATGGCTAATATGGTAATGTTTTACACAATTGCACATGTATAACCTATGCAGATTGCTTGCAACCTTGGGGAAGGGGGAAGGTAGGGAGGGAGGGAATGAGAGAAGGATAGAATTTAGAACTCAAAACTTTAAATAAATAAATAAATGAGAATGTAAGTCCTCTTAAAACAAACAAACAAAACAAAATAAAACAAGCAAACAAAAACAATGCTGAGGTACCACCTCACTCCTCTCAGATTGGCTAATATAACAGAAAAGGAAAATGACAGATATTGGATGGGATATGGAAAAATTGGGAATTGCAAGTTGAGAGAACATATAGGAGAACAATTTGGAACTATTTCCAAAGGGCATATAAAACTACATGTACCCTTTGACCAAGCAATACCACTACAAGGTATCCCAAAGGTATTTAAAAAAAAAAAAGAAAAGAAAAAGATTCATGTGTCCAAAATATTTATAGCAGCCCTTTTTCTGATGGCAAAGAATTGGAAATAGGGCATGTTCATCAATTAGGAAATGACTTAACAAGTTGTGATATATGATTATGACAGAATAATATTGTGCTACAAGAAATAATGAAAAAGTTTTTAAAAAGAAAAAAGGAAAAAATGATGAGCACGGTGGTTTCAGCAAAACTTGGGAAAACAAACAAACTGATGCAAAGTGAAGTGAGCAAAACCAGGAGAATATTGAATAAATGATCAAATGTAAATGACTTAACTATTCTTATGAGTTAGACGTATCATCTTCCCATGTAGGAATGCAAACATTTTAACCTGTTAACATCCCTATTAACTTCTTTTTCCTGTTTAGCTTTTTATGCTTCTCTATGGTCTTGTATTTAAAAGTAAAATTTTATATTCAATTCAGGTCTTTTCATCATGAATGCCTAAAAAATCCTCTTTTTCATTGAAGTCCCATTTTCCCCCTCGAAGATTATAATCAGTTTTGCTAGGTAGGTGATTCTTGGCTATAATCCCAGTTCCTTTGCCCTCCAGAATATTATATTCCATGCCCTCTGATCCTTTAAAGTAGAAGCTGCTAGATCTTATGTTATCCTGACTGTAGCTCCACAGTACTTGAATTGTTTCTTTCTAGCTGCTTGCAATATTTTCTCCTTGACCTGGGAGCTCTGGAATTTGGCTATAATATTCCTGGGAGTTGTACTTTTAGGCTCTCTTTCAGGAAGGTGATTCGTGGATTCTTTCCATTTCTACTTCACATTCTGCTTCTAGAATATCAAGGTAATTTTCCCTGAAAATTTCTTGGAAGATGAAGTCTAACCTGTTTTTTGATTATGATTTTCAGGTAGTTCAGTGATTTTCAAATGATCTCCCTTGGATCTATTTTCCAGGTCAGCTGCTTTTCCAAGGAGATATTTCACATTGCCCTCTATTTTTATTCATTTGGATTTGCTTTGTTGTGTCTTGATTTCTCATAAAGTCATTAGCTTCTATTTGCTCTATCATACTTCTTAAGCAATGACTTTCTCCAGAGAGCTTTTGTACCTCCTTTTCCATTTGGCCAATTTGGCTTTTCAAGCTGTTGACTTTTTTCTCATGACTTTCCTCCATCACTCTCATTTCTCTTTAGATTTACCCCCCTACCTCTCTTACTTTATCTTCAAAGTCCTTTTTGAGTGCTTCTATGGCCTGAGACCAATTCATATTTTTCTTGGAAGCTGTGGATGTAGGAGCTTTGACTTTGTTATCTTCTTCTGAGGGTATATTTTGATCTTCCTTGTCACCAAAGAAACTTTCGATGGTCTGCTGTTTTTTCTGCCTGCTCATCTTGCCCACCTATTTTTTTTGTTTTGTTTTTAACTCCTTCTTAAAGTGTAGCACTGCTTCCAGGATGAGATGTTCAAAGTTTCAGGGGGTCCCAAGTGGTACAATTTAAGGAGAGGCTCATTGTCAGCCTGCCTGGCTTATAAGTAACCACGGCCCCCTTGCTCTTTAACTGATAAGCAGAAATCTGATCGAAATCTGATTCTCTGTAGTCACAAGTTTTGTGTGCTTGTGGCCCTCCCCTACTTGGCTACTGCCACTCAAGTTTGCTTCCTGAGCAACCCTGCAGTGCTCTGCCTCTGCTTCCACAGAGGTCCCTACTTTTTCCCCCAGTCAATCACTGGATCCCCTCACTGGTTTCAAATGTAGCCACTAAATGTGATGATTCTGAGGCTCTGGAGGCATGGCCTGCCTAGGACTGAATCTGTGCCATGCACTGTGCTCCTCTCTTTCCTTGGTACAACAGACCTTCCCTACACCCTTTTAATCTTTCTTTGGCTGGAAAATAATCTCAATCTGTTCTTTTGTGTGTTATGCTGCTCTAAGAATTGTCTTATGGAATTTTTTGAAAGTATGTGGATAGATAGTGTTGGGAGCTCTGAAAAATTACAGCCTTTCCTCCACCATCTTGGCTCCATTCCTATGACTTAACTATTCTAATCAATACAATGATCCAAGACAATTGTGAAGGATTTATAATGAAAAATTATATACACCTTCAGAGAAAAATCTGATGGAGTTTGAGTGCAGATTAAAACATACTTTTTTTTTGGCTCCCTTTTTTTTTTGGCAACATAGAAATAGGTTTTGCATGATTTCATATGTATAACTGATATCATTTTGCTTGCCTTCTCAGTGGGTGTGGGAGTAGTCTGAGGGAGGGAGAGAATTCAGAACTTATATTAAAAAATGTTAAAAATAAATTTAAATTTAAAAAGAAAAATAGTGGTCTTTCCTAGTCTTTTAATGAAAATAGACTCCCTTTAGACTCTCACTTTGACCAGAATTATTTTTCCATAAATAAGAGATTTTGTATTATACTCAATTTTGATTAAAAAGCATGCTCACTTAAACCTTTCAAGTCTATTAATTTTCACTTATTATTAATTTTTGTTGGGTTCTTATTTCTTAAATAGGAGGTTTTCTACACCTCCAAAGTCATAGCTATTAGATCTGTATCTGAGTCAGGCAAGATACTATTCAGCTTATTTTTTTTTATTCAGTTTATTTAACCAAAGAAGATTCACATTTTTCTACTAATTTTAGACTAATTCCTTTCTAAGTAGCATCATTTGAAATGACATTTTCCCAGGGTTTCCTTTCCTTTCCTTTCCTTTCCTTTCCTTTCCTTTCCTTTCCTTTCCTTTCCTTTCCTTTCCTTTCCTTTCCTTTCCTTTCCTTTCCTCTCTTCTCCTCTCCTCTCCTCTCCTCTCCTCTCCTCTCCTCTCCTCTCCTCTCCTCTCCTCTCCTCTCCTCTCCTCTCCTCTCCTCTCCTCTCCTCTCCTCTCCTCTCCTCTCCTCTCCTTTCCTTTTCCTTCCTCTCCTCTCCTCTCCTCTCCTCTCCTCTCCTCTCCTCTCCTCTCCTCTCCTCTCCTCTCCTCTCCTCTCCTCTCCTCTCCTCTCCTCTCCTCTCCTCTCCTCTCCTCTCCTCTCCTCTCCTCTCCTCTCCTCTCCTCTCCTCTCCCCTCCTCTCCTCTCCTCTCCCCTCCTCTCCTCTCCTCTCTTCTCCTCTCCTCTCTTCTCCTCTCCTCTCGTTACCTTTATTTATGTAGCACTTATAGTGCTTGGCACATAATAGGCATTTAATGTTAGTTAACTGACTCTGAGGATCTACTGAGTAGGTTAAGCATAGGATCCAGGGCTAAAAGGGATTATAAAGATCCTTATTTTACACATAAGAAAACTGAAGTCCAGAGAGGGGATCTAGAATAGTGAGGTGTTAAGCCTAAAATTCTAACTGTGATGTCTAAAAATCTAATGTGTGGTCACCTTAAATTAAAAGCTTTAGCATCAGTCTTTGGGCATTAAGCATTTATTAAAGTATATTATGGGTTAGCAAAGAAAGAGAGAGGGGAAAAGCTGCCTTCACCTAGCTATCTAAGAGAGAGAATCTGTCTCCCTCCACCAGCTGGTTCCCAAACCAAAAGCCCCAGATCCTTTGCCACTTCTCCTAGAAGCCCCCTGTGAAACAGGAAGCAGGGACGTCCTCACACACAGTTCCAAGTTAATTGGCTGATAGCATTGATGGACAAGACTTAAAGGCAGTAGACATAACTTTTGGTTGCAAATCCGACCTTCGAAACCCCAGAAAGGTCAACTCATACTTTCTCCTCAGGGCGGAACTGCCCGATGTCATTCTTAGCAGGGTGGTGGTGCTACAATTCTCATACTACCCCCTGTGCTTCATGCGAGGAAATATCATTTCCTGGCATGAAGCAATAACATTACAGATACCTATGACTAACAAAGTAAAGGCAATGAAAAGAAAGACAAAGAGATTGAGCAACGCATTAACAAAGGCAAAAGGGGGCCCTCCCCTTTTAGCAGGTGGACATTACAAACAGAGAAAAACTAAAAGGAGCACTCCCCTTTAGTAAGTGGACATTACAAACAGTATATACAATGGAGAAAAGGAAAACAGGAAAATGTCCATTTAAGTCTTTGGAAGTCTTTTCCCAGCTGATTCTTGGGATGGCCTTTGGGTGTAGTTGTGGAATAGAAGTCTTTCAGGTGTTTCAGATACTGGTATTCAGCTGGGAAGTTTTCCTACGAAATTGAGCTTAACACAACTTTAAGTAGCTTTGCCAATAAGCAAACCAAACAATGAGAGTTCTCAAAAAATGTCTAAGGAAATTCAGAATCTTTTAGAGATTTTACAATGATTGTACAGTTGTTACATATGAAACATATGATGAAAACAAAAATTGAAACATTCTCTAAAACTTAATATTACTACGGGGGGAGCCAAGATGGTGGAGCAAATGCAGTAACTTCTCAGAGGTCCCCACATGATCATGCCAAAAACCTCCAAATAATGCCATAAGACAATTCCTGGAGCAGCAGAACCCACAAAAGGACAACGTGTGATTATTTTCCAGCCAAAGATGATATAAAAGGTCAGCAGGAAAGGTCTGTTGTACTGGGGTGAGAGAAAAACACAGTCCTGCTGCCATGGGTACAGATTCAGCCCCAGGCTGCACCAGAGAAAGAGACCACCAGAACCTCTGAATCAGCTGCAGTGGCAGCTTCTTCTGGAACTAACCTCACAGTCTAGTGAGAGGTGCTGAGCCACTGGTCAGGGGGGAAATTACAGTGGTCTCCACTGGCACTGAGGTGGAACTCAGTTGTCTTGCCCATGCTGGGAATCAGGAAACAGTCTTGAATGGCAGGTCCAGATGGAGGAGGGGCACAGGCTCACCCAAAGTTTGCAACCGTAGTGAAACAAAATTTTGTTTCCAGATTAAAGAACAAGTTGGCCTGGGGTTATTTACAGATCAGAGTTTAGGGCAGGTGAGTGGAGAACCTGTCTCTCCTTAAATCATACCATTTGGGAACCCATGAAGCTTGGGACAGTGCACCCTGGAAGCAGTGCCCCACTTTAAAAAGGAGTTAAAAGTCAAGATAGAAGCTAGCAAAATTAATAGACAGAAACAGATGCAGCCTATAGAAAGTTTCTTTGGTGACAAGGAAGAACAAATTAGACCTTCAAAAGAAGATAACAAAGTCAAAACTCCTATATCCAAAGCTTCCAAGAAAAATATGAATTGGTCTCAGGCCACTGAAGTGCTCAAAATGGACTTTGAAGATAAAGTAAGAGAGGTAGACGGAAAAGTAAGAAAAGTAGAGGAAAAAATGGAAAGAGAAATGAGAGTGATGCAGAAAGCTCATGAAAAAAATCGACAGCTTGAAAAGTCAAATGGAAGAGTTCTCTGGAGAAAATAATTGCTTAAAAATTAGGATTGAACAAATGGAAACTAATGATCTTATGAGAAATCAAGACACAAAAAGCAAATCCAAATGAATGAAAAAATAGAGGGCAATGTGAAATATCTCCTTGGAAAAGCAGCTGACCTGGAAAAAAGACCCAGGAGAGATCATTTGAAAATGATTGGACTACCATCAAAAAAAAGAGCTTAGACATCATCTTCCAGAAAATTGTCAGGGAAAATTGCCCTGATATTCTAGAAACAGAAGATAAAATAGAAATCGAAAGAATCCACCAATCACCTCCTGAAAGAGATCCCAAAATGAAAATTCCCAGAAATATTATAGCAAAATTCCAGAGCTCCCGGGTCAAGGAGAAAATATTGCAAGCAGATAGAAAGAAACAATTCAAGTACTGTGGAGCTATAGTCAGGATAACACAAGATCTAGCAGCTTCTACATTAAAGGAACAGAGGGCATGGAATATAATATTCTGGAGGGCAAAGAAATTGGGATTACAATCAAAAGTCACCTACCCAGCAAAACTGAGTATAATCTTTCATCAGAGAGAGATCTAATTCATTCCTGGTCAAACAGGTAAGATCATAAGGATAGAACTGGAAGGGCCCTTAGAGGTCACCAATCTAACCTCATTACAAAAATTCAGAAACATGACCATAGAATTTCAGTAACATTTCTACAGTCATACAGGTTCAAACTCAGATCCTCTGATTCCCAACACTGGACTCTGCTACTTTAGGACAGTCTGTTTAGGCACAAAGGTGTTAATGCATAAAGCTGATATCAGCTAAAGATCTGCTCTGTTCTGACTCCATTCAAGAAAATAGAATAATTGTCTCATGTGGTGACGCCAAAACCTTACTGCAGCTCACCACTGCCTGAGAAGTTTCCCAATTTTACTAGTAATTCACTGAACGTATCATGAAGTAGTATATCTACCATATAGAGCACTGTATAGTAAGCTCTAAAATCATGAAAATATTAGAAAAAAGGTCTATCAGTCACAAAGTCACCATGACCTCTTAGATCAGGTCCTATGCACAAGTGCCACTGTCAGGGTGAGTTAATTATTCTATTAAATTCTTTATTCAATAATATTTATTGAATGACTGCCAATTTTTCAGCTGTAAGGGATATAGAAAGGATTAAAACAGGTCCCCGCACCTAATGGATATCTATAATATAATAGGGGAGATAATAGTGATGCCATCAACATGTACCCAGAGAATAATACTAAAGAATAGGATTTACAGTATGAAAGGTACATGGCACTATGTTCATCAAGAGAAAGGAAAGTTCATTTCAGCTTGGAAGGACCAATGAAATCTACCTGGAAAAGGTGTTATTTGAAGGAATGAAAGAATAAAAAAAACATGTTGATAAATACCATTTATCAGTGCTCCCAAGAAAAGCTAGAGAGATAAGCTGTTCTTGATCTTGAAAAAATGATGTGTATATAAGTCTACATTATGACAAACAGATAAAATCAGGTAAACAAGACACATCTTCATGATTAGAGGTGAGGCTGAAAAGTTTTTCTTTCAACTTTTAAAAGATCTGCTTTGGCAGTCAAGCACATTAAGAAAAATAATGTCCCCAGATTTAATGACATAATTTCTGAGGGTTTTGATCATGGAAGAGAGGAGCTATTAGTTTAGTATCTTCATGTTTTGGGGATATGTCTGTAGATTTTTAGATTCTGCTACCAATATTATCTTTAAGGAAAAAAAAAGAGGAAGAAAAGTTATGGTTTGCAACTCTCATTTCATAGCAAGATAAGAGTCTGAGTTTTTAGGGACTAAATACTGAATATCACTGTATATGGCAAGCAATGCCATCAATTTGTTATAATTGTTGTATAGAACATGAAAATGATTTTTGCTGGAAAATAGTTTCTATAAAGATGATAAAACTTGAAAAACAAACAAATACATATCTGAGCTTGACTTGAAATTCTGCAGAATACCAACAAAGAGAGAAAACAATAGAAAGGGCTTTGCACAATTACTAATTTGCTGTTAGATTTCAAGGATAAATTTTTTTTGGCCCAAGTAGTCCTCTGCTTTACCTACGTATCCACTTATGATATAATACATATAATCTCTACATATAAAATATCTACACATATCCATATAATATCTATACATTATAATACATATATGCATACAGATAGATACATACATGCATATCCACATTATATATGGAACTAGAAAAACCTTAGGTTTTTCAAAATTGGAGTATACTGTCAAGGAGGCAAACTCCTTGAACCAAACCATTATTATTTCCTAGCTAGCCCTAGAAATGACAGCTCTTTTAAATGTATTTTAAAAGAGTAAAGATAGATTACTAAGAAAATTTATTTATAATTGCCTTGTCATAATTATTAAGGTTTTCTACAGCCATTTGCATGGGACTGAATCTAATTTCATTCCATTATATTGTTTACACAATGTAAAAGGAGAATAAAAGTGTATTGAATAGGGGCAGCTAGATGGCGCAGTGGTTAAAGCACCAGCCCTGGATTCAGGAGTACCTGAGTTCAAATCCGGCCTCAGACACTTGACACTTACTAGCCGTGTGACCATGGGCAAGTCACTTAACCCCCATTGCCTTTAAAAAAAAAAAAGTGTATTGAATAGAAAAAAGGGGGGGGAGCAGGGATGTGCGATACACAGACTTCAATACTTAAATATTGAATTTGCATCTAGTACCTACGACTCTGAAATTTTTTAAAAGTCCTTTTAAATGTCTAGGAGGACAAAATGCTAACCTAAGTAACGATCAGTTACCTGCATTAAATGAATAAAGAACAAGTAACACAAGGTGCTTACAGCATTACAAAAGTACTAATTTTCCATCAAGCTTAATGATCTCTCACTTAGGTCAAATATAGATGTTCAAGTGAGGTGCTGTCTACTAAAACAAAGTACAAACCAGGGTAAATATGCTGATCACCAAGAATTGCTCAGATGATGAACATTCATTTACAGGTTTTTTATTTTCCAAGCAACTTTCTATAAAAACGTAGTAAACGATGATTGGATAGTCTATTATCAATTAAACAAATCTTGATTTTGCTTTCCTTCCATTCTCTTTAGCAAACAGATCAGTCAGTGCACTATTGATATTCCTCACCCTTCCCACCTTTAAAATTATCACTAGAAAAGTATCACTAGAAAAATTAGCAATTATACATAGGGAAAATCACAAGGATTCACTGGATCACTGCACTCATTTTTGAAGTGAAAGTCAATGAAAAAAGGAAATAAAAAGACAATTTCTTGATGGTGAGATGCAACAATCAATTGAATTGATTTTAAATGGGCTCATTTGCTTTCTAAGCAACACATTTCAAGCTGAAATATTTTATGAAATTAAGAAAGCAAAATTAATTTTCATTGTTATGCAGCCATACAGTAGTATTCCCATGAAGAATGTTAGTCAAATAGGAGCATATTTTAGGAATGACATTAATAAGTTCCAGAAAATGACTATGAGGGTTGTGAAGGGTCTTGAATTCATGTCAAATAAATTCTGTTAAAGCAGGTCTTCTTAAACTTTTTCTACTCACAACCCCTCTTGGCCTGAGAAACGTTTACACAACTTAGGGTATATAAATATATAAAATAGCTATAAAAATCAAACGTTTACTGACAAATTTTTTGCAACCCCCATTGAGACCCAAAGTTTAAGAAGCTTTGTATTAAAGAACCAGGGAATGTTTACTTTTTTTTTATTTAAGAGAATTTAATAGCTAATATTTGCATAGAACTTCAAGGATTGCAAACCACCTTGTCAATATTTCAAAATTCTTTAAAAATGAAAACTATCCTTCAAGTATATGAAGGACCATCTTATGGAAGAGATATTTTTCCCTAAAGGGCAGAACTGAGAGCAGTAGGGAGAACTTGTAAGAAGGCAAAGTTGTACTAGATACAAGGAAAAACTTCCTAACAATGAGTTATTCAGGAGTGAAATGGGATTCCTGGTTAAGTAACCTCTTTTCATTTATGTTGTGGAGAGGGTTCTTTGAGGGCCATGGGGTGGAGTAAAAAGATTCTGAGGTCCCTTCCAACTCAGATCTTATTCTTTTATTCAAACCATAGATGTTTTCCATTGAAGGACTTCTATAAAGGAGTTCTATAGATTTCATTGATGTCCTTAAAAAGATTAGATTGGCATCACAAATCTTTAGAAATTAATATTGGATGGGATTGATAAAAAGATTCAAGAAGCCAAGGCTATAATAACTGATGTGATAAATACGGGTATTGAATATAAAGGAATGCAAACAATACTTCTGCAGCAAAAGGAATTTTCTATATTTGTGCTATATATACAGACACATGATCTTAATCTAGCAGGTATAATATTCAGTTTCTTTGAATAATAGGTCCCTTGGATTTTTTTTTCAAAACAGTACAAAGACTTTCACATTCTTTTCAAGTTCCACCAGCTGCTGTAAAATGTTAATGAATACATTAGAGTTATCTCTTAAAGGTCACTCAGAAACCCTGAGGCAAGTGCTATGAAAGTGTTGCATTCACTAATAACATTAGTGTTTAAAGCCTTGAATGACATTGTCCCAAATATGTTGGCAGATTCAGAAATTATTTCTACAGTCTTACGTCTTCTTAATCATATATATTTTCTATTTTTATGTGAATACTGGTGAATTAGAACTGAATTCTGAACCATATTAATAAAGTAAGTAATGAATAAAGTAGAGTAGAACTGAACAGTCTAGAAACTAGCTTCTTAAACTGTGGGTCGCATCCCCATATGGAGTCATGCAAATGAATGTAGGGATCATGAAAAATTTGGCAACAGTAAAAGGTTATGTACACCTATTTTATATACCTCTATACCTGGGGTTACATAAAAATTTCTCAGGTGAAAAGGGGTCAGAAGTGGAAAAAGTTTAAGAACCCCTGGTTTAGAAGATTCACAAATGGTAGTTGGATTCAAGTATAGTAAAAGCTATCCAGTGAAGGTAAATCTGAAGAATTTCTCATTTATATATAACAAAATTGCAAAAGTAGGAAGAAAGCAATGCAAAACAGTCATCAAAAAGAAATTAAAATGATATTCAATAATAGGCCTTTTAAGAAAGACTTGAAAAGCAACTGAATACTAAATAACATAAGTCTAAAGAATTGGTGAGTCCAAAAGCAAATTATAGAAAGAATAAATAATTTAATTAAAGGAAATTAGAAAAATAAGAAAACATGCCTAAACTTAAGAGATCCAGTTAAAATGGCTCATAGGAGAAATTTTATTTCTCAAAATACTTTCATCCAGAAAAGAGAAGAACAAATCAATGAACCTGGCATGGATTTTTTTTTTTAAATGAACAATCCCAATCCCAAAAATAATACCAAATAATACAAATAATACCAAAGCAGAAATTCTGGTAATTAAAAAGAAAAAAAAACCACATTGCTTTAATAAGTAAAATTAAAGCTTGTTTTTTAAAAAAATAATGACATTAACAGTTATCAGTATGATATTTAAAAGAGAAAAACCAGATAAGCAATATCTATCTCAAAACCGAAAGTAAATATTTTATGTAAATGAGAAAAGGTAGATGCCTTGCTAATAAGATAAGCTGTAAAATAAAGAGGTCCCTTGTGATTCCTACTACATAATATAGCCCTAGAAATACTAGCTATATCTGTAAAAAAGAGAAAAATCAAGGGAATAAGCATAAGCAAATAAGAGATAAAATAATCACTTTTGCAGATATGATGATCTGTGTAAAAAATCCTAAAAAAATCACTCAAAAGTTAACTGAAATAATTTCAGAAAAGTTGTGGGGTATAAAATAAATCTACATAAATCAAAAGCATTCTTGTATATTACCAACAAAACTCCATAGGAAGACATAGGAAATGAAATTCCATTAAAAATAGAAATATTGGGAGGGGGCAGCTAGGTGGCGCAGTGGATAAAGCACCGGCCCTGGATTCAGGAGTGCCTGAGTTCAAATCCGGCCTCAGACACTTGACACTTACTAGCTATGTGACCCTGGGCAAGTCACTTAACTCCCATTGCCCTGCAAAAAAAAAAAAAAATAGAAATATTGGGGATCATATCAACCAAGACTCACTGATGAACTAGAGAGTTATAAAAAAATCTTTGCAGAAATATAGATATGGCTAATTGGAGAATATTAGCTGCTCATTTGTAGGCTAAGACAATATACCAAAAATGATATTACTTAAATTAATTTACTTATTTAATTCCATGTCAAACTACCAATGAATTATTTTACAGAGATAGAAAACAAAGTAGCAAAATTAATGGAATGGAACAATAAGTCAAGAATAATATTAAGAGTAATAATGAGTAATATGGGAGGGAAGGGGGTCTATTAGTAACAGTTCTCAAACTATAGTACAAATAAGTAATCATTAAAATGATTTAGATACCAGTTAAAAAGAGTTATTGATCCATGGAATAGAGACAGATGAACATGGCAGGACAGTATCTGATAAACTCAAAACCCCTAATTATTTGGAAGAAGAACTCATTATTTGAGAAAATCTTCTGGGGCAGCTGAAAAGCAGTTTGACAGAAATTAAGTCTACACCATTATCACACACCATTTACACCAAATGGATCCATTACTTATAAATAAAAGGTGAGGGGAAGCTAGTTGGCGCAGTGGATAGAGCACCGGCCCTGGAGTCAGGAGTACCTGAGTTCGAATCCAGCCTCAGACACTTAACACTTACTAGCTGTGTAACCTTGGGCAAGCCACTTAACCCTAATTGCCTCACTAAAAAAAAAAAAAAAAAGAAAGAAAGAAAGAAAGAAAGAAAAGGTGATATCTTAAGCAAATTAGAGGATCAAGGAAGAAATTATCTTTCTGATACATGGATAAAGAAGGAATTAATTTCTATACAAGCTATTGAGAGGATAGAAAATAAAATGGACAATTTTGATGTCTTAAAATTTAAGTTATAAAAACAAAATCAAATGAAATTAAAATTAAAAGGAAAACAACTAACTGGGGAAAACATTTACAGCAAGTTTGACTGATAAAGCCTTTATATCCCAGATATATAAGGAATAGATTGGAATTTATAAAAAATAAGAGTCACTCCCCCCTTTAGCAAAGATGACAAAAAAGGCAAATGACAAATGTTGGAGGGCAAACAACGCAGGAAAGTACATTAATGCATCATTGGTGGAGCTATGAATTGGTATGGCTATTTTGGAAAACAATTTGGACCAGTGGCCCAAAAGTCAACAAACTGTGCTTACTCTTTGACCCAAAGATAGAATTTACTGAATCTATATCCCAAAGAAATTTAAGAGAAAAAAGGCTTACACGTACAAAAGTATTTACAGCAGCTATTTTCATAGTACTGAAAACTATAATTAAGGGGATGCCAATCTAGTGGGGAATGGTTGAACAATGCAATACAATAGTATTGTGCCATAAGGCACAATGGAATTAATGCAATGGATTATTATTTTTTTTTTCAGGGCAATTGCGGTTAAGTGACTTGGCCAGGGTCACACAGCTAGTAAGTGTCAAGTGTCTGAGGCCAGATTTGAACTCAGGTCCTCCTGAATCCAGGGCTGGTGCTTTATCCACTGCGCCACCTAGCTGCCCCACAATGGATTATTATTGTACAATAAGGAATGACTAAATGTATAGTTTCTGAGGAAACCTGGAAGATTTTTATGAACTAATGCAGAGTTAAATGAGCAGAAGTGGAACAATTTATAAGACATGACTATGAGAGCATTTTGCTTCCATCTAGTTATTATTCAGATGGGGGTAAGTGCCATGAGAGGGAGAGAGAATAAATTTTTGTAAGAAAAAAACAAAAACAACAACAAACAATTCAAGACCTGTTTGTCTTCAACTGAAGTTCACATAGAAAAGAAACTGATTATTTATATGTTAGTTTTTTCCTAGCCAATGGATCAAATGAATATAATTGTTTGTTTGTTTTTTAACTCTCATTGGATCTATAGTACTTTTCTGTTCTGTGATTTCATATAGAATTGACCATATTGAAAAGAGTCTAAAATAACTTTGTTGTTGTTTGGTCATCTCAGTCATATCTGACTATGTGATCCCATATGAGGTTTTCTTGACAAAGATAATGGAGTAGTTTACCATCTCCTTGTCCAGATCAATTTGACAAATGAGGAACTGAGGCAAGCAGTCTGAGGCCAGATTTGAATTTATGAAGATGAGTCTTCTTGACTCCAGGATCACCACTCTATCCACTGTGCCACTTAGCTGCCTTAGAATTTAACTGTTGTGAGAAAATAATTATTAACAATAACTTTCGGGACAACTAGGTGGCGCAGTAGATAAAGCACCAGCCTTGGATTCAGGAGGACCTGAGTCCAAATCTGGCCTTGGACACTTGACACTTACTAGCTGTGTGACCCTGGGCAAGTCACTTAACCCGAATTGCCTCACAAAATAAAATAAAATAAAATAATAAATAAAACAAAAGTTTCTTGGGGGAACCCAGATCAGTTTTAGTCCCTTTCTCTCCCTCTCACCCCAGGAAATTCAATTCTTAAGAGGAAGTTTTAATCCTGTTCAGGGCTGGACTAGGGATACAATAGAGAAGGAGATGGATTCTTTTGTCTAGCTCATTGAGGGACTGATGGGATTAAACCACACCTAGATAATGAATTTTACCTTGAGCACCTTGTTGGGGGGGGGAGTCTTTTTGCATATTTCCCCCTGATGTCATCTGTAGAGATCATTTCAATTTGTGCCACTCTCTTGTCATGTCAACCAATGGAATTGAATGATGCTAACCAATTAGCTTTTGATCAATGTATAGTGACCAGACTCTGTCAAAAGAAGATAAAAGCCTTGAGGGTTGGCAATATCTTGGCTCATGCTCTTGGCCTAGTATGCTGTCTCTTGATCTTGCTCTCCTCTTAGGATAGAGTAGGTAATAGAGGGCCTCTGAACTCTGCTTGAAGCTTGTGCTCTCTCTCTGACAGACAACATGGAACTAGGGCTTTTTTGCTTATGCTGAACTGCTACATGGTCAATTCTTTACTGATATCCAATATTAATAATTACTGCCAAAACAGATGCAATAGCCATTATTATGTATATAACCATCAATACAAGAATTAGAAATAATTTTAGAAAGTACAGTTTAGCCACAATAATTTTTAAAAACACAATATCACAAGAATCTAGATATGTCAGAAATCTTTTTAGAGGGAGAAACCTAAAAAATATGCAAAACATGGTCTTTCATGTGGAGTCAGCATCAACTGTTGATCTTTGCCAGCTGACACAAAATGCCCTTAGGGGCTGCTATCCAAGCCCAGAAATTACATTACTCATTTTTTATATTATTATATTGCTAATTACCATGGAACCCCAGGAACAAAGTGTGAGGAAACTGAAAATTCTCTTAAAGTACTTAAGATTGATAGTCAAATCTAAATATACTTTCCACTCACTGTGCTACTACAAAGCACATTAGTGTTTCTTTGATCAATTACTTTGCAGTTATTAAATCAAGAAAAATTCTATTGTAACCTACTCAATCTGCTATTGTACTTGTACAAATATACTTCTGATTGTGTCTTCTGCTTCTGCTGTGCCTCTAGATTGAAATAAGCTATTCCTCTTTTCAAAGGTATAGTTGTGGGGCAGCTAGATGGCGCAGTGGATAGAGCACCGGCCCTGGAGTCAAGAATACCTGAGTTCAAATCCGACCTCAGACACTTAACACTTACTAGCTGTGTGACCCTGGGCAAGTCACTTAACCCCAATTGCCTCACTAAAAAAAAAAAAAAAAAAAAAAATTAAAGGTATAGTTGTGTCCACACTTTCTTTGAAGGACCATAAAGAAAACAGCCCACAAATTTCTAGCTTTGCTTACAGCACAAAAATACCTTGTTTGGGTTATTTTTTTTTGTATTAACAAAGAATTCTACTTCCAAAGTATTCACCCATTGGCTTCTTAAATAGTAAATTCATTTAGCTCCTTTAAGTGACTGTTGAAAAGTCATTAACTACAGGGGCGGCTAGGTGGTGCAGTGGATAAAGCACTGGCCCTGGATTTAGGAATTCCTGAGTTCAAATCCCGCCTCAGACACTTGACACTTACTAGCTATGTGACCTTGGGCAAGTCACTTAACCCCCACTGCCCCGCAAAAAAAAAAAAGTCATTAACTACTTAATACTCTTAGTGTATAAAATGACCACTAGGTATATAAGTCACCCTGGATTTTTCAGGTTAAAAAAAAAAGAAAAATGCTGGTTTGTACCTATTCTCTGGCTGTGTATTAATTCTTATGATGTTGCTACTCTGAGGGGTAACAAAAAAGTGCATCTCTCTGCAGTCAACTTTTTAAATTCTCTGTTGTGGTCCTTGATTGCTCCAGCCCTGGTTGTCCCTCTAATATTTCTTGGTAGCTCATTAATAACCACCAATTAGCAGTAATGTGAAGGAATTTTCCTGCCTATTATACATAGTTACAAAGGTCAAAGGTAGAGTTGACTTCTCTGGAACTTTACACAGATTATCAATCAAATAGCAATTGGGGGATTAAAAAAACCACACACACAAACCACAAACTTTAAAGCTAGATTCTTCTTATAGAAAGACTCTCCCTATGTGGAGAGCTCAAGCAATGCTAATACCCAGAAAACCTTAAGGAAGGCTTCCCTTCCCACTTCGAAATCTTCTGCAAATGTTTGTGGGTAGACATTGATATGAGTTGCATAGGATGAGAAGGTTTAGAGATCCTTTTGGAAAGAACACTCACATCACAAATGCTCTGATGAATTCTGAATCATACATATAGTGAAGAATAAATGGTAGGATCTATTAAATATCAATCAGAAATCTTAATGAAAGTTTATGAGATAATGCATGAGTTAACCTGTTTTATGTGCAACTTTATGCTTCATTATATATGTGAACATATATTGCTACAGACTAAAAGAGAATCGAGTGCAGTCTTTAAACGTATAAAACTAATGGATGACAAGTGACAAGTTTCTGTAGCTATTCTATTTTTTTCTTCCCAATCCTTACCCTTAAGTTAAATGTACACTACATTTATTCACTTAATAAAATGAGTATCAAAGGTAGTTATACAGTATTTTGTGTCTACTCAGGTCACTGAGTTCCAGGAAATCTATTATCACATTTAATATGAATACAATATTAAAATAACTTTGGATACTAAACTGTATATCTTTATTATGTATGTCTTATAGAAAATATAATAATGGTTCCATACTGGAGTGGTTTTGCACTGCATTACCCTGGGGTGGTACTCAAGAGTTTCAATCACTTTCTGTCAAGTTTCTTTTTACGGCTATAACTGAATCCATATGATACACAGTGTTTCCTCTTTGAAACTATTTTTAAAAGTTGAAAAGAAAAATGTTTCCATTAGTGTTGGAACATTGACACTGTAAAAGTGCTAAACCATTAACTCTACATTACCTAGAGCTGCTGTTATTTAAACATACAAAAAAAAAACCCAGCTCATATGGTGTTCATTTTTTGCACTGAGTCCATAAGTTATTTGTAAAGTCTATTAGCAAACAGAAGAATGTTAAACTGTTGCACGGGCTTTCTACCTTATGGCTAACAGATATGCTTTAAGTTTCTTCTTTTCCTTCAGTCTTTTTAGTGAGTAGAAAACCTCTTACATTTTTTTCTGAAGTATTAGAAGGTAAAAGATGCACATTTCTCCACATATTAAACTATTCAATTATGTCTATGAAAGAAAAAATTTAAAAACAAAAGGTCAGTTTCTACATGGGTCATATGGAATTATCAGATCTAATCCTATAGACCAAAGCTTCTCAAACTGTGGGTCAAACCCCATATGGGGTCATATAACTGAATGTGGGAGTTGTGAAAAATTTGGCAGTAAATGTTTGATTTGTATACCTATTTTATATGCCTATATACCCGGGATACCATAAAAATTTCTTGGGCAAAAAGGGGTCAAGGAAAAAATTTAGGAAGTCCTGCTGTAGACAAGTCAAGGCTTAGAAGAACAGGAAATTGGGGAAAAGCTGGTCTTTAGCAACTTCCATTTCCATGACTTTATCCATCTCCTCTGTCCCCACTCCCCAAGTATTATTCCTAAATCCAACTCTCAGGAAGTCTTTCTTTCAGCTTACACTAACTGAAGAGGTACCTCCCATAAAATAACTTAAGGTGTCATTCCTTTCAGGATTTTATGACCCTGTGCCATTAGGATACCAGGACACAATTTCAGATTCTTGCCTCATGCACCAAATTAACTAGCAATAGTAACAATCCTTATTTCAGGCCTTTCTACTAGATCATGCAGTCCTTCTTAACTTTGGACTTATCATATTTTGATAGACTTCCTAAAGATTCCAGAACTTCAGGTACCTTGACAGTTGTAGAGTAAATAAATCAGCAAGGAGATGACAGCATCCCTCAAAACCTGCAAATCCCACCAGAGGGCCACCTATTTCATCTGAACAGAAGGCCAACACTTCTTGTAAGCACAATGTGACTAAAAATGATAAACATTCAGCAACAAGATTTAATATCAGTTGTCTCTTTTGTTGCCTCTGTCTCCTATATAACTATTTATATCTTTGGATAGAAATTAAAATCCCAATAGTATGCTAGGATTCACAAATGAGAATGAAGATGTGACATTTCCTCAATTTTAGGGCTAAATTTTGGGGTTTTGTCATCTTTCCTCAAAAATTATTTATAGAATTACTAGATAAACATACATGAGGCAGGGGCAGCTAGGTGGTTTAGTGGATAGAGCACTGGCCCTGGATTCAGGAGGACCTGAGTTCAAATCTGGCCTCTGACACTTGACACTAGCTGTGTGACCCTGGGCAATTCACTTAACCCCAACTGCCTCACCAAAAAAAAAAAAAAAAAAAGGATACATGAGGCATCAGAAGAGTGAGATAGTCTCCTAATTGCCCTCTCCTAAATAAGTCCATAACCCTTTGAATTAAAAAAAAAGAACAGAAAAACAATTAAAATTCTCAAGGTGGAAAGTTTCTCCTGGAGGAGAGGGGAAAATAGAATACATAACTTCTGCTAGAACAACAGGACAATGCCAAAAAGACAGTGGCAGAAATCAATCTTATAACAGGGAACTTAATTTTTTATTACCCTTGCATGATTTATATGACTGAGGAAGGTACAAGAATCCTTCAATATACTCAGATTAATCTTTATAAATACAACCTCTATCAGTGCAAATTACACCTCATCTGTACCTTTTGATCCTGTGTGATATCATAAAATTTTCACAGGATGTCTAACCAATGAAGTAGAAGACTTTCCTTTAGATATCTTGAAATCATGTGAATACCACTGATGCATGCAAGTTCATCTGTAATCACTGGCTGAATGATTCACCTATCTTCTTTTGTGGTCATATATTTCTAAAGATTTCTTTATTTACTTCTCATATACTTCTATTACACAGTTCTTGATAATGTGCTCTAGCCTACTCATATCCACCATGCACTTCTCCATTGCTTCTGGGTGAGCATCAACTAGAATTTTTCAAATACTGTGTGGGATCCCATGACTATTAGTCATGCATCACTGGAAGAACTATTGTTTAAATGTTGGACCTTTGTTTCAGGGAGAAGCTTAGAGAAATTCAAAAACCTGGAACAGTTTGCCGAAGGCAATCCAGCTAACTCTAATCCTCTTACTTTCAAGGGCCATTCATAATGTCTGTCCAATATATGTACACACAGGTATATATGTACAATGTATGTGCATGTCCATGTGTGGCATTGTTCAGTCACTCTAGTGCCTAACTTTTAGTGAACCCATGGACCACAGCATGCCAATACTGTACATGGGGTTTTCTTGGCAAAAATACTGGTTTTCCATTTCCTTCTCCAGTACATTAAAGTAAACAGAGTGACTTGGCCAGAGTCACAAACCTAGTTAGTGTCTGAGGCTGACTTTGAACTGAGGTCTTCCTAATTCCAGGCCCAGCACTCAAACCACTAAGCCATCTAGCTGCCTCTGTCCCTGTATATTTGCATGCATGTATATACATACACATTTATATATGGACTAATCCATTTATCAGTGTATCTATTTTATTATATCTATATATGTGTAGAGAACTCAGAGGGCCAGAGGCCTTTTAATTTTCCAGGCTATAGTCCAAACCTTCAGGAAAGTCAACAATCTGTTAAAGTGTTCTGAGAATCAAGGACAGGGAGTGAGGAAGACAAAATAACAAAATGCTAGAAGGAAAAGTTCTCATGGCCATAAGATTAAATAAGAAGCCAGGTTGTCTCACTATCTTGTAACTTTAGTGCCCCATTCCATCTCTGGAACAAGCAGTAACATAGTTGCTACATCAGCATGGTCAAAGAACAGCCAGCATAGGCTTGTGCAGATAACATCTGGAACTGGGAGGAAGTCCCACAGGCAGGGTCCAGGTTCATAGACCAAAACAGGAAGCCCGGGGGGTATGAATAAGAAACTTAGTGTAACAAAGTTATAGCTTCACGTGACTAGCAGCTACAGTTTTGGAGGGTAAAAGAGCACCTCTCTAGGAGCTAAAGTAGAACCCTGATCATGGGATAGATAGGCCCACGCTGGTCGTGGAGCAGGTGGCTGCCAATAAAATATGCCTTCTTGCTTGTAAGATTTGTCCCTGAGTCTTTCTCTACCGTCTCCGGATCCGACCCTGCAACATATATGTACTGATAAAAGAGTTCTATGGATAATACATTTGGGTTCTAACATTTAATACTATATTTGAACTTTAGTCCATAATATTACAGTCTCCAGTATACTATGTAAGAAATTACCCTAAAGAAACAAAGGTGAGAAGAGCAGCTGGACTAGGAAAAGCATATAAAGAGAAGGTACAGGCTAAAAATAATGCAAGTGCCCATTAGACTAACAAAGTTGACAACAACAAAAAATGTAAAATGACAAAAGCTAGAGGGGCTTTGGGGGAACACACCTAAATGAACTGTTTTTAGATGTGTGAATTGGTACAGCTAATCTAGAAAGCAATTTGGAATCATGTACCAAAAGTCACTAAACTGTACATACCCTTGCTTTATCAGTATCACTACAGGACCTCTATTCCCAAAGAGATAAAACAAAAAAGAAAAGAATTTGTATGTATACATACATATATACACAGTGCATATGCATATGTATTATACATGTATTCTTTATGGAGACAAAGAACTAGAAACTAAAGGAATGACCATCAATAGGAAAAATAAGTGACTGGTATACAAATACAGTGGAATACTATTGTGGTATGAACTGATTTAAAGTGAGTTAAACAAGGAGAAGAATTAGTATGATAACAACAACACTGTAAAAATTAACAACTTTGCAATTAGAGGTGGAACCAAGATGGTGGAGTAGAAAAGCACTCAGCTGAGCTCTCCCAACATTGCCCTTCAAACAGCTTTAAAGTAATGCCTTAAAATGAATTCCAGAGTGGTATAGCCAACTAAAGATCAGAGTAAGACATTCTTCTAGCCCAAGACCACTTAGGAGGTCTGAAAGAGAGATTTATGACATGGTGGTGGTGTCTGGCCTGAAGCCCACAAGGATGAAACAGCAGTAGTAGGACCAGGTGGCAGTGACAGAAGCTATGGCAACTTCAGGAGCTCTCAAGCCAGAGATGGTAAGGGGACATAACAACTGGTCAGAAAGAAATTACAGACAACCCCTGTGCTAGCACTGAATACAGAACCAGACACTGTATGGCACATGTATTACCTATACCCACTTCTAGGTCATAGTTCAAGGGTGGAGAGGAGAGCCTAAGCAAGAAACAATGGAAGCCCTGAGGGACAGTATAGCTTTTGTTTACAAGGGATCATGGACATTGAAGAACAGTATCACTTCCAGTCCAAAAAGATCAGGGACACTGAAGAACAGTATTGTTTCTGGTCCTAAGAGAGCAGGGACCTTGAGGAGCAGTATCGATTATAATCCCAAGAAATCAGGAACACTTCATGGTAAGACCAGAGTGCAGACCAGGAGAGCAGTGGCCATACCTCCCCCCTAATTACGCCACTTTAGAAAGATGGAAAATTTCTAAACCCTCAAAACTATATCTGAAAAGAGCAGTGTGAAAAAGCCTAAGGCTTGTGTGTGTGTGTGTGTGTATGTGTGTGTGTGTTTTGTTTTGTTTTGTTTTGTTTGTGGGGCAATGAGGGTTAAGTGACTTGCCCAGGGTCACACAGCTAGTAAGTGTCAAGTGTCTGAGACCGGATTTGAACTCAGGTACTCCTGAATCCAGGGCCAGTGCTCTATCCACTGCACCACCTAGCTGCCCCCAAGCCTAAGGCTTAAGATAGTACCCCTCCATTCCCCATACTGGGAACAGAGCCCAACTTTAACATAAAGTTCAAAATCAAGAAAGAGGGTGGAAAATGAGTAAACAACAATAAAAGGGCCTGACCATAAAAAGCTACTGCTCTGGTGAAAGGAAAAATCAAAATACAAACTCAGAAGAAGACAATGAAGTTAAAACAGCTATATACAAAGTCACAAGGGGGGGGGGGCAGGGGTGTGAATTAGACACAAGTTCAACCAGAATTCCTAGAAGAGCTAAAAATTATTTTTAAAATAAAACGTGGCAGAGAAAAATTAGGTAAGCAAATTAAAGCAAAGGAATAAAATTATGAAAAGACAATTAACAGCTTGGTAAAAGAGGCACAAGAAATACTGAAGGGGGGGGGGGGGTTCTGAGCCAAGATGGCTGAGTGAGGAAGCAACTCACTGCAGCTCTCCCAGATTTCCCCTCTAAACCAACATAAAACTGCCTCTGAACTCACCAAAGAACAGGGAAACAATCTACCAGCCCAGCAGGAAAGGTCTGTCTTACCTGGGTGGGAGGGAAGTGAGGTTCAGGAGCAACAGCAACAGAAACAGCTTCTGGGCTCACAGCAGAGGCCTACAACAGACCTCTGAGCCTGCTGAGCAGTAGTGAAGCCCTGCCCAAGCAGGTCAGCAACAGATTCCCACCCCTGTGACCTCCCAGAAGAGAGACTATTTCCAGAGCAAAACTAGCCCCAGGGATATAGCAGATTGCAACAAAATTACTATTAAAGGGCCTGTTAACAGAATAACAGGTTACCATAACAACCAAGCAGCGGGTTGCCACCCCAGGGCCTGAAGATCAAAGGGATCACTCCTCCAGGGCCTGGCTGACAGAAAATGAGTAAAAAAACAATGAAAAACAACAATGAAAAAAGTTTGACTATTGATAGCTACTTCAATAAAAGGAAATTTCAAGACAAATATAGAGGAGGACAGTAACAAAATGGCTACAGGTGAACCTTCAAAGAGAAGTACAAATTGGTTTCAGGGCCAAAATAAATTCCTGAAAGAGATTAAAAAGGAATTTGAGTAGCAGCAAGATGGGGAAGTGCTGTAGGCTCCACATGTCCTGGAAACTATGCAGCCACCAGCAGGACCAGAAATGGCACTACGAGCAGTACAAGAAGGCACACCTAGGCACAGTGCTAAGGCCAATCCCTTCAGGGACACTTCACATGCCAAGGACATCGTCCTGAAACAAAGTGGATATGGAGGCTAAGCAGCCCAATTCTGCCATTAGGAAGTGTGTGAGAGTCTAGCTGATCAAAAATGGCAAGAAAATCATAGCCTTTGTTCCAAACAATGGCTGTTTGAACTTTATTGAGAAAAATGACAAAGTGTTAGTGGCTAGCTTTGGCCAAAAGGGCCATGCTGTCAGTGATATTCCTGGAATCCGACTCAAAGTTGTCAAAGTAGCCAATTTTTCTCTTCTGGCTTTGTACAAAGGCAAGAAAGAGAGACTAAGATCATAAAGTGATTTGTAAAAGATCATAAAATGATTTGCTAGCACTGGGGCAGGCCTCTGTTGCTTTGCACATATCAAGATCCAAAAAATAGGTGGAGAAGCAATAATTTTTAAACTTACTACCTGAAAACCATGATCACAAAAAGAGCCTAGACATCAACTTTAAAGAAATTATCCAAGACAACTGCCCTGATATTCTAGAACCAGAGGGCAAAATAGAAATTGAAAGAATCCACTGATCACCTCCTGAAAGAGACCCCAAAATGAAAGATCCCAGGAATATTATAGCCAAATTCTAGTTCCCAGGTCAAGGAAAGAATACTGCAGCCAGAAAGAAACAATTCAAGTGCCATGGAACCACAGTCAGGATAACACAGGATTTAGCAGCTTTTACATTAAAGGACTGGAGGGCTTGGAATATATATTTAGGAGGGCAAAGGAACTGGGATTACAGTCAAGAATCACCTCCCCAGCAAAACTGATCATATTCCTTCAGGGAAGAAAATGGGCATTCAATGAAAAAGAGGGTTTTTCAGGCATTCTTGATGAAAACACCAGAGCTGTACATAAAATGTGACTTTCAAATACAGGACTCAAACATAAAAAGGTAAACAGGAAAAGAAAATCATAAGGGATTTAATAAGATTAAACTGTTTACATTCCTACATAGGAAAAATGATACTTCTAACTCATAAGAACTTTATCATTATTAGGGCAATTGGAAGGAGTATATATAAACAGAGGGCACAATTGGGAGTTGAGTATGAAGGGATGCTATCTGTTGGGGGTTTTTTGTTTGTTTTGTTTTGTTTTTTTAGAGCAATGAGGGTCAAGCGACTTGCCCAGGGTCACACAAGCTAGTGTCAAGTGTCTGAGGCTGGATTTGAATTCAGGTCCTCCTGAATCCAAGGCCACTGCTTTATCCATTGTGCCACCTAGCTGCCCCGAAGGGATGCTATCTAAAAAAAATTAAGAGAAGAGAAAAATGCATTGGGAGAAAGGGAAAAGAAGATATATAATGGGGTAAATTACCTCACATAAAAGAGGTAAGAAAAAGATTTAACAAGGAGGGGAAGATAGAGGAGGTGAAGGAGAATGAATGAATGAACCTTACCCTCATCAGAATTGCCTCAAAGAGGGAATAACATACATACTCAATTGCTTATAGAAATCCATTTTATCTTGCAGGAAAGTAGGAGGGAAAGGGAATAAAGGGGATAAAGGGGATTGGGTAGATGATAGAAGAGAGGGCAGAGTGGGGGAGGGGGTAGTCAGCCTTTGCTTAAATATTTCCCATTAGAGGAACTTCATCTTGCCTCCCAATGTAGTCCATTGACTTCTGAATAATTCTAGTTGTTAGGGAGCTTTTCCTTATATCAAGCCAAAATCTGATTCTCTATTACTTCTATGCATTGTACCTGAGTAGTTCTGCTCTCTGGGGCAAAGGAAAAGAACTCTGATTTTAGAAAATGCTTCAAAATAGTTTATATCATTTTATTCCCACCACAAATCTGTGAGAAACTGAGGCACAGGGAGGCTAAGTGAAAGTTACAGAACTAGTAAATAGCTGATCAGAGAATGGGACCCAGGTATCTTAACCAGAAGGAGGTAGTAATTTGCCTCAGGAATACAAAGCTGAAGAGTAGAGGAAAAAAAAACATAAAATATTCCTCTACTCTCTCAAGCATCCCATACCATTACAGTAGTTGGGCACAATTTCAGATTCTTGCTTCAGGCACAAGATTAACTGGTTATGGTACTAATCCCTATTCTAGATCTTTTTGTTTTTGTTTTTGTTTTTTGGTGAGGCAACTGGGGTTAAGTGACTTGCCTAGGGTCACACAGCTAGTAAGTGTCAAGTGTCTGAGGCCAGGTTTGAACTCAGGTCCTCCTGACTCCAGGGTTGGTGCTCTATCCACTGAGCCACCTAGCTGCCCCTTCTAGATCTTTTAATTAGAGCATACTGTCCTTCCTAGATTTGGGACTATCATTTTCAAAACAGAGAATAGCAGCATTTGGGGGAAATGGAACACTTTAAAACTTGAAGTCTATTAATGGAAGCTATTTTGAACAGTTATGAGGGTACTAAATTCTCTTGGGAAAAAGTGGGGATATGAGAATTTTAGAGCAAAAGAGAAAATGAAATCTATTTTAATGTCAAAATGTTGTTGCATGTAATAAACATGCTTATAATACATAATTTCATATTTAATATTTGGAGAGGAAATATTACTAACATCAATTTTCTCTCAGTGCTCCTAGTCACATCTTAGGAAATCCTTAAGTTCTTTGGAATACAGTACTGAAAAAACTGGAGTAAAGCTATTCCCTTTTTTCTTCAATGATCTTTTCCATAAATTAAGATGAAAAACAAAGAAGAAAAAAAGCACTTAGCTCAGCAGAAGAATCTCTGGAAAACATGCTAAATATGACAGCTGCTACCATTTTAGACAGTGACCATTCTGGGATAGGAATAAAAATGGTGGCTGCTAATATTTGAAGAATAATAATCTATTCATTTTCAACACAAATGAATATAAACTCCTTCCTTTTATGTTTCTACTTATTTTTGATTTGTATGCACATCTGCAAACTCTCTGAAAGCACCTTCACAAGTCACTATGCAATGCAATATCCCTGGTAATGAAGCTTTGTTTTAGAATCAAATGAAATCTAAGATTTGCTTCATGAAAAGTAAGTCCAATCTGTTTTTTTCAATAGAGCTTTACATTTTTCTTAATGGTAAACTACCATGTTTATAATATCCCTCCACAATTGAGCAAACTCTATTATTGTGGGGGAGAGAAGTCCAGACATATTACATCATCATCATAAACCAGAGGTGTAAAACACAAGTCCTGGCCCTCAGTGACCCACAACACTCCCCAGTGTGGACAAAACAAGATTAAAATGCAATTAGAAATATTTAGCAAAATAAAAAAAGATATAATAGACAATAGATAATGTTAATTTGCAGTTTTCTAGGTCATTTTATGGTCCTATGTAAGGTTTATTGGTAGATGAGTTTGACATCACTGGAGTACATAGATAACTCCCAGGGTGGAAACTCTCCACAGGGGCAGATTAGCAATTCCTCCCAATTTAGAAATTTATCTAGTTGCCTGTGGCATAGAAAGGTTAATTGACTTGGTAACAAAACTAGTATTTGTTAAAGGAAGGATTTTTAATCAGGCATTTCCAACTCCAAAGGTGGTCTCTAACTGCTGTATATCACTGCCTCTCAATATTTGACTTTTAAATGATTAACTGTGTTGAAAAAGTCCAAAAATTACCCTAAAGGTTTTAAATGGAAATTCCAAATGTGGCATTAGAAAGATACACAAAACAAAAGAAAAGTTTGGATCTCTTTAATTTGTAAGATGGTATTTGAATATTTGTGGATACAAGTGGTTATCCTTTGCTGTTCCTCTCTAATGACAAAAAAATTGGTTAAAAATAATGCTACCCTATGTCCAGAGGCCAAAAAACACTGGATATTTTAATTTTGACATAGGTCTGAAATAGAATTGTTTTCCTTTATCCTATTTCTGTTGGTAAATTTACCCTTAATTACTAAAGATATATCTTCATTTGGATCTATTGAGATCAATTCTCTATAAAAATAAAAGTACCCTCCCTAGGAAAGAGTCAATTATTAATAAGAAGTATTTTACAGACCTACATTCGGAAAATTTGTATTGCTCACCCTCTAATTTCATGTAATCACAAAGCTAAATCACTCTTATCAGTATGACTTTTTCTATTACAAATAAAGACATACAATGAAATACAAAGCTCTTGCCTTTGGCATTCTTCATGATGACTCTAAGTGTCAGGAACTCTAGCTACTATATAGCACTGCTCCATTTTTTTCCCCCTAGGACCCAAGACCATGGATTTGTAATATCATTTCTTTATTATTCCCTTCCCTTCTCTCAATTATGATTTTATGATTTTATAATGTTTATTCATACAATTTTAAAAGTTCAGAAAGAAGTCATTTAAGTGATGTTAAGGATCCTTGGTCCAAATCTACATAATCACAAATATAAGGGGGAGGAAATTAGTGAATATTAGTATAGAATTCAAACCCACCCTATGAAATATTTAGTTAAAATAGTCGTTTTGAATGAGAAAGGTATTTTCAGATAAAATTTCTATTGAGAATATCCCAATGAAATCACATGTATGGAAAGGAGACAACTATATACACATATCTATATATACATATCTATATATACATACATGCACACACACATATATTCATATATGTGTGTTTATAAATATACATAAACCTATACTAATAAAGAGGTGAAGCCAAAAGTCAGAAGTACAGGAACGAGTCAGAAGAGGATTCACCCTGCAGAATTCCTAAAGAGGAGAGCTGAAGTTTATTTGATTCTCACTAATTCTGACTCAACCCTCACAAAGGGCAAGGCATTCATGTCTACCAGTAAGGAGTGACATCCATACCAGTGGATCTTGGGACAGAGATTACATTCATATATACTTAGACATGTGTATACAAATATACATACATATATGTATACATATGTATATGTATATAAAGTCATCTTTGATTCATATATGTGATTTCCTTGGGAAATTCTCAATGTGGAAACTCTCTGCACTTATGAAGAACTAATGATCTGTGACTACTCTGTGACTTTTAGTCTTAGAGAATCACTTATTCCCTTGAGAGGAACTTGTTCATAGTCACACAATTAATATGAATCACAAGGCAGGACTTGTATGCAAATCTTCCTAACTCCAAAGATGCCTCTCTATTCACCACATAACAATTCCTCTTTTTCAGGACTTTTTGTCAAAGATTTAAATTAAAAGAAGAATAAAGTTAAAAGATTTAATATAAAACCACAGGATTAGATTTCTTTTTTTTTTTTTTGGTGAGTCAATTGGGGTTAAGTGACTTATCCAGGGTCACACAGCTAGTAAGTGTTAAGTGTCTGAGGCTGGATTTGAACTCAGGTCCTCCTGAATCCAATGCCAGTGCTCTATCCACTGTGCCACCTAGCTGCCCCTCAATTTCTACCAAGATGAGTGATTTGGATTAGGCTGTTAAAAATAAGATACCTGTAAATTTCAGTGGACTAAATTTAAACCCTGACTTATTATTTAAATGTTCTTACTCTTGTACATCACCTGGTCTCATATTGCATAGAAAAAAAAAAGCTATGTAGAATTATAAATATTTGTCTTGAATAAATGTAGACTTAATTTCAACAGTATATCTAATGTCACTGGAGTAATGAAAGAAAATAATTCAGATGAAGAGGACAAAATATATATTTCACCTTAACAACAGATTTTCATGCGTCAGATTAACAGTAATTTTGAATTTCTTTTTTGTCATAACTCAGTTTATAGTATATCAATATATCCCAGAGGTAGCATGTTGTACTAAAAATGTCTGAGACTCAGAATTAGAAGACACTGGTTCAAATCTCAACTCTCAAACTACCTAGTTAGGAGACTATAAGCAATCTCTTGACCTCTCTGGATCTTGTTTTCCTCATCTCTAAAATGAGGACAGCAATGCCAGAACTATCTACCCCAATTATTCGAAGCAAAGAGGTTTGTAAATAGCCTATCTAGATGGGATCATTAATATTAAGTAGAAACCAACACATTTAAATGTCCTTCAAATGCATAGAGACAGTTTAAGGACCATTATAAGCCACAAGGGTTATTGGCCTTGACAATAAGATAAAAAAATCAGGTCCCCAGTAGGGTCTAATTCTATTGTTCATATCCTGATTTTTCTAACTGATTAAAGTCAGTCTCTAAAAGGCAGAATCACTGACAAGGGCCATCTAATGGATTTCATTCTTTTGTTGCTTTTGTTTATCATAAGCATAAACCTGTTCATTGTAGCATTGCTAACTGTCCTCTTTCAAAGAATGTCAACGTTTCATTTGATTCTTAAACACTCAATATTTTCCCTCATTTGTACAGGCCTGATTAGCCAATATGAAGATAGACTATTTTTTCTGGAGACAGGCTGGACTCAACATTTGAAATACATACAAACAAAATGGATCAAACCTGCTATAATATAATTATGATTTACTATGACAACAAATCACCAGAGTAAGAGAAGTATGTAACATGATGAGGTTTTCAACCTCTGCAGATGGCAAAAAAAAAAGAACTGGGTTTAGTCCGGGATCATAAGAGGCAGAGGTTGAGCTTAAACCTTACCACTCCAAGTTCAATGGTATTACCACCCATACCATGTAACCTCTAACTTATTAAGCTGCTTCTCTTTAAAATAGGATTTATGAGATAAAGAAACTTGTCATTTTGAAAAGGTCTCTGAATATTTTTTTTTGTTTTCCCTCCTTTTTGAGATTTAACTTATTACTTAGAAGGGAACAGAATAAATTTAAATAAATGGAAATATTCACAATGATGGACGGTATTAAAAAGGACAATCATAGATCACTTTCCTATGTAATGAAAGAGAAAAAACAAACTATTTATAACTAATTAATTTTAAAACAAGAGAAAAAAGTGTTTTTTTTTTTAAAACAGTAATATTCTCCACCATCCACTATCACCATCATTGCCTTGTCATGGCACAAGTGCTTGCATAGCTATGAAACTATGAGCTATGCTGTGCAGTCATAGAAAGTAGGGTACAGTATCAAACCCTATTGGTATAACAGAAATAACATCCCTTATGAAGTGGAAATGATAAATAGATTTAAAGGATTAGATCTGGTAGATGGAGTGCCTGAAGAACTATAGACAGGGGTTCTCAATAGTGTACAGGAGGCTGCAATAAAAAACCTTTCAAAGAGAAAGAAGAGCAAGAAAGAGGAAATGGTCATCTGATGAGGTTTTATAAATAGCTGAGGAAAGAAGAAAAGCAAAAGGTAAAGGAGACTGGGAAAGAGATACCCAATTGAGGGCAGAATTCTAGAGAACAGCAAAAAGAGATAAGAAGGTTTTCCTAAATTAGCAATGCAAAAAGAGGTGGAAGAAAACAATAGAATTGGAAAGACAAGAGATCTCTTCAAGAAAATTACAGATATCAATAGAACCTTTCATGCAAAAATGGGCATAATAAAAAACAAAAATGGTAGGAATTTCACTGAAGTCAGGAGTTTATGAAGAGGTGGTAAGAATACACAAAAGAAGTAAGCAAGGAAGATCTTAGCAACACCACTAACCACAATGCTGTGGTTACTGATCTAGAGCCAGACATACTGGTGAATGAAGTCAAGTAGGCCTTAGGAAATGTTGCTAACAATAGGGCTGAGCTACTTAAAATCCAAAAAGATGATGTTGTTAAAGTGATGCCCTAGATATGTCAGAAAATTTGGAAAACACAATAGTGGCCATTGGATTGAAAAAATCAGTGTATATCCCAAACCTAAAGAGGAACAACACCAAGGAATGTTCAAATTACCCAACTATCATACTCATTTCTCACACCAAGGTTATGCATAAGACTGCAAGCCAGGCTTCAGTAATATGTGAATAGAGAATAGACAGAACAGCAGGCTGGTTTCCAAAGAGGCAAAGTAACTGGAGACCAAATTGCCAACATTCACTGAATTTTAGAGAAAGAAAGGGATTTTCAGAAAAAAAAAATCTACTTCTGCTTCATTGACTAAACGAACATCTTTGACTATATGGCTCACAACAAAATGTGGCAAGTCTTCAAAGAGATGGGAATAGCCGAGACTCTTACTTGTCTCCCAAGCAACGTCTATTCAGGGCAAGAAGCAACAATTAGAACCTGAACATGGAAAAATGGACTGGTTTGAGATTAGAAAAGGAGTACAACAAGGCTATATATTGTTACCTTATTCATATAATTGATATGCAGAACACATCATGTGAAATGGCAGGCTGGATGAATCAAAAATTGGAGAAATATCAATAATATCAGATATGCAGAGAGTGAAGAGGAATTACCAGAGTGAAAGAGAAGAGTATAAAAGCTGGCTTGAAACTTAACATCTAAAAAATTAAGATCTTGGCACCTAGTCCCATTGCTTCCTGATAAATAGAGAAGACATAGAAGTAGAGTCAGATTTTATATTCTTGGGCTCAAAGATCACCGCAGACAGTTACTGCAGCCATGAAATTAAAAGATGCTTGCTCCTTGGAAGGAAAGGTCAACAAAAAGGCATAATACACTTAAAGAGTTGAAAAGAATATGGATAGCAGAGCATGAATAATAGTATAATATAAGTATCCAATGAAGGCTATTAAGTATAAACACTCTGGGGATTCAGCAGAAGAAAGAATCACTGTAGACTAGGATTATGTGGGAATGCTTCACACAGGAGATGAGGATTAGTCAACAAACATTTATTAAGTATCTACTATGTGCAGGAACTTTACTAGGAACTGGGATACAAGTACAAAGAATGATGCAATCCTTTCTTTCACTGAGTTTACATTTGAAGGTAATCTAAGCTGTGCCTTGAACAAAGAGTAGACTTTTTAAAATATTTGAGTGATGGTTTATAGTTAGTTTTGTTGCATAAAGAATTTTTATATAAATAATTCTAGGAAGTTTTTAGAGGCAAATTTATCTTTTCTTTAGAATGTAATAACCTTGCAATCAGGAAGCACATAATATGGTTTTACTACAGTATCCAGTAAACGTCACTATGATAAGCTCTTGACAAATGTTTTCTCATTTGATCCTCATAAAAATCATGTAAGGTAATATTATGAAATACCCATTTTAGAGTCAAGAAAAGTGAGGTAGACAGAGGTTAACTGTCACATAATTAGTGCCTGAGGCTGGATTTGAATTCAGGTCTTCTTGACTCCAGGTCCCGTGTTCTATCCACTGCATCACTTAGCTGTTTCTAAGTATTGTGTATGATACAAAATGAATGTTTAGTAAAAACTATTTAAAAAAGGAAATAACTAAACAAGTAGTAGCATAAAGCATGCCTGGATCTTAGGTTTGAGAAACTAATTTTCTAAAGTATACTGTTAAAGTTTTTCAATAAAACATGTTTTCTGGACAAAAACAAATTACCACTAAAATGTTTTCCTCTTGTTATCATTATTTCCAGTCAGAATGGCCCAAAATGCACATTTTTATGTATATTCAACTGCATGTTATGGTTAAAACATAATGATCTCTACTGCCCCAAAGTTGATCATTAAGAATTATATTCCATATCTAGATAGTAGCTCATTAATTGGATCAAATAGTTGCTAATCTTGTTAGTTTTGTATGTTAAGGGATTTCCACAGAGTAACCAAGATGGGGTGTGGGGGGAAGATTTTGGTGATAACTAACTCATCTCCAAAAATATGTTAAAAACCATTCACTTGATAATTCAATCATTATTTTTAGTATCAACTATGCAAAAGGAATACTGTGACAATTTCTTCAAATCTTTAGTTCTTTTATCATGAAAAGAACTTGTATTTTGCAACTTTGGCTTTGATATAAGTATAGTTTCATTGATGTGGTTGCTCTCTCCCCTGACAACCCTCCAACATCTCTGTGATGCTTCCCATTCCGTATTATTCTTCTCTATATTTCCATAGGAGGAAAAATCCTCTATGGAGATCTTAAAGGTGTTTAGATATGACTCTTGTTCTCTTAGCATATTGCTATACTAACATACCATTCAAGATATATATATATATATATATATATATATATATATATGTATATATACACACACACACACGCACACACACACACATACATTGTCTCCTATTCTCAATATGTGACTGACCTTATCAGGGTTAATATTTCGTCCAAATCAACACTCTTTGTGCATAATGTGTCACTCACTGGTAATCTGCTTTCACCTACTGTGTACCTTTCCATTGCCCTGAGTATTTTCTAATTTTAATTCTTCTGTGAGCATAGTTTTCCATAATTCATAGCACTGTGGCATCACTGGGAAAATGGCAGTATTAAAAAGTGGGCCTTTTCAGTAGAAAGTTATTTGAGATGAATGATGATACTGCACTATTTCACAAAGTTCATATTCAGTTTTCTCCTCATACTATATTTCTGAATCCATCTCACTGTCCATTTATAGGGATGGTTGAAGATAAACCTATTGATAGATTGATTCAATGGACTTCCTATCCAGATACATAGCATATTCTGTGTGATATGCTTCTTCTATCTGATTTTTTTTTCCTCTCATGGTTAGATCATTCTTTTTCATATGCTGAAGATGTCATGGAGAAGTCTTTGTAATGTTCTTGGGTGAACTGTGTTTAAGTCCTACTTCTAACACATATGAGCTGAGTGACCCTGAAAAAGCCATTTAACTTCTTAGTCATTTAGGCAACTCCTAAAACTACAAGATATGCAAAACCTGCTGATCTGCACTGATAGAGGGAGTCTTTATAAGGTACTCTATATATCAATTAAATTATAAATATGAAGGGGAGAAGGGAGGAGAAAACTGAGAGTTACACAGCATTTTAAATTTAATGAAGCACTTTACTGTCAATGACAGATCAAAAATACCTAATAAGGAGCTGATATTCAAGGAAGGAGATGGTAATTGAGCAACTGGTTACCTTTAATTTGTTCAAATCACTAGGCTTAGACAAACTACATTCTAGGTTAAGTCTCTGAAAAATCTTGGAGAGCTTTATAAACAAGTGGCAAAAAAAAAAAATTAACGAGAACTGCTGCTATAAAGTTACTATAAACAGTGTCTAAAATTAGGAATGTGAGAGTACTCTGCCCTGTTCAGATTCCCATATTCAGTATTTTGCTCAGTTCAGGTACCAAATTTTGGGAACTACATTAATAGGCTGGAGATAATATAAAAGTTGAATTCATTGCCTTATGAAGTAATGTGTTCTCTCTCTCTCTCTCTCTCTCTCTCTCTCTCTCTCTCTCTCTCTCTCTCTCTCTCTCTCACACACACACACACACACACACACCAAACCGATACCAATACAATTTACTTTTCAAAATCGATAGCACAATTATAGAATGGCAAAAAATTTGTGAGACAGATGGTCTTTGTGAATCAACAGTGTGATGGTCCTGTAATGATTTCCCTTTCACTGGAGAGCTCCAAGCAAAGGTTAGATGAAGATATGTTGTAATGATACTTTATACATACATACATATATACATATATATATATATATATATATATATATATATATATAATTTTATTATTTTTTTTTGCAGGGCAATGAGGATTAAGCAGTTTGTCCAGGGTCACACAGCTAGTGTCAAGTGGCTGAGGCTGGATTTGAACTCAGGTCCTCCTGAATCCAGGGCCGGTGCTTTATCCACTGTGCCACCTAGCTGCCCCGATACTATATATATTCCTGATCAGTATTGCAATCCCTTCCAAATTTAAGATTCTGTAAAGATGGGTACTATACTACAGGTATCATTATTATTATTTTATTGACGAGGAAACTGAGGTTCAAAAAGGATAACTGAATTGATTATGGTATTGATTATACTTACAATTTATACATGTAGGGACTAGATTCAAACCCTGTCCTTTTAATTCCAAGTTCACCTTTCACTATTTTGGGCTGTTTTCCCACTATGAATATTTTCTACTGATAGGAATATTTGGAGGTTTACAAAAGAAAAATACTAATGTAAAAGGGGATGAGGGAAATCCCTGATCAATTTGATCAGCTCTTGTGTGAAAACTTAAATTCTCTATATCTCTTCCTCCCTGGAAAGAAGCCCTTTGGCACTTTGCTGGGAAGACTAAAGAAAACTCCCAATTGTTTTAACCACTGGAGTGGCCTCAAGATAAATTGGTTGGTTTGAAGCCAATCCCTTGGTGCCTCTCAGAAGATTGCTTTCAGTTACTGGGACTTCATCCAAGGGGATCTAGTGGGCCAAGACTCTTGGAAGTATAACTTTGTTGGGAAGAAGCACCCTTTGTATTGGCCTATAAAAAAGAGCCAATGGGCCTTGCTCAGCTTTTTTGGCATCATTTTGTTCCCTTTCCCTTCTGCCCTTCTTCTGGAGATGGTATAAAAGTCAAGGGGTGAGAAATTTTTCCCTCCTCTCTTCTCCACTCTAGAAGTTGTTAATGACTAGCTACAAGAGTCTTGGTTCTCTTACAGCATTCTTTTTCCATTTCTGAGCACAGGTCACAAAGCAGAGAACTGAGAGTGAAATTTTCTGATCTAATAGATGGCAGTACCCAGGGCAATGGAGGGGTGTCCTGGAGAAACAAGTAGGAGCTACATGTGATGGTCCACATGGCCCAAAAAGGGAGTTTGTGCACATCACCCCTGAATTTCTGTCTCCACTTCAAGGAGGATAATTTCCCAGGCAACATAATCCCAGAATCTCTCATCTTATTTAGAGAATGGAGATTTCTTGAACAACACAAACTTTGGGGATTGCCTGACAACTAGCCACAATTTCAAAAATTGAAAGGTTCAACTTTCTGTATAGAAGAAGGGCTTGTTTTGAGTAGTGAATGTCTTGGGCAGAGAATAGGGTCACCTACTGGCCTCTCCCTGCACTTTTCAACTAGAGGAGTAAACAAAAAAAAGCTACACAATGGGGCTATAAAAGGCTTTGACTTTGTTCCCTACTCTTATAATGAGTTATTCAGTCAGTCAGTAAACTAGAATGCATTAATGTCTACTCTGTGCTAGGCATTTGGCTAAGTGCTTACCATGTAGGTCTGATGGAGATAGGGATTGTCTGTCTAGCATCTCCAAAGTGTTTCCTTTGTGGGGGAAGTACAAATTACAGAGCACATCAACTATAATAATTATTAGTTTGTCATTCAAAATTGAATCATGGTAACACAATTTCATATTTCATAAAAATATTATTTTTAATTAGCTCCACCATGTGCAGAGGACTCTTAGGAGCTTTGTAAGATTTTTTAAAAAATAGGTAAGACACTGACCTTTTTATCATTTAAAAGTAAGCTGTTGAGAATACTTTAAAGGGCAAACATGCCTTCAAGCAGATCAATTAAGAGATCAGAAATGTGCCCTCAAATGTATAAATTCATCTGTGTTTATAATGACAATTCAAGATTTCTTCTTATCACAGGCTTGTATAAAAACATTGCTAACCAATAATGAACTGAACATTCTATTTGACATCGGAAATGATATCTGCTTCAAAGAAGTTGTTTCTCTGCATTAACTATACTACCCTATTGAAATATATCTCTATACATGATCATGTTTGGGTTTCAAAAGAAACATGAAATTTTAAAAGAATGTTTCCATAGACATTCCTGATTGTCAAAGATACAAACTATATTACTGCAGGTGTTTTGGAGATGTAGACAGATATGCAGAAGCTGTGGATAAATCTTATCAAAAGACCATAAAGGAAAACAAACATTTATGCAGAGAGGGTACAATCTTTTCAGTGGGTAGGGGAGGGGGAGAAAGACATCCAATCAATAGGACACATGGGTTAGTCTGAGCAGGTGTTCTTCATATTAGGAAAGGAAAAAAAGAGAGGGGCATTCAACATATATATTCTTCATCTATTGATGATCTTTTAGCAGTTTTCCTAGATTAGCACCTAAAAGGTTGATGCAATATCATTGTCCAAAAATATGGATGCTAAAGCAAGCATGGAATGGGGTAGGGGAAGACCATATATCTGAAAAATCCCCTCAATCAACAGAAGAACCAGTGAGGGTTCCATCATACCAACATTCTGTCTAAAACAGCAGAACTGATTTATTCCATAATCTGTTGCTTGCTCAGACTCAAGGACCACCTACAGGGCTCTCCTGTGACCAGATCCTTGAGGGCAAAGAACTGTCTTTGCCTTTCATTGTTTCCTCAGTGCTTAATGCAAGGTCGAGCATATGACTAATTCTTGGCATTCTGTTTTGTTTTCAGTTGCACATTCCTCAAGCTTCAGTGAGACTGATCTTGTTTCATCATGGACTGAATGATCCTTGAAATACATGAATTCTCTAACAGTTACTCTATTGCACTTTTATAAGAGTTACAACTTTTGCATGTTTCTTTAAAGTTAAAATTAATTCTTAAAAAACTCAGACTGAAATGTAGGAATGAAACACAGGTCTGGAGCAAAACTCAGCACTCAAGTGACAGAATAAACTAAAGGTGAGGAGACCAGCTCAGTCTAATTTCATCTGTTCCAAGTCAGATGTTTGGACTCAGCTTAGTGTCAGCAGAAGCATACATGCCTGACCACTGCTTTCATAAAATGAAACCATATCAAGATTATAGCTCATCCCAAGTGATAAGCACACCACTGTGCCTCTTATCAAATTTAATTTTGTATGCCTTATCCCTCCTATTAGATTGCAAACACCTCGAAGGCAGAAATTATATAATTTTTAAAGTTTTTTTTTTCCCTCAGGATTTAACACATAACAGTGGCAGCCAGGTAGAGAAGTAGATAGAGCACCTGGCCTGGAGTCAGGAGGACCTGAGTTCAAATCAGGCATCAGACATTTACTAGCTTTGTGACCCTGGACAAGTCACTTAACCATGTTTGCCTCAGTTTCCTCTTCTGTAAAAATGAACTGAAGAAGGAAATGGCAAACCACTCCATTATCTTTGCCAAGGAAACCCCAAATGGGGTCACAAAGAGTCAGACACTCCTGAAACAACTGAACAACAACAAAATGGCTTAGTCGATGTTCACTGAATTTTCTCTTGGGATGAATTAGGGGAAATAGGTTGACAAATACTTTAATACAGTTTGAAGGATTATATGGTTTGGAGTAGATGGATACTGTCCCTTCCAACTTTCTTTTCTTCTTGTCATTAAGGTCGTACTGGCTAGTAGGCCCATATCAAAGCAGCAACTAAGTATTTCTTGCCCCAGAGCAGAGGTTCTTAAGCTGGGATCTATGAAATTATTTTGAAAATATATTGACAACTGTATTTCAGAATAATTAGCTTCTATTGTAATCCCATCTATCTTATTTTATGCATTTAAATCATAGGCTTCAGTATATATAGTCAAAAGAGTGCATCGCACAATAAAAGGGAGACAACCCCTGAACTAGAGAATTAGTTAAAGAAAAAAATCTGAAACAGCAGCTTATGAAGTTTCTTTCTGGCTTCATCTTCTTGCACAGTCGAACTCTTCTTTTCTTTCTGAAGTCACCTAATTATAATATCTTATAGAACATGACAAGGACAAATTTTGGGGACTCTTTCAGTCCCATCTAGATGTTGTTGCTGTAAAGCCTTTGATCTCTATGCTCAATCTTCACCTCTGCAACACAGCTTCTGTCCCCTGCTGGACTCAGCACTTATTCTTGGTCAGAGCTGTTCCTATTCAGTTCAAAAGGGAAAGTAAACCGTAAGACTGATCTGTCTTATAAGCGTCAAAGAAATTAAGCACAGTGAGAGTTTACAGAGTCCACCTAGGCATGCTGAAAACATAGTAAAAAAATGAGGAGAAAAAAAAGAGTGACTCCCAAATTCTCCAAACGCATAACATTCCGTTTTCTCAAGATGACTCTAGGACTTCATTTCTAGAGATACCTGAGCTTTCTTTTATAATATTTCTCTCCAAATTGAAAAAGAAATTTAAGGGTATTTAGCCTTGGTAAAATTTGTTTAATCAATAGAGTAGTGAGTTGAGTTGATTGATTGATTAATTAATTAATTAATTGAGTTGCTGAATTCGATTATATTTTGGTACACCCTGGTTGATGTTGGCACAATTCTAACAACGGCAATCGGGCAGAGAAACCAGGGAACCTTTTGGAACTCAGATGTACTCTTACTTCTGAAAGAATACACATATTTAACAACAACAAAAAAGAATACACCTATTTAAAACACTGTAGAGGATGGATCATAGCTCAATCCTGGAAGGAACCTTAAGGGTCATCTAGCCCAACCTTCTTATTTTACAGAAGAAAAAAATAAGTCACAAATGTCAAGATTATAAAGGTGATGTCATAGGTAGGATTTAAACCTAAAGTCTCTTACTCTAGAACCAATTAATTACTTCTTCAAACAAATGTGAGCATAACTTTTTTTGATGGAGTTGGAGTAATAATATCTTGGAGAACTTAATTAACCCTTTCATTCCTGGAACCTCTACCCTTGAGTCCTACTGAACTGATCAGCAAATGAGTAAATTCACAGCATCTGAACAGACTTTGGGTTCCTTTCACTTTTCTCCCCTTTGTGCCAGACAGCTGAATGCCAACCCTCCAATCTCTCCCTTATCTCCCATACCCATAATCTAATCAAGCATGACTTTGCTACTAGAGGAGGTGTATCAATCTACTCCAAATCACCATCTTTGTAACTTTCTGAACCACAATCTCTTTGGCAACAGAAGTTGGTCTTTGCTTTCTGTTTTTGTATCCTTAATACTTAGCACGGCACGTAACACTTAATAAATGCTTTTTTATTCATGTATTCATCCATTTCATACATAGCATTACTTTTTTAAAAAGCTGTTGAAAGCAAAACAAAACAGCTTTTCAACCTTACCATTTCTGTTTGGACAGGTGCCATTATGCTTATTATTGTTTTTTATTTTCATGCTGACATATGCCTCTTTCTTAGCCAAATAATGACCCAGTGCCCCTAATATCCACAATCTTATTTTATCAAGCAAAACCACTTCCCCCTCCTCCAATAGAAAAACAATGAATTAAAATGCTATACACACACACACATACATACATACATATATATATATATATAGGCCAATTTTTGAAGGATTGAACAAAATGCTCAAAATCATATATGTATTTCAATGACTATAGTTTTATAGGAAAAGTTTGGTTCCTAACTTAAGCCTTAGAATCATTCTGCAGGTTTGTAGAAATTGGTCAGAATAAAAAGAGAACATGAATTATTTTAAAAATGTTATCAGATCTTCCATGTTATTCCACAAAAATTAATAGCACTAATGTTTAAATTATATTAAAATGATGAACAAACATAACTGCATGTCTTCTAATGTTGAGTGAATATCATCAATATTCTAATTATTTGATACCTATTAATGTCCATGGCCCCTTCTAAAACTTAATTTCACTATCTGTAAAATCATTGTTGTACTACCATCTTAACAGGGTCGTTTTGAAGAAATTACATTATAAACCATGATCAATCTATATTGTAATGATTGGAATGATGCCACCTACTGGAGATTTACTACAGGAAAGCTCCGCAATGAAGGAAGGTCTTTGAAGGCAGGACCATGCGTCTTTTCTTTGGTGTCAGGAAGTGACATTTGCTGGTGGGAGGAGGAAGGGGGAGCCGGGCGCTCTGCCTCACTCTCTTTTTCCTGGGGATGCTGGTGGAGAAGGCAGCTAGAAATGCGCTCTCCCTTTAATAGATAGGAATCTAGGCCTTTTCTTCTCTCTTTACCAAATTCTTATTCTCCTTAATAAATGCTTAAAAGTCTAACTCTTGCTAAAGCTTATAATTTATTGGCAACCACTCATTAGATATTTTAGACAGTTTAGCTAGAATTTTAGCTCTTAACAATATGTTTATGGGTAAATGTATAATTAGTACTTTTATTGTCCATATAAGAAACAAGCTTATATTTAGCAGCTTATTCCCAGTAAACAATAAATTCAAGTACTCCCTACAATATAAATTTCTAACATTACCAGGAAATGTGTAACAGGAACACATGAAAGCTGAATTCTGTCCCCATGAATAGGTATAAACAAATTTCAAGAAATAAATCCCAAATGCAAGGAGAAAATGATATTCTGTTGGTCTCTTGGGGAAAGCACACACACACACACACACACACACACACACACACACATACACACACTTATACACACAGAGACACAGAGACACAGCTATACCATATTTTAAAAGGATGCATTATCAGACTTATCTTATTCCAACTTATGGTTGGTATTTACGTCCAAATTGCTCTTATTCTGTCGTTGAAAGTTTAAAAAAATTACTGCATTTCTATATATAAGCAATTGCAAATAATAAAAAGACCAGTCTTACAAAAGAGAATTCAGCCATCAGAATTCTTTCCATTTAACAGCAACATTATTTCTAATTATCTACTTGCTTTACTTTACTTATAAGGTGCCTTATAGTTCCACAAATTGTGGTAAAATTATTTATAGAGCAACTGCTACGGAGAAAAGACTTTGAAAAAAGCTTCATCAGCTTTAGCCTTCTCAACACAGAATAATTCATTAAATGAATTCAACACTTTTTTTTACTACATTGTATAAATGATTTTGTTTTAAAAAAAATTCAGTGGAGAATCTAGAATCAAGGGGAAAACACATTTTTCATATTTTCAAATAGCAAAAAAACAATTGTTAACTCAGAACACTAACATTGGGAAGAATTGATTAAATTATCTGGGTCACACATTTGTTTAAGAAAGTAATTTTTCTTTACTCTTAGGTATCACAGTCAAAAATCCCCATTCGATGAAAAATGGTTAAAGGAAAACAAACTAGCCAAACAAAGAAAATTACTTTCCCCAGACAACATAACATCACTAGGGAATTTTGTGTTCTGATGAAAAACATTTTAATAGCTTTCCTAATTAAAACTTAGTACAGTAAAGAACTATTCAATTTAATTTCCTACTAATCATATTGTTATAAATATTTTTATTAAAATCAATGTTTTCTTAGATTTTTTCTAAATTGAACAGTGAATGGTAATAACATCTATTGTTAGTTTATATACATTTTAGGTAATCATATAAATCTCTCCTGTTTACCTGTCCTACATGTAAGTTTAAGTATGTGTCCCTCATATAAGACAATCTTTAAAGAAAAGATAAAATTGGTGATTTCATAGAAAACCATAAGCTTTTGTGGAATATTAATCATAGACATATTTCAAAAGATAGTGTGGTATAGCTGTACCCAACTGATTATCATATACTGAGAAAGTAAGATGGGTTAGGAATTTTATGGTCAGTGATTTCATACCATTAGCACACACTAAGAGATCGCCTAAGACAACAAATTCCAGACTTCAAGATGAAAACAAGTAGATACTCAAATACCCATTGGAATGCCTTCATTTTGGCATTCTATGATTGCCTAGAGTTGTCCTATAAAGGGATATAATTGAAGACATATAGTAAGTAGTCACTCCAAGAGTATATTTAAGATTGTTGTTTGTCCTTTGTTCTTGAAGGAGACCAATGACATCAGAGAGGTGATGTCTTGACTTTCAAATGAATCATATTTAAGTGAGGCAGGGCTGTGCAAAGCCTCACTCTCTCTCCTTCAGAGCCATCTGAGTCCAACGGCAAGACGAAGATCAGGACAACTGGAGATGCCTCTGGATGAAGTAGGAAATCTTGGCTTTTTTAAGCTAAGGTCTTTCCCAGGTCTCAGTTTATCTGACACAACACCCATTCAGTGACTGTCAAGGTAAGAAATGAGGACAAAAAAGAAGTCTCTTTTGCCTACTCAGAAGAAAAAAACAAATTAATCTGGATGGGGAAGTCCCTCAGGGTTTCTGGCCAGAACAGAAACAATTACTATTTACACTCTCTCTAAAACCATCAAAACCCAAACAATGATCAAGAATAGGGTGGATGAAGGAAGTGGAACCCCCATGGATCCAGGGCTTCATCTATCCACCTCTCTTGAAAAAGAGAGGGTCAACATGTGCATCTGAGTCCATCATCATTTCTTAGATACTGAGTAACACTGTGTTCTCATGTTCATCCATTTTTGCATGAACAGAACAGTTTGAAGTCACATAGGAGAAAGGAATGCTTGGTCAATGGATACTGATTTGGGTTTTCTTATTGCTGTTTTCAATGTGTTATGCATACTTATATAATATCTTTTGGGGGGAGCAGGGCAATGAGGGTTAAGTGACTTGCCCTGGGTCACACAGCTAGTAAGTGTCAAGTGTCTGAGGTCAGATTTGAACTCAGGTCCTCCTGACTCCAGGGCCGGTGCTCTATCCACTGTGCCACCTAGCTGCCCCCATATAGTATTTATTTTTAAGGCTGCATAGTATACAAGTTCTTGAAGGAAGCAGCTATTTCATTTATGTTTTTGTATTTTCATGATATAGTACAGTGCCTGGCTCATAAAAAGTATTTAATAAATGCTTGTTGCTTGTTAATTTTATCTTTTACATGTCATCTTTCTTAAACAAAGGCCTTAACCGACAATGTTTTCAGATTCTGTCTCCCCAATTCCAAAAGTGAATGCTTACTCTTTTTTTTTTTTTTGGTGAGGCAATTGGGGTTAAGTGACTTGCCCATGGTAATACTTGCCATGGTAACACAACTAGTAAGTTTTAAGTGTCTGGGCCTAGATTTGAACTCAGGTCCTCCTGAATCCAGGGCTGGTGCTCTATCCACTGCACCACCTAGCTGCCCCTGAATGCTTACTTTTTAATTAAAACTTTGGATTTTCTGTAAATCTATTCACTGATGACATTTAGTTCTATATTATTTCCAAACAACTTTAGGTGGCCATGTGCAGGACTCCAGAGAAACTGCTGGGTACCTTTCAAGGGATGAAGCTAGGACTGGTGCTAAGCATGTTAGTTTAGTCCCTGGAGACCCAATGACAGCAAGGGATTCTGTGCTTCAGAGAGCCCAAAGCAGAAGAGGGTCTACTCCAAAGAAAGTTCATATTCATCATGGAACTCAGTGTATCAAAGGTATCTTCTGGAATGCCCTAGAAGCTCATGGCTTATGCTGAGTGTAAGGTCAGTTCAGATTGAAAGACTGGCATACCAAGTGTATTACTAACTCAAATTTCCAAATAGTACTATTGATTCCACCTGTGGCCTACACGCCCATATCTTTCATGTTTGAAGCAGATGCCGTTGCCTTTATGATGTAGTGTACTTCTAGACGTTACATGGCTGGAGTCCATATGAAGATTCTTCCCTTATTCCATTACTGTCATTTGGATAGCTTGTGGTCAGAGTTCCTTTTGTTTTAATAGTTCCCCTGTTGATCTATTTGCTTGTGTTCTATTTTTTTTTTTTTGGTGAGGCAATTGGGGTTAAGTGACTTGCCCAGTGTCACACAGCTAGTGAGTGTTAAGTGTCTGAGGCCAGACCAGATTTGAACTCAGATCCTCCTGACTCCAGGGCCAGTGCTCTAACCACTGAGCCACCTTGCTGCCCCTGTGCTCTAGGTTTTTAATTCCATTTTCTTCCCACTAAGATCTTTGGTAACGTTTGTCTTTTTTTCTTATATTCCCCTATTGCTCAATTTCTTATTCTCTCACTTTTGATTGCAGATCCCAGATGAATGGATTTCAAATGGGCCTCAGTTAGGAAGTTAGGAAGATTGTATGAAATGTCTTGTTCGTATTACCCAGAATTATAATTAAAACCAAACTATATGCAGTTGGTCTTTGTACTATGACTAGTAGAGAGGTGATATCTAAGATAAGTAGAGAGATAGTTAAAAGTACCTAGCCACTCTTGATGACATAAAGACATCTGATCCAAATGAATTACATTATTAGATACCAAAAGAAATGGAATATGTAATTGTTGAGTCCATATTCATGGATTGATAAAAGATCACTGAGAACTAAAAAGATACTACAGATTGGTGAAATACCAGTGTTTTCTCAACTTTCCCAAAAGGGGAAAAGATTAGAGTCTACACAAAACAGGCAGTGAACTTGACTTTGATTTCTGGGGAAATATTAGAATACATTATATAAGACAGTATACATCTAGAAAAAGAAGCAGTGAACAAAAAGGACCAGTATAACTAAAAACAAAAACAAAAACAAAACCCCCCAAAACAGGCTGTCAAAGTAAATTAATTTCCATTTTTGTCCATGTTTCCAGAATTGTAGGCAAGGAAGCTGTTACATAAAAAGTTTAGGTACTTAAAAAATAATTATTTATTTAAATTTTGAGCTTTAAAAGTTTTGAGTTTTAAGTCTCCCTTCCTTCTACCACTAAGAAGGCAAGCATAATTATATCAATTATACATATGAAACCATGCAAAACATATTTCCATCTTGGTCATATCACCCCCAAAAAGCATAGACAGATCAACAGACAGACAGAAAGACAGACAAAGGAAGACAAAAAATTATACTTCTTTTTGCACTTAGAGTTTATCACTTCTCTCTCTGGAGGTGGATAGAATTTTTAAATCATGAGTCATTTGGAATTTGGAATTTCTTTGATCATTGTTTGGATCAGAGTAGCCAAGTCTTTCAAAGTTGATTGTCATTATAACCTCACTATTACTGTGCAGAATGATCCCTAGTTCTTCTTACTTCACTTTGTATCAGTTCATATACATCTTCCCTTGTTTTTTTCCCCTGAAACCACTCCCCTCATAATCTTATAAATCCCCTCATCATCTCATAGCACACTAGTACTCCATCACAATCATATTTTACAACTTGTTCAGCTATTCCCTAAGTGATGAGCATTCCCTCAATTTCCAATTCTTTGCCACCACAAAAAGAGATGCTATAAATCTCTTTGTACATATAGATCCTTTCATTTTTCTTTCATCTCTTTGAAAAACAGACTTAATAGTGGTATTGCTTTGTCAAAGGGTATGAACAATTTTATAATCCTTTGGATATATTTTGAAATTATTTTCTGGAATGGTTGGACCAATTCACAACTCCAACAACAGTTTATTAGTGGAACTATTTTCCCTCATCCCTTCCAGCATTTGTCATTTCTGAGAGATATGGAGAGGTACCTCATAGTTGTTTTAATTTAAATTTCTCTAATCAATAGTGATTTAGAGCATTTTTCATATGACTATAGATAGCAATGATATCTTCTGAAAGTTATCCATATCTTTTGACCACTTATCAATTAGGGAACTGCTTTTATTATTATTATTTTTATAAATTTGACTCAGTTCCCCATATATTTAAGAAATTAAGCCTTTTCAGAGAAACTTACTTTATTTTTTAAAAATTTTACTTCATTGTCTATGGTACCTTTTTAGGAAAAGTTTCCCTAGTGATCTTTTTTGCATTTGCTTTTTCAGACATCATGATATGACTTCAGCCTTTTTTTTGACTTTAGCTAATGCATAATAGATTCTGCTCCAGCCCTTTATTTTAACTTTGTGTGGCTTTCTGTTTGAAGTGTGTCTCTTATACACAATACAGATGTTTGGATTCTGGTTTCTAATCCATTCTACTATCTGCTTCTATTTTATAGGTGAACTAATCCCATCCACAGTCACAGTTATGATTCCTGTGTATTTCCCTTCACCCTATTTTCTTCCATTTATCCTTCTCTCTCTCTTTTAATTTTGTCCCTTTTCAAAGGTCTGTTTTACTTCCGACCACAACCTTCTTTAATCCACTTTCTCTTTTATCACCTCCCCCTCCTATCTCTTATCCCCTTCCTCTCCTATTTTCCTACTGGGTAAAGGAGATTTCTATACCCAACTCTGTGTGTGTGTGTGTATGTGTATGTATTTTTCACTCTTTGAATCAATTTCAATGAGAATGAGGTTCAAGCATTGCCGGCCACCTCCACCCCCCCACCCCGTTTTCTTCTCTACTATAAAAGTTCTTTTTTTTTCACGCCTCGTTTATGTGAGAATATTTTCCCCCTTCTACCTCTCCCTTCCATCCTCATTAATGGTTTGGTGCTGACTTAAATGTTGGTGTCCAGCAGCTTGCCCAAGATACACATGTTTGGCCCTTAAATGTTTAATGCTAAGTCGTCAGATAAATAAGTATTTATAAAATTTCTGCTATGTGACAGACACATTACTGATACAAACATTAAAAAAAAAACCCACAGTAACTATGATCAAGGAGCTCACAATCTAATAGGGTGGGGCAGGGACAACATACAAACAACTGTGTGCAAGGAAGATAGAAGATAAACTGGAAATAATTTCATAAGTAAGGCAGTAACATTAAGGGTGAACAAAAAGGGTTTCTTACACAAGTTAGAACTTTATCTGAAAATTGAAGGAATTCAGAGAAACCAGGAGATAGATTCAAGTAGGCAGAGCATTCTAGGCATGAGAAATAGCCAGTGAAAATGCTGGGAGTCGGGAAATGGAGTATCTTATGGCAAGGAAATCAGTTAGATTGGAATTGTGTGTGTGTGCATGTGTGCACACATGTGTGGTTCTTTAAGGTATAAAAAGACTGGAAATACATAGTAGGGGGGAATGAGGGGAAGGTCATGGAGGGTTTTGAATGCCAAGGAGAAAATTTATATTTGATACTGAAGGTAATGGGGAGCCACTGGAGTTTACTGAATGAAAAGAGGGGGTGGCATAGACATACACTTTAGGGAGAGCATTTCTATAAAATAATGGAGAATTGACCGTAGTGAGGGAGATCACCTAGAAGGCAGTTTCAATAGGTCAGGCATAAGGTGATAAGTGGCTACATCAGAGTGGTGGCGAGGTCACAGGAGAGAATGGGACATATTACACAAATGTTTTGAAGATACTGATCAGGGCTTGGAAAATAATTGAATTGGAGGTAGAGGGGGAAACAGAGTGAAGTTTAAGATGATACCTGGGTTGTGAGCCTGGATGACTGGGAGGATGCTGTTACCCTTGATAGTATTAGAGAAGTTAGAAAAGGAAGAAGGCTTTGGGGAAAATATGTTTTCCATTTTGGATATGTTGAGTTACAGATGCCTATGAGACAGTTCAAGATGTCAAATAGGCAGTGAGTTATATTATTATTATTATTATTTTTGTGTGAGGCAATGGGAGTTAAGTGACTTGCCCAGGGTCATACAGCTAGTAAATATCAAGTGTCTGAGACCAGATTTGAACTCAGTTCCTCCTGAATCCAGGGCTGGTGCTCTATCCACTGCGCCACTTAGCTGCCCCCGGCAGTGGGTTATAAAGGCTATATAGGACTGTATTTAAGGAGAGAGATTAAAGATGAATATATAGATCTCAAAATCATCTTCAGAGAGGTGATCATTGAATCCATGGGTCTGATGAGGTCCAAACAAAATCACAAGAGATAAGAAGAGGGTCGAGGACAGAACTTTGGAAGACCCATAGTTACTGGGCATGACTTGTATGAAGATCCAGCAAAAGATACTGAGAAGGAATGATCTAAGTAAGAGGAAAAACAGGAGGGAGAGGAGTCATAGAAACAGAGAGAGAATAGAGTATCAAGAAGATGATGATTGACAATGCCAAGGCTGCTAAAAAGTAAAAAAGAATGAAGATTAAGAAAAGCCTGTTAGATTTGGAAATATTTTATCAATTTCTTGGGGGAAAGGTAAATGTCACATGCTTATCAAATATGCAGATAAAACAAAAATGTCTGAGAGAGGTAGGTAGTAAATAGGATAACAAAACATGAATTTGAAAAGGTCTTAGGATAAAACATTGGGCTGAATTAAGAAAGAATTTAAAAGACATAAATATAAAGTCTTACACTTGAGTTTAGGGGGGAGATCAATTTCCCAAAATTTTAGCTGGGGGAGGAATGATTAAGAAAACATTATAAAATGATTTTTATTGATATCTTTTATTTCTTATATGTATTATTCCTACCTCTAAATAGGTACGAGACTTTAATACTAAACATCATAATAAAAAGAGAAATATATTATAATAGTGTATATCTATATCTATTTGGATAAATATATCTATTTATATATATATATGTGTGTGTGTGTATACCTTTTTCCACCACAGTACTATATAATAATACAACCAGAAGCCTATGCATGGGTAACAAGAAGGCAGCTAAGTCATTACCAGAAGAAGCAACCAAACCACTGATTTTCAAGAGTCATCAGAGTTGAGCAGTAAGATCAGAGGACTCCTGAAAGATCTCTATGTTGTTGAGTCATTGTCCGTGTTAAGTTGTTGACTCAAAGAGTCATGTCTGACTCTCTGTGATCTCATTTGGGGTTTTCTTGGCAAAAATACTGGAATGGTTTGCCATTTCCATCTCCAGCTGATTTTACAAATGAAGCACTGAAGCAAATAGGGTTAAGTGGCTTGCACAGGGTTACATAGTAAGTTTCAGAGCTCACATTTGAACTCAGGTCCCCCTGACTCCTGGGCCAGTGCTCTGACCACTTTGCCGCCTAGTTGCCCTACTATATAGCACAATATGTACCAAGTAGAGAACCAATGTAAATCTTAAAAGAGCACATCATAATATGAAGGAAAATAGAAGGAAATGTCTTTCAGAAGTATAATTAGGGGAATTTTTGATGATAACAAAAAGATAACAAAAGTGATATAAGTGATTACAAAAGGCAAACTAGAATACTTTTGTTGAAATTAGTATAACTATAATAAAAAGAAAAGCTAGGAACTGGGGAACAAGTTTTTATATCAAGCATCTTCAGTAAAAGTCTGACATTCATAGCATAAAGAGAATTGACAAATTTATAAGACTGAGCCATTCCCTAATGATAGACAAAGAATATGAACAGAAAGTTTTCAAAGGAAGAATAGTGAGTTATTTAAAAATCCATTTAATCATTAATAAGAGAAATATAAATTCTTCTTTAAAACAAGGTGGCTTTTTGCTTAACCCATCAAACTTGCAAAGATGATAAAAGATGAAAATAGTTAATGGTGGTTCAGGATCTCAATCAATGAAACTGGGGAGAGGACAGGTAGGTTCCCACTGTATAAGGGTTGCTTGTTCTGATCTCCTTGGAGTGGAAAAGGCTGGACACAAACTCCAAGTAGGAAGGGAGGTGCCCACCTGACTACCCAGCTTCTTGTGCTGTCATGAGACAAGGGGTTGGCGCCCAAGAAGTACCATGGTTCCTACAGGAGCCATGATCATGTCTCAAAAGGTCAAATGTCAGCAGGTTAGCCAAAAGAGTTCTAGATAAGAGTAAAGAGATCTAGAGGATGCAACAGATAGAGCACTGGGTCTGGAATCAGGAAAATCAGAGTTCAGATTTGACCTAAGACACTTACTAGCTTTGTGACTCTGGGCAAGTCACTTAATTTCTATTTACCTCAATTTTCTCATCTGTATAATGGGGATAATAATACCACCATGGTTTTGTGAGGGACAGAAGAGATAATAATTGTAAAGTGCTTAGCATAGTGTCTGGCACATAGTAGGCACTATATAAATGTAAACTATTATTATTGTTATCTTTTCCTCAAGTTGCTAGAAAATCTATTTTTCACTCATTTTAGTATTTTCCATCAAAGATTGCACAAAATTAACCTCAAGAGTCACTTTTGTTTTTTGTTTTTTGTTTTTTTGTTTTTTTTGTGGGGCAGTGGGGGTTAAGTGACTTGCCCAGGGTCACACAGCTCATAAGTGTCAAGTGTCCGAGGCCGGATTTGAACTCAGGAACTCCTGAATCCAGGGCCAGTGCTTTATCCACTGTGCCACCTAGCCGCCCCCCTCAAGAGTCACTTTTAACTTTGAGGCTCTATGCTTCTATAGTGATACATCTTGCACATAGTAAATACTTGAAAAATACTTGTCTAATTGAATTAATGAGTTGTATGGCCATCTTAAACTTCTTCTTCTTCTTTTCCTCCTCCTCCTCCTCCTCCTCCTCTTCCTCCTCCTCCTCCTTCTCCTCCTCCTCCTCCTCCTCTTCCTCCTTCTTCTTCTACTTCTTCTTCTTTTCCTCCCCCTCCTTCTCCTCTTACTTCTCCTCCTCCTCATCATCACTGGATCTATATCAGTAGAAGCTGAGATGAAGGAAAATTTGCTCTTCGTCATCCTCCTTCATCTTCGTTCATTGGCTTATTTAACTGCACGCAGAAGTATTCATTAAGTGCCAACTATGGACTAAAAAAAGTTCTCAACATATTTGTATGTGGCATTGTGCAAAATTGCTATACAACTTGAGTAAAGTGACAAATTGCTAAAATAACAACACAACAACACTGACAAAAGTAGATATGTTCTTATGCAGGCCAGTGCAAAGAGGAGCTGAAGTTCCAGTAGAAAGAATGGAACCAGAGGACCCAGAGGATTCAAGCTCTCTCTCTGACCCTTACCACATGTTTGAACTTCAGAAAATTAAACTTCTTAGACCTCAGTTGCCCCATCTATAAAATGAGGGGCTTAGACTACTTTTGAGGTTATTTTCAGTTCTAGATCCTAATATTCTAGCTAAGTGACTATGGTCAAGTTTTGACTGATCCTATATTTCCCTATATTGCATAAAATAATGCTCATAGCGTATTTAATAAGGGTTGGTTTTTTTGCATGGATCAAATGAAACAAAATTTGTGAAAGTCCTTTGTAGTCACAAAGGAATACAAAACTCAGCCATTACAAACAGTACTATTATGGACTGGTTTAAACTGTATTTTGTTCTGGTGTCCCTGACCAGCTTCCCTTCTTGTCCCTGACCTTCTATTCAGAATTATAAGTTTATAAGTAACCAGTGTCGAGTGACAATAGCAGGAAGATTGTAAAGGGGAACCTAGAACTTACATACAAATCATCCCAAAGATCAAAGGCATATAATTTGCAACATGTATCATATATTAATTTTTAAAAAACACATCCTAGTAATATGTGCTAAATCAAGGGAAGCCATTTAGGTTTTGCTGTCAGGGATTTGGGGTAAATATAAATCTCAGGTAAGTTCCAGATACTTGTAGTGAGACCAGCAGAATACCAAATGGTCCCGGTAATATTAACTTTAAAGTTTTACCAACAACTTTGAGATGATTGGTATATGTTAATGAACTACCCCAAGGTGGCTTAGATAAGAGTTAGTCTGTTCCCCAAACAACCTTATAAAAATGAGACCTCAAACTCCTACCCTCTGAGTACTCTTTCATCTCCTAAAGGTTCATGCAGCTCATTGTGCTCCCAACTCTAACTGCAGTTACATAAGTGATTCATCCCCTCCCCATCCTCTTACTCACACTGCCTGCCTGCCTTCACCACCCTATCCCACCATCCTCATGCTACCTGCCTCTGTGTCCCCTTTTGCCTCTTGTTTCTGTACTTTCAAAGCCTGTTGTCCCCTCTACCCTCTATGCCTTATTAAAGTGTGATTGCAGGGGCAGCTAGGTGGTGCAGTGGATAAAGCACCGGCCCTGGATTCAGGAGTACCTGATTTCAAATCTGGCCTCAGACACTTGACAGTTACGAGCTGTGTGACCCTGGGCAAGTCACTTAACCCCCACTGCCCCGCAGAAAAAAAGAAAAAAAAAGTGTGATCGCAATCTTGCCTTCGGCTGCTTTCCTGACTAGTATGGGAAGAATTGGGTATGCCTACCCCATTTCATAATTTCATCAATCAATTATCAATTCATGGACATAGAAAATAATTAGATTAATGAAGGATTAAGAGGTTTCAATTATCAATTCATGGACATAGAAAATAATAAGATTAATGAAGGATTAAGAAGTTTTAATAAAAGATGAATTAAAAGACAATTGGAAGAATAGTTTTTCTTTTTTGAGAAGAATCTTATTTTCTATAGAAGAGGCCTAGTTAGGATGCAATGGGTCCATGGAAGAATTATTACTTTATTAAAAAGAAAAAGCGGTTAGAAAAAAATCGGCACAATTTCAAGTGCCCAACATGATAATTTAAGAAAAAATTACAAGTTCTATCTAATTATTGGCTCACATTATATTTAAATTCTTATGTAGGACTAGCCATATTTTATTCAAGTCTTCATATTCTTAAAGGGTTATATTCATAGAAACAGCTTAGTAGAACAAAGCAGGGTACAAGTTGTGAGTGTCCACTGAAACTTGATAAGGCTTGTTGGAATGAGGACAGGCTCTTGCTAATATTTCCCTGGAAAATTAACTTCAGTAAACCATTGAAGAATATACCTTTCCCAGCATAAATTATACTTTACATTCTTCCACTGTGTTTTGTAAAAGTCAGTATTGATTTGTCAGATATATCAATTGCATCCTAGCAGTCAAAGCTAAGCAATTTCTTTCAAGAAAACAATTCTATAACAAAAGAGTAACTGACTCATTGTTCACTATTCACCAAAGCTATATACTGGCATTATTGAATGATGCATATAAAACCAAATATAGATAGAAAGTAATATCTTAAACCTTTTCCCAGCTTATCTAGGTTTTATGTCCATTCCAATAAAGCATTCCATTAACCTGGAGCTATATATACTAATATTTTAGACAAGATATACAAGACATTTTATTTCTTAACCAGCAAAACATCTTTCTTTGTATGTTCCTGGCTAAATGCCCTGTCTGTTCCAATAACCTTACTGTTATAAGGGTGTTAAAAAATATGACAGCATTAAAGCCACCAGTACTGTGAATGATGCTCACACAAGCATCTCTTTCTATACCTCTTACAATTAAGGGTAATTATGGCCTTTAGACAACTCTGTAAAGAAGGAGAAAGAGACCTTTTTGGAACCCCTGTTATTTTTTTTAATTAGGGTTTTCTCAGTCTTCATCACGTCCACGAAACACAAATAGCATCTAAAAAAATTAACAGGAATTCTACAGCTTATGTTTTCTAGGAAGGATGAAACACAAACACAGTAGGCCCCCTTTTCTTGTTACAAGCAATTTTTAGTTCCTGCAATTACTTTTAGGTGCAAAACTATACAGGCAATATAGTTAGATAATCACATGGAAAATCAACTAATTATAGTTAAAATTAGCCACTTTCTATCCATTTAGAAGCTTCCAAGAGCAGATTTTATACATAATTATCCAAAAAGAAGAAAAAAATTACTTTCATGTAGAATTTTATACATATGAAAATGGTAATTTCCAAAGATAGTAGAAATAACTTAATGTATTAAGCCCAATATAATCCTGACATGGTAAAATCCTAAATGAGAAAAGAGGAGATGAACTTTTAAGTGTCAAAAATTTTGTTGACATTCCAGCTTCTCTATCAGCAAGAGGAGCAAAATGATATTTGTGACAGAGTCGGTCTTTTAAGGGCCTTCACATCTAACAGACATCAAGAATAAAAGCTGTCTCTCCATTTTTCCATTAAAATGGAAAAAAACCATGACTAAAATAAGAATTCTAGCAAAATATTTCTTTTCACAACAAAAACACTCTAAGTGCATTAGATAGTTATTACATTTTGAATTCTTCATTGTAAACTATGACTTGAAAACAGAAGGAATCAAATTATTCTTGATTAAAGTCTTAACCCATCATAGTGATTTTACTTTTCTAAAATAAAGGCAATCTTAGAAATCATAATGAATTGCATCGTATCTCTGGGAGATCAAAACAAACAAAACCAGATTGCATTTAGCAAAAATACAAATTATATCCAAGGAATAGAGGAAGGACAGCTTTATGAGGACAAAAATCTGCAAAATTACATCATATTATTGATTTTGTAAATAATTTCTATGCTACAAACAAGTCTAACATGCAAGTTCAAACAAAAATACCAGAATCCAAAAAGTATAAACTGAATAGAAAATATTGCGCACTGGATTCAGGAGGTCCTGAGTTCAAATCCAGCCTCAGACACTTGACACTTACTAGCTGTGTGGCCCTGGGCAAGTCAACCCCAATTGCCCCACAAAAAAAATGAAAAGAGAAAAAAATAAAATATTGCCTAGGAATTAGATCTCATAGAAACAGATAAATACATGACACTGGGAAAGAAAGAATTTGTACTAGATTCATATTCATTGTATTTTAATTATAAATTAAAATGCTTACCATCTTGCTGACCAGGAACAGGCTGGGGGCTCTGCATTCTTTCTTCAAGGTTAGAACTAAGGTCAGAGTTCACAGCTGACATGCGTGTAGAATCACTCATATCAAACTCATCGCTTTCTATAGAACTTTCATCCTATAAAATAAGAACATTATAGCAAGAAACAAATTTCAGATAGTGCAGTACATTCAAATAACACTTCTGCTTTATAGATATGATCACATATTTTAATCAGTTAATATGCATTTTCTGAACTTTTATTCAATTCAACAAGCATTTATTAAGCATAAGGTATTAGTCCATGTGTTTGGTTTTTAAGAAAATAGAATAAAAGCAATGGTCTCTGAACTCAAGTACCTTACAATATATTGGAGAAGAGAAGATAATATATGTACAAAAATGATACAGTCAACCATTCCATCAGTGTTTATACAAGGTAGAACGTGATAAGGACAAATAAGAAACCCAGATAAAGTATTATAAGAAATCTGACAGGAGATGACTTTCAGAGTAGCTGAGCAGGAAAGGATTTTTAGAGAGATTGGCACCAAGGGGATTTTGCTAGGGGGAGATATGAAGAAAGTGCATCCCAGATAATAAAGATGGTCTGTATGAGGGACGACTGGACACTAGGTACACAGATGATGACAAAAAAAGTCAAGTTGTGAAGAGTCTCAAAAGTTATTCTAAAGATGTAGGGAATAGGCAATGAAAAGCTTTTGAGGAAAGATTAAACTATTCTTTTTTGGTAGCTATGAGAAGGATATCCTGGAATGGGAAGAGAGCAGAGAAAAAAAGACCACTTAGGAGTTGTTATGATAGTCCAGGTGAGAAGTGATGAGGAGTTAAACTAGCAAATGGCAGTGTGGATGTGATAAAGGGGATGAATGTAAGAAATATTGCATTATAAAATGCACAGCACATAGAAACTGTCTTGATATAGAGATAAAGAATATATATGAGCCAAAGATACCTCTGAGGTTTTGATTCTGAGTGATTTGAATGATAGTCATTCTGCCAAGAGAAAAAAAAAAGGATATTAAGAAGAAAAAATAGTTTGGGATATGCTAAGTTTTAGGTAGGCAGTCAGCAATGCAACAATTCAACTAATTTTTATAGGATAGAAATATTAGAAATATAGACTTAAAGCTCAGAAAAGAGATAGAGACTGGATCTAGAGATATGGGAGGTTCCCATATGGTATTATGAAAAAGCACTAAATTTTCGAGTTAGAGAACCTGAATTTGAATCCTCTTTCTGCTAATTAATACTAACTACTTCTGTGACATTTGAGGCAGCATGGAGAAGTGTATAGAGTACTGAACTTGGAATCAAGCATATATGAGTTCAAATCAAACTTTAGGCACTGACTAGCTGTGCTATCTTGAGTAAGTGACTTAAATTCTTCCTGCCTCAGTTTCATCATCTGTAAAAAGGGATTTCGTAATAGCACTTAGCTTGCAAGGAGGTAATAAGAACAAAATGAGATAATGTTTGCAAAGTGTTTTGCAACTCTTAAAAACCTATATGACTGGTAGTCATTATCTAATTTTACAGTCCTCAGTTTCCTCATCTGTTAAATGAGGTATTAGCCGCCTAAATGTTCTCTGAGGTCTCTTCCAAATCTTAATCCTATAAAGCCATAAAATTTGATTAAATTGCCAATGAAGAGAATTACTGAGAGAAGGAAAAGTGATGACAGAGTCTTGAAGAATATCTCATACTTAAAGAGGAGAAGGAGCAAAAAGAAGCCAAAAAAGGAGAGAGGAGTCTCTTTGAAGACAAGTCAGAATAGAGAAAGATGCTGACAGAGATGTAAGGAAATAGAGTTAAAGTCACAAGGAGATAGGTAGGCCTTATTAAGGAATTTAGTCATATGACCTTTTCAGAACAAGCTGAGGGATAAGAGGATCAGTAAAGACTTTTTTAACTCTAGAGAGATGAGAGGCATGAGGCAAAGCTAATAATTTTAATACAGCTTCAATAAATCAGTAAAAATAGTAGTCAAATGTCATCTCTTTGGAAGAGGGAAATCGGAAGCTCAAGGGAAAAGATCCAGAATTTCCATTTCCATATTATTATAGAGAATCAATCAGATATGCATAGGGTTGCCATGAGTATTTTGTGAGTTCCAGTGAGATGCAACAGCATACATTTGTAGTGGACTTAATTCATCAACAAGATTTTGCAACTTCCTCCAATACTGCTCCATTTTTCAGGGGTAGGAAAGAAGATGAATGGTGGAAGATGACTCTAGGGATTAGCAATATTTGAATAAAAGAGAAAAAGAAAAAGGCACAAGCTTACTAGAACACATACTTTATCAGCAGGTGCTAGCATGAATGAATGAATGAATTCTCAATCAATATAACTACATGTAAATTTTTTTATAAGAGAAGCAGGCTGGCATAGTAGACAGAGAATAGGCCTCAGACTCAGGAAAATCTGGATTCAAGTCCTGCCTCTGAAACATAGTGACTATGTGACCTTAAGTGAGTCACTCATCTCTCAACGTCCCAGGCAATTCTCTAAGACTATAAACTACAAAGAAATTGTTGATCTTCATTGGTCTGATCAGAATGGGAAAAAGTTTTGTAACCACAATGATGTGTTTAGAGGAGGAGATGATTTTGGAAAAACATCAGTATTCTTATAAATATTATCAGAATTTATTTATTCTTATTTATAAGAAAAAAAATCACAAAGAAAATAAATCTTAAGTTAAAACTTAAAGTGAAAGGTTTGTACTTGGGTTGACAAAAAGGTGGAAGCTTCACACATTAAGAATGACTCAGAAAAAAAAAGGAACAACTCAGGAAAAAGATCAGAGAAGGGAAAGAGAATATGCAATGAGAGACCCTTAGCTATCAGAGGGTATAAGCTGGGATTGAGTAGGAGAAGTGATATAGAATGTGCCTAGCTAATAATCTTAAAGGCCCAAGGTAGGAGGGTAGGAGTTGTATTTATATCTGAGGGTAAAGTATATTCAGTAGCAAAATCCACCTTTCTTGACATTGTAAATTATGGAACTCTTCTAGTTATGTATTAAAATGTAAATGAAGGGCTATCCTGAGGTTTCTTTGTTAAATTCTAAATGAAAGTCATAGAAGGTCTTAATAAATGTCAGTGGAAGGGAGTGCTATTCTACAAAAGTCCTATTCTGATGTCCCATCATAGTTGGTGTGGGGGTGGCCTAGCCTTTGAGGTTATGCCGGCAGAATACAGGTGTGGCAGATTCTATGAAATCAGGTATGAGCCAGACAAGCTAAGTTAAATTTGGAACAGTTCATCACCAAAAAGTCAGCTACTAAATGATAATTTATTTTGACTACCAGAAATAATGATGTTAGCCCCTTAGGCATAGAGAAGCTGCACTTGATATCCATGGAAGGGTACAACAATGAAATTAGAGTTCTTTTCAAGATTTAGAAGCCATTGGAACTTTCCTTCAATCCAAAAATTTATCATGTGAATCCACATATTTGAGTATCAAAATGGCAAACATGGATCTGCATGTAGTGATATATGTATATAGCTGTATATGGATCTGGGGAACTGGGATTATACTTATGAGAGAAAAAGAGGTAGAAACAAAGAGCGTATTGTGAAAAAGTCAAAAACATTTTTAGATAAAAAAGCAGATAATTCAATGTGGTGAATTTAAAAGTTCAAGGTGAGAGACAGAATTCATTAGAATTAACTGATCAAAGAACAGAACATAAAGGACATAAAATCCAGGATTGGAGAATTCAGAATATGATTAGTACTGAATACAGTCTAGTGCAGGTCAAAGACACATCCATGGTTGGAAAGTAGATAGACATCTCTACCTCTATCTATGTACAGAGATGGGGAGGGGGAGAGAGGAGGCGGGGAATGGGATCCCCAAGGCAGCTCCAGGAGCAAAAAGTCATTAAATTGTTGAGGAAAGTGACTTTGAAGATAGTTTTATTTTAGCCAGAAGGTGACAGAAATTACACTAGGATCAAAACAACAAAAATCTTTATTCCTTTAGAGAACAAAAGGAAAGGGAAGCTAAAATTAATAGATTGTCTGAGCACTGGGGCAATGGATGTAGGGAGGCTAGGATGACAGCTATAATCCGAATGAAGAGTGTCTAGAAGATATTCTAGAATTCAGAGGGGTCATTACAAAGGAGCAATTATTTAATAGGTTAAACCTGTGCCAAGAGAATTGATGTTATTCAACATATAAAACTGTACTTGTAATCTTATCTATGGATAGTCTACAACCCTAAATCCATCTGTACTCCCTAGTGCATCAAGCATATAAGCTATGGAGTTTTTTATCTCTTTTTATCTATTTTAGCACTGAATTACAATTATTAGAACATAAAAAGAGATGACAATCAACAGTGTAGCAGTAGTGAGAGATGGGAGGGTCAGTAAAGATAATAAATTAAATAAATTAAAAATTCTAGAAAGTTTCCTAATATTTGGAAAAATGTCCACTCAATAATATGAAAACAACTAAAGGTACTATTATGTAGGGGAAAAAAACCTAGCAGTAATAGTTATTCTTTATAAATATATCTATCTAGGTTGACATATATACCATAAATATAAGTGATTCATTTCTCTATAGAAAAAAGTGAAATTGAATTTATGATCAAAGCTTTGGTTTGTCCTATAGTATTAAATAAAATGGAACAATTTGCTATATGAGAGGACTCTGTAACAAAACTTTTTAAAAAGTATTTCTTTTAAAAACCTATGTTTATATAATGCTTTAAGTTTTTCAAAGTCCTTTATTCACAAGAACCTAGGTTGTTCGACATTGTAATGCTCATTTTATAGAAGAGGAAACAGCTTCAGAGAGGTTAAATAACAAGATTATAGAATCATAGATCTAAAGGCTGGTCTTCATAGTGACTCAAACAATAGAATCAGAATTATCCTTTCACCTTCTCCTCTCCCCCCATTTTCCTCATCAGTTAGAGAGAAATAATGAGAAAAATATGCTTCATTAAAAAAAAAATGTCTTTCAAATGAATAGACTAGAAGTCAGGTATCTTGATGGGACCAGGAAGTTCCTCCTCTAGTTTACTAGCTGTGTACCTTGTACAAGTCATTTCCTCTCCTTGGATCTCATTTTCTCATGGAAAAAGTAGTGTTAATAATAACAATAAGAATTACCCACTGCTTCAGGGTTCAGTGACTTCCTCTTACTAAATGTCTACAAGCAGGAGTTCAGTGATCACTTGCTGGAGATGTTGTAGAAGGGATTCTTCTTCAAGTGTGGGTGGGACAAGATGGTCTCAAGAGATGTTGATTCAGAGATTCTGGGATTCTTTGTGATTCTGTGACTAACCCATCTGTAAAGGTTCCTTTCATCTTTAAACCTATGAGAACTCCAGAGCTGAAAGGGGCATCAGAGGGTATCTAATCCAGCCCTTGCGTTTAACAAATGAAGAAATGGAGACACAAGACTGTTCATTGGTTTGCCTATGGTCACGCAACTAGTTTGTGGCAGAACCAAGACTAGAACTCAAATGTCCCAACATAAAGTCAGTCCAGAGGTTTCTTTTCCCCTACTTGAAAATGTTCATGGGAAGAGATTCCACATATGAACATGGCAACCTATTTCTTTTTGGAAGTTTTTTCCTTACAGAGTTCAAATCTTATAACCACAAGTATGATGACAAATAGTCTGTCGTAATAGTGATCTCTTCAGAGAATCTCAGATTTGGAGGAAACTTCTAACAGAAATCACTCCTCCAACCTTCCTGACAAGTGGTAATCCAGGATCTACTTGAAGACTTTCAATGAGAGGGAACTGTGATGTTTAAAATCTATATTGTGTGATCGCCTTAAATTAGAAGCTTCAGCACCAGTCTTTGGGCATTAAACATTTATTAAAGCATACAGGTATTAATATGGAGTTCAGAAAGTTAAGAAAAGGCCTATCTCACATAGAGTTCCAGCCTGGTTGGGTTCTTCCTCAAGTCCTCCTCCATGAGCCTGCTTTAATCAGGAACTCTCCAGCAAGCTGATTGTGGAACCTTTTTATAGGTCTGGAACAGAGGCAGTCCTTACACACTGCTTCAAGCTGATTGGTTGGCATTATCCAAATCCATTGGTTTTGAAGGTGTTCTCAAGTTGAGTTCACAGTCTAGCTTCTGAGAACAATACCTTCTTAAGGGATAGCTAGGTGTGATTACAATCCAATTAACTTGAAGTAGGCTAATCAGCAGTCAATCACTCTTACTTGATTCAATCAGTCTAGATTAATCTCCAGGTGGGTCTTTGAGTATCTGCTAAATCCCATTATTTCATCAAAGAACAGCATTACCTCCCCAGACAACCCATTTCCCTTTTAGATAGCTCTAAATTTTAGGAAGTTTTTCCTTATATAAAAATATAATTTCTGCCTCCCCACAATTTCTACCCCATTGCTCTTAGCTTTGTATTCTGGGGCCAAACAAACCAAATTTATTCATTTACATCACAGTCCTTCAAATATGTGGAGAGTTAACACACTCCTATTAAATTTTCTTATCTCTAGGACAAATTTTCCCATTCTTTTTAACCAGCCTTTATATCCCATGGTCTTTAGTTCTTTAACCAGCCTGGTGACCCTCTTCAAAAATGCTTTCAGGAATGTTTAACCACTAGCTCTTGGTTGGGGAAAGGTATCCATGACGCACTTTTAAAGTTTAATCTGCACTATACACATATTCTCCATCACTTTCTTATGTCTAGAAATCAACAAACAGTAAATCAAGCCCTGATTTATAGTGTTTGTTGACTTCTTAGGTATAAATGCTCACTGAAAAATGAACAACTGGCTCTCAGCACCCATATAAGCTGGCTCCAGAATACTCTAGAATCTTTCTAGTTTGTTAACATCCTTCCTAAAGTGATACCATGAAGTGAACACAATACTTCAAGGGTACACATACCTTCCTCATTTTGGACACTATGTCACTATTAATGTAATGTGAATTTGTGTTAGACTTGCTGATGTAAAAGAAAAAAAAAACACAGTACAGTAGGGGGCAGCTAGGTGGTGCAGTGGATATAGCACCAGACCTGGATTCAGGAGGACCTGAGTTCAAATCTGGCATCAGACATTTGACACTTATTAGCTCTGTGACCCTGGGCAAGTCACTTAACCCTCATTGCCCCACACAAAAAAAGTATAGTATAATAAAAATAATGTTGAGAGTATAATAGAAGAGAAGAAGAGATTGGGAGCCAAGAGACCTCAATGTACATCCCTACTTTGACACTCAGTTTCATAACTATGTAAAATAGATGTAATAATACTTACACTATGTTATAAAGTTGTTGTGGGTTGTGAGAAAAATGCTTTGTATGTCTTAAAGTCCTTTATACAGGCATATTTTATTATGCTTTGCTTTATTGTTCTTTGCATATATTGCCTTTTTTTTTTTTTTTTTACAAATTGAAGGTTTATGGCAATAACATTGTACAAGCCTACCAGTGCCTTCCAACAGCACATGCTCACATTATGTCTCTTTGTTACATACTGGTAATGCTCAAAATATTTTGAACTTTTACATTATTATTATTACTATGAAATTTGTTACAATGATCTGTGATTAGTGATCTTTGATGTTACTATTGTAATTGGTTTGGGCCATATAAACAGCTAACATAACAAATGTATATTCTGACTGCTTCCAGTCTCTCTTCCTTTCTTCAGGGTTCCCTATTCGCTGAGACACAGTAATATTTAAATTAGGCCAATTAATAACTCTCCAATGGCCTTTAAGTGTTCAAGTGAAAGGAAGAGTCAATTCAGCAAACTTCATTTTGTCTTATTTTAAGAAACTGACACAGCCCCTCCAACCTTGAGCAAACACCACCCTGGTCAACATCCACTCTGATCAGTAGCCATCCACATCAAGGCAAGGCTCTCCACCACTAGCAAAAAGATTACAACTTGCTGAAGACTCAAATGATGGCTAGCATTTTTCATAATAAAATATTTTAATTAAGGCATACACATTATTTTTAGACATAATACTTACTAGACTACAGCATTATGGAAGCATAACTTTTATATGCATTGGAAATTTAAAAAAAAAACATGTGACTTGCTTTATTGCAATATTTGCTTTACTGTGGTAATCTGGAACCCAACTCATATTATCTCTGAGGTAAATGCCTGTACACGTAATATAATCTTTATAATGACATTTACAACCATAAGTAATTCAAAAGAGCATGTTTTCTAGCCATATTTGACAAAAATATATCGTGTAATTAAATACTTATGTATGTATATATGTGTAAACCCATTATCTTCTATAATACACATTGGCTATGTGACCCTAAGCAAGTCATTTAAACATTTAATATTTCCCCACCTCTGACAACTCTCTAAAACTAGAGATTGCAAAACAAATTGCCAATTTGCTTTGTTAGATTTCCTTGTAAAGCATGCTATATATTGATGAGATCATTGGTCAAACTCCCACACCAATCCCTGAATTGGATAACAATTCATATGTAAATACAGTATATGTTTCTATATACCCCAAATACATATATATGCATATATTATGTATATATATAATATGTCTATATGAGTAACATTTAATCATGTATTTTTATCTCATTTTTATAAAGAGACAACTATGTAGAATCAATATTATTTAGCACAGGAGAATGAATAAATTACTAGAGAAGAGACTAATAAACTCACCTTGTTTATCTACTTGGATTCTTCTCTCAATATAATTTTGTTGACTTTCATCTTACCCCAATCCAAACTATACCATTCTCACTGAAAGCTACTTGTCTTTCTATACAACTAAAGGAAGAAACTAAAATCTTTAGTTCCATTCTTATTTCTGGCCAAGACCTACATTCATATTTCATAATTTTTAATAAAATTACTATTCGATGATGATTAAACTATTTATTTCACATAGCAAATTATATCAGTCCTCCAGTGATGGACATAATTGCTATACTTCGACCAGGTTGATGCTTTGGATTTTGATTTTCTTTAAGATAAAGCTCCAATACAGTGAAGGAATCTGGTCACTTAGAAAAGCAACCCTATTTTTTCATGATTCAAAAATCAGAAGTCTAACTATTTAGTGACAGTAAGGGATTTATTTTTGCTTTTACCATGCTGCTGACTTTGAATAGCCAGAAGGACCCAGCATGTGGCCACAGCTTCATTGGCACTATGTTGATCTCCTCACGTTTTGGCAGAGAAAAATTACATCACTAGATGAGATTGCTACAAATAATTTGACAGCTTCCATTCACTTCATAAAATAATTGAAATCCATTGTTTGAAATTGTTTAATTCAATCATTTTTTTTGCCTTTTTTAGTCATGGGAATTAAATTTTCTTCACTCTCTTTGATGAACCTTAACTCAGTGTTTACCTTTCCACTTATTTCATAATTCATAAGGAGCCATATGGTATAATGTAATCAAAATATTAAGGAAAAATGAAAAAAATGACATAAATCCTATCTTTCATATATGAATAGTCATTTGACAGGAACTATCAGTAAAACAAATTTGCAAAGGCATTCTTTTTTTTTTTTTTTTTTTTTTTGCAAAGGCATTCTTAAAATAGAGTTCACTCAAGTAGACAGAAAAATTTTACTCGGGGCTCATATACACATGTATAAAATATATCTACACTTATATAAAATGTATAGATATGTATAGATAAAATAAACAAAAATAAATATGTGGATAAAGCACCGGCCCTGGATTCAGGAGGACCTGACTTCAAATCTGACCTCAGACGCTTGACACTTACTAGCTGTGTGACCCTGGGCAAGTCATTTAACACTTACTGCCCTGCCAAAAAAAAAAAAAATAATGCATTAATGAGTTAAAGGGCAGCTACATGGTACAGTGAATAGAGCACTGGGCCTGGGTTCAAATCTGACCTCAGACACTTACTAGCTGTGTAACCCAGGGCAAATCACTTAGCCCTGTTTGCTTCATTTTCTTATCTGTAAAATGAGCTGAAGAAGGAAATGGCAAACTACTTCAGGGTTTTTGACTAGAAAACCTCCAAAAGAGGTCATGAAGAGTTGGACATGACTGAAAAAAAGACTCAACAAAAAAGCCAAGTTAACAATTTTGTTAAAAAATGAATGCTATAAAAAAGTATAAACTTTTTTTTAATTGAGAGTTTTACTCTATTCTTTTTTTTGCGGGGCAATGAGGGTTAAATGACTTACCCAGGGTCACACAGCTAGCAAGTTTCAAGTGTCTGAGGCCGGACTTGAACTCAGGTCCTCCTTAATCCAAGGCTGGTGCTTTATCCACTGTACCACCTAGCTGCCCCTTCTATTCTTTTTCAAAATGGAAGGAAAACTAGAAAATAGCATGGCAAAAACTAGGCACACAGCAACATCTAATACCATATACCAAGATAAGGTCAAAATGGGTACATGATTTAGACAGAAAGGGTGTACCATTAGCAATTTAGGAGAGCAAGGAATAGTTTGTCAGTCAGATATAAGGAGAAGAGAAGAATTTATGACCAAACAAGAGATGGAGAGCATTATGAAATGCAAAATGGATAATTTTGATTACATTAAATTAAAAAGTTTCTGTACAAACAAAACCAAAGCAATCAAGATTAGAAGGAAAACAGAAAGCTGGGGAAACAATTTTATGGAAAGTATTTCCTCTAAAGGTATCATGTCTCAAATATGTAGAGAATTGAGTCAAATTTATAAGAATACAAGTCATTTGTCAATTGATAAATAAATGGTCACAGGATATGAACAGGTAGTTTTCAGAAGAGGAAATTAAAATTATCCATAATCTTATGAAAAAAAAGTTCTAAATCTCTATAGATCAGAGAAATGCAAATTAAAAGAACTCTAAGGTACCACTTCACACCTATCAGATTAGCTAATATGACAGAAAAGGAAAATGATAAATGATGGAAATTTGGGAAAATTAAAACACTAATGCATTGTTGGTGGAGTTGTAAACTGACCTAACCATTCTGAAGAACAATTTGGAACTACACCCCAAAAGCTATAAAATTGTGCATACCTTTTGACTCAGTAATACCACTATTAGGTATCTATCTCAGAGATCATAAAAAAAGGGAAAGGGCCCACATATACAAAAATATGTATAGTAGCTCTTTTTGCGGTGGCAAAGAATTGGAAATTGGGGGGATGCTCATCAATTGAGGAATGGCTGAACAAGTTGTGGTATATAAATGCAATGGAATACTATTATGCTGTAAGAAATGATGAGCAGGCACATTTCAGAAAAACCTGGAAAGACTTACATGAACAAAGTGAGGTTTGTAGAACCAGTAGAACATTGTACACAGTAATAGCAACATTATGTGATGATCAACTATGATGGACCTAGCTCTTCTCAGCAGTGCAATAATCCAAGGCAATGCCAAAAGACTCATGATGGAGAATGCTTTCCACATCCAAAGAAAGAACTGTGGAGTTTAAATGCAGATCAAAGCATATTATTTTCATTTTTTGTTGTTTTTTCTTTCTCACAGTTTTTCCCTTTTGTTTTGATTCTTCTTTCACAACATGACTAATGTGGAAATATGTTTAACATGATTGTACATGTATAACCTATATAATATTGCTTTCTTTCTTTCTTGGGAAGAAGGGAGAGGAAGGAAAGACATATGGAACTCAAAAACTTATAAAAATGAATGTTGAAAACTAAAAATAAAACCAAAGCATATTATGAGAGAAAAAATAGAGGCTTTTATTGGTAATTAAGAGAGGCAGAATGAAGTGAAATAGAAAAGCAGTCTTAGAACTTGGAAGACCTGAGTTCAAGTCCCACTCACCTCTGACACTTACTAGCAGTCTAACCCTGTATAAGTCACTTAACCTCTGACTGTCCTAGGGAACTTTCTAGTACTGTACTTTTTCATTTTGGTTTTGGTTTTGGTTTTGGTGAGGCAATTGGGGTTAAGTGACTTACCCAGGGTTACACAGCTAGTAAGTGTAAAGTGTCTGAGGCTGGATTTGAGCTCAGGTCCTCCTGAATCCAGGGCCAGTGCTCTATCCACTGCACCACCTAGCTGTCCCTCTAGTACTATAATTTGAAGGGAAAGTGCCAACCTGCAATGGAAGTCTGAGTTTCTTTACCTTATGATTCCCTATAGCAATGAAATCACAGATCTAGTTCCTATCATCTTTATTGATCATGTGTGGTTTTTTAAAATTTGCTTTTTTCCACTATGAAAATTTTAACTTCATAATCGGAAACCCTGAGGAAGCAAAGTGTGATAAAAAGAACAAAGGACTTGGATTCAGATGATCTAAATTCAGATCCTGATAGTGTCATTCACTATCAGAAAAAGATTAGGCAAGTCCCATCTCTTTAGGCCTTTGTGTCTTCATTTATAAAAATTAATGGTATCTAAACTCCTTTGGGGCAGGCAGTATTCTGAGTTTGCCTCTGTATTCTTAATTCTTAGAACAGTGACTGGAGCATAGTCTGCATTCAATGTTTTCTGAATGATTGTATAAGTGAATGAAGGGGTTGAACTAGATGCAACATAGTAGCATAGAAAAGGACTCAAGTCCAGGTACTCTCCAGCTCATTGCCGCCCAAGCAATACAGTAGGATACTATTCCTTTCTTTTTAATTTTTGGTCAATTTTGCCCAATAATATAGGTTTAAATCCTGTCTTTCATACTATTTGTGTGACAGTGGCTAAGTCACTTAACATCCTTGGACCTCAGTTTGCTCATCTATAAAATGAAACAGTTGAATTAAAAGACATTTGATGTCTCTTCCCAATCTGTCATCTCTATAATACTATCAGACTAATTGAAGGATGTCAAACTTTTCTATGCACTTGGAAAGATCCTGAATTTGATATGTTTATTTTTATACTGCCATGTTGGTGTCATTCAGTCATTTTTCAGTCATGTCCAACTCTCTGTGACCGCTTCTTGGGATTTTCTTGGCAAAGATACTGGAGTGGTTTGCACTTCCTTCTCTAGCTCATGTTACAGAAGATATTGAGACAAATGAGGTTAAGTTATACATCGAGTAAGAGTCTGAGGCAAGATTTGAACTCAGGTCCTCCTGACTCCATGTCCAGTGCTTTATCCATTGTACCACCTAGTTGCCCTATGCGGGCTTAAAAATGCTAGGACTAATTCTGAAAACAGAAATGATCACTTTGCAATTGTATGAATTGTCTGGCTGTCTACGCTTTCAATTCAGAAAGTTAAACAAATGCTTAGTGACCAGGTTATGTATTTATTACATAGCTGGAATTCCAAGTCATCCATGATCTGGTTCTACTTAAATAAATCAACTTTATCCCCATCACTTCCCCAAATCCTTCTCTTTAGTCATTTCAACATTCAACTATCCTCTCTAATTATACATGCTCACATTATTTCATTTCTATCTCCATACCTGAGTTTGGCTTCTCCTTACTTTGAGTGTATTAACCCTTCCTCTCTAATAATGTAATTCATCTTTCATGATTCATCTCATATACGACTTCATCAAACACAGCTTTTCCCACTGACTTCAGTTCACATTGACTTCTCTCTATTCTGAACTCTTATAGCACTCCTATAGTTTTCATGGGATAACTTCATAGCTAGCATTTATACAGAGGTTTGTTGTTGTTCAGTCATTTCCGTCATGCGGAACTCTTTGTGACCCCTCTTGGCAAAGATACTGGAGTGATTTGTTATTTTATTCTCCAGCTCATTTTACAGATGAGGAAACTGAGGTAAACAGGGTTAAGTGACTTGACTGGGGTTACCAGGATAGTGGTTGTCTAAGGCTGAATTTGAACTCAGGTTTTCCTGATTCCTGGCTCTTTTTCCACTGTAACGCCTAGCTGCCCTAATACAGAGTTTAAGGTTTGCTATCTCATCTTTTCTTCATGACAACCCTGAGAAGTGAGTGCCATTATTATCACCTTTTCGCAGATGAGGAAACTGAGGAAGATAGAGTTTAAGTGATTTGTCCAAGGTTACCCATCTAATAGTTGTCTGGGGCAAGATTTGAAATCAGGTCTTCCTGATTCCAAGTCCAAGAATACAGTCACTGCCTTATATCTATCAATCCATGAGCTTTCATTAAACACTTGCTATGTTTCTTGTCCTATACAAGGAAGTGAGGATATATACAAAAGAAAAGCACTCCCTGACTTCAAATAACTTACATAATAATGGGAGAGACAAAGAACACACACACACACACATACACAAATACACAAACCCACACATGCACACACTTAGATAGATATAGATATACTTTAATGAGAAATTACTTCTTCCCCCTCCAAATTCCTATAGCAATCTTTCTGTGCCATCCATTTCATACTTAGCATATTGTTAACTTGTGTTAATTATGTGTCTTCATTTTCTTTGATACTTGGATAATTTGCCCTCTGAAAAAACTTGTGCTCCGCGTATGTTTTGCCAATCTGAGAGATTCTTTTCCATTGTATCCTGTAATTATCCTCCACACTGGACCCATCCAACATGCAGAATGAAATGAAATAGAAAAGCAGCCTTAGAAATTGGAAGACCTGGGTTCAAGTCCCATTCACCTCTGACACTTACTAGCAGTCTAACCCTGTATAAGTCACTTAACCTCTGACTGTCCTAGGGAACTTTCTAGTACTGTACTTTTTCATTTTGGTTTTGGTTTTGGTTTTGGTGAGGCAATTGGGGTTAAGTGACTTGCCCAAGGTCAGTTAGTGTTAAGTGTCTGAGGCCGGATTTGAACTCAGGTCCTCCTGAATACAGGGCCAGTGCTCTATCCACTGCACCACCTAGCTGCCCCAGAGCTTTTTTCTTGATGTCCTGACATTGTAGATCACATGGACTGTCAATTACTTATCCTTCACCCTCACTATGTGATCATCTTGCTTCCCTCTTCAGTCATGCAGCTCTTATGAAATCTTTGGTGCTACTTCTTTTGCACAATTCTTAATTGGCCATATGTGGCAGCTTGCTCTCCACTGGAAGACTAATGATGTTAAAAAGAGGACACTTGACCCTGGGTCATTAGCATTCCAGATCTTACCATCTACTGGGAATCACTGTTATATTTGAACTCCGTGTTGTACATCTTACCCAAATGAAGCAAACATCTTTGATGACTATACATCTTTATGTTTTCCATATTACTTGATGATATTAATAGGAACATTAAAAAACTTATCTGTTGCTATATCTTTCAAAGAATATGCTATCATTTTTATATATGTATATAGATACCTAGTTATAGCAGTGTTTTTGTTCATCTATCAATTTTTTTAATAGTCATTAAACAGATTACTTGTTGTTGAGTCATTTCAGTCACGTTTAACTATTGATGACCCCATTTGGGTGGTTTTTGGGGCAAAGATATGGGAGTGATTTGACATTTCATTCTCCATTTCATTTTACAGATAAGGAAACTGAAGCAAACAGGGGTAAGTGACTTGCCCAGGGTCACACAACACCATGTGTCTGAGGCTGAAGTAGAATTCAAGTCCTCTTGCGTCTAAGGCCAGTGCTCTATCCACAGCACCACCAAGTGCCCAACCAATATTGTAGGATACTATTACTTTCTTTTTAATTTTCGGTCAATTTTGTAACTATGTCTATTAATGAGTATTTTCAACAAAATCTTACCTGTCCCTTCTCATACATTAATCAAGGATACCTTTGATACATGGGAAAGATTATCCTTGTAAAAATTTTATAAAAATGAGAAAGTAATCATATATGTATGTGGTTTGGTAGTTATTGATATTTTCTTGGTTTCCTTTCTGTTAATACCAAGGTCCATAATTTTTATCATCACTTAATATATTTTAAATTCCTGTAGGTCAAAGGTCATGGCTAAAACATGGTATCAGAACACGACAGAATCTCAAAACTGGAAGAGATCTCAGAGGTCAAAATAAACAGATAATATTTGTAAAGTACTTAGCACAGCGGCTGGCATGTAGTAGGTGCTTAATAAATGTTTATTCCCTTTCTGCAGAGTCAGAGGACCAATGTTCACATTCTGGGTCTCGTTCTCACTACCTGTGTGACTTTGGCCTGGTCATCCTCTCTCGGCTTCCTTTTTCTTATCTATAATATTAGACTGGACAATGTATTAGATCTCATCGAGTTCTAAATCTATGATCCTATAAGAAAAGTACTGAAAAACAGCTTATTCCACTCTTTGACATCTCTAATCATTAGGAAAACATTTTTGACATTGTTAAAGTATGATTTTCAGAAATTTCTATTTACCTCTTTCTTGATTTCACCCTTTGGGAACAAGCAAATTAAGCCCAATCCCTCTTTCCTGAGGTAGCCCTTCAAATACTGGTGGCACAGTGGATAGGATGCCAGATCTGGAGTCAGGAAGACAAGTTCAAATCTAGTTTCAGACACTTACTAGCTGTGTACCCCTGGACTAGTCACTTCACCTTGTTTGCTTCAGTTTCCTCATCTGTAAAATGAGGTAGAGAAGAAAATGGCAAACAACTCCTGTATTTTTACCAAGAAAAACCCAACTGTAGTCACAAAGAGTTGGACATGACTTAAAATGACTGAACAAACCAGCTATCATGTTTCCCTTCACTCTTCAAGGCAAATATTCTCACTTCTTTCAATTGATCCTTCTATATTATCACAATTTTCAGTCCTTTCACCATTTGTTTCCCTAGTCTATGAGTCCTTCATAAACAATGGCCCTTACGGCTAAACAATGCAGCAGATACAGTCTGGCCAGGGCAGAATACAGGATGACTATAACTTCATTAATTCAGGATACAAGATTTTGTTAATGTGCTCTAAGACTGAACTGTCTTGCCAGTCAGGTGACACAGCTGATTCACTTTAAGTTTGCATTTCTTTTCTTTTTTTTTCGGGGCTATGGGGGTTAAATGATTTGCTCAGGGTCACACAGCTAGTAAGTGTCAAGTGTCTGAGGCTGGATTTGAACTCAGGTCCTCCTGAATCCAGGGCCATGCTTTATCCACTGCATCACCTAGCTGCCCCCTTAAGTTTGCATTTCTAATCTTCCCAGTTGCTCATGCCCTGCCTTCTCAAACTACCTTGAGCTTATCTTGTAAATATTCTGTATATCCTTAAATATTTATGTTAAGTCCCCTATTAGACTGATTGTAAGTTCCTTGAAGAAAATAATATTTCATTTCTTTCTTTGTTTCTCCAGTTTCTAGCTTAATTCCTAAGACTTATAGTAATAGATATTTGATAAAAGTGAATTGTTTGGGGGCAGCTAGGTGGCGCAGTGGATAGAGCACCAGCCCTGGATTCAGGAGTACCGGAGTTCAAATCTGGCCTCAGACACTTAACACTTACTGGCTGTGTGACCCTGGGCAAATCACTTAACCCCAATTGCCTCACTAAAAAAAAAAAAATAATAATAATAAAAAAAAGTGAATTGTTTGTTGATGGATGGAGACATAGATTGACTAAAGATTTTATTACACAATTACTTTTCTTTTCAAACTCGGTGTCTTTATATTTGTTGCTATTAAATTTTATCTTAATAGATTTTGATTTTTTTGGATGTAAATTCTATTATCCAGCTTATTAGTTATTATTAACTATTCCCTCCAGCTTCATGCCACCTATAAATTTGATAAGCATAACATCCTTATCTTATTGAAAATATTGAAGACAACAGGGCTAAGGCCAGATCCTTGTCACACTCTACTAGAGACATTTCTCCAGTTTGACATCAATTCATTTTTATTTTCTGATAATTCACTGTTGGTTTTTTGATAACAAATATTTTTATTTAAATTTTTGTGTTCCAAGTTCCAACCCTCCTTTTCTTGACCTCCTTCTTCCCTGAGGCAGTAAGCAATCAGATATAGGTTATACATGTGCAATTATGTAAAACATTACCATATTAGTAATTTTGTATAAAAAACTTGAATAAAAAATGAAAGTGAAAAATAGCATGCTTCAGTCTGTATTCAATCAATATCAGGTTTTTTTTGGAGGTGGATGGTATGTGTCTTCATTAGTCTTTTGGGATTGTCTTGGATCATTGTATTGCTGAGAATAGTTAAGTCATTCACAGTTCTTCATCAAACAATATTGCTGTCACTGCGCACAATGTTCTCCTAGTTCTGTTCACTTCACTATACATCATTTCATATAAGTCTTTCTAGGTTTTTCTGAAATCACCCTGCTTGTCATTTCTTATAGCACAATAATATTCCATTATAATCATGTGCCACGGCTTGTTCAGCCACTCCCCAATTGATGGGTATTCCTTTGATTTCTAATTCTTAAACACCACAAAAAGAGCTGCTATAAATGTTTTTGTACAAATAGGTCTTTTTCTCTTTTTTGGGAATTGACATAAATTCTTAATCACAATTTCTGTGGCTGGTGAATCAAGTCCACTAAACCATACTATCATCCAGGGGACGGACGAGGAAGGAGAGTGTTCCTAATATTGGGGACAGCTACAGAAATTATAGGACTTGGCCACTGACTGAATTTGGGGGGAGAAAGAGTAAGGAGTCAAGAATGACATCTAAGTTCCAAATCTGGGTGCCTGAGAGTATGATGACACCCTTAATGGCAACAAGGAAGTTTAGAAGAGTGAGAGTTTGGGCAAAAAGATAATGAGTTCAGTTTTGGTTATGTTGTGTTTAAGATGTCTATGGTAAATCCAGTTCAAGGTGTCTAAAAGGCAATTGAAGATATAAAGCCAGAGGTTAGGAGAAAGGTTAGGGCTAGATAAGTAGATAGGAGAGTCATCTGTATAGAAATGATAAATGAAACCATAAGAACTCATGAGATCACCAAAAGAAGTAATATATAAAGAGGGAAAAGTGAAGAGGGCCAAGACAAAGTCTTTGGGGCTTCACTATTAGTAGACATGATGTGGATGAAGATCCAGCAAAGGAAACTGAAAGAGTAGTCAAACAGGTAGTAGCAGAATCAATAGAGAGAGTCTCAAGGAGAAGAGGATGATTAAGTCTCAATGGCTGCAGAGTGGTCAAGAAGGATGATGATTGAGAAAAGGCCATCAGATTTTGTCAATTAAGAAATCATTGATAAATTTGGAGAGAGGAGTTTGGGTTGAATGATGAGTTCAGAAGCCACAGGGCATTTAGTGCAGTGCTTTGCATATAGTAAGTATTCAATAAATATATGTTTAATCTTCAGGAACTTTTCATTTAAGTAAGTTACTTTTAAAACACTTGTTCTCTAGTTTTGCTCCCCAGGAAACTTTTTTAACCCCTGGCTATACTAGTACTGAGCACAAAGGGGAAAAAATCAAGAATATTTGTTCTTTGTTTACTGAGTAGAGTCCTATAGTAAATGAAAAGGATTAACTTTACTTAATCTCTGACTAATAATATAAGATTTAGTTTCCCATGAACTTTTCTTGGAATAAGAGTGGTAGTTAAGAGTTTTGATTTCAAAAGCTTTCTCTGCATGTCATAGCAGAAGTCCAGATGTCAAAAAAGGTTATAATTAGGCAGATTAAGTGCTAATTGTAAGCAATAAATGCCAGATATGTCAATAATAGTACACATTTACATATCACCTTTATAGTTATAAAGCACTTTCACGAATCTATTTAATGAGGGAGGAAGTATCCTAATTTTACAAACATGGAAAATACAGGTCATGTTTTATACTTCTCAAATACACTCATGAATTATAATTACCTGTCTTCATCATATCTTGTTACCCATTAAACTGTACACTTCTTGAGGGAAGAAACGTTCATGTTTTATCTAAAAATTTAGTTACCTTTTTAACACCTAGCATATTGTGTACTTAATTTATATTTATTGATTTTAATTGTTTTGAAATGGTTTTCAAACTCATGATAAGACATTCATAAATTGGCAATCTTCAAGGCATTCTTTTTGGGAGTTGTAAACATGTATATCCTTATATTCAAGCATACATATGCTTTGAGGGTACTCCCAGTGGAAAATCCCAGTCTAGCAATAATAGAATTGCAAATTATCTCTAGTATTTAGTCTTTGAGAGTTGGCTAGGTCATTGAGAAGGCAAGTGACACTTGACCACTATATTTCAGGAACAGGAATTAAAACTAGGTCTTCATGATTCCAAGGCCCAGACCTCTAACCAAGATACAATGAATAAAAATATAGATTTCATTTATCCATTTAAAAGAAAATGAATATCTGAACCACAGCTTTAAGGATGGAAGCCTAAAAATATTTCTGCAATGTAAAGGAAACTACTGTGTGATGGCCATTCTTATTAAAATTAATAGAGAAAATAGTTGGGGTAAGTTAAGGGTCTGGGTAGAGATTATATGGCTTTTTGCTTTTCAATGTTCATTTTAAGAAACAGAAAGAACGATATAGGGCTAGAGAAGAAGTTGAAGAGAAATTCAGGGCTTTGAGTCATATATATGTATATTTATATGTTGTTCATTGTCAGTCGTTCAGTTGTATCTGAATCTTTGCCACCCTGTGAACCCTAGAACATCAATATTGTTCATAGCGTTTTCTTGGCAAAGATACTGGGGTGGTTTGTCCTTTCCTTCTCCAGTGTATTAAGTGACTTGCCCAGGGTCATACAACCAGTAAGTGTCTGAAGTTGGATTTGAACTCAGGTCTTCTTGACTATAGGTCCAGCATTCTATTCACTGAGTAATCTAGCTGCCTCTGTACTTTTATACAAGATATACATATATGTATATTTATATTCATTTACAAGGCAGATGCAGATATGTGAATATATATACATATATTTTCATATATGCTGAAATCATGATAGGTGATAAGTTTCCAGTAGAAATGAGAATAGAGAAAGAAGTTAAAATCCTTCTGGAAGTAGTCATTGGCCTCATGATCTATATTGGTGAACCTTTTATGGAATATAGATGAATTTTTTTAATGTTAGCAAGGCCTTCTCTATGTGGCTGCTCATCCACTTCCATATTTTTAGCCAAGTGGTTTTTCCCTCTCCATGACCCTGGTATGACCATTAATTGTAATTTTTAAAGTAGCTTAGCTGCTACAAACAGTTCCAATTGTCCATACTTGTTCTGTAATAATTTTTAAAGGATGATGCAGGGAGTTGAGCTATTTCATTGACATTACCTCGTCTTGCTGGGAGCTGAGGAGCTGAAGTTTCATGTGCTTCATGTAGGCCATGGTAATTGGCATGTTGTAATCAATCATGCTGGTCACCAAAGTAGGAGGTTTCCCATTATCTGCAATGAAAGTATTTTTCAGGCACATGGATTAATTGCATAGCTTCATGTTGAATTTGCTCAACAATTCTCAAAAGTTTCAATTTGTCTTAGTGGAACAGGGTTCTAAGACACCATATGTTCAATTGCTCAAATGTTCTTAAAAATTAGTCAAATTCTCCCAAATGCAAATCACTATAGATTATTACAGAGTGATTCATTAACTCTCTCAAGTAACTGGGGTACTTCATATCCTGGCTTTGTCATTATCATGCACATCTATATATCACATTACCCTTTACAAAAGCTCTTTCCTCACAAAAGACAAGAATTATTATCTCTATTTTACAGATGGGGAAACTGAGGTTAAGGAGTAGTTTGACTGCTTTTGGGTGGTCACATAATTTGGTAAGTGTCAGAGTCAGGTATCACATACTTCACACTTTTTTTTCCTGATTCGAACCCTTGTATCTTTTCTACTACAACATGCAGTTTATCATGCTGCCTAGACAATGGGAAATGCCTTATTCTAGTGGCACAAAAGAGTTCACCTTTTCTCTCTATCTGCATGTAGGAGAACAATCCCTATGAACCTCTTTGGTATAAGATGGAGAGGCATCACCCTGAGTTGGGGATTTTTACATACGGTTTGTAAGAGCAATGTGTCACAGAAGGCAGAAAACAAGCTTCAGAGTTAGGAAGAGTCGGGTTCAAATCCCACCTCAGATACATGTTATTCAGTTGTTTCAATTATGTCACACTCTTCATGACCCCATTTGGTGTGTTCTTGGCAAAGACAAGGGAGTAGTTTGCCATTTCCTTCTCCAGCTCATTTTACAGATGAGAAAACTGAGGCAAACGGGGTTAAGTAACTTGCCTAGGATAACACAGTTTGTAAGGGTCTAAGGCTGGGATTGAAACCAGGTCTTCCCAACTCTAGGCCTGGGACTCTATCCACTGTGACACTTAACTGTCCACCTCTCACACATACTGGGTATGAAACCTTGGGAAATATCTAATTTTTCAATGCCTTAAGCCAAAGCTTTTTAAACTGCAGGTCACAAGCCCATATGGGGTCATGTAGCTGAATGTGGGCATTACAAAAAATTTGGCAACAGTAAAAGGTTGTGGATGCCTATATCTGGGATTGTGTAAAAATTTCCTGGACAAAAAGGGAATGGAAGGTTAGTAGAAAAAAGTCTAAGAAGTAACTCTCCTAGGCAACTCTCTAAGACTAAGTGGCAAAGCAGGTGCTGATATGAATTAGTAGTGGGAGTTGAGTTCCTCAGTGTATCAGTGAAATCAATGGTCTAGATCCAATTGGGAACTTCTTGTACATCAGGGGATATATCAAGGTAAGGGCATCCCTCAACATAATTAACTTAATCTCATGGAGTAATTTATATTTTGCAAACATCTGGATTACCACAGATTAAAGCAAAATCCAAAGAATTAAAAGGATTGGGGTGAATAAATACTTATTCACTGAATCCTATTTATTCACTTAAGAAATATGGACTGAGTAAAATGGAAGGAACCCAGAAAGGTTATATATTTGATCTTTCTACCTTCATAGAAGACCACACACAAGATATCTCAGGCCAATGAAAATTATCCTAGTTTTAAGTTTCTATATAAATATCTTTGTTAAAAACAAACAAAAACAAAAAAAATCACCTATACATTTCTCACACAAGATCCTCATAGAATATTTTGCTGAGGACAAACAAGTGTGACAGAACTATGCTTTTTTTGTTGTTTTTTTGTTTGTTTTTTATTTTTTGCAGGGCAATGGGGGTTAAGTGACTTGACCGTGGTCACATAGCTAGTGTCAAGTGTCTGAGGCCAGATTTGAACTCAGGTCTTCCTGAATCCAGGGCTGGTGCTCTATCCACTGTGCCACCTAGCTGCCCCTAGAACTATGCTTTAAGTGGATATCTGAGATTAGCTACCTTCTAACTTGAATAAATGAGATGATCTGACTTGTTGAATTGTTCCAGTCTACCACGTTTTTTATGAACCCTAACTTAAAATAGGAGATAGAAATTGGTATGATGAATAAAATTACTTTACATCTCAGTATTTGACTCTAAAGCTACCTTTATGATCTGCTCCATCTGGGTTTAAATGCATTCTTTTCTGGCACTCTGAGCAGCTCATTAGAAATCGTGTCACCGCTTCTCTCGGTAGGAAGGCATAGCTCTCTGAAATCTGAAATGATTCACAAATATAGGTGTTATTATATAAGTTGATTGAACATGATTTAACAGAACTGATCATTATATTTCCAAATAAGGCACATTATATCGTAATGGCAGGAAGCACAATGAAAGCATGCACTGCATACCATGCATCATTTCAAGAAATATCTATCCAATTTGATTGTGTATCACCTAATGGTTTGCAATTTGTGATGGGGGTAGGGGAGGCAATCGGTCACATCAGCATGGGATTCTGTTTATAGTTCTGCATTTTTTTAAAGCAAAAATTCATAGTTTGAAGATACCTACGGTAATTTTCTCAAAAATTAAAAATTTATCAGAAATAGCTTATGGTTCTGGTACCATTAAAATCAACTCATTTTTTAAGCAATATGTTGTTAAAATTGAGCCACATCAGAAACAGTAAATGTTGAATGCTGCATTGACTATATCTTCATTGTTTTATCATGCAAATTAATATTTCATGTAAAAGGATGATAAATCTTTTTTTAATAAGAACTCTTACATTTCTCAATACATTTTCTCCAGAATTTTCTCCATTCCACAGAAAATGACACACCTGGAAATACATGTTGGCCATCTCCTTTTTATATTTTATATCAGATATTCATATTTTATATTGATAATCTGTCATACATTTTGCCAGAGCAAATGTGCCTGACCTTCTAACACCCCAAAAAACATGGTTCACATTTTCAGGATTGTCATCTATAGGCTGGTCAGATATAGCAAATCTGTAATTCTCAACTTTTCAAACAACTTTCCTGTTCTTTAAAGTAGAGACTTCCTAACATGAAAGTGAATCATCGTATGTATGATGAATTACTAAATGTCACTAACTGAAGTAGACACCCACTAGGACTATGTGACTGAGAAACCTGATACACACATTAGCCCTGTAACAAGCAGGAAGTGTTAGAAAATGTTAATTAAAAATATATAAACTGAATTTTAATATTTGAAAAGCTAATCACCATGTTTTCAGGTTCCACACATGATTACCATTATAAACTCTGATGGGCTTAAAAAATCAACAGAAAAAATAGGAAGCTATGCACCAAAAGGTAATCCAGTGTTACTATTCGTCCACTCCATTAGCCCCAATAAGGTCAACTTTTGAGTATCTACATTAATAGAGGGGTATAATGGTGCACAGGATACAAACAAATGATAATTCAAAAGGTATTAAAATATGCTTTGGCATCCTCTTTTTTTTTCAAGACCTACATTTACCTTATTGTGGTTGGGTTGTTTGTTTTTTGTTTTGTTTTGTTTTTAATTAATGACAAAATTAGTTTGACTTCTTTACTACACATCACTGACTACCAAGTTATCAAGATAAGTTTAGAGTGAAAGGGGAAAAACAGTCTAGGATAAAAATTGTTATAGACAATTCACATATAGTTAATTTAATTTGCACAAATCCTGAAAGTAAATCCTCTGATCTTGACGTTGTTTTTAAGAATAAAATTTTTTCTCACTTTATTTATTTATTTATTTTTGCATCCTGGACTGACGAGAGAGAGAGAGAGAGAGAGAGAGAGAGAGAGAGAGAGAGAGAGAAAGACAGAGAGACAGAGACAGAGACAGAGACAGAAAGGATCAGTTTGAAGACATTTTACTACAAGTTTTCGTATCAGAGATTTAAAAAGAAAATATTTGGTACTTATAATAGAGTTCAGGTTTTCATTCTCCCTTTATAGAGAAGAAAATATGACAGTTGATTTCTATATGAAAAGGAGAGTACAGTTTGAAGTATCTGATATCCTATTTTAAAATCTGTCTCAAAAATAAAACCTGAAAAATTGTCATCAACATGCATTCAGTCAACATGACTTTATGACAGTTTAATTTATCTGGAGTTTAAGTCCATTGAAACTAATGGGGCTGACCAATAGATTCATTAGCACCCTGGGTTTGACAGGCATGCTCCATTTGTTTTCATCAAGCCTTCCTATCAAATCTTTGTCCCACTTACATATAAAAGAAATCTTCCATAGGGAGCAAGTGAACTTGTAAAGCCTGGATTTTGATGAGTAGCCCCATTAGTTTCAATGGCTTTGACCCTCTTCTCTACTTGCCTTTTCTTGTAATTCCTAATACTATTTTTTTCCTGCAGAATCTCTTTCTAAATAGACTTAGGCTTGACCTGGCTCATTTGTATAACTCATCTGACCATTAGCACAGTTTGAAGTTAATTTATTTTCATTAAATCATTTTTCAATCATGACACTCCCACCCCCCACCAGCATATTTTGCCCTACAGCAAGTAAAACATATGTATGATAGATACAAAAAATATCTATAACTGCAAAATTCCATTTTTGTTTTAGTTGCTTTAGAGAGGAGTAAAAAATAATAGTGTTTATTTTTAATAAATAGTCCTTTGTGAGCCTGATTCTGAGGCTACCTCAGCATTACTGTTTATATTCTGATTAACAGAAGCAGTTCTTTGGAAAGTACTTCTCTAGATGCTGGGAAGCCATTTTAACCTGCCACTATCCCAGGGTTCCTGTTCCTCTATGGTATTTCTGCCTTTTGTCTCATACTTGCCCTCACCAATTCTTCCTGCCCAGGCAAAAGTGACATGGATGACAACGGAAGGAGAGTCACTGAAAGATAAAACTGTCTGGCAAATATCTAATTCTTCTCCTGCCCAGTTTCTCATCAAGAGGGAAATGTGTGGCTAATTCCTGATTTAGAATTATTTCCATTTTCTGAGAGTAGATGTCAGTATAAGGCAACATTGCAATGAAGAGTCAGAGTCACTAGCTTTAAAACACCAGGTCATCTTTACGCATATAATGAAGAAAAAATTATCAAAATTCAAGTCAAATCAATTCAACTAGCATTTAGTGAGAACCTACTATCTGTCAGGCACATAATAATTAGGATTTTAAGTACTAGGGATACATAGAAAGGAAAAAACCCACCAGTTCTTTACCTCAAGGAGCTCACAAATTGGAGGTAATCACTGAGTAAAATTAAGGAGGACTAAGAAAGGCTTTTTGAAGAAGGTGGAATTTGAGCTGAGATACAAAAGATGCAAAATAATCCAGGGAAACTCAAAGTTTAGCATGAGGAGGGAGAGTGTGCCACGCATAAGGGACAGAAAGTAAAAGTTCTCAGAGTTGGAACATGGAGTGTCTGTTGTGTGCAATGAACACCAAGGAGGCCACTGTCACTGAATGACAGAGTATGTGGAGAGACGTAAGGTGTAAGAAAACTGGAAAGTTTGGAAGGATACAGGATATGAAGAATTTTATATTTGATCATTGAAGTAACAGGGTACCACTGCAATGTATTGAATGGGGAGGGGGGTGTATGTGACATGTTCAGACCTGCACTTTAGGAAGATCAATTTGATAGCTAAGTGTAGAATGGATTGGAGTAAAGAGAGATGAGGCACATATATCAACCAGAAGACTTGCAAAAGTTTAGGTGTGAGATAAGAGTTTGTACCAGGGTGACTGCAGTGTAAAAAGAGAGATCATGGCATATACAAGATATGTTATGAATCCAAGATACATAACACATACACATATGTATGCATACATGCGTGCATATACATGTATGCATGTGTATTGTATACATTCCTATATATTTATATTATGTATCAATGTATGTGTATATAGACATGTATATACATATACATATCTATATGTATGTGTGTATGTGCATGAGTGAACCAGCCTAAATTTGACAGGATTAACAGCTGATTAGGTACAGTGTTTTGGGGTGCGGGAGGGTGAGGAGGAAAGGAAGATAACACCTAGGTTGCAAACCTGGGTAACAGGAAGGATGGTCAGTAATAGGCACATTTGGAGGAGAAATATTATAATGATATAATGATACTCTTCCTAAAACATATTTTTATCTCCCTATTCTACTCACAACAACATGTAAAATTCTAGTCATAAATAAGATCTAGAAGGAAGGAACAATAATTCAAAAGGAAACATTTGCAATACTAACACAATCACTAAAGTGGATTTATAAAAAAAAAACAACCCACACACATTGCAGAGATTCTGATATGCACAAAGTAGTTTTCATCCAGGTTCTGACATTAAATTAGTTCACCAACATGTGTATTTTGGACAAGCATCACAGATAATGAGCTGAGCCAGAATTTAAGTAGGAGGAGGAGGCTATCAGGTTAATGTGCATCTGGAAAATTATACAATGCCTTTAATTACCCTGACTAGCTGTCGGGGGCAGGGGGACACCCTTTTCACAAAATCATAGAATCATAAAATTTCAAAGTTAGAAGGGTCTGCAGCATATGTCTAGTCCAACCTGTAACTAAACAGTAATCACCTCTGTGTCACAATTACAACATATAACCCTATCCCCACCCCCTAATGTGAACATCCTCTTTTGCTTGAGAATAACTAGTTCACACCAATTTTCTCGTGATGACACTCTTGATGGTTACAAATCATAGAACATACGTCATGAACTTGTGATAATTATAATGGTAAGAGTCCAAACAACAACAGAAAGACAAGTAGTGGGCTGGCATTAGTGTCCCTACGATTCATTATACTGTTGGCAGAATGTGCAGTCACCTCATTGGCTCATCCCTCCAGCAGCTCAGAACTCCTGAACTTAAGTGATCTTCAACCTTCCCAGCCGCAGGGTCTACTGGCATCTGCCATAATGCCTGGTCTAGTTTATAGCAAGTTGCCAATGATACCTTGTATTTCAGAATCTATGTGTAAGGCACTATCAAGGTGGATTACCCAAATGATAATTAAAAGAAGAAAACGAAGGCCTACAACTTGTGGGTAAATCCTTTCTGGAAGATTTGTAGGAAACATAGACAAGAATTTCATTGAAAGGGAAGAAATGCAGGGATGATGCTCTTCATCAGCAGAAGAAATACCCACACAAATGGAACCATCAAGTTGGAGAGAGTATCAAAATATATGTACAAGTATCTTGACCTGTATATAATTTCTTGCCAAATAGAACTACTTTCTGTACCTTAAACTACAGTAGCAATTCATATTAGAATGAAAAGATTTGTATCACTGTAGAATGCATGCAATATATATACAGTTCTTCACTAGGCACACATACACATACTGCCCAAATACCCCCATATTTGGGGATTGAGAAGAAACAAACTATTTTTAAAATTTTGAATTACTACATCTACTGATCCATATTAATAAAATTTACTTTATTAATTAGATTTGGTATCACAAATATTCATCACTCCTAGGATTCCTGGACTCAACTATTTCTGGGTTGTTGTTGTTTTTTTGTTTGTTTGTTTTTTGACCCTAGCAGTTATTCAAGTGATGGGATACTGTTTCATCTTATATATTATTTATGAAAGAAATGAACAAGGAAATAAAGGAATGGGATAAGATCATCAAATTCTCTCTAATAAGCTAACAGTAGTCATTAAAAAACAAAAAGAGTGACACTAACTTGCCTCAGCATCTCAGGGTTAAATGTATATGTGTATGTGTATGTTTATGTATGTACATGTATGCATACACACAAATTTGTATAGTGTGTGAACACACACAAAGAATTTCCTAGAAGACCAGAGATATGATTTCATTGCAATACCTTACATTTGCACAGTTATTGTATACATCCATTATTTAATTGAATCTTCACAACAATTCTGCGAAATAATTGGTGTGAGCATTAATCAGTACTATCTGACAGAAGAATAAACTTATGTACAAAGAACTTAGTTGGATTGCCCAAGTTTATATAATGTTAGTGACAGTGCCTGGTATTAACTCTCCTGACTCCAACTCAAAATTTTCAAATTAAATAGAGTAACACTGCAATTATGGGTGGTAAAGCAGTGTCTTGGGGAGCTAGGTGGTACAGTAGATGGACTTCTGGGCTTGGAATTAGGATGACTCATCTTCCTGAATTCAAATCTGGCCTCAGACACTTACTAGCCATGTGACCCTGGGCAAGTCACTTAACCCTCTTTGCCTCAGTTTCCTCATCTGTAAAATGAGCTGTACAAGGAAATGGCAAGCCACTCTAGTATCTTTGCAAGAGCCTATAGGGTCACAGTCAGCCATGACTGAAATGACTGAATGACAACACAACTCATTGCTTACAGTGAAAATATAACAATGCCCAGGCTATATATAGAAAGAAAGAAAGAAAGAAAGAAAGAAAGAAAGAAAGAAAGAAAGAAAGAAAGAAAGAAAGAAAGGAAGGAAGGAAGGAAGGAAGGAAGGAAGGAAGGAAGGAAGGAAGGAAGGAAGGAAGGAAGAAAGAAAGAAAGAAAGAAAGAAAGAAAGAAAGAAAGAAAGAAAGAAAGAAAGAAAGAAAGAAAGAAAGAAAGGAAGAAAGAAAGGAAGAAAGAAAGAAAGAAGGTAAGAAAGAAAAAACAGAACCTCAGAGTAAGAATCTAATGAGGTGATATAGTACAGCATACACCTAATGAGAAATCTCATTTAGAACATTCCATGAACTTGTTATCCAACCTTAACATAAGAAAAGAAATACCCCAAGGAAGTTAATTCTATATCTGGAGAACTCTAATTATTAAAACCTATTTTTAAAAAAATATATAGGGGCAGCTGGTTTGTGCAGTGGATAGAGCACCGGCCCTGGATTCAGGAGGACCTTAGTTCAAATCTGGCCTCAGACACTTAACACTAGCTATATGACCCTGGGCAAGTCACTTAACCCCAAATGCCTCAACAAAAAAAAAAATAAAGCCCAAATCTACTTTTTCACAACTTATACTAATTTTTCCCATTTTTGACCTCTGGTTCCAAATGAAACAAGCCTAATTATTATTCCATATGACATTCATTTGAATAAATGAAGACAACTATCATATTTGCTCTATATCTTGTCTTCTTCAAGCTAAACATTATCTGTTCATTCAATACCTATTTACCACAGTCCTAACAACTCCCTCACCAACCTGGTCATCCTCTTTGTGTGCTCCAGTTTCTTATTATTGTTTCCAAAAAGTAAAATCTAAAACCGAAAGTAGGAAGGGTAATGTTCAGGGCAGTAGAAAGGGTTTATCATCTCTTTTTTTAGACACTAGGTTTCTACTAATGCAATAGCAACTAGGGTGGGGGTAGTGGCTGTGATTCCTCTACCCTCACTCATTTGAGGCTGTCACCCAATATTATGATGTTTAAATATATTAACAAACTATAACATCTTGTGATCCCTTTATTAAGTATAATAAACACCTCTCTCATTGAGTCAAGAAGGGAATAATATGATTCTCCAAGCACACAACTTAGCCACATCTCTGTGGGCTTTGAATTCCCAAACCCTGGAAAATGTCAGCAGAGATTATAAGCTGAGAGCTACTGATGGAAGAGACCACTGAAGGAGGAATAAGAGGAAACATATTTCTCCTTTCTATCATCAGTCATGTATCTTTGAAAGTGAGAGGGGGTGGTGCTATTTGAACAGTAGGATAAATTTCCTCCACTGTTCAGTAGAGACTCACTCTAGAAAGACATGGATACAAAGAGGCAGATATGCAAGAGAGAAAGCAATTTAATGAATATGACTCCTTACAGCAGAGAAGAGATTTGAACTATGGAGAGTTGTTGTTTGTCCTTCATTCTCAAAGAGGATGAATGACATCATGAGGGTAATGTCGTAAACTGCACATGGATTGGATTCCAGTGAGGCAGAACTGTGCAAAGCCATCAGCCTCTCTCTCTCTCTCCTTCCAGAATCACCAAAATCTAGTGACAAGACAAAAATCATGACTGGAGATGGTCCAGGATGTGGTGGTTGAACCTTACTATGTCTAATTCTTTTCTCAATGACAGTTTATATGATAGAGAAGGACAAACTTTTTATGTCATCTACAAGTGGCCTTTTTGCACAGGACCACAGATTTAGCATTTTAACAATGTCTTCATTTAGAAAAGATTAAGTGAGTGTCCCAGGGTAAAACAGCTAAAAAAGAGTCTGCCAGGTCTTCCTGTCTTCAAGTCTAGTGGCTCTATCTACTATGCCATATTGCCTGCTTGCCTTCTTTCTGAACCATCCTTTCTTTAATTCTCCCTATCCTCACCATTTCTCACCTTCACACTCAAGTCACCACAATCATAGGCTACATTGATTTGATTTGGAAGGTCTTATCAAGTTCTTTGTAAAATTTGAGCAACTGGTGAACTGAAGAATGGCTAACCAAAGTATGGTATGTTAATATACCCTGGGTATTCAGCTGAGTAATTTGGTTGGTACAAATGCAACATTCAGAAAGAGTTGCATCTGAACTCTACAAAGAGGGAAAGAACTTTTAGACCCCCTGTTCCAGGTGTTTTGAGTTGCTTTCGCCACACATGTACTATATATAAATGCATCACTACTATTATGCTTTAAGCTTGAGTTCATTTTTCCCATGGACACTGTGTGTATTTATGGGAGAATTGGTCCTAGCCTAAAAACAACATTTATTTTTTTTAAATGTTGAGTTACAAATTCTCTTCCTCCTTCCATCCCCTACCACGCCCCCTGAGATGGCAAGCAATATGTCAATTATACATGTGAAATCATGCAAAATATATTTTTATCTTTGCCATGTTGTAGAAAAAAATAGAAACAAGAAAAATAGAGAAAGTGAAAAAAGTATGCTTCAATCTACACTCAGAATTCATCAGTTCTCTTTCTTCAGGTGGATAACGTTTTTCATAATGGGACCTTTGGAATTGTCTTAGATCATTGTCTTGATCAGAGTAGCTATTTAATCAATATTATAATTTTGTCATTACTATATACAATGTTCTGCTTATTCTGCTCACTTCACTTAGTATCGGTTCATATAACCCTTCCTAGGTTTTTTCTAAAACCATCCTGCTTATTGTTTCTTAAAGCACAATAGTATTCTATCAAATTATACTAAGACTTATTTAGTCATTCCCCAATTGATGGGCATCCCCTCAATTTCCAATTCTTTGCTACCACAATAAGAGCTGCTGTAAATATTTTTTGGTAAATAGGTAATTTTCCTTTTCCTTTGATCTCTTTGGGATATAGGCCTAATAGCATTACTAGGTCAAATAGTATGCATAGTTTTATAGTCCTTTGGGCATAGTTCCAAATTGTTCTTAAGAATGGAACAGCAACAGTAATATCAATGTCCACAACAACAACAACAACAACAATAAAGTACTTAAGACAGTGTCTAGAACATAGAAGGTGCTTAACAAATGTTTATTGCCTGACTAATAGTAATAATAACAATACACATTATCACTTCAATGCTCTCAAGGTGTTTTATTAACATTATGTCATTTATTCTCAAAAACCCTGGGAAGTAAGTGTTATCCCAATTTTTACACATGAGGAAACTGAGGAAGATAGCAGTTAAGTGAATTACCTTGGAACATACAACCAGTAAGTGTCTGGGGATAAATTTGAACTCAAGTCTTCCTGACACCAGACACAGCTCTCTGTCCACTACACCACCTACCTGCTTATGAAGTTTTTTCACTATTGTTCATGTCATTGTTTTCATGGCATTTCTTGACAAGCAAGTAATTGAGCCTACAACAATTACTAATAATGGAAAGCATACCAGTGAGGGCTCATAAAATGAGTGTAGAAGTGTAGAACTACAGAGCTATCCATAGAACCTGAGAAAGTAGCTCACTCTGCGGTTCCAATCCTTTAATGTGACTTCAGGCTGGAAAATACCATAATGAGGATATGATACAACCCAAGATCACATTAACTTTATTGGCTGCCATGTCAAACTGGTCTCAGGTTGAACTTATAGTCCATTAGAACCCTCATATCTCTTTTCATATGCATTGTTATACACACATCCTTTCTCATTTTGTACTTATCAATATGATTTTGAAAACTCAAACGTAGGACTTTACATTAACCTCTATGACATTTCATTTTGGGAACATTGCTCTAGCTAACTGAGCTTTTGAAACCCTGATTTTTGTCTCCTATCCTTTCTGGATTTGTTTCAACTACAAATTTGATAAGCATGTCATCAAGGCATTATCCAAGACAATAATAAAAAAAAATGTTATACAACACAAAACCTAAGACATCTAGACTCCAGCAACATTCAAATTGACATTCCTCAAAGTTGACATGGATCAGTTAATGAATTTTTAATATGGTCAATGAAGGATTACAACTCTAACTATAATAACATATTTAGAAAGATTGGAAGCATGAGAAATTAAAAAAAAATTTTCTGAAATCTAAGAGTGCTATGTCTAAAGCATTTCCTTTGATCTACCACTCTAATAGGTCAATTAAAAAAATTGTTCACTGGGGCAGCTAGGTGGCACAGTGGATAAAGCACTGGCCCTGAATTCAGTAGGACCTGAGTTCAAATCTGGACTCAGACATTTGACACTTACTAGCTGTGTGACCCTGGGCAAGTCAAAAAAAAATTGTTCAAAGATGCAAAAAGAAATTGATACTCTCATTTCTGTGTGCCTCTTTAGAGGCTGACATGAAATTCCCATAAAGAAAGGGAAAGTGAGGTGTTGCAATGGATAGAGTACTGGCCAAGAACTCAGGGAGACCTAAGTTTAAATCCTGCCTCAGATTTTTGATAACCATATGACCCAGGGCAAATCACTTAGCCTCTCGTTGTCTCAGTTTCCTTATTTGTAAAATGGATATAATAACACCTCCTACATCACAGAGTTGTGGGGATCAAATAAGACAACATATAAAGTACTTGTCAAAACTTAAATAAAAATGCTAGCTGATTTTAGGAAAAATAGTAATATTTTATATGAAAAGGGTTTAAAGTATCTTTGGATCAATTCGGCAGTAAAATCAACTAAAATAATGATTAATTAGTGATTAATAATTATTTAGAATCTTCCAGAGAGTCCAATTTACCAAAGCAGAAAAATCTTATAGTATATTTCTCTTGAACAGACAGCAAATAAACAATAAGTTGGGTTCAGAAGTGAATAGAAAAAGGGTGGGCTAGAATGTATCTGGGAAATGGTGTGGAACTTTTAGTGACCCCAAGATTCTTCCTATAAAAACTTCCCTCTTTTTCAACAGCTGTATGTTTCTGGTTATGGTAGTGTCTTCCCCTCTGAGATTACCTTCCATCTGCTTGTTATTTATTTTGTATCCATTGATCTATGTATATACATGATCTCCCTTATTAGAATCCAAGCTACTTGAGGGCAGGGATTTTTTTCTTTGTATCTTCAAGGCTTAGCACAGTGCTTAATAAATGCTTATTTATTATTAATTGATAACTGCTACTCAAGAAATAGTATAGTCTCCAAAGAGTTAAAACCACTAAAATTCAAAGAGTAATAAGAGACTAGGACTGGTGTCAATAGGTTGCAACCCATTACTAACAACCAGCATATAAAAATCAGTACAAAAGATATCACAGAACTGTGTTTGGCAAAGAAAGTTGACCAGTCATATGGTGAGAGGAAGAGGTAACAGATGGATGGCTACATGCTAAGCTGATAGTCAGGTAATGTGCTGTTCAGAGGATCATAGATTTAGAGTCAAAGAGGAGAAGATAGTGAGAGAGGCAAGATTAACATTCAGCTACCATGACGCCAGAGCAGTCTCTGTAACAGATATAGAGTAATTTCCACTCCCTCCATGTCTCTCAGCATGTTGGGTAAACTCTTGTGTGGAGTATATATGGGAAGACATGGAAAGGAGTTGCACTTGGTGAGAAAGTGTAAATGCACCACTGAAGAAGTGCTCATATCATTGGGATCACAGATTTTTTTTTTTAAGTATCAAAGAACAGTAGCATAAGAGAGGAGTTGGAAATTCACCCACTGTCATGAGTCTTTGTGGGTAAAACATAGCATCCTGAAGTCACTGGTTGTCTTAATAAAATTATATAAGATACATAAAATTATAAGATAATAAGATTATCTTAGCAGTTAAATGGGGTCAAAGTTGGACCCATGTCTTGCAAATGCTTTGAGCATTTCTTCATAATAACCCATCTGTTAAGGATGCATGAGTCAAGGGTCTAGGGATAAAAAGTATGCAGATGCTGAAACACACATAAATAACACTTTTTAACTTAAAGTTCTTCATGAGAATCAGTGCACATTTTCAGTAAAGTTTACAAAAATCTAGCCAATTAAAAGATCTAGAAGCAAAACTTTTACCATGTCATCACACATGTACTGGTGTCAGGGCAATAATGAACCAATTCTCAAGAAAAAACAGAAGCCTAAAGATATAGAATTCCTATTCTACATTTCCTTAAGATTTACATTAGCCCACAGTTTAATTTTTAAAACCCAATTGAGTTTCTTTTGGGTCCTGTGCTTGCATTCATTGAAATGGATATGATCTACATTATCTCAACACTTTCTACAATCTACATTTAAAGACAGAACATGACAAATATTATCTTCACATCCCTAGAGCAAACAAGAGATGTAAAGAGTTCACTCATGTGAACCTCTGGCAAAGCTCATCTTTTAGGCCATACTCTTAATACTCCCTCTGCTGACCACCATCAAGAATTTGTTCATCTTACTAAATTTGAGAAATTATTTGATTACTAAATTTGAGAAATGTCAATTGAAATTATTCAAGAAAGACATCTTTCAGTATGCTTCTTCCTCACAACACAGCCATCAATGCACATATGTGTTTATGTATGTATGTGTATACACATATAATATTTGTACAGGAAATTAATCTCTCGTAAATTATTTAAAATTAAGTGGAATTAAACAAGATAGTTCATAAGCTAGGAAGAGCCATTTATTTGAATTTATAAGGACCTATACAAACAGCATGGTGCACATTTTTCACACAATGCCATTGACAGGACTTTTACAGTAGAAGTCTCATGGCATTTTCATAACTTGTTTTCCCAATTAATATACAAATTTGAGGGGCAGCTAGGTGGCGCAGTGGATAGAGCACTGGCTCTGGAGTCAGGAGTACCTGAGTTCAAATCCAGCCTCAGACACTTAACACGTATTAGCTGTGTGACCCTGGGCAAGTCACTTAACCCCAATTGTCTCACTAAAAAAAAAAAAAATTAATATACAAATTTAAAGTCCCACTCAATGGATGCCAAATTACATTTTTCAGTCCTTGAAAAAAACATGGATAATAGAAACAAATCACTATATTTCTACATAGTAGCTTCTGGATTTTGTGGTAAGATTTTTTGGACGCATTTCTGTTTTGGACAATGAGAATATCATAAACTAAACACCAAAGAAATATTGTTGATAGTCACTACACTGAATGCAGCCAGGAACAGATTTATATTGACATTAATAAGACGGCAGATATCAAGGTATTGACAACACAAAAGGGAAACTGCTCTTCACTTTTTTGGTGATTCTCAAAAAAGAATTTTTCATGTTTCAGCAACAATGAGGTAAAAGCAAAAATCAATTGAGGAAAAAAGGCACATCTTCTGAATACATTTCTAATCTGCTTATCTGTCCTAAATCTTGCCACCTCAATTTATACCCATTCTAGGTTAGAACCCCATTTGTTGCTATCTTGCCAAACACCCCATAATTCTATACCTGCTCTGAAACCCACACATTCTTCATACTGATTTACTGACATTCTGGAACCCAAATAAATAATGTACATATGTATATTGCTTTAAATTTTACAAATTGTTTTCTTCAAAATAAATCCATGAAGTAGACAATACCAGTATTATTATTCATTTTCTAGATAAGGAAATGGATTCAGAGAGATTAAGTGATTTTCCCATGGACATACAACCAACATTTTTCAGAACCAATACTCAAACCCAGTTCTTCTGAATCTAACTCCAATTGGTTCACAGGAAAGAGAGATGTGCAATGGAGAAAAATACACTTCCCCCCCACACACACACACACACAAGTTCAGCCACTTAGTACCCCTATTCCTGGGGCTATAACACAGATCAAGTCAAAACTTTCAATGCCTGGTTAGAAACTGACCCCTCTAACCTCAAGTCTGCTTTTCCACATACTGAATAGAAGTTTTTTTAACATAGAAGTTAAAAAGTTTGGCTGTTTTGGAGTAAAAAATGTGATTCTTGCACAGCCACAAAATGAAATCTCTAAAATGTTAGGTTTTTGCTATTTTGGAGAATACTATAAATAGGTGGTTGGCATATTCTTAGGTTCTGCAATATCACTGAGCCCAAAGGTATGAGTCCTTTATGGACTTGAAGGTTAGAATAAATAGTAATAAATGTTAATAATGTTATAATATTTGTACACAACTTCTAATATCTAAAACACATTTCAACATATCTTTTTGTTAAATCTATATATAAAATTAGGTCTTTCTACATGTTCAAACAAGTTCATATTGTGTTATCATAATTTCAAATAATCTTTATATTACAACCATGTACAGCTGATGTTAGAGACACTAGGTTTTTAAGAAGGGTGATATTAGATGTGTGATATCTCTTAAGTATGGATCTAATTAGAGATAAGTGATTGGGTTCTTAACAAGAAAAGGTTTATAATTAGTTCATTATAACAAGTAGCATAATTTTTTTTTGATATATTGTATAGAGGTAACTGACTATACAGATTCTCTTAAGAATATAAAATGCTGGGGCAGCTAGGTGGTACAGTGGATAGAGCACTGGCCCTGGAGTCAGGAGTACCTGAGTTCAAATCTGGCCTCAGACACTTAACACTTACTAGCTGTGTGACCCTGGGCAAGTCACTTAACCCCAACTGCCTCACTAAAAAAAAAATAATATAAAATGCTTATTAAAGGAGTTGATAACAAAAAATCATTATCCATTGTACTAAAATGAAGACTGCTAGGCAACTGGGTAGCCTATTTGATAATAATAAAGTTACATTTGGAGTCAGAAAGACCTAAGTTCACATTTTCTTTCAGACACTAGCTGTGTGACCCTAGGCATGTCATCCAACCTCTGCTTCCTCAGTTTCTTCATCTGTCAAGGGGAGATAATAATAGTAACTATCTCCCAGAGTTACTAAGACTATAAAATAACATAGGTAAAATGCTTTGCAAACTTTAAATAAGTATCATCATCATCTTCATATAGCAATTCACACTCAGCTCTGATAAATCGTGTATGTTTGAAGACATAGGGACTTAAGCGTACTATTGGTGTCATGGATAATCAAATTACAAAATTTAGTCATATGCAGGGCCATTACCTCCCTAGTTAATATAAAGAGTAGCTCAGAACACCACTTCATACAAAATAACTTCCATACCCTTTAAATTCAGAACTTTTATGCTCCCAGTTCACTAAACTACTAGATTGTAATGATGTTTTCATATTAATTTTGGAGCTTTAATTCTTCAAGAGAGTACTTTTAGATAAAATAATGCAATTTTTTTATAATTTCAAAACTTCAATGAATAACCTAAAAGAATATAATTCCAATGAACCTGCCATTAACTAGTGGTGTGACCTCAGACAAGTTGCTTAACCTCTTAGCAGCAGTGTCTTCATCTGTAAAATGAGAGGATCAAACTAAATTATCTCTGCTGCTTCCTCAAGTTCTATGGTTCCAGTCACACTCTCCTAAAGTCTTTAGCTCTTTCAGACCACTTTGTACACAACACACCAAGTCATTTGATTGCATCAAGTCAACCTGAAAAAGCAAAAGAAAATTCATAAAATATTTAATATGCAGTCAGGGACTTGTCTGAGTAATGGAAGGACATTGCTCAATAGTACATACATACATACATACATACATAATACACATACCCGCATACACACATGCATAAAGACATGCATATGTATGCATATATATGCATGTGTGTATTTGTGTATATATACATATATACATGCTTATACACATACATATATGAGTTGATGGTGACTGTGATGATTAGCTAATGAGAATTTCTGTTGTTACTTTGTTTTTGCCTGATTCTTTCTCTGGCTTCTCTCTTATGACTTTAAATTATACATGTTCTCTTGTCTCTCAAGTCCCCAATATCCAATTTCTGAGGATTACAGGACTAGTGGTTTTAATGCTTTTTTCCCTTTGATGACTCTATCCAGACCTTCATGGACAATGAAGTGATTGACATCAATGAACCACAATATTACACTGTTTTAATACTGCTTCATTAACAAACTTAATTGTTGTGACACCAAATTTTACTTTTTTCCCCCTGAGAAGTTCTATACATCTAGTACAGTCCACAGTCTGAATATGTTCATTTTATTCAGTTACTTAACATGATAGGCTTGTCCTAACCTGTAACTGAAATTTAATGCTGTGTACTTTATATCTAGATCTCACATTTGATATGGAGAAATAGATGACTTGGGTATTAATGGTTGTGTGCAATTGTTCAATTAAGAAATAATATTGCTTGCCTGCTATTTATAAGACATTGTGCTATGTGCTTGGGATTCAAAGATTAATTTAAATGAAAAACATTCCTTGTCCTTAAGGAGATTTATATTTTAATGGTCTTAGAAGATGCTAGTTGCATAAAACCTTCAGATGGCTACACAATGACAAAAGTACTGGAAACAGTCAAATTGAACTAGAAATTCCAAACAAAGTATATAAATTTGGTCTGAAACTTAGAGAGATGATACCCATAGCTGGAATATGGAGACTTGAGAGACATCATTCTGTGATATGTTGCTTGAGGGGAAGTAAACATCTGGAGATAGAGAGAACAATATAATTGCTCCATCTCAAAAGTTGTCACATTGGGAAAAATTGTGTCAAAGTATTTCCTGCAACAAATGTGAAACACCTCCAAAGAATACTGTCTTGATCTCATTCTCTATTACCATATGCAACCAAATTTTTTTATGTTATGTTGTAGGTGTCAAAAAGGTAGAAGGCTCATAATGAGATCACATCTAGGCAGTAGCATAAAATTTAATTTTGAGCCCCCAAGAAACATTTTGCAAGATGGTACTACTCTGCCTACTGTCTTACATACATCTTTGCATGCCGTCTCGGGGAGCTGAGAGGGAATAAGAAAGTACCCATGTTGTGTGGCTTATGTCAGCAGTAGCTATCACTTTGTATGCAGGCATATTTCCTAATCATTTACATTGCCAAGGAAGGAGATAGTATACAACATTTATCTGAATGGGACCTCTGTAAAAGGAATGTTTTGAAAAGAAATATGTATGATATGTATATGTGGTGTGTGTATACTCAAAAATAATTAGACAAAATTAACTTCCACCATGCATTTCTGTATATAATTAATTTTTATCACATACATGTGTGTATATAAGCTGTATATTTAATTGGGGCTTCTTCAGGATTAGCTGATCCTTGGCTGACTCAGCATCCATCATTTTTATGCATTAGCTAGGTCTATTCTCCCTAAGCCACATCCCCTTTCTCCAAAATTCCCCCTTTTCAGTGTTCCCTATCAACAATATCTTTTTTTCTAAGCCTTGATCTCAGCTAGCTGTTATGGAGGTAAGGAATTAAATAAATGAATTTATATTCTTATTTCAACAACAAACTACTAAAAAATAAAATTTAAAAATTCAACAATAAACCACTATTTTCACTTATAGTTTAATATGTTCCTCCTCTTGGCATTTATGTTTTTAAAGCAGCAGCAGTTATTTATTTGACTCAAAGAAATGAATTTGTGATGGCAGAATATAAGGCAGCATGGTAGAAAAAGTATGCTTGGGCGGTGGGGTCTTCTGGGCCCCCAACATACGACCTAGAGAATCTATAACCAATGAAAGCCATCCCTAATTTTAAAAAGACCATAAACCCAGCCTTTCTTGTAGCAACCTAAAATAAGAAACTCTGATCAGAATACTCAGATATAAGAGAGGCAGCAGGAGAGAAACGCTAAATTAATACATGAATAGCCTATATAATATATCACATCCAGGTCAAAATTAAAGGTATTTTAAGGCTATAGATTGGACTTATGGTTTTGCTGACATGAGGAAATCCTGAATAAGGACACTCCTGCTACTAATAAGGCAGGTTAGCAACTTCCCTACAACATAATAGTTTTAGAAAGCTGCCTAGAGCGTTAAGTGATGAAGTGATCAGCCCAGAATGATACTGAGCAAGTAGGTTTCAGATTATTTATTGTGGGTGTTCAGTCATGTATCTGACTCTTTGGGGTTTTCTTGGCAAAGATACTGGAGAGGCTTGTCATTTCCTTCTCCAGCTCATTTTACAGATTAGGAAAATGCGGCAAACAGGATTAAGTGACTTGTCCAGGATCACACAGCTAGTAAGTGTCTGAGGCAAGATTTGAATTTTGGTTTTCCTGACTCTAGGTCGAACATACAACAACACTACACCACCTAGCTGCTCCGTGTTTCAGGTGCAGAGCATAAACTCAGGGCTTTCTGGCTTCAAGACCAGTTCTTTTCTCTTTTCTGTAATTTTTTTTGGGGGGGCCAATTTATTATATTGCACTGCCCTGTAAAGTCAACCATAATTTCAGAACCACTCTATGGAAAATATTGTGAAGCAGTCAGTAGGTCAATAAACATTTATTTACCACATACTATTTGCCAGGCACTGTGCTAAGGGCTGGGGATATAAAAAGAAGCAAAGAACACTCCTTGCCCTCATGGAGCTTACAAAGCTTACCATCTAATGGAGGAGATATTAAGCAAACAAATGGAGGAGACAGCAAGCAAACAAGTATGAACAAGCTATATTCAGGATAAATAGGAAATCATTAACAAAGGGAAGGCACTAGAATTAAAGGGGATTGAGAAAGACTTCCTGTGGAAGATGAGATTTTAGTTGAGACTTAATGGGAGCCAGGAGAGGCAATAGGCAAAGAAGAGGGAGAGCATTGCAGGTACCAGGAACATCCAGAGAAAATTCTTAGAATTAAGAGATGTCATGTCTTTTTTGTGAAACAGCTAGGGTGTCAGTGTCATTGGATTGAAGAATACATGTTAGAAAGTGGGGTATAAGAAGACTGGAAAGGGAAGAAGGGCCTAGGTTATGAAGGGGGCTTTGGGTGCCAAATATTTTGTATTCGATCCTGGAGACAACTGGAAGCCACTGGAGTTTACTGAGTAGTAGAGTTCATTGTCAAGCCTGCACATTTAGTAAAAATGACTTTAGGGGCAGCTAGGTGGCACAGTGGATAGGGCACCGGCCCTGGAGTCAGGAAGACCTGAGTTCAAATCCAGCCTCAGACACTTGACACTTACTAGCTGTGTGACCCTGGGCAAGTCACTTAACCCCAATTGCCTCACACACAAAAAATGACTTTAGTGGGTGAATGGAGGATGGATTGGAGTGAGGAAAGAGACTTGAAGCAAGTAGACTCAACAGCAGCCTCTAGCGACAATCCAGGCATGAGGTGATGAGGGTTTATATTAGGGTGGTGACAGTGTCAGAGGACAGAAGGGGGTGTATACAAGAGATGTTATAGAGGTGAAATCAACGAGCCTTGGCAACACATTGAATATAGGGGTGAGAGATAATGAAGTTGACTCCTAGGTTGTGAGCCTGAGGAACTGGGAGGATGGTGTTACCCTCTACAGCAATAGGGAAGGTAAGGAGGAGAGGGTTGAGAGGGAAAATAACTTCAAATTTTGACATGTTGAGTTTCAGATGTCTGCTAGGCATCCAATTCAAATCTGAAAGGCAGCTGGAAATGTGAGACTGGAGGTCAGTTGAGAGGTTAGGGCAGGATAGCATAGTGTTAAGGGCTAAAATTCTAGCTAAACTGTCTAAAATATCTAATGAGTGGTCGCCAATAAATTATAAGCTTTAGCAAGAGTTAGACTTTTAAGCATTTATTAAGGAGAATAAGAATTTGGTAAAGAGAGAAAGAAAGGCCTAGATTCCTATCTATTAAAGGGAGAGCGCATTTCTAGCTCCCCTCTCCACCAGCGTCCTCAGGAAAGAGCCCCAGAGCGAGCGCCAGTCTCTTCCTTCCTCCTCCCACTAGCCAGCATCACTTCCTGACCCCAAAGAAAAGACTCCTGGTCTTGCCCTCAAAGACCTTCGCTTCATGGGCGGAACTCTTCTACAGTAAGTCTCCAGCAGGTGGCGTCATTCCAATCGTTACAATAGAGATGGTCATTAAATCCATGGGAGCTGAAGATATAACCAAGTGATGAAGTTACATAAAGAAAGAAGAGAAGAGAACCTAGGAAAGAACTGTTAGGGTCCCTTAGGGTTAGAGGGCATGATCTGGATGAAGATCTGGCAAAGGAGGTAGAGAAGGAGCAGTCAGATGGAAAATCACGAGAGAATGATATCTTGAAAAACCTAAAGTATCAAGGAGGAGAGTGTAAAGGCTGGAGAGAAGTCAAGGAGAATGAGGACTTGGGAAAAGGCCATTGGATTTGGCCACTAAAGAGGCCAATGAAGAGACCCAATGATTTACTTGCTCAGGTAAAGTTCGGACAAGATGACATCTGAGATCCATCTCTTCTCTGAGAGTGTGTGCTCTCTGTGACTACTGGCTTCTGACCTTATCATCCCAAAGAAACCACTCCAAGGTTGCCATTGATCTCTTAGCGGCCAAATCCAATGACCATTTCTCAGTTCTTGTTCTCCTTAATTAATGTCTACTGACAGACTTCCAGTGATGAGAAACACAAAGTCTCAGGCAGCCCATTCCTCTCTTGGGCATCTCTAATAGGAAGTTTTTCCATTTGTGTTGGTACAACTTTTATCCATTTTTACTAGTTCTGACTTCTGGAGCCAAGGAGAACAAAGCCAATCATTTGCCCTGTGCCGTGTGACAGACAGCCTTTAGAAGACTGAAAGACAGTTATATTTTTCCCAAGCTAAATATCCCTAGTTACAACCTCATGTAACATCCTCTTCTACCAATTCATCATCCTACTAATCCTTCTCTGGAGACACTACAGCTTGCTAATGTCCTTCCAAAAATGTGGCACCCAGAACTGAGCACAATGCCTCATTTGTGTTCTGATCAAGGCAGAATATAGGAGGAATAACACTCCTTTTGTAATGGATTCTCATTATAGCTATCTTAGTGTACCCTATCATTTTGTGAGGATTTTTTAAAATGCTCTGGTATGCTACTGACTTTTATTAATCCTACAGCCCACTAAAATTCCCATCTCTTTCATGTTAACTCTTGTATAATTGTGCAGTTGGGTAATTAGAGCTTTGGTGCAGGGAGAAATGAAGCCAGTCTCTGTAATACAAATTCCAAGGAAGAGTATTTCCAGAGTGGAAGCTGCCAATGACCTGCTAAAGAGATTAGGTCTTAAGGGCATCCCCCAAGTAAACTGTAAGTTCCATGAGAGCAAAAATTGTCTTTTGTCTCTTTTTGTATTCCTGGTGCTTAGCACAATGTCTGGCACATTGTAGGTTCTACATAAGTCATTATTAGATTGATTTTATAATTCTTTTTTTTAAGTGAGGCAATTGGGGTTAAGTGACTTGCCCAGGGTTACACAGCTAGTCAGTGTTAAGTGTCTGAGGTCGCATTTGAACTCAGGTCCTCCTGACTCCAGGGATGGTGCTCTATCCACTGCACCACCTAGCTGCCCCCTAGATTGATTTTAGATGAAGTGTCATGGAAATCTAATAAGTGCTTAGAAAATCATTCTATCTCCTTGTAAAAAGTACCCCATTCTCCAAGGGCCAAAATAACTGGCACCTTCTTTATGAAGCTTCAGACTGGATGAAACTGTTCCTGCTTATGAGTCTCTGTAACACCTGTTTATACCTCTTACAGTTCGTTTCAGACTTTTTTTTTTACCCCATTTGGGATTTTATTGGCGGAGATACTGGAGTGGGTTGCCATTTATGTCTCCAGCTCATTTTACAGATGTGAAACTGAGGCAAACAGGGTTAAGTAAGTGTGAAGCCCAATTTGAACTCACAAAAATGTCTTCCTGACTCCAGGCCCAGAACTCTATCTACTGCACCACCTAGCTTCCCTACCCCTTATGGAATTTGACTATATTTTGCCTTTTATTATAACTATTTACATACTTGTTTTATCCCTTGACAAGACCGTAAGACCCTCGAGGACAGACAATGTATGCATTTTAATCACCTCTATATCCCTGCAGTATATATTGTATAGAGTAGATCCTTGATAAATACATGTTGAATTGTGGAAAAATCTAGGGCACATGCTTCTGCTCAATGACACAAGAAAAAAGGATTTTCAGCGATGAAGATAAGACTTGCATTTATCCAGAATGCTAAGAACTCTAGGAGGAGGAGAATAGTGGAGAGGGCAGGACTGATAAAGGAAGATGCTTTCAAGAAAGGAATAGTACAGGAAATTCTGGGTCCAGCAAAGACAACTATAATATTAATAAAAACAGGTTTGGGAAAAGGCTGAAAGTGAAACTAGACCTAACACTGTTTACAACTTGTATACTTTAGGCCAACCCAACATCATTCTAACAAAGAGGCAAAATAAGAATGAGGCAAAAGTCTAGGAAGCTGTGTTCCAGCTAAGCCAGTTGTTGGTTACAAATTAGAAAAGGAATCTCTAAAAACAAATCACCACCAACAAATAAAAAGGTAACAACAACAAACATTTCTTTCTATGCTTTTGAATGTTCTTATTTCACTTTAATTTCTTCATAACTTTCCACTTTGAAAAATTCCAAACTTCTCTCATCTGGAACAAAGAGAAAAGGGGTTTTTCCAAACCTCAGCCAAATAGTTAGGAGGCTAGGCGTGGAGGTCACAGAAGATGCTCCAGCTTGGAATTCCAGAAAGAACTAAGGGAATCAAGCAAAGGTGGGGAGCTAAAGACCCAGGAAGGGAAAAGCCAAGGACAATCGAATGTTTTCATCATTCTCCCACCTGGTGCTTTTCTCCATGTGTGTAGGACCACACTTATAAGTGTGATCCACTTATCCACTTATGTGGGTTGATTTTCCACAGTACTAATGGTAAGGAATTGAAATAAGGAGCAAGACCTCTAACGAAATATGCAAATGAGATAATATTGATGATTCTAACTTCTCATTTTCCATAGAAAAACACAGACTGAGAACCTCTAAAAGCAAGCTTTCCTCTGTGGGTTCATGTAGAGGCTGTGATGAGTGTGTTGAAATCAGCTCAAATGGCAAAGATCTGAGGACCATGCAAGATCCACAGAGACAGAAACGGGTTGAGAGCATGGACAGCTATAAGTTAGGGAGAGTAAGAAATCATAAGTGACTTAATAAGGTTAAACCTTTTACATTTTTTAATGGCAAAATGATACATGTAATCCTTAAGAACTTTATCATCATTAGGGCAGTTAGAAGAAGTCTATCTAGGCAGAGGTCACGGCATAATGTTGGGATGATCTCAAAAGAAAAACAGAAAAATGTGAAAGAAGGATGCACTGGGAGAAAGGAGAAGGAATGAAGAAAGTTCTCTCACATAAAAAAAATAAATGAGGAAGAGTTTAAAATGGAGGGCAAAATGAGGGGGGAGAATGTAGTGTTAAGGGCTAAAATTCTAGCTAAACTGTCTAAAATATCTAATGAGTAGTCGCCAATAAATTATAAGCTTTAGCAAGAGTTAGACTTTTAAGCATTTATTAAGGAGAATAAGAATTTGGTAAAGAGAGAGAAAGGCCTAGATTCCTATCTATTAAAGGGAGAGCACATTTCTAGATCCACTCTCCACCAGAGTCCAAAGGAAAGAGAGTGAGACCGAGCGCTAGTCTCTTCCTTCCTCCTCCCACTAGCTTGTGTCACTTCCTGACGCCAAAGAAAAGACTCCTGGTCTTGCCCTCAAAGACCTTCGCTTCATGGGCAGAACTCTTCTACAGTAAGTCTCCAGCAGGTGGCGTCATTCCAATTGTTCAGTTGGTAACACTTAAATTTCCCTCTTATCTGAATTGGTTCAAAGAGAGAAGAAGAGATAGCTGTTGTTGTTTGTCCTTCATTCTTGAAGAGGGCCACAGCATTGGGAGATGATATCATGACTTGCAGTGAATTGGATTTAAATGAGGGAGGGCTGTGCAAAGTCACCAGCCTCACCCTCTCCTCCAGAACCATTTGGGTGCAGTGGTAAGATATACGTCAAGATGTCTGGAGATGGCCCTGTATGAGAATACATATATACACACATACATACACACAAATGCATGTATACAGATGTATGTACATGTGCATGCACACATGTGTATACACATACATGTATGGACACACATAAGTATATAATATGTGCACATATTTATGTATCATATAATATACCATCTATAACATCTATGTGCCCTAGATATATTGTGTGTGCACAATATATGTATGTGTATATGCATTTAAGTATGCATGCATGCATACACATACACATACACATAATTTATCTGACCCATAAGGGAAGTAGGAAGAGAAAGGGTTAAGAGAAAGCAGGAGGTGGTAATGAGGGAAGGTAGATTAGGAGTAGTGCTCAAAAGTAAAATAGATTTTTGAGGAAAGAAAAGGGTTGTTGTTGTTGTTGTTGTTGTTTTTCAGCAACAAACATTTATTTTATTTTCCAGTTACATGTAAGGGTAGTCTTCAACATTCATTTCCATAAGATTTAGAGTTCCAAATTTTTCTCCCTCCCTCCCTTTCCTCCCCCCTCCACAAGATGGCAATCAGGTTATATATGTACAAACCAAAAGTGTTCTTTTTATCAGTTCTTTCTATAGGGGTGCATAGTAAGCTTCCTCATTAGTTCCTTGGGATTGTCTTGGATCATTGCACTGCTGAGAGTAGTTAAGTCATTCACAATTGCTCATTGAACAATACTGCTGTCACTACGCACAATGTCCTCCTAGCTCTGCTCACTTCACTATACATCGATGTTCATTAGTCTTTCCAGGTTTTTCAGGGATCATTCTGTTTGTCATTTCCTGTAGCACAAGACCATTCCACTACAATCATATAACACAGCTTTTTCCATAATTCCTCAATTGATGGACATTCCCTTGATTCTCAATTCTTAGCCTCCACCAAGAGTTGCTATAAATATTTTTTGTACAATTTTCCCCCTTTTCTTTTTCATGATTACTATTGTTAACTGTTTCCCTTCCATCCTATTCCCTTCCCCATGATATTTATTCTATTATCCATCTTCTTTCATCCTATCACTCTTCAAAAGGGATTTGCTTCTGTCTGTCCCCTCCCCCACTCTGCCTTTCCTTCTTTTGCCCCTCTCTCTTTATCCCCTTCCCCTCCTATTTTCCTGCAGTGTTAGAGAGATTACTCCACCCAATTGAGTGTGTATATTATTCCTTCCTTGAGCCAATTCTAATGAGATTGATGTCTTTGAGCCAATTCTGATGAGTGTTAGGCTCATTTACTCCCAAGATTAAACAGATTACTACATCCAGTTGGGTGTTTCTGTTAGTCCCTCCTTGAGGCAGCTCTGATGACTTTAAGGTCTTTGAGCCTTTTCTGATGAGTGTAAAATTCATTTACTGCCCTACTCCTCTCCCATCTCTTCCCCAACTCCATAAGCCTTTTCCTGTTACTTTCATGTAGGATTTCATTTCTGCCCTTCCCCTTGCCCCAGTGAATTCCCTTCACCCCTCAATTTAACCCTAAAGATCACCTAGCTAAGTGACACAGTGGACAAAGCATCACCCCTGGATCCAGGGGGATCCCAGCCAAAACCCGGCCTCAGACATAAGACAGTCGCCCACTGTACGACCCCAGGTATGCCCCCCGGCTCCAATTTTTTATGGTTTTCTAGGGTCTTATATTTGAAAGTCAAATTTGCCATGCAGTTCAGGTCTTTTCATCACAAATATCTGAAAGTCTTCTTTTTCATTAAAGTCCCATTTTTTTCCACTGAAAGATAATGCTGAGTTTTGCTGGGTATGTGATTCTTGGTTGTAATCCCATTTCCTTTGCCCTTTGGAATATCATATTCCATGCCCTCTGGTCCTTTAATGTAGAAGCTGCTAGATCTTGTGCCATCCTGACTGGAGCTCCACAGTACTTGAAGTCTTTCTTTTTGGCAGCTTGCAATATTTTCTCCTTGACCTGAGAGCTGTGGAATTTGGCTATAATATTCCTAGAAGTTTTCCTTTTGGGATCTCCCTCTGAAGGTGATCGGTGGATTCCTTCAATTTCTATTTTAGCTTCTTCTTCTAGAATTTTGGGGCAATTTTCCCTGAGAATATCTTGGAAGATGGAGTCTAAGCTCTTTGCTTGATCATGGTTTTCAGGTAGACCAATAATTTTCAAATTATCTCTCCTGGACCTATTTTCCAGGTCAGCAGTTTTTCCCAGAAGATATTTCACATTGCCCTCTATTTTTTTATTCATTTGGATTTGCTTTATTATGTCTTGGTTTCTGATAAAGTCACTGGCCTCCATTCGTTCAATCCTAATTCTTAGGCAATTATTTTCATCAGAGAGCTTTTGTACCTCCTTTTCCATTTGGCCAATTTGACTTTTCAAGCTGTTGACTTTTTTCTCATGTCTTTCCTGCATCACCCTCATTTCTCTTTCCATTTTTTCCTCTACCTCTCTAATTTTATCTTCAAAGTCCTTTTTGAGCACTTCTATGGCCTGAGACCAATTTGTATTTTCCTTGGAAGCTTTAGATATAGGGGCCCTGATGTTGACATCCTCCTCTGAGGGTGCCCCTTGGTCTTCCTTGTTACTGAAGAAACTTTCTATGGTCCTCACCTTTCCCTGTCAGCTCATGTTGCCTTTCTTTTACTAGAATTTTAGCTCCTTAAAGTGGGGCACTGTTTCCAGGCTACAGTATCCCAAGCTTAAGAAGTCCCAGGTGGTATGATTTAAGGAGAATCAGGTTCTTCCCTCGCCTGGCCTGTTCCCTGGTCCTTAGATGACCCCAGAACAACTTGCTAATCAACCAGCTTTGTGTGTTGTGGTTGTTAGCTCTGATGAGCCTGTGCCCGTCCCCAACCTGGGCCACTGCTACTCAAGCCTACCTCCTGGTTCTCAGCAGGAGTGTAAAATCCAAGCTCTGCCTTAGCACCAGCATAGACCCCTGTAGTCTCCCCCTGGCCCAGGGCTCAGCCCATTCACCAGACTGTGAGCTTAGTTCCAGACAACACTGGCACTTAAGCTGATTCAGAGGCTCTGGGAGTCTCCTTTTCTGGTGAGGCCTTTCTGGGACTGGATCTGTGTCAGGGTGACTGTGGGGTTGGGCTTGACTCCTGTATCAGCACAGCAGCTCCCTCCTTCTGATCTTCCAAGCCGTTCTTGGTTAGAAGATGATTTTAGCACATTCTTCTGTGAGTTTCACTGCTCTGAGCATTTTCCTATGGCGTTATTTTGATGGTTTTTGGAGTGATTGTGTCATGAGTTCAGGAGCTCACTGCCTTTCCTCTGCCATCTTGGCTCCACCCTGGAAGTCCGGAAAAGGGTTTTTTTAAAAAGATGGATAAACAGAAGAGATTAAATTGGATGGAAATACAATTACCAGTAATAGTGGCAAATCTGAATGGAATGACCTCAACTACAAAATGAAAGAGAATAGTAGAATGGACTTGAAACTAGAATTCAACAATATGTTGTTTATAAGAGAAGCAATTGAAATATAAAGACACACATGATTAAAATAAAGAATGGGAACAGAATTTATTATACTTCATGGGGAACAATTATGATTGAAAATGAAATAACACTAAAATAAAAAGACCTAACGGAAAGAGATAATCAAAGAAACTACATTTTTCTAAAAAGGTTACATAGACAATGAATTAATACCAGTACTGAAAATATATGTACCAAATGGCATAGAATCCAAATTCTTGAAGGGAAAGTTAAATGAGTTCCAGAAGGAAATAAACAGTAAAACTATACTAGTTAAAGACCTCAATTTACCCTTCTCAGACCTAGAGAAGTCTAACCATAAAATATATAAAAAAAGAAGTTAAGGAGATTAAGAGAATTTTAGAAAACTGATATATGATAGATTGCAGGAGAAAACTAAATGGGAATAGAAAGGAAAATAACGTTTTCTGAGCTGCATATGGTACCTTCACAAAAACTGACCATGTATTAGGTCATAAACCCCTGAAAAACAAATGCATAAATCTTGATCATAATTCAATAAAAATTACATTCAATGAAGTACATTTGAAATATGGATTAAAAATCAATTGGAAACTAAATAATATAATCCTAAAGACTCAGAAGTTGAAAGAACAAATCATAGAAACAAGCAATAATTTAAGATAAAGACAATAATGAGATAACTTCAAAATTTTTGAAATGCAGCTAAAATAGTACTTTGGAGAAAATTTCTATCTCTAAAAGTTTATATCAATAAAAAAGAAAAAGAGCATATCAAAGAATTGATCATTCAACCACAAAAATAGAAATAAGAATAAGTTTTAAATCCCCAACTAAATACTAAATTAAAAATCCTGAAAATTTAAAAATGTATATTATTGAAATTGACAGGTAAAAGTAATAAATAAAACGGAGATGACTTTATTAAGAATACCACTAAAATGGACAATCTATTGGCTAATTTGGCTTTTAAAAAAGAAAGAAGAAAACCAAATTACCAGTATCAAAAATGAAAAAAGTGAATGCACAATCAATGAAAATGAAATGAAAGCAGGTACTAGGAATTATTTTGCCCAACTATATGACAGCATAACTGATGGTCTAAATATATAGAGGAATATTTACAAAAATATAAACTTCCCAGATTAAAAGTGTAAATAGAACACTTAAATAACCTATCGGTGAAAAAGAAATTGAGTAAGTCATAAATGAGCTCCCTAAGAAATAAACAAACAAAAAATCCAGGACCAGATAGATTTATGAGCAAATTCTACCAAACATTTAAAGAACACTTAATTCCAATATTATACGAACTGATTTTTACAAATAGGTAAACAAAGAGTACTACCAAATTTCTTCTATAATAATATAAATATGTTTTGAATAGCTAAATCACAAAAAGCAAAAACAAAGAAAACCATATACTAATTTCCCTAATGAATGAAGTGTTGTCTGGAACTAAGCTCACAGTCTGGTGAATGGGCTGAGCCCTGGGCTGGGGGGAGACTACAGGGGTCTATGCTGGTGCTAAGGCAGAGCTTGGATTTTACACTCCTGCTGAGAACCAGGAGGTAGGCTTGAGTAGCAGTGGCCCAGGTGGGGGACAGGCACAGGCTCATCAGAGCTAACAACCACAACACACAAAGCTGGTTGATTATATAATTATATAATCATATAATTTTTGTTATTTTGTTATTGATATGGTCAGTTATGGTTATATTTACCTAATATTGAACCAACATTCCTAGTATAGATCCAGCTCGCTCATTAGCATATGATCTTTGGGACACCTTGCTGTAATGTTTTTGCCAGTATTTTATTTAGAATTTTTAGTATTGTTGTTGAATATAAATAAATGCAGAAAAAACCTTTGACACAACATAACACCTATTCCTATTAAAAACATCAGAAAACATTGGAATAAATGGAACTTTTCTTAAAATAAGTAGTATCTACCTAAGATGAAGAATAAACATTGTTTATTTGTATGGCTGGTTATTTGGGATGGCTGGCAGAGCCAAGATGGCAGAGAGAAGCTAGGAACTTTCCTGAGCTTTCCCATATTTCCCTCAAAAACAACATTAAATCAAGCCTCTAAACAGATTCTGGAACTACAGAACCTACAAAAAGAGAGACAAAATCCTGCTACATGAGATAATTTAGAAGACTTCAGAAAAGGTCTGTCTCACCTGGGTGAAAGGGGAGGGTGGCTCAGCACTACTCATCCCAGCTGGCAGCTCACCTCAGCAAAGCTTGGCCCAGTGGGCAGCTCTATCAGCATAGGTTGGCTCAGGGGGCAACTCAACACTGTTGCAACTTGACACAGCTGAGAGTGGGGCAGCTGAAAGTGAGGCAGCCTGAGAGTGGGGCAGCTGAGAGCAGTAAGAAGCTTGCAACTGTGAACCCTGTGTCCCAGGAGCAGACTGCAACTTGATAAGTTCAAAAATAGCCTACAACATGAGCAAGAAACAAAAAAGGACAATTACCATCAACAACTTCTATGGTGAAAGGGAAGACCAAAACTCAAATGCAGATGAGTTGGTCAAAACGCCCACAAGTGAAAACTCAAGAGGGAAGATGATCTTGTCTCAAGACCAAAAAGCCTTCTTTGAAGAGCTCAAAAAGGCTTCTTAAAACCAAATAAGAGAGGTAGAAGAAAAAAATGGAAAAAGAAATAAGAGAAATGAGAGTTACACTGCAAAAATAAGCACAAAAAAATGACTAAGGAAAACAATTCCTTAAAAAATAAAATTGGCCAAATGAGAGAAAAAATTGGCCAAACAGAAAAAGAAGTACAAAAGCTTACTGTGGAAAATAAGGCCTTAAAAATTAAAACTGAGCAGATGGAAGCTGATAACTACATGAGACAACCAGAATCTGATGAGCAGAATCAGAAGACTGAAAAAATAGAAAAAAATATGAAATACCTCATTGGAAAAACAACTGACCTGGAAAATAGGTCCGGGAGAGATAATCTGAGAATTATTGGACTACATGAAATCCATAATCAAGAAAAGAGTCTAGACACCATATTCCAGGAAATTGTTAAGGAGAACTACCCTGAAATTGTAGAAACAGAGGATAAAATCATCATTGAAAGAATCCACTGAACACCTCCTGAAAGAGACCCCAAAAGGAACACTTCAAGGAATACTGTAGCCAAACTCTAGAATTATCAGGTGAAGGAGAAAATACTCCAAGCAGCCAGAAAGAAACCATTTAAATACCATCGAGCCACAGTCAGGATTGCACAGGATCTGGCAGCTTCAACATTAACGGATTGCAGGGCTTGGAATATGATATACAGGAAGGCAAAGGAGCTTGGATTACAACACATGATCAACTACCCAGCAAAACTGATCATTCACTTTCAGAGGAAAAGATAGACATTCAATGAACCAGGAGGCTTCCAAGGCTTCCTGAGAAAAAGACCAGAACTGAACAAAAAATTTTATCTCCAAGTACAAGACTCTAGCGAAATATAAAGAAGCAAACAAGGGGGAGAAAAAGTTTGTTCAATGATGTTAAACTGCTTGAGTCCATATGAGGGAGGATAATACTTTTAACTCTTGAGATCTGTATCTCGGTAAAGGTATTGGTATTAAATCAACTTTGATGTGATGATTTAAAGAAACTTAAGGGGCAGAATAAAAGAAGACTGGGGGTGGAGAGGAAGGGGGAGGTTTAATGGGGTTAATTATATCATATGGAGAGGTACAAAAAGAACCCATTACAACAGAGGGAAAGAAGGGAGGGGTGGGCATTGTTGCAACCTTACTCTCATCAGATTTGGTTCAGGGAGGGACTAAAAAACACTCCCATTTGTATAAAGAAACTTAGGTTACTCCATAAGGAAACAAAAGGGGAAGGGGGAAAAGGGTGGTATTGATAGAAGGGAGGGCACAAATTGGGGGAAGTGGGGCAAGAAAAAGAAGGGCAGCTGGTAAAAGGAAGGGCAGTTTGAGGGAGGTAGTGGTCAGAAGCAAAACACTGGTGAAGTGGAATAGGGGGAAAGAAGGAAAAAAAGAGTACAAAGGGGAAAAGAAGATGGAGGGAAATAAACAGTTAATAATTTTAACTTTGAATGTGAATGGGATGAACTCTCCCATAAAACAGAAGCGAATTGCAGAGTGGATTAAAAAACAGAATCCTACCATATGCTGTTTACAAGAAACACATCTGAAGCAGAGAGATACACACAGAGTAAAGGTAAAAGGCTGGAGCAGAATATATTATGCTTCAGCTAAAGTCAAAAAGGAGGGATAGCAATACTTATCTCAGACAAAGCAAAGGCAAAAATAAATCCAATTAAAAGAGACAAGGAAGGAAACTACATCTTGCTCAAAGGTACTATAGATAATGAAGTAATATCAATATTAAACATGTATGCGCCAAGTGGTATAGCATCCAGATTCTTAGAGGAGAAGTTAAATGAGTTACAAGAGGAAATAGACAGTAATAGTATACTAATAGGGGATCTGAATCTTCCCCTCTCAGAATTAGATAAATCTAGCCACAAAATAATTAAGAAAGAAGTGAAAGAGGTGAATAGAATACTAGAAAAGTTAGACATGATAGATGTCTGGAGAAAATTGAATGGGAATAGAAAGGAATATACCTTTTTTCAGCAGTACATGACACATTTTCAAAACTTGACCATGTATTAGGGCACAAAAACATCATAGTCAAAGGTAGAAAGGCAGAAATAGTAAATGCATCCTTCTCAGATAATGATGCAATAAAAATTACATGTAATAAAGAGCCATGGAAAGGTGGACTGAAAATCAATTGGAAACTAAATAATTTCATTCTAAAGAATGAGAGGGTCAAACAACAAATCATAGAAACAATCAATCACTTTATCCAAGAGAATGACAATAATGAGACAACATACCAAAATCTATGGAATGCAGCCAAAGCAGTGCTTAGGGGAAATTTTATAGCTCTAATTGCTTACATGAATACAAAAGAGAAAGAGGAGATCAATTAATTGGGCATGCAACTTAAAAAGCTAGAAAAAGAACAAATTAGAAATCCCCAATTAAATACTAAATTAGAAATCCTTTAAATTAAAGGAGAAATTAATACAACTGAAAGCAAGAAAACTATAAAATTAATCAATAAAACTAAGAGCTGGTTTTATGAAAAAAACAATAAAATAGATAAACTACTGGTTAATTTGATTTAAAAAAAGAAAGAAGAAAACCTAATTACCAGTATCAAAAAATGAAAGGGGTGATCTTACCACCAATGAAGTAGAAATTAAAGCAATAATTAGGAACTATTTTGCCCAACTGTATACCAAAAAATTTAACAATCTAAATGAAATGGAAAAATATTTACAAAAATACAAACTTCCCAGGTTAACTGAAGAGGAAATAATACCCTTAAATAAGACCATATTAGAAAAAGAAATTAAACAAGCCATTAATGAACTCCCTAAGAAAAAATCCCCAGGGCCAGATGGGTTTACAGGTGAATTCTACCAAACATTTAAAGAACAATTAATTCCAATATTATACAAATTATTTGGGAAAATAGGTGAAGAAGGAGTTCTACCAAATTCATTTTATGACACAAATATGGAGGTGATATCAAAACTAGGCAAAGCAAAAACAGAGAAAGAAAATTATAGACCAATTTCCCTAATGAATATTGATGCTAAAAACTTAAATAAGATATTAGCAAGGAGAATTCAGCAAGTGATCACCAGGATAATGTGCATTATGACCAGGTGGGATTTATACTAGGAATGCAGGGCTGGTTCAACATTAGGAAAACTATCAACGTAATCAACCACATCAATAAAAAAACTAACCAAAATCATATGATTATCTCAATAGATGCAGAGAAAGCTTTTGACAAAATACAGACCCATTCTTAATAAAAACAATAGAGAGCTTAGGAATAGGTGGAGCTTTCCTTAAAATAGTAAGCAGTATCTACCTAAAACCATCAGCAAGCATTATATGTAATGGAGATAAGTTACAGGCCTTTCTAATAAGATCAGGGATGAAACAGGGATGTCCATTATCACCTCTATTATTTAATATTGTACTAGAAATGTTAGCCTTAGCAATCAGAGAAGAAAAGGAATGAAAGGAATTAGAACAGGCAAAGAGGAAACAAAACTATCACTCTTTGCAGATGATATGATGGTATACTTAGAGAATCCTAGAGAATCAACTCAAAAATTACTTGAAACAATTAACTTTAGCAAAGTAGCAGGATATAAAATGAATCCACATAAATCATCAGCATTTCTATACATGTCCAACAAAATCCAGCAGCAAGAGATAGAAAGAGAAATTCCATTTAAAGTAATGGTAGATAATATAAAATACATGGGAGTCTACTTGCCAAGACAAACCCAGGAATTCTATGAACACGATTACAAAACACTATTCATACAAATCAAATCAGACCTAAATAATTAGAAAGATATCAATTGCTCATGGATAGACAGAGCTAATATAATAAAAATGACAATCCTACCTAAATTAATTTACTTATTCAGTACCATACCAATCAGACTACCTGAAAATTCTTTTATTGAACTAGAAAAAGTGATAACAAAATTCATCTCGAAAAACAAAAAGTCAAGAATTATCAAGGGAAATAATGAAAAAATGCACAGGAAGGTGGGTTAGCTGTACCAAATCTGAAGCTCTACTATAAAGTGGCAATCATCAAAACTATCTGGTACTGGATAATAAATAGAGTGGAGGATCAATGGAATAGGCTAGGCACAGGAGACACAGTAGTAAATGACATTAGTAATGTACTGTTTGATAAACCCAAAGACTCCAGCTTCTGGGATAGGAATTCAGTATTTGACAAAAACTGCTGGGAAAACTGGAAGATAGTATGGCAAAAATTAGGCATAGACCAACATCTTACACCTTATACTAAAATAAGATCAAAATGGGTACATGATTTAGACATAAGAGATGATACCATAGGTAAATGAGGAGAAGAAGGAATAATCTACCTTTCAGATCTTTGGAAAGGAGAACAGTTTATGACCAAACAAGAGACAGTGAAATATTATGAAATGCAAAATGGATGAATTTGGTTACATTAAATTAAAAAGGTTTTGTACAAACAGAAGCAATGCATCAAAAATTAGAAGGGAGGCAGAAAGCTGGGAAACAATTGTTATGACCAGTTCTTCTGATAAAGGCCTCACTTCTAAAATATATAGGGAACTAAATCAAATTTTTAAGAATCCATGTAATTCCCCAATTGAGAAATGGTCAAAGGATATGAACAGGCAGTTTTCTGATGAAGAAATCAAAGCTATCTATTCCCATATGAAAAAATGCTCTAAATCACTATTGATTAGAGAGATGCAAATTAAAACAACTCTCAGGTACCACCTGATACCTATCAGATTGGCTAATATGACAAAAAAGGAAAATAATAAATGTTAGAGAAGCTGTGGAAAAATTGGAACACTAATGCATTGTTGGTGAAGCTGTGAACTGATCCAACCATTCTGGAGAACAATTTGGAATTATGCCCAAAGGGCGATAAAGCTGTGCATACCCTTTGACCCAGCAATACCACTTTTGGGTCTTTTTCCCAAAGAGATCATGGAAAAGGGAAAAGGACCCACATGTAAGAAAATATTTATAGCTACTCTTTTTGTAGTCACAAGGTATTGGAAATTGAGGGGATGCCCATCAATTGGGGAATGGCAGAACAAGTTGTGGTATATAAATGTAATGGAATACTATTGTGCTGTAAGAAACGATGAGCAGAAGGAGTTCAGAGAAACCTGGAAGGACTTGCATGAACTAATGATGAGTGAGATGAGCAGAACCAGGAGAACATTGTGCACAGTATCAACATTATGTGTTGATCAACTGTGATAGACTAGATTCCTCTCACCAATCCAATGGTACAAGAAAGTTCCAAAGGATTCATGATGGAAAAGGCTCTCCAAATCCAGAAAAAAAAAAGGAACTGTGGAATATGGGTGCTGATTGGACCATATTATTTCTTTTGGTTTTGGTGCTGTTTTTTTTCTTTTTTGAGGTTTTTCCTTTTTGCTCTGGTTCTTCTCATATAACATGACTAATGCAGAAATATGTTTAATGTCATATATATATATATATATATATATATATATATATATATATATATATATATATATATATATATATATATATATATACATGTAGTAGTAGTAGTAGTAGGCTTCCACCATTTGTGGATGACAATGGATCAGCGCCTTGAAGAGCCACAGGACACAGTGTGTCTGTGCAGTCCCATATGTGAGCAGCAGCTCCTGCCCCAATGAGGACATTGGAAAACTGCGCTCTCTGTTGCCTGACGGTTCTATGTCTCATTCGTTTTTCTTACTCCAGAGCTTGAAGGCCCATCTCAGCTGCGCGCAAGCTGCTCCTGAGTACTGAACTCCATCTGGCATGGTCCTTGGCCATCTCCTCCCGGCTGCCGATATCTGTTCCCAGAGCCCTCAAGTCTCGCTTGCATACGTCTCTGTAGCGAAGCTGGGGGCATCCAGCAGGTCTTTGGCCTGAGGCTAACTCGCCATAGAGTAGGTCTTTAGGAATGGGCCCATCTTGCATGTGGTGCACATGACCGAGCCAGCGCAGCTGTTTTTGTTTCAGTAGCGTGTGGAATCTTGAAAGTTGCACAAAGACCCACCTGGAGATTAATCTATACTGATTGAATCAAATGAGAGTGATTGACTGTTGATTAAGCCTACTTCAAATTAATTGGATTGTAATCACACCTGGCTATCCCTTAAGAAGGTATTGTTCTCAGAAACTAGACTGAACTCAACTTGAGAACACCTTCAAAGACAATGGATTTGGATAAGGCCAACCAATCACCTTGAAGCAGTGTGTAAGGACCGCCTCTGTTCCAGATCTATTAAAAAAGCTTCCACAAACAGCTTGCGAAGGTGTTCCTGATTAAAGCAGGCTCATGGAGGAGGACTTCAGGAAGAACCCAACCAGTTTGGAACTCTAGGCTAGACTGGAGCTGAAACTTCTGATTTAAGGCGACCACAATTTAGATTTTAAACTTCACCTATATCAGATTACCTGCTGTCTAGGGGAGGGGGGGAAGGAGAAAAATTTGAAATTGGAAGTCTTATCTAAACAAATGTTGAAAACTAAAATAAATAAATAAATATAAATAAATAATATACATAATAAATAAATAAATAAAATTTTAAAAATGATTAAAAAGGATGAATATTGAGAAAAGGTCACTAGATTGGGCATTTAATAAATCATTGAAAACTTTGGAGACAGCAACTTTGGTTGAATGATGAGGTCATCAGTCAGAATGTAAGGAGCTAAAAAGGGAAAAAAGTGTAAGGATCAACTGTAGATTGCATTCTCCCAAGGAAATATAATAATAGGATGCTATAGGATCTGAAGGATCTGAAAGTTTTTGTATTAAAGAATTACAAACAATATGAAGCCATGATTTTTTTCATACCTCACCTTCATGTAAGTTAATAAAATCATTTTAGTTTCCTATGAATATATAGTTTAACTTTCTCTGTCTCTCTCTGTCTCGTTCTCTTTAATAATAATAATATAGATCATAATTGTTCGCCTCTATATAGCACTTTAAAGTTTGCAAAGCACTTCACACATATTATCTCATTTCATCTTCACAACAACCCTGAGAGGTAGGCGCTATTTTTGTCTTTATTATATGGATGAGAAAACTCAGGCTCAAGATTACATGAGTTCCCTAGGCTAACATGGGTAGTAAATGCCAAAGAATTCAAATAGGTTTTCCAGACTCCAAGTTCAGCAGTCTATCTTCTTCCTCCCTATCATCTTCTCTTATGCCCAGTTATTCTTTTTCTGACTTCTCGGCTGTCATTTTCATCATTTTGATTGTGATCCTAGGATCCTTCATACTACAATTTTCAGAAGAGTTTATGTGAAATAAAAATTTCACATTAACTAATTCTCCCATGTGCCTTTCTCTTGCCCATTGGCTGACTCTTTCTGTCTCATTTGAGCTTTCTGGCTGTCTCACACACCCATATGGTTACTCATTATCTCTATTGCACAGTCTGGCTCATTCTCTCTTTCCAATCCAGGGACCCTGGCTAATGTTTCCTTTGATCAATAACCTACTCATCAAACTTCAACATGCTACCATTACTGGAGAGGTGCCTGATAGAAACTAGTACAATGCCTTGTGCATGATAGGTCCTTAATAAAGGTTAATAATTAACTGATTAATAGATCAAGAAGTGGACATTTTAAAATATGTTCCTGGTAGATCCACTTTGTCAATCTGTCCTATAGTTAGAATCTATTCCCTCTTACTCAATAGGAAACCTATATGCTCACACTCTGGTACCTTCAAAAGGAAATCCTAAAATGAAAACTCCCAGAAATATTAGAGCCATATTCCAGGGCCAAATATCATAGTCAAAACCCATGTTGATGTTATTTTATGAACTCATATTCACTCATTCTTTTCCTCTATATTACCAATTCTCATCTTTTCATCAGTGTTTCTTTCTTTTTTGGAGCTCTTGCTTTCCTTTTTTTATATTTTTTTCCTTTAATATACTATGTTCCACACCTTCCTACTTCTGTTTCTTTGCTTCTTTTTTTTTTCTCATTTTCATCTTTCAGATTCCTTTCCATCTGTCACCCATTTTCCCCATTCCCCTCTTTCTTATCCTCTTCATGGAAAGCCTTATTCTTAATGTATATTGAGAAGAGGCATATACTTCAATTTCTTCTGGCTGGCAGCAAAGGCTTCCAGGAACAATGAGACTTGAACATCTTCTTTCCTATTTACCAATTCAAGGAAACTATCAATTTCCACTTAGACAGAAAATGGATAGAAATTAGAGTAAACTGAGATTTTCCAAGAGATCAAAGGCTCCTGACTACACTAAGAGTGAGAGGTTAATGTTTGGCACTACCCTTATCTTTAAAGCTTTGAGTCATGGTAACACAGATGACTGCATGTTTAATAGCAGTTGGCACAGCTATTTAAACTGCTTCATTGGTCTACCCATGCACTGTAGTTGGTGGTTACTTTAGTGAACCTGAGTCCAAATCAGCAGTTTTGCACATAAGCAAATACATGATCTATCATTCACATTTGTTCATATTTGTGGCTTATCAATGGCAAATATTATTTTCACCTGTGATACTCTGCTTAGTTACTGGCTCTTTGCTAGGGAAACAATGCATACAGCTCCCTTTTTTGACAGCACCAACTCTACTTAATTACTTGTTCTACTGCCATTGCTCACTGTTTTTGCATTTAACAGGGGCACCCTTTCAAACTCAAATATTTAAACAATCTCACTTCTAGAGGGAGTTTTGCAGAAACCAGATCTACTAAGCTTGGGGAGGAGAAACAGCTTAGAGAAAGGGATCTATTTCCAACATTTGTTGGTTGCATGGAAGATTTGGCAAATATAAAGACTAGGGAATTGTAAAAATGTCACAGTTCTTCTTTGGATAGATTTTGATACTATGACTTTACTATTTTCTTTTTAAGTTAAATCTTAAATTGTCAGAAATTCCCATATTGACTTTTAGGTACAAAAACACATCCTAAGCCCCTACACAATTTTTAAAAAGTTATAAATGCAGTTTTAGACGATTAACACTTCTGTTCACCCTTCATAACTAGAGATAATCAAGAGTTACCTATGCTGGCTTGTGTTACATGTGATTCATTTGTTTTTCTGCCTATCATATGATATAAGTATCATATATACTCACACACATACAATGTATAAGGCAACAGAAGATATCAGAATGAAATGAGACTGAAAACATAATTCTGTTGGATCAGATAACCCTTTTTTATTCCTAAAATGTGTCATTTTATGAGGACTTTCAGAAAAGTTCATGTGAAATAGAAGGCAGGTAATTAAATTCAGATCATGGTAAAATAAGTGTAACCTATGGAGCACCTGGATATTTCAGGAAATGATATTTTGCAGCTGTATAAAACTAAGTAGCATCCCCAGATTAACCCAACATAAAAAGGCCTATCAGTTCCTTCAAAGTGACAAGATATAAACTAAATATGCAAAAATGTAGACGATGCTGAGCATAACACTAAGAATGAACATAATACACTAGTGATTAGTCATGTGATTAAGAGCATTTGGTTTTATTGGTTGAGGTGGAAGGAAGGAGAAGAATGAAAGAGAGAAGAAAATAATGAATCTAATGGTGAATGTTCTATGAGTTGCAGGTTTGAAATGAAAAACAAAATTTTAGCTATCCAGTATACTCTTTCAATGTCCTTGATAATGATGATAATTCTTAGAGAAAATAACTTATACTTAACAGGTTGGGGCCATTACAATCCTTAAGAGCTCTATGGAAACTTGTATAGTTTTATTGTCTATTAGTTGAACACTTCAGTATATAGAAAGTACATTCTTTTGCTTGCAAAGCTGACTATTTTTCTATAATTAATTGTTGATACTTGGAACAGAAAACTTACTCTACAGGAATATAATATATAATAACCTTGACAATATTAGAGAGAGGATAGAACTCATTAAGGGGAGGAATAAAGACATGCTTGGAAAAGCACATAAGTAAAATAAGACAGTTGGGAGGGGTCCAAATTTGAACTGGGTTCAAGATCCATTCTCATCAGGGAATACACCAAGCTTACAATGCTTCTTATAGTGCTCAAGCTGTTTCTCTGATAAAATAATACAGAAAGTATTCTTACATAGTTAATAGAAAATTAAATATTATAACAAAGTAATTTAAATGGATATTTTGCATGGATTATGTATCAGATTCTCTCCACATAATCCTGTAAGAAAACTAATATGGAATTACATAAAGAGAGAGGTGTTGGCCTATATCATTAAGTCAAATTACTTCCACAATAAAATGTCTTTAATGAAGGTGTTTCAAAGACTAAACTGAAAAAAATTGCTTTTAGTACATATTGTATACTGGATAACATACGACTGTGCAAAAAGGTCAGGGTTTTAGTTTAATTTAATATACTGTATTTTGATATTCCATTGATGAAAATTGCACTGAAACTTAAAATTCACAAATCTGTTTCATACAAGTGAAATACCATAGAAGAATGCCATTAGTGAGATTAGTAGATAAATGCATTTACTCTTTTCTAGTGATGACAAGGGATTCAAGCCTGGCTCAAAGAATATGTGAAAATTAATGTGTTCAGTGAATAATAGTTTATATCAAAATACTAAAAAAATCGAGCAACTATCATTAAGTAATGATAGAAAATCTCTTAGGATGATAGGTAAAAAAATGATGTTTATTTGGCAGAATTAGGTAAGAAAACTTGCTAAAGTGCCTGCCCAAATACCATGCAATTTGGAAACAGCCAGGAAACAAAACCATGGGGATAAGGGAATAAATATAACATATATTGAGGGTTATTATGCAACTCTAAAATTTGATATGACCCTAGCAAGATAGCAAAAAATAGTTATGGAAAAGAAGCTATTTCTTATGCTCATTAGCTAATTTTCAAACATAAGTACCTGTATTTGAAATTTTGAACATTTCACACTTTTTTTTTTCTGTATCTGTAAAGAAAAAATGCATCCAGGCTGATATTGTCTATCAATATAGATGAACATAATGAAGATAACAGTAGCCATAAACAAAGGTTCATTAATTATGGATGAACCACTATTTTGTCCATGGAATTAATATTATTTCACAACCGAACCACATAGTTCTATGCTTAATAGTTCTTTTGGAAAAGGACAATGAAATATTTATAGGAAGATGTGAATTTGCTCAATCTAATTTCATAACAAAATAACTTAATTAAGTAAAAAATTAAACTAAAGTATCTAGATAGACCTAGAAATGCCTTTAAGACATATAATTTCATAATAACAGAATATATCATTTATCTTCTCAATTGACAGTATTAAATCTGTTGTTCACATACTCTCTTATTGTAAAGATGTTAAAAGTTTTCACTTTAAAATGTAAATAATATCTAATAATGATATGTATCCTAATGATATCTGATTCTGGTTATAGCTCATTGTGCATCAATTATAGCCATTGTTGAAACTTACAAATGAAAATAACATATTTGCAGCAATGTTAGGGTAATATAAAGAGGTTTCATTTGTATATAATACTTATCCTAATGTATGTTCTAAATGAAAATGACATAAAATATAGATTTCAGAGCTAAACTAAAGTTTTGAATATTGTTTAGCTATAACCTATGTTACGATGGATATACTTTTAAGTACTTAATGCATCATTTATAAATATACATGAGATATTTTCAGAAGCTTTTTTCTTTTACTTACTGCTTTGTATGTTCTCTTCTGTCCCGCATGTTTTCTGATTTGTTCTCCATTAGGCCCTGTTTCCACATGCATGGAATAGATAATGTCAAAGAAATCTTCGACCACAGCTACTCGCCTTAAAGACAGCTTCTCATCTACCCCTACTCCATCCTGGAAAACAGATAAGAAATGCAAGATTAATCAATAAATTTTGACAAATGTGTAACTTCTTTAGTGAAATCTGATTAAACTTTTTTTAAAATTATATACAATTGTGCTGGGAGAAGAGATGGCCTGTTCTTACAAGGTTCAACTTATACTTTTTGATGGGGTTGGGGAAAAGAGGATGCCCAAAGATGCTGTATGAAAACAGTTCCTAGGGGGTAGTAATGCTATATATTAGTCATTCACAGCAGCAGATGGCCTCAGAGACAGTGTTACTTTGGGAAGGAAGCATATCCTACACACACACACACACACACACACACACACACATCTAACTGTTGGAACCCTATAACACAGTCCTATTATCCCCAAACTAGTTATGGTTCTGTCAGGGTGACAGGTTGGAATAATGCACATCACAGTATGAAATGTCGGTTGTAAAGGAAAAAAGGACAGAGTATGACAAATTATTCAATCCAAAGTAGTAAGTCGTTAGTGAGAGCAGTGAAGGAAAGTTTCTTGGCATTTGTCATGCAGGAAAAAATCAATTTTCTCAAAAATATTGAATATGACATTTATCAAAAACCTTTGATGTTTTATATTTTTCTTTAAAAGTCAGTGAGGGAATTCAATATAAGGACAATATGTGAGAGTGCTGTCTATTTAAATCTACTTGTTCAGGATCAATGAATGAAATTAGTTAGCACCTGACATAACTTCAATTCAGTTATTAGAAAAAAATGTGTGTGCTAATCATGAAAATTACCACTACAATTACTGTAATTGATATGCTGGTGGGCAATTTCAGTAAAGGGTCTAAAAATCAAATAGACACTAAAGGTTGCCAATTAGGAAAGCTAGGAGGGAGGGAAGAAGGCAGGAAAAGAGGAAGGGAGAAAGAAAGGAAGGAAGGTGAGGAAGCATACAAAGTAGAAAATCCTAAAGACTTACATTTAAAAAGAAGTCAGATTTTAGGACTTTCAAGGTTCTACCCCATACCACCCAACTACACCTAGCCAGAGTAGATTAAGATCTTTCTATAGCTGAATAGTAGATTCTGCTTGCATCTAGACCCCAAATCAATATCCTTTATCCATCCTTAAGAAAATTAATTATGTCATGCAGAGGTAAAGTCAGGAGGATCAACAAGTACACTTGTTCCATTAGACCAGGAAAATACCTATCACAATAAATAAATACACAAGGAACAATGATTGCTTCTAGATAAAAAGCAAGATGAGCTCATGTTGGGCTGGGGTGATAAGGAAATGCTTTATGGAGAAAGTGATTTCATTTGGTATAGAAGTACAGGTAAGTAAGAATTAATATAGGGAAATTCAATGAAAGTCATTCCAGTCAGAAACAAATACAAGAACATGGGAAAGGGTAACAATTTAAAATGAATGTCAAGTGATCCAATTTGCTCTACTAGTAGAGGAGGGAAATATGAGAAATAAATCTATAATTGGTGACAAATTTGGGAGGGACAATGCTTAAATCTGTTATTTTTCACCTATGAAACTTGGGAAAGTCACTTCTTTCTTTGCCACATTTTTCTTATGTATAAAACAAGAAGGTTGGACTACATTGTCTCTGAGGTCATTTCAAGTTCTAAGATTCTGACATTACTTACTAAATGGATGCATGATTATTATATAAAAATATATAATTATAGGTATTATTAAAGAGCATTGCTCTCCAGGATTCTTTATCCAACACTTTATTCTTCAGTGTTAGATTTGCTGACATTCTTTGAAATGAAAGAAAACCAAAACAAAACACCAATCTTCTTTCTTCTAGGTCCAAAGAATCATTTTTGTCCAGGACAGGCAAAATATCACATCTAAAGTAAAACATCTGTCCTTTGACATAATATAAATAAAGTTATATTAGCAGTAAAAACATCATATGTAATATTTTATGTTACCATTCATTTATATATTATATATACATATGTATATATACATATGTATGTATGTATTTCTTACCATGGGTGATTAACACAACACAATGCTGAATTCCAATCCTCTCTTTCTTCATTGAATGGGCAATTATAATTATTTAAACAGTATAGTCATCCTTTCTCTCCAGCATAAACAAAGTCCATGTAACTAAGAGGCCAATCTCAACAAAATTAAGCCTTGGATAAATGTTACTTGACCATATATTTAGTCCTAAACCAAATGAGCTTTGGTAATGTGAAATCTTGAGATTGAGGATATCTTGAGATGGAAGAACCTTACACTCCTGCAGAGTGAAGGTACAAATCACCCTTAGATATTGAGAATAATTAAACAGTTGGTAAGTTATCTAGGATCCTTGACTCTCTACATACCATTATTTCCCTGAATGTTAGCACCTTTATCCTAGGGTAGACGTAAGTAGAAAGTCATTAACAAACAAAGCAAAACAAACAAAAAGAAAAACAAACCCCACTAATTTTTATATTTGTTAATCACTCTGTAATTACTCTAGGAGAAAAAGAAAACTGAAATCATTGACAATATGAAGTTTAGCAGCTTATTTTAGCATTCAATAACCCCATGTTATCTAAATGCCTTGAGAGTTGGCTATAACTTAGAAGGACAATACATTCACTAATTTCCTCCAATTGCATATATATTGAAAATAAATAAATTTAATTAAGGGCTAGAATGGTCAAACATATTTGGATTTTTGAGACATTCGTATTTATACCAATATTTAAAAGAGGAGGCAATAGGAGAAATTATTGTTGTTTGTCCTTTTTTCTTGTTGAGAACCATGATGTCAGGGTGATATCATGACTTGCAGTGATTGGATTTAAATGAGAGAGGGCTGTGCAAAGTCACCAAACCTCATTCTCTCCTCCAGAGCCATCTGGGCCCAATGGCGCAAAATATATATCAGAATAGGAGATGGCCTGGGATGTTTAAAGCAATTGGGGTTAATTTACTTGTCCAGGGTCACACAGCTAGTAAGTATCTGAGGTGACATTTGAATTCACGTCCTCCAAACTTCAGGGCCAATAATAGAATAAATAATCATTACCTGGAAATAAGACTCACTAGCAATAGGGTAAGAAACAAATCATTGTTGATTCTACATGTGTGAAGGTAAAAGATGGAAGAAGGCAGTAACAAGACATCCCTTTTGAAAAACTAGGTTCAGAAAATATAAGAAAACTTTGGAGAACAATGCAACCTTAACACAATACAACAATTTAATAAGTGCCTAAATTGTATTAACAACAAGGAAAACAAAAAGAAAATATCCAAAGCATTTACATTTCAATGTAGGGTGGAGTGGGGGAGAATGCAAATTTGAATCAGACATTTCAATGGTAATTGACATTTATATACTTTTATAAACTTTGCTTTACATGCATTATGTCATGTGAGCCTCACAATAACCCTGGGTTACTATAGAAATTATTTTCTTTGTTTTACAAATGTGTAAACTGAGGCTCACAGAGGCTGATTAATTTTTCCATGGTCATACAGTTATTAAGTATAAGAGGCAAGATTCAAATCTAGTATTCTTGGTGTCAGGTCCAGCACTCCATCTACTACAATGAGTCAACTAGGTGCTTCAGAGGATAGAGTGCTGGACCTAGAGTAAGGAAGACCAGAAGCTAGATGATCCTAGGCAAGCAACTTAACCTCTGTTTCAGTTTCCTTTTCTGTTAAATACAGATAATAGTAGCCCCTAACTCCCAAAGTTATTGTGAAGGGGGAAAATGAGACAATATTAAGAAGGTGCTTTACAAGCCTTAAAGCACTATATAAACATTATTTACTACTACAACTGCCACTAATACTACTACTATGATCCTTTCTTCTCTGGCAATGTAGCCCAGGGAAAACTTGATAAAAAAGGAGAGTTCAGTTTCTGTGGACAGCTCCTATGGGGGTTAAAGTAGCTGCAAAGGGAAAAAAAAAAGTATGGAGGCTAGAGTAAGGAAGGGCTTTATTTCTCAAGTTATCAAAAAGTTTTGTAGATTGAGATTCATTTTAAACTACGGAGCAGAATGTAAAATAAAAGCAACATCTGTGTATGCATCCATGAAGAATTAGTTAGGAACATGAAATCATGAATGTACTTCACTTGTTTACCTATTTTGTGCTCAATTTGTGGTACATTATGCTGGGGTAGAATGGATTGTATGCTTTTTATCAGTTGAACACATAGTGCTGGATTGGATTCAGCAAGAGAAATCATGTATACTGCAAAAAAAGTGCTGAGAAAAGTGCAACAAATTTAGAGATACAGACTTCAAAAGAAGTCCTCTTTCCTCTGGAAAGTAGCAGGTAACAACAGAATATTAAACCAGCAAAGGAGAAATTGATTGGGGATTGGGGTAGGGATGGAGCTAAGGGTAGGGGCAGGGTCTTTAGTTTGGCTGTTGTAAAACCATATTTCACTATAAATTGCAAAAGAAAATGTTAAGGTGGTGAAAAAACATAATTTCCTATTTTATACCTTTAATAGTACCACTTTTAAAAAACCTTTAAATTTACCTTAGAGTTAATTTAATTTTAACTTATTTTATTATTGCTGATTTGGAATAATTTGATTTAATGGTTGTTCATGATTCCCATGAAAAAATTGTCCAAAATAACAAAGAGTAATGAAAATTAAACTAATTTTGAAGTTCACCTCATACGCAGAAAATTGACAAAAATGTTATTTTTTTTAATCAGGAGGTCAGTGTTAGAAAGTTCTATGGGAAGATAAGAACAATAGTCAATTGTTGGTGGAAATGTATGTTAGAGCAACTATATGTAAATCCATTTGGAGTTGTGCCAAAAAAAGTTAATAAATTGATCCAGTGATCTCAGTGGTCAATGACAGAAAGTTCCTATACATAATAAACTATTCACAGCAGCTCTCTTTATGGTAGTAAGAAAAATAAATAACTAGGAACCCCAAAAAAGGATGCCCAAAGATTGGGAAATGGCTGAACAAATTGTGGTATATGAATATAATGTAATATTACTGCATCATAAGTAATGATAAATATGAAGAAGACAGAGAAACATGTAGCATATAAAATAAGAGCAAACCAAGAGAACAATATACATGATGATTACAATATATAAACAATAACAACACTAAAAATTATTCTAACTCAGATGAGACTGCAAGAGAAAAAACTATTTTAGCTCTAGAAAGCTAATAAGGATGCATAACAACAGAGAGGTGAGGGCTACAGACATGCAATGGGCTCTACTGTTAGACATTCTCCCTGTGTTGGTTGGCTTTGCTAAAGTGTTTTTCTTTGTTCCACGGAAAGGTTCAATATGAAAGAGTGATGCAAATATAGAAGAGCAACATTATGTTTAATTGTCTTAGAAGAATTCATAGAATAATGAAACATTTTCCAACCATAAATCTGATGAAATCCTAAGAAAGCTATCAGAATAAATTATATCTGTTCTTCTTAAATCTGTTAAAAGACATAAGAAAGCTAAGACAGAATGAGAAATATAATCATCTTTAAGACATAACTTTCTTTTAAGAAGCTTGCTGTCTCTATGACTCAGTACCACAAAAGCCTCTTCCAGGTTTTGCTTTTCCTAGCTATTTACACTGTTTTTCCTGCCTTTTATCTGCTGCTTATGCAATCCTTTTCATACTGATAGCATATTCTTCCAGATCTATCACAGCTTTGTACTTCACACCTTTTGAGACAAATTTCTATTTCATGGCATGTTCCTTCACTATTTTTCTGAAGGTTGAAATTCAAACAATCTATTCTATTAATAGGTGGACTTGAATAGTCACCATTACTAAAATGCCTATATACTTTGGCAAGAGGTTATTTTAACACAAAACAATGCACAATAAAGCAAGGATACAGCTCATTGTGGAAAATTCAAGGTCATTCCAAAGCAGTCTACAAAGTTTATGTGGTTAATTATAAAATGGTTAAATATCACATGAACAATATGGGTCTCACACCTTTTCTTCTTTCTAACAGAATAGATCTGAGAACAATCAGCTATTAAAAAACAAATGCTTTAAAAGTATAGTATCATAGAGCTTTAAAGAACTTTAACAATCAATTCCACCACCTTCACAAAGCATTTCCTCATAAGATCAGACATTAGTGCTTTCTCCCTCTTGAAATGAATGTTTATAACTGCATTTACTTTGTATTTATTTCTGTACATAACAAAAACCTCCCTACCTCCAGAGGAATATAACCTCCTTAAAGGCACAGACTAATTCTTTTTTTTTGTATCCTTAGTTCCTAACAGTGACTTGCATATGTGGAATGATTAATAAATGTTTGTTTTTTAATTGAACTGAACTAGGTAGAACTGAATTTAATTGAATGATCTGATTTGCTTATGAGGAAAATTATGTCCAGAGATAAATGTGACTCAAGATGACTCAAAGTGTCCAAAGAACAAAAACTAGAAGCAGAATCTCTAGGTTTCCAAATCATGCATTCATTCATTGAAAAAATATTAAGTAACTACTATATTTAAAGCACTGTGCTAAATGCTGAGGATATGAAGTATAGATATGACTCTGGGCCTGCTTTCAGGAAGTTAACAATCTAATGAAGGAAAGGACCAACTCAACAAGTGTCACCAGTGTGATACAGTGACTCAAAAAACTACTGTGATATTGGGGTGCATTAAGAAAAGGATAGCATCCAATACCAGGGAAGTGACAGTGCACTGCCTTTTTCCCTGATCAGACCACACACTTGGAGGATTGTGTTTTTCTGTGTGACACATTTTAGTATGCTGGATTTTCCAGAAGAAGATGAATATAATAAGGCCTTCCAACAATAGCCTTGATTTCATGTCTTTTTTAGGATCAGCTGTTTAACTTCCAGGAGAGAAGATTTAGGTGAAATATTATGCCTATATTTAAGTATTTTAAGAGTTCTCACTGGGAAAAGTGTTAAAGCTGTTTTGCTTGACCACAGACAGCAGAATTAAAAACTATGGAAGTTGTGAAAAAGCAAATTTAAGCATAATATAAATTTATTTAAAACTTTCTAATAATTTCAGCAGTTCAAAATTACATTGGGGGCAGCTAGGTGGTGCAGTGGATAGAGCACCAGCCCTGGAGTCAGAAGTACCTGAGTTCAAATTTGGCCTCAGACCCTTAACACTTACTAGCTATGTGACCCTGGGCAAGTCACTTAACCCTAATTGCCTCACTAAAAACCGTATTACATTATCCACCAACTAATAAACTTTTATTAAGTGACCACTATGTGCCAGGGACTATCCTGAGTGCTTTGAGATAGAAAAGGGGTAAAAGATAGCCCTGAAGACAATATACAAACAAATATATACGAACCAGATCTATACAGAATAAATGGGAGATAATCTCAGAGGGAAGGTGCTAAGATTAAAGAAGAGTGGGAAAGGTTTCTTGGCAGAATGTGGGACTTTAGAAGATTCTTGAAAGAAGCCAGGGGAGTTAGGAGATAGAAAGGAAGAGGGAGAGAGTTTTAGAAAAGGACCCATAGGATTTTATTAAATAGGGAAAAGACATGAATAGGAAAGTCAGAACTGAACTATAGAAAGATAAATTTGACAACCTGAAAGAACAGACTAGAGGAGGGGGAGACCTAAGGCAGGGAGACAAAGCAGCATGATTTTGCAATAGTCTAGGCACAAGGGTGTACACCAGACTGGTGGCAGTGTCAGAGAAGAGAAAAGGGCATATATGAGAGATGTTTCAAAGGCAGAAAGGTTAGTCCTTGGCAACTAATTGGATATAGGAGAGAAAGCAAAGCATTTTTTTTCTCTGTTTAGAATTTTATTTTTCAAATTACATGTAAAAACAAATTTTTACATCAATTTTTTAAAACTTTGGATTCCAACTTCTCTTCCTCCCTCCCTTCCCACCTCCACCCCCATGAACTCAAACAATTCAATATAAGTTATACATGAATAGTCATGGAAAACATCTCCATATTAGCCATATTTTGCAAGAAAACAGATAAAAACAAAACTTCAGATTAAGGAACTGTCAAAAAATTATGCTTCAATCTATCTTCAGATACCATCAGTTCTTTCTCTGTAGATGACAATTTTCATAAGTCCTTCAGATTTATATTGGATCATTTCAATGCTGAAAATAACCATGTACTTCCCAGGAGATTCTCTTGCACTATTTTTTCTTTCTTTTTTCTTTTTTTCCAGGGCAATGAGGGTTAAGTGACTTGCCCAGGGTTGCACAGCTAGTGTCAAGTGTCTGAAGCTGGATTTGATTTCAGGTACTCCTGCATCCAGGGCCGGTGCTTTATCCACAGCACCACCTAGCTGCCCCCGATCCTCTTGCACTATTGCTGTTATTTTGTATACAGTACATTTCACTTTGCTTCAGTTAAAGCAAAGCATTTTAGATGTGTTGAGTTTGAGGTGCTAGGAAGATATACAGATTGAGTTATCCAGCAATTACAAATACAGGACTAAAGAGGAGTGAGAAGTTTTGTTAGAATATGAATTTTGGAGTCATCTTCATTAAGTGAAATTGAAGCCAGGAGAATGGATAGGAACAAGAAAGTAGAGAGAAAAGAATACCTGGATTATCATCCTAACATTTACCCATGAGTAGGAAGTTGGAGAAAGAAGTAGAAAAAGGAAAAGAAACAGGGTGCAAAGAGTCAGACAGGTAACCAACAGAAATCAGGCACTTGGAACCCAAGGGTGGGGAAGGGAAGAGGGATCCATAGTGTGAAATGCCAGAGAGAGGTAAAGAAAGATAAGGAAAGGAAAAAAAGATCATTGGAATTTGCAATGTGGTCATTGGCAGGTTTTAAAAGAGCTATTTCAGACTGGTTATAAGGAAGAGTGTTGGACTACAAGGGGTTAAGTATATAGATTTGAGGAAGTGGATTTGGGTAATATAGTCAATGCTTTGTTGTCCATCCTTCATTTTCTAAGAAGACCAATGACACCAACAGTGATGTCTTACCTTCCTTGTGAATTGGATTTAAGGGAGGCAAAGTCTCACAAAGTTGTCACCCTCACTCTATCTTCCAATGGCAGGAAAAGTCAAGATGACTGGTGATGGCCCAGGATTCAGTGGATGACCTTGGTGTCTGATGTGTGACCAATCTCTAAGCACTCCACAGTGCCTGCTTCAGCCACATTCATGGCTGTTGGAACAAATCATTCTCATTCACCCATTCCACTGGATGAGTTTAAAGCCCATCTGTTACCCTCAACCTGGTTTAGCCTGTCTGCCAAGATGGTTTACCCGGCTGTGTCCACTGTGTATGCTACAGCTTCGTGGAGCCACAGGTAAGATTTGGGTAAAGGAGAAAACAGAAATCATTTGCTTAATTGAGTGTCAGGGTCAAAGGAAAGTTTTGCTTTATTTTGTTTGCTTTCCTGTCTTTTTTTTTTTTTTTAGGAAAGGGAAAGGGAAAAACCTAGAAAAGAAGGATCTATTAAAGATATATGGAAAATAGCAGATGACTACTGGAGCAAAGTTATAAAGGAAATAGAAGAGAATGAAATCAACAGTAATACTAGAGGGTTTAGTTTTAGGAATAAAAAATGTTTTGAATGAAAAGAATTATCAGAAACTACTGTATACAGTTATGTACCAGCAAAGCTAAAAATTCAAAAGTGGTTGATAAGCATCTACAAAAATAAAAAAATACCCAAACTGAAAAAAAAAAACAGAAATAAAAATTATGAACATCCAAATCTCAGAACAGCCCACCCCAACAAATTTAGCAAATTCCCTAAGTGGATTAAGGGGGGGGATACCTAGAGATATGTAGATATATATTGGAGTAACATGTGAATTATATCAAACATTTAAAGAACAATCAATGCCAATGGTGAAAAATTTATTATTTAAAATGAAATAAAAGATATCCTACCAGACTCCTTTAATTAAGAAAACAAAGCAAAAACTAAGGCCCTGATATCTAAATCATGGAGAGATAAAGAGAATTGTAGGGGCAGCTAGATGGTGCAGTGGATAGAGCACTAGCCCTGGAGTCAGGACTACCTGGGTTCAAATCCGGCCTCAGACACTTAACACTTACTAGCTGTGTGACCCTGGGCAAGTCACTTAACCCCAATTGCCTCACTAAAAAAAAAAAAAGAGAATTGTAGACAAATCTAATTAATGTATATAAAATATGGGGTAGGAGGATGAAATCATCATTAGGAAAATATGTAAATTTGTACCCAAAACAAATCATTATGATTTGTTAGATTCAGAGCAGGGATACAAAGATAGTATTCTATTATGTAATCTATTAACATTATGGAAATAATAAACATGACTAAAAAACTATGATTATTTCCTATGTAGAAAAAGTCTTTGACAAATTCCGCACTCATTTATGTTTAAAATCCTAGGAAGTATATAGGCATGGAACAACCTTTTGTTAATGTGATCAAAAGCATATAATTAAAAACCAAGAACCAATATTATTTATGATGGAGAAATACTAAAAGGGTTTTTTTAATGGAAAAAGCAATAAAGCAAGGATGCCACTTTCCCCACTTTTAATTGACATAGTTCTAGAAATGGCAGTGATAACAATAAGACCAGAGAAAGAAATAAGAAGTATAAATATTGGTAAAGAAGAGACAAAATTTTCCCAGTTTTATGATATTACAGTAAGAAAACCCAGAGAACTGGTGAAGATACAATAGCTGTAACAAGACAACAGGAAAGAAAATAAATAAAATAAAATGATTAGTATTCCTATAGTGTACTAACATAAAAAGGAAAGCTGAAAACAAAAAAGATCCATTCAAAGCATTTAGAAAATGCATAACATATCTGTATATGTATATTTCTATCAATTCCCTATATAATTTGAAATCCATATTTTTCTGATATTTGATGCAAAATTTTTCCACTGCCATTTATCTTTGTATTTTATCTTCATTTTATTCATGAAGAAATCATTTAAATGTGTTGTAATTATTATTTAAATACATTTTTCCTGTGTCTTTGTAAATTAATGCTAGATACATAAGTGGTCAATAAAAAGAAAAAGCAGTTCTCAAAAGAAACATTCAAATTACAAATTATCATATGAAAACATGCTCCAAATCACTAAAAGTAAGAGAAATAAAAATAAAACAGCTATAAGGTTTTACTTCACAACATGGAAATTGTGAAATAAATTACAAAAATGGACAGTGTTTGAACAGCTGTGGAAAATAGGTACACTAATACACTGTTAGTGGAACTTTAAATTGATCCATTTGTGCTACATATCAATTTGAAATTACATAATAAATGCAATTAAATTGTCCCTACCCTTTGACAAAGAGATTCCATTAATGTTTATGCTTAAATTCCAAGGAAATCAAAGATATAAGTAAGGATTCAATACATTCCAAAATAGCACTCTGTTACCAAAAACTTGGAAACAAATTGAGTGCCCCTTAACTCAGGAAAGAATAAAAAAAACCCTATGGAATATGAATGTAATGCAGCACTGTTGCACAGTAACAAATTAAGAACATAGGAAATGTTGAGAAACAGAAAGATATGTATAAATTGATTCAAATTGAAATAAACCAAAATTAAAACACATTAATTATAATATAAATGAAAAGGTCACAACTTTGAGTAAATGAAAAACAAATTAAAGTCCTAAAGAACAAATAACAAGATATTTACCTCACCATCACAGAGAAATGGAATACTATTAGGACATGTGATGATTGGAATGATGCTACCTGCTGGAGACTTGCTGTGGAAAAGCTCTGCCATGAAGTGAAGGTCTTTGAGGGCAAGGCCAGTAATCTTTTCTTTGGCGTCAGGAAGTGATGTTTGCTTGTGGGAGGAAGAAGGCGGGAGCCTGGTGCTCAGATGCACTTTTTCCTGAGGACTCTGGTGGAGAGTGGAGCTAGAAATGTGCTCTCCCTTTAATAGATAGATGAATGTAGGCCTTTCTCTCTCTCTTTGCCAAATTCTTATTCTCCTTAATAAATGCTTAGAAGTCTAACTCTTGCTAAAGCTTACAGTTTATTGGCGACCAGTCATTAGATATTTTAGATAGTTTAGCTAGAATTTTAGCCTTAACAGACATGATGTCATATATTTGTTCAGATTCAGTCACTCTATCAATGTTTTTAATAATTGGTAGTCTTTGTCACAAGGAAAAATTCAAACTGGAGAGAGACGGGTTCATTCCTTTATTTCCCAAGAAAATGCATCAATAAACTATACTTTAAGATAAATATAGAAAAAAGAAAGAAAAATTAAAGGAGAGTGAATATTACTTATTCAGTTAATAAATATTTTTCATTTATATAGGAGAAAAGACTTGTAATTCATAAAAATAAACATCCCAACTAAATTGAAATTTTAACAATAGAGAATTTTAACAATGGAGAAAGGCAGCATTTATTTCAATCCAAACCCAAAAAGAGTTCCCACTATAACATATCACACAATTTGTCATTCAGCCTCTCTTTGAAAAACACCCTAATAAGAGGGAATACAATCTCCAAAGGCAGTTTATTCCACTTTTAGACAACCATAATAGTAAGGAAGTTTATCCTTAAATCAATCCTAAATTTAGCTTTTTGCAACATCCTCCCATTGCTCCTAATTTTGCCTTGTGGTAACAAATAGAACTTGTCTTATCCCTCTTCCACATCACCGTTGTACAAATACTTAAAGAAAGTTATCATGTTCTCCCTGAGTCTTCTCTTTTTCACACTAAATATCCAACTCTCAGTTCTTATGTAAGGGTGGAGATCTTTCCCATCCCCATAATCATGGAAGGACAAGATTTGTCTATTGAATAAATCAATAAACCAAAGGTATAAATTAAGTAATGACAATTCCCTTATCAATTTGAGAGCAATAAACTGCTTTGGCATAGTAGCTGGATTAATGAGCACTTAATAAATGCTTTTGTGACTGGCTGACTGATCATTGGCTGAAAGTAGATGATGCCACACAGGAAATGTTTTGTGATTAATTGAAGAAAATCACACACACACACATGCAACTGGCTGGGTCTATGTATAACAATCATAGCCAGTTTGTGAACCAGCAGGAGAGAGCCAGGTGATAGTCAAATCCATAGATAAATGAATCCTCAAAAGAAAGTGTCCATGACCAGAGAAGAGAAACACAGGAATCAAGCTTCTCTCCTCTCTGTCTCTCCCTCCCTGGTCAATGACTAGGTCAGACAATCTGAAGTATCCATTACAGCTGTGGAAGTTTCTCCTGAGCAGAAGAGGTTGATGGAATGATGTATGCACTAGTAACTTTAGAAAGCATAATGGATAGAGGCTAGTGAGTAACAGTACCAGAACCCCCAACTTCTCAGACTTAAGCTTAGAAGCCTCAGGGAAGTAAGTCATTGCTCTCTGGGGTCCAGTGCCATTAGGAGTTGGGAGACTGAGCTGAGAAGAGGTTCAATTTCAGCCTGGTAGTAGGTCTCTAGTGGAATGTCCAGGGATCTGTGGTTGGTCCTGTACTATTTAAGATTTTTATCAGTTACTCTTTAAGTTTGCCCACTGAATCATTTCTGAATATAATTGTATTATTATTTAATTCACATTTCTCCATCTTTCTCTTAAGAACAATGTGAGATATTTTTTGAATGCTCTGCTAAAATCTAGGCAAACTATAACTACATCATTCCCTTCATTTAATAATTTAGTAACATTGTCAAAACAAAAAGGAAATATAGTATGTCTCGCAAGACCTGTTCTTGCCCAAACATGCTAATTCTTTGTAACTAACACAGCCTTTCCCAGATGTTTATTACATATTGGTGTCATGATCTATTCTAGAATTTTCAAGAAATAAATTCAAACTCATTAGTCTATAGTTTTCAAACTTTGTTCTTTTTCCTATTAAAAAATGACATATTTATGGGGCATCTAGATGGTGCAGTGGATAGAGCACCGGCCCTGGATTCAGGAGGACCTGAGTTCAAATCCGGCCTCAGACACTTAACACTTACTAGCTGTGTGACCCTGGGCAAGTCACTTAACCCCCATTGCCTTACTAAAAAAAAAAAAAAAAAAAAAAGACATATTTGTCCTTTGTCCTCCTAAGGTACTTTTATTTTTTTCACAATCTTTCAAATATCTCTGACAGTGTCTCAGCAAACATATCTGCCAGCTCTTTCAGTTTCCCAAGTGTTTAGTTTTCCTGGGGCTTGGTGAATTAAATCCACCAAGGGAGGTGGTGTTTCATGCTAGAAAGAACACTGGCTTTGTTAATCAAGAGACCTGGGTTGGAATCCCACCTCTGACCCTTAATCCCTGGGTTACCTCAAGCAAAATCCCCTCAGTATTTTGAGTCTGAATTTCCTCATTTAAGAAAAGAGGAAGTTGGACTAGATGTTCTCTGAGCTCCCTTCCATCTCTTGAAACTATGATCACAAGGGAAATTATGGGGGAAGCTAGGTGGCACAGTGGATAGAGCACCGGCCCTGGATTCAGGAGGACCTGAGTTCAAATCCGCCCTCAGACACTTAACAATTACTAGCTGTGTGACCCTGGGCAAGTCACTTAACCCCAATTGCCTCACCAAAAACAAAAACAAAAACAAACAAACAAAAAAAAACAAGGGCAATTATGCACTTCCTAATCATCTTAGGTACCAACTCCCTGTTATCCATTTTTGTTTTGTCATTTTGAATGCAAAAGTTATTATCCTTGGCAGATAAAACAAGAGCATACTATTGTTCTTCCACCCTTATTCCTTTTATGATTTTCCTCTTTATCCCAATATAGATGTACACACACACACACACACACACACACACACACACACAATTTCTTCCTCCTTTTCTTTTTTCATTAATTGCAATTCAGTTTGAGCTTTGTATCACCTGACCCCATTTTACAGGACCCTTCCTCACTCAATAGCCTTATATATCTTTTTTTTAAAATCTAAAATGTTTAAGACCTATGCATCTACATTGGTCCCTTCAGGCAACTCCTATTTTTCCTTCTCCTTAATATTGTTTCTCTTTGTGTTTCTAGAATTTCATTCTTGAGAATTGTCCATCTGTTGTGGGCTGACTACGCCTGACAAATTTTAGGCTATTGGACCAAACCATCACTCCTCTAAAATGTTTAGAATCTGTTTTCTCAAAATCTGGTATCCCTGTTAAACATTGCTCATCTCTTCTTCTGCTGTATCACACACTATAAGAAGGGGTAGTCATTTCTCACTGTGTACACTATCTCCAACCTAGTAGCCATCTTCTTCTTGCTAATGAGAATAAGATCTTTTATAGAATTTTTCTTTGTTGCTTCCTTCACCATTTGAAGAATGAAGTTTTCATTAAGGCAAGTTGATATTCGTATTGTAGTTTCACTAGTTTTTAGGGTGGTTGGGATGAAAGACTGATACAGAGAGACAGACAGAGACATACACAGAAATACAGAGAGACAGAGAGAGTGAAAGAGCATTTCAAGAGATGGTGGGATAATTGAGGTCTCCCATAACTACTATATCATGTCTCTGTGACCAGTTTCTTATCTATTTTCCAAATGCCTGTTTTATTTCCCGTTTTTTGTTTGTTTAGATGGTCATGTGGGATTCATGTGTAGAAATCCAGAAACCAGAAGGAAAGAGCATAATAGAACACATTTATAAAAAAGATTAACAGAGGAAGAAACAGAAACAAAATGGTCATTAGAGGTAAATTTCTAAATCCAATGAACTTGTCCTCATCTTTTCCTTGGGGAAGAATATTTAGTAAATAATGGAACCAACACCCAAATCTGAGTCTTATGAAACCAAATACATACATTTCATAGGAACTTAATAAAGATTTGCTGATTGGATTATAAAATGCCAATTATAATCCAGAGGTAACCAGGATTTGCCTAAGGACCAAGAAGGTAATCTTAGGGGGATAATTCACTGCATATTATAATCACAGGCTTGAATATAGTGCAGGCCTAGTGTGCCAAGAAGCCATGAGGGGGGACATAACCATTTTCATTTTCCACTGGCCTTTCACCATTTTCTTAAGAACTGGCTGTCAGATGAAAGCACACAAGGTCCATGAAAGTGTATGAAGATGGGGGCAGCTAGGTGGCACAGTGGATAAAGCACTGGCCCTGGATTCAGGAGGACCTGAATTCAAATCTGGCCTCAGACACTTGACACTTACTAGCTGTGTGACCCTGGGCAAGTCACTTAACCCTCACTGCCCTACAAAAAAAAGCCAATGATGAAGTAGCAAGAAAGGATAGAAGGAAGGGAAGAAATGAGAAAGATACTGAAAAGTAGAATTTTGTGGGGAAAGAAAATGTCATATAATCTTTGATTTATAATGTTGCCTCATCAAAATTTATTTTAGTGATTTTAAATAGACATGGACATAGAAATATTGCTGGATGGAACTTTGAACCCATCTATAAACATTAGGAAATAAATATAACTCCCCAGAACTGCTGAGATTTTCTAAATGGAAACCATTAAATTCAACTATGAAAGATTGTTCTAATTGAACATACTTGCTTACCTATGTAAGGTAACTCATGATTAACTGTCTCCAAAGATGCTAGTCATACTTTCAGAAAATGAAAGCTATACCATCTGTATATTATATAGAAAAGAAAACTGATAAGGGGTTGCAACTACTCACATTTCATAGAGAATGCCAGGACATAGCTAGCAAAATCCCAAATTTCTATATTGATATTCTAATCACCGAGAATATTTTTCCCAAGTACTTTCATGATTTCGATGTTAAAAAAATAAGAGCCAAAATGTATATAGCATTTTATAGTCATAGTGTTTCCTATAAATTTACAATAACACTGTTAGGTAGCTAAAAAAAATATCATTCTTCTTATTTCAGAGATTTGGAAATTGGTATTTTAAGGAGGTTAAAGTGACTCACCCAAGGTTATGTAAGGACCTAAAATCCTAGTTATGATGTCTAAAATCTAATGAGTGGTTGCCTTAAATTAGAAGCTTTAGCAAGAGTTTATACTTTTAAGTATTTATTTAAGTATATTAGGGGTTAGTAAAAACAAACACATGGATAGAGTATTAGATCTGCCTGCTCTCCCTAATCTGCCTCCACTACCTCCAAGGCAAAGTCTCCAACCCCAGAAAGGCCGGCTTGCTCCTTGGCTTCTCCCAGAAGCCTCCTGAGAAACAGGAAACAGGGCCATTTACACATACAATTCCAAGTTAATTGGCTGGTAGCTCTGATTGAGCGGTAACAGGTGGTTCTATAGATGAAACTTCTGGACTCTGGGTAACTTCTGGATGCTGGGTAACTTCCAGATACTAAAGTCACATCCTTTCTAAATCACATGCTTTCTCCTCATGGCAGAGCTTCCCTGCAATATCTTTCCCAGCGGGGGGTGTTATTCCAATTCTCACAGTCCCCCCCCCCCCCCGTACTTCATGGGAGGAAACATTGTTTCCACACGTGAAACAATAATGTTACAGATGCCTATGACTAACAAAGTCACGGGAATGAAAAGAGAGAAAAAGAGATTGATCAATGCATTGACAAAAGCTGAAGGGGGCACTCCCCTTTAGTAAGTGGACATTGTAAACACTGTATACAATGTGAAAAAAGAAAACAGGAAAATGTCCATTTAAGTCTTTGGAGGTTTTTTTCTCATATGATTCTTGGGATGTCCTCTGGGTGTAGTCGTGGAATGGAAGTCTTTTCAGGTATCTCAGATGCTGGTAATCAGCCAGGAAAATTTCCTATAAAATTGAGCTTAACAGAAATTTAAATAGCTTTGCCAATAATCAAATCAAACAATGAGAGTTCTCAACAAAAATGTATAAGGAAATTCAGAATCTTAGCTGTTATACATGAAACATATAATAAAAACAAAAAATTAAAACATTCTCTAAAACTTAATATTACTACACTCCTCTAAAACTTAATATGACTACAGTTACATGGCTAGTGAGTGGCAGGGCTGAGGTGAGAACTATAGCATCAGCTGTTAGCTCTGTCTCAACTACCAACACCTGGAGTAATGCTTCTTATACAGTTACCCCATCCTCAAGGTAATTGTCATATATGCAGCTTTCCTCAAGGTCCCCTTCTACTTATACCTCCTTGCCCCAGGCCATACATCCCCATCAAGGTGAAGGTTCTCATTGCCTTGTCTCCCCTCTCTTAGCATTTCTTTTTCTTTCCCTCCCAGTCTTTAAATGAATGAGATTCCAGCTATCCCCTAGCAAAGGTGACTTTACTCATAGTCTGACTGTTCTTGCTGTTTTTCCCCTTACATTATTTATCCCCTTATCCCCTTGAACTTCTTGTTGCTAGGTTCCTTTTTCTTATCTCCCTTTAACATTCTACCTCTTATTACTACATTAAAGTCTTCCTCTGGTGGTAAAAGGATAAGTAGGAAATCTCAGGGTTGGAAGGAACCTCAGAGTCCATCTAGTGCAAGCTAAGCAAGAATACCTGTTACAACATTCCTTACAAGTGACAAGCCAGACTTTCCTTGAAGCCCTTCAAAGAAAGGGAACATGATACCTCCCAAGAGAGTATACCCCACTTTGAGGCAGCTACAAGTGGATTTCTTTTCTTCATGCCACACTTCAATCTGACTCTGTGGCTTCTAGACTTCTGTTGCTTATTTTAATTTTTTTTTTGGTGAGGCAATTGGGCTTAAGTGACTTGCCCAGGGTCACACAGCTAGTAAGTGTCAAGTGTCTGAGGCTGGATTTGAACTCAGGTACTCCTGACTCCAGGGCCAGTGTTTTATCCACTGTGCCACCTAGCTACCCCTGACTTTTATTGCTTATTCTAAGTTCTGTTCCTTTGGGATGTGGGGTAGGGAGTTGGGGATAGAAAAGCCATTTATTAAGCACCCACTAAGTCCCAGCACTATGCTGAGCACTTTACAAACATTATCTCATTTGATCCTCACAACAACCTTGGGAGGTGAATGATATTATTATCCCCATTTTGTAACTGAGGAAATTGAGACAAGGTTAAGTGACTTGCCCAGGGCCGTACAACTAAAAAGTATCTGAGGCCAAATTTAACTCAGGTCACCCTGACTCCAGGCCTGGCCCTTCGTCCACTATACTACCAAGTTGCCTCTAAAACCAAGCTGAAGTAGTCCAATCCTATTTCTTTATGGCAAGCCTTCAGTCAATCCTCAATATTCCCATGTTTAATTTTCATGACTTCAAGCATTTCCGTGATGATTCTTGGCTATGCAGTAGAGAAAAAAAAGATAGGCATGATGTCTATGAGTTTGTGGAGAGGCTGGTATCCTACTAAGGTGCTTCACTGCTCTTCTTCACTGTACCACTGTAAAGAGTTCACCATTGGGGCAGCTAGGTGGCACAGTGGATAAAGCACCGGCCCTGGATTCAGGAGGAACTCAGTTCAAATCTGGTCTCAGAGACTTGACACTTACTAGCCGTGTGACCCTGGGCAAGTCACTTAACCCCTTTTGCCCCACAAAAAAAAGAGCTCACCATGGTTCATTGCCTTTAAAACTCAAGATTTATATTGCAACCATACCCTCAAAGCATAGTGAAAGTTCATTGGGCTCTAAGCCCAAGTTTGCAAAGTCAGTGATGCAGCTTAAAGAGAAAATAACAGTATGTGATAAATTTCCTGTGGGAATGTCTTTAGCCACTGTTAGCCAGGAAATCTTTAAGGATCTCAAATGGCCCATAAAGCAGAGGTCAATGACAGTTCATTTCAAGCTGGTGAGTCCTTCATAATCTCCAACAGCATCCACCAGCCATGAAGGACCAAGTGTCTAAGGTGATGTTGAGATCTTGCCAGTCTCAGCATCTTCCAATAGCAGTGACTAAAGTCCCAGTAACCTCTCTTTGGGTTTTCAGAGGGACACCAAGGTAGAGAGGTTTAAAGAAGTATAATATACAATACAACACCCTCATGTTGCCATCTGAAACAATGGAAAAAAGTAAGATTCAGCTTTTAAAATTTTTGATTTAAGAATTTTATATGCTGTATAGGAGTTATTGTATTCTAGATTTCATGTGTTATGAAATGTGAATATTGTCTGAAATCAGTTCTTTTAAATTGATATAATAGGCACAAAATGTCACAGAATTCTAGGGAATTACCAATGAAAAAAATGTTTTGCATGTTACCAAATTTATTTTGTGTATTGTATTTTATGGGCTATTTCATAGTTACTGTGTTAGGAAAAGTGTGTATTATCAGAATGAATGTTGTGTTATAAAAGAATTATATGTAGAAAAGTATATTTTCTGGTATGGCAGAAACTAGGCACATGGACCAACATCCTATACCATATTCCAAAGTAAAGTAAAAAAGGGTATGTAATCTAAACATAAAGTGTGATACCATAATGCAAGTTAAAAGAGGAAGGCATGGTTTACATGTTAGATCTATGGAGAGGGGAAGAATTTATGACCAAAGATAAGATAGAGAACATTATGAAATGCGAAATGAATCATTTTGATTACATTAAATTAAAAAGATTTTGCACAAAAAAAACCAATGCAACCAAGATTAGAAGGAAAGAAGAAAGCTGGGAAACAATTTTTACAGCCAATGTTACTGGTAAAGGCCTCATTTCTAAAATATATAGAGAACTGAATCAATTATATAACAATACAAGTCATTCTCCAATTCAGAAATGATCAATGGATGTGAACCGGCAGTTTTCAGATGAAGAAATAAAAGTTATTTTAGAACCATATGGAAAAAAATGTGCTCAATCACTATTGATTAGAGAAATGCAAACTACTCTGAGGTAACACCTCACACCTATTCAACTGGCTAATATAACAAAAATGGAAAATGATAAATGTTGGAGAGGATGTAGAAAAATCAGAACACTAATACACTGTTTGATGGAGTTACAAACTGATCTAACCATTCAGGAGAGAGATTTGGAACCATGCCCAAAAGGCTGTAAAACTGTGCATACCCTTTGACCCCTTCCTAGGTCTATATTCCAAAGAGATCATAAAAAGGGGAAAGGACCCCCATGTATAAAAATATTTATAGCAGCTCTTTTTAGGATGGCAAAGAATTGGAAACTGAGGGGATGGCTATCAATTGTGGAATGGCTAAACAAGTTGTGGTATATGAATATAATGGAATACAATTGTGCTGTAGGAAATGATGAGCAAAAAATAAAATTTTTTAAAAAAAGAAATGATGAGCAGATGGATTTCAGAAAAACCTGGAGAGACTTATATGAATTTATGTTGAGTGAAATGAGCAGAACCAAGAGAACATTGTACATATTATCAACACTGCATGATGATCAACTGTGACAGACTTAGCTCTTCTCAGCAATACAATGATCCAAGACAATGCCAAAAGAATCATGATGGAAAATGCTCTCCACATGAAGAAAAAGAACCATGGAGTCTGAATGAAGAATAATGCATACTATTTTCACTTTTGTTGTTGTTTGTTGTTTCTACTTCCTTTTGTTCTGATTCTTCTCTCACAACATGACTAATATGGAAACATGTTTAACATAATTAACTAGAGTTCATTCTTCCTTTTTTTAAATTAAATTTGATCTTCCAACATATTAGACTTCTTTTCCTTCTACTTACCACCCTCCCCATCTTGAGAAAACAAGGAAAACAACTCCTGTTCTAAGTACCTGTCATTAAAAAAAAAACCAAATTTCTCATTGGCCACTTCTTTTTTTAAAATCTTAATAGTATTTTTCCAGTTACATGTAAAGATAGTTTTCAACATTTATCTTTATAAGATTTTGAGTTCCAAATTTTTCTCCCTCCCTCTCTTCCCTCCTCCCTCCTAAAGAAGAAAGCAAACTGATATAGGTTATATATGTACGATCACATTAAACATATTTCCACATTAGTTGTGTTGTGAAATAAGAATCAGAACAAAAGGAAAAAACCTCAAAAAACAAGAAAAAAAATACAAATAGTTCAGTCTTTATTCAGATTCCACCATACTATTTGTACAGTTTAGAGCATTTTCTATCATGAATCCTTTGGAGTTGTCTTGGATCACTGTATTGATGGGAAGAGTTAAGTCTATCACAGGTGATCATCACACAATATTGCTGTTACTATGTACAATGTTCTCTTGGTTCTGTACACTTCACTCAACATCAGTCTACTTAAGTCTTTCCAGGTTTTTCTGAAATCTGCCTCCTCGTTATTTCTTATAGAACAATAGCATCCCATTACATTCATATGCAACAACTTTTTCAGCCATTCCCCAATTGATGGGCATCCCCTTGATTTCCAATTCTTTGCCACCACAAAAAGAGTATCTGTAAATATTTTTGTACATTTGGATCCTTTCTGCTTTTTATGATCTCTTTGGAATACAAACCTAATAGTGGTTTTACTGGATCAAATTGTATGCATTTTTATAGCTCTTTGGGCATAGTTCCAAATTGCTTTCTAGAATGGCTGGATCAGTTTGTGACTCCACCAACAATGCATTAGTGTTCCTCATTGGCCATTTCTACAAAAAATAGATGTCTCAATCTGCATTCTGATGTCATCACATCTCTTGCAGAAAAGATGCAGCATGTTTCATTATTATCCCTCAGGAATTGTGATTGGTTATTGCATTGATCAGAATTTTTAAGTTTTCTTTTAAAAATATATATTATATTTTATCAGCCAAAATCAACCTTCTTATTCTTCCCCTCCCCAGGCCCCAGCACCCCCACTCACATTGAGAACACACACACAAAAATAAACCCATTACAAACATGTATAGTCAATAAAAACAAATGTCTACACTAGACAAGTCATTTCCTAAAAATATTTGTCTCTTTCTGCATTCTGAGTCCTTCATCTCTCTGTAAGGAGATAAGTAGCATGGTTGGTCATTTCACTGATAAGAGTTTGATATAATAGTATTCCATCACTTCCAAATACCGTAACTTGTTCATCCATTCCCCAATTTAAGGGCACCCTATCTGATTCCCATCCTTTGCCATCCCCCAAAAAGCTATATTTTGTACCTTTTTATAATTTGTTTTGTTTAGGATTAACCTTAATCTATCCCTCCTTTTAATTCTCCCTCTCTCCCTACCCTCCTTTCCCTCCTATTTTATAGTTCAGTGAAATGTAAACCTGTACCCAACTCTGTGTGTATATTATTCCTTCTTTTGACCAGTTCAGAAGAATGAAGTTCGAGTCTCTGCCAATCCCCTCTATCCCCTCCTCCTTGTTTGTACACATGTCTAATTATGCACCCTCATTATGTGAGATAATTTCCCCTAACCCTCCTTTCCCTTCCCTCCCTACCCTAGAGTATTTATTTTCTCTCTTTCCATTCCTAATATTATTAAAACCTAACAGACCACTTCTAGACCTTGTCTACTTGAATTCTCTCTATGAATCACAATGATGATATAGCTCAGAGGGAATAATATCATCACTCCAAATTTGAATATAAGCATTTTATCCTTGTTTAGTGCTTTATAATTGTTCATTCATTTTTACCTATCTTTCTCTTCATTCCTGTGTTTGTATTCTAAAGTTTCTACACAGCTCTGGTCTTTTCATCAAGAATGCTTGGAAATCCTCTTTCATTAAAGACCTATTTTTGCCTCCATAGAATTATACTCAGTTTTGCTGAGTAAGTTTTCTTGGCTGTAAATTCACATATTTTGCCTTCTATAATGTCATATTCTGAGTTCTCCACTCCTTTATAGTTGTGGCTGCTAAATCATTTGTGATCCAGCTTGTGACTCCACAGTACTCGAATTTATTCTGACAATTTGTGTTATTTTTCTTTGACCTAGAAGCTCTGACTATGATGTTCCTAAGAGTTTTCATTTGTTTTGTTTTTTTTTTTCTAGAAGGTGACAGTAGATTCTTTCTATTTCCATTTTCCCCTCTGGTTCTAAGAGATCTGAACATTTTATTTTAGAATTTCTTGAACTGTGATATCTAGACTCCTTTTTTTGGTCATGGTATTCAATGAAGGTTGGCAGGAAAGGTGTGTCACAGTGGGATGAAAATGGAGCATAGTACAGCGCAGGTGGCACCAACTCAGAGTAGACCCCAGCAAACCAGGAGCAGACCTTGGAAGCCACTGAGTCATTAGCAGTAGCAGTTATTCCCCAAACTCTATGGATGGTAAAGGAGTCAAACAACTGATCAGAAGGAAAGTACAGGGGTTTCTTCACTGGAACTGGAGGAGGCAAGAGTCAGTTGCTTTGCCCATACTCAGATCTGTTTTGCAGTATCAGGTGGCAATTGCAGGGTAAGAAGAAAGACTAATACACCAGATATTGAGACTACAGTGCAGCAGGTACCGCCATCACAGTTCCAGTCCAAGAGAATAGCAAACACACCTCTCCTTAGATCATTCCACCCTGGAAGAACTAAAAACTTACAGGTCACTAAAAGTATTTCTGAAAATAGTCACACAAAAACCCTGAAGCTTGTTACAGTATACCACCATCCTGGAAGCAGAGCCCCACTTTAGCAAAGAGTTAAAATTCAAGAAATAGAGTGGGGAAATGAGCAAACAACAGAAAAAAATCAGACCATAGAAGTTAATATGGTGACAAGGAAGTTGAAAACACATACTCTGAAGAGAACAAAAAAGTCCAATATCCAAAGCCTCCAAGGAAAAAAAAGATGGATTGTTCTCAGGCCATGGAAGAGCTCAAATATGATTTTGACAGTCAAGTAAGAGAGGTAGAAGAAAAACTGAGAAGACTAATGGGAGTGATACAAGAAAATAATTTTTTAAAAAGCAAGGTGGCAGCTAGGTGGAACAGTGGATAAATTAGTAGCCCTGGATTCAGGAGGACCTGAGTTCAAATCCAGCCTCAGACACTTAGACAATTCCTAGCTGTGTGACCCCAGGTAAGTCACTTAACCTTCATTGCCCTGCAAAAAGAAAGAAAGAAAGAAAGAAAGAAAGAAAGAAAGAAAGAAAGAAAGAAAGAAAGAAAGAAAGAAAGAAAGAGAAAGAAAAGCAGTCAACAGCTTGGTAAAGGAGGCACAAAAAATACTGAAGAAAATAACACCTTAAAAACAAAATATGCCAAATGGTAAAAGAGGTACAAAAAGTCAATGATTAGAAGAATGCCTTGTGGGGCAGCTAGGTGGCGCAGTGGATAGAGCACCAGCCCTGGAGTCAGGAGTGCCTGAGTTCAAATCCGGCCTCGGACACTTAACACTTACTAGCTGTGTGACCCTGGGCAAGTCACTTAACCCCAATTGCCTCACTAAAAAATGAAGAAGAAGAAGAAGAAGAAGAAGAAGAAGAAGAACAACAACAACAACAACAACAAGGAGAAGAACAAGAACAACAACAAGAACAAGAATGCTTTGAAAGGCAGAAGGGGCCAAATGGAAAAAGATGCACAAAAATTCACTGAAAAAAAAAAAAGGCTTCAAAAAGTAGAATCGGCCAAATGGAAAAGGAGGTAGAAAAGCTCACTGAAGAAAATTACCCTTTAAAAATAGAATTTAACAAATGGAAGCTAATGACTTTATGAGAAATCAAGAAACAATAAAACAAAACCAAAAGAATGAAAAAATAGAAGACACTATAAAATATTTCATTAGAAAAACAACTGACCTGGAAAATAGATCCAGGAAAGATAATTTAATTTGACTACCTGAAAACCGTGATAAAAAAGAGCCTAACCATCATCTTTCAAGAAATTATCAAGGAATACTGCCCTGATAGTCTAGAACCAGAGGGTAAAATAGAAATTGAAAGAATCTACTGATCATGTCCTGAAAGAGATTCCAAAATGAATATTCCAAGGAATATTATAGCCAAATTCCAGAGCTCCTAGGTCAAGGAGAGAATATTGCAAGCAGCAAGAAAGAAACAATTAAAGTATCATGGAATTATCAACAACAAAAAAGTATCATGGAGCCCCAGTCAGGATAACACAAGATTTAGCAGCTTCTATATTAAAGGGCAGTGGGGCTTGAAATATGGTATTCTGGAGGGCAAAGTAACTGTGATTACAACCAAGAATTACCTACCATGCAAAACTGAGTAGAATTCTTGGTGGGGGGCAGGGGGTAATTGATATTCAATGGAATAGAGAACGTTCATGCAGACCTGAATAGAAAATTTGACTTTTCAAATACAAGACTCAAGAAAAGGTAACCAGGAAAAAATAGAGGTATCATAAAAAGGGAAATAGGAAAGAAAAATAATAATGGATTTAATATGGTTAAATTATTTATATTCCTACATGGTAAGATGATAATTGTAACTCATAAAAACTTTCTTATTATTAGGGCAGTTAGAAAGGATATCTAGACAAACAGTACAGGTATGAATTGAATATGAAGGGATGATATTTAGAAAAGTAAAATTAAGGGGTGATAAAGGAGAATGCACTGGGACAAAGGGGAAGGGAGGGGTAGAATGGGGGTAAATTATCTCACATAAAAGAGGGAAGAAAAGCTTTTACAGTGGATGGGAAGATTGGGGAAATAGCCGGGGGAGGGAAGTGAACCTTACTCTCATCAGAATTGGCTCAAAGAGGAAATAATATACTCACTTAATTGGGTGTAGAAATCTATCTTATTCAACAGCAAAGAAGGAGGGGAAGAAGATAAGAGAAAGGGGAGGCAGGATGATAGAAGGGAGGGCCAATTGGGGGAGGTGGTAGAAGGAAAATACTTAATGAAGGATGGGGTGAAAGGAGAGAGAATAAAATAAAGCGAGGGAGAAAGAATGAAGGAAAATACAGTTAACAATCATAATTGTAGGGGAAAATTGAAGCAAATTTCTCTGATAAAGGCCTCATTTCTCAAATATATAGAGAACTGAGTAAAATTCATAAAAACAAGAGCCATTCCCTAATTGATGATAAAAAAGATATGAACAGTCTTCAGATGAGGTAATCAAAGTTATCTATAGCCATATATTTTTTTGAAATGCTCTAAATCACTATTGATTGCAGAAAGGCAAATTAAAACAATTCTGAGGTACTTCCCCATTACCTATTAGATTGGCAAACAGGACAGAAAAGAAATGTGAGAAATGTTGAAGGGGATGTGGAGAAAGCCAGACATTAATGTACTGTTGGTGGAGTTGTGAACTGATTCAACCATTCTTTGGAGCAATTTGGTACTATGCCCAAAGGGCTATAAAACCATGCATACCATTTGATCTGGAAAAAACTTCACTAGATCTGTATCCAAAAAGAGATAATAAATAAAAGGAAAAAAAAGACCTGTACGTACATACAAAAATATTAATAACAGCTCTTTTCTGGTGGCAAAGAATTGGAAATTGAGGTGATACCCATAAATTGGGGAATGATTAATTAAATTGTGCTGTGTGATTGTGGTGGGATACTATTGTGCTATAAGAAATGATGAGCAGTATCCTCTCGGAAAAACCTGGAAAGAAATATATGAGCTGATGCAAAGTGAAATGTACTTTCTACAAAGGAATAGTAGTATTATAAGAATTAAGTATTCTCAGTAATACAATGATTCGAGACAACTCAGAAGGACTTATGATGAAAAATGCTATCCATCTCCAGACAGAGAACTGATGGTGTCTGAATGTAGATGGAAACATACTTTTTTACTTTCTTTATTTTTCTTGACTCTTCTTTCACGACATGACCAATATGGAAATACGTTTTGTATGGCTACACATGTATAGCGAGATTGCATTAGCGATCCCTAACCCTAACCCTAATGCCTATATCAAATTCCTTGCCTTCTTTTTTTTAATTTCAAATATTTTAATAAGAGTTCTCTGCCAGGCATTTAAAATATCAATTTGTGAGGATAGACTCCATTGGAGAAAGAGAATACAGAATGCAGGTAGCCAATCTGAGGAATCTTCTTCATTTGGGGCAGGATTTAAGAGTCCACCACTTTCTGGTCAGCCTTGCGCTGCTCTGTAATCTTATATTTCTCTTTTTCTGTGTCAAAAATCTCTCCTGCTTGGTGTCTAGGTTTAGGGAGCCTCTTATTCTTGAAGTAATCAGTGAGATGATTTGGAATTTTCAGACCTGAAAGGTTAACCCTGGTACAAGTGGCAATGACAACTTTCTGATGGGTTCTTCACAGAGGAACATGGTTGATGCTCAGAGGTCCAGTCACCAGCCAGCTGCTTCAGGAAAACCACTCGCTTGCCCTTGTGGCGGCCAGTGAACATGATCAGAACCGTGACTGGGGTAATGCTAGATCGGAGTCTCCCCACGTGCTGGCTGAAGGGCTTTTTGCCATGACTGAGCAACTTTCTAGGCACATCCTCAGTAGGGTAATACCTAGGCATTTTGCGGATCTTCACCACTCGGTTTCCTCCATTCTTATCCCTACCAACTGGCTTTGAGATGCTAGCAGGTACCTTCTCTTTCTTTTTCCTTTCAATCCGGGTTTGGGGTCCAGTGTACTTGCGTTTGTACATGGCCTGCCGGGAATACATGGCAAGCCTTGAGGATCTGCCGATCCCTCTGGCCAGGACCGGGTAGCGGCTGCAATGCTTTCGAGGCTTTTTCTCCACCTTCTCGGCAGCATCTTCCTTTTTGGGCTTCTTTTCCGTTTTTTCTTTTTTGACCTTTTTTTTCCTTTAGTTCCTTTGGGGGGTTTTGGTCTGCCATCTTGAGAGAAGGGAAAAAGCATTTGCTTGCCTTCTTAATGAGGGGTGTGGGGAGGGAGGAAGGGAGAGAATTTAGAACTCCAAGTTTAAAAAAATGCTAAAATTTATTTTTACATATAATTTGGGGAAAATAATACTAAAGCAAAAAAAATAATAATTAAAAAAAGAACTTATACCCAAGCTGTGTTTCTCTCTGGGACAACACTAATAAATGTTTTGGAGCCATTCTTTTTCTGCATTTGTGTCTGGAGTACCCCTGCAATAAAAATAGATCATTATAATGGGGTTCTTTTTTTGTTTGCATGTTTCCAACAACTTGATGTTGGGATCTGCAGCACCTCTGGAGGAAAGGTCTGGTCTTGTCCTGTTACTGCTTTTAGGAGGTACTGAATGTTGTGTTATTCCAGGATTTCAGGGACATGCTGGGGATCTGAAATCTTTCAGTGATCCTGAAGTGGTCTTATCAAGGGCAAAGCCTGATTGTTTTATCCCTGGTCTGAGTTCTGCAAGTTCTTGACCTGGGTTTCAGTCAGAACAATAGTAGAATCCTGTGGGACTCCACTCATATTAGCCAGCTGGAAAGCTTACTTTATAGTTACTTTTGGGGGGGGGGCAATGAGGATTAAGTAACTTGCCCAGAGTCACACTGCTAGTGTCAAGTGTCTGAGGCCACATTTGAACTCAGGTCCTCCTGAATCCAGGGCTGGTGCTTTATCCACTATGCTGCCTAGCTGCCCCCTGGAAAGCTTACTTTAATTTTTTCCATCACAATGATCTCTCAGGAGAGACCAACGGCACACCTCTACATTCCTACTATCACAACTTCTTTCACCTAGTATAATGAGGAAGTAAGGTATGAGACCATGGAAAAGTGGAAGGATCATAGATTTATGGAATGGACCTTAGAAACAAATGAGTACAAATTCCTCGTTTTACAAATAAGGAAACTGAAACATAAGAAGTTAAGTAATTTGCCCAAGGTCATACAGACAGCAGGTACTAGAGGTAGAATTTGAACCCAGGTTCTTTGACTCAAATTCACTGTTCTTTCCAAGGTAAAACACTGCCTCTCAAGTAACTTAAACAATCTGAGCATCAGTTCTCTCATATACAAAATGGGGATAATATTTCTTCCACATCAAATGAGATATCTGTAAAGTACCTGGCACATAGTAGGTGCCTTTTCCTTTATTTCTGCACAAGATTGTAGTAAGGAAAATACTTTGAGATCCTTACAGCACTGTGCAAATGTGAGCTGCTAATGCTATTATTACAATGGTTGCTTAATAAGTCTCCTTGATTCCACTCTGTCTTCCTACTAGTCCATCTTACATGGGTTATAATCATAGAATCATAAAATCTTAGAAAGCATGTCAGAAGTTCAATCCATAACTGAGCAGAAATTTTTGTTATAACATCCGCTTACAAAGTGGCAATCTAAGCCCCACCTGAATACCTCCAATGATGGGGAATTCACAAATTGTACATCAATCCACTTTTTTTACACAGCTTTGGTTGTTAGAAAGTTTTTAAATTTAACTTGTTAGGGAAATTTTAAAAGTCCAAACTTGCCTCTCTATGAATTTAAATAATTGCTTTTAAGTCTGCCTTTGAGACCAACAAAAAAAAAAGTCCATCCCTCTTTCATATGAAGACATAAATCACATTGTCCAAAAGTTTCTATGCCAAATTCCCCAATTCTTTCTACCAATCATTACATGGCATGATTTTAAGGATTATCTTGATTGCCTTCCCCTGAACAAGGAACAGCTTCCCACTTTTCTTCCTAAAACATGATGCTCTAAACTAAACTTAAAACACGAAGTATAGTCTTGTCAAAGCAAGTTGAAGACTACTATAATCCTTCTCATTCTGGATACTGTATTTCTGTGAATATAGCCTAAGACGTAATTAGCATTTGTTGCAGTTATGTCACACTATTGGCGGATATTAAACTTATAGATCACTAAAACTCCTGCTTTTTTCACAGGAATTATTTCCTACACTCTACTTCTATAGGGATTTTCTTTAAACCCAAGTGTAGTACTTTTTAGAAGACTTCTATTAAGTTTCATTTTATTATATTTGACCCAATACTTCAGCCTAAGATGATTTTGTATTTTTACTTCTGTCATCCAATGTATCCATTTCAGGTTCAGCCAATGTGCATAATAAGAGGGAAAGAGATGAGTGAGCCCTCTGATCTGCCAAGTGATAGGACAAGTCCAGTGAGCCATATGGCCTGTAATTCTGTGCTGAGCACTTCAAGCTTTGATAAAATAAAGCCATCCCTACTAAAGAATGTCTTCTCTTTTTTCCTTCCTTTCTCTGGGGTATGTGGGGTGGAGCCCTGTGTGGGAATCTCTGGTGAGATGGCTGTGGGGGGAGGGGGCGGGGAGTAAGAGGAGCTCCTCTCACCTAGCAAGTGATAGTAGCAGACTGTGCATGTGCTGCCATGACAAGACTGAGCCTGAACCTTAGCTCACTGGCTGCCTCTTATTTTTTGTTTCCCTGACTTTAAGTGAAACTGATGTTTCTAGCCTTAAGGTAGTCTTGTAACTTCAAGAAGTTGGGAGCTCCTGGGTCCCACAATCAGAGCTGACTGGCAGTCAAAGGAGATTTTTGCAACTGTGCCCTTCTCAGACAAGATGATTATGAGGGACTGTTGAGTCAAAACCTTCGTCTGGCTTACCAGAAGACCTTGAGAGAGTGGTTTGAACAGTTCAGTCAAAAGGAAAGTAAGATGTCTATTTAATAGTTCTACTAAGTTGTTGTTATTTCAGTTGTGTCTGACTCTCGCTGACCCCATTTGAGGTTTGGTTTACTACTTGCTTCTCCAGCTCATTTTACAGTTGAGGAACTGAGGCAAAAAGGGTTAAGTGTCTTGCTTGGAGTCACACAGCTAATTCTGAGGCTGGATTTGAACTCAGGTCCTCCTGACTCCAGGGACAGTGCTCTATCTACTGTGCCACCTACTTACCCCAGTCCTACCAAGTACTTCATATTTAAAGTATTGACTTATCAGGAGAGTATAATAGGAATTATGGACTACTGTATCCAGTTTTTTTTTCTTTTTGTTTTTTGCAGGGCAATGAGTGTTAAGTGACTTGCCCAGGGTCACACAGCTATTAAGTGTCAAGTGTCTGAGGCCAGATTTGAACTCAGGTCCTCCTGAATCCAGGGCTGATGGTTTATCCACTGCACCACTTAACTGCCCCTTAGTGTATCCAGTTTTAAGTTTTTGTTGATGTGTTTTTATGGGTTTTTCATGTTTTAAGTATTTCTTTAGTGTAAACAAAATGCATAGCAGTCCCATACCTGACCTACATTGTAATTAAGTACTTTTCTCCTCCACTTTTGGTGATTCCCTAGACATGAATCAAACCTAAGCTTTAAGTGTTTTCCTCAGGGCTCTGGAGCAGGGGTGGGAGGAAGAGTCAAAGGCAATGAGAAAAAGCCTGACCTCTTTCATTGGACAGACTCCCTCATGTACTGTACCTGGATCCATGGGTATGATCTTAGAGATGCGGCCCTTCAATGGGAGAGGACATCCATATCCCCCCTTCCCACCCTAGATCTAGCAGCAGTTCTGTTAAGGAAAACAAAAGTTTAGAAAGGACATGATTCCTGCCTTCAAGGACCTTACAATCTAATCCAAACCTCTGATCATATCATTCTTGGTTCCAAAATTTTTCCCTCCTCAGTGCCCAAATAAGGTCTAACTATCTTAACCTTACATTCAATGCCCTAAAAATCTGGCTTTAACCTGTCTTCCCAGTTCTTTTTCATTCTACTCTCCTTCACACCCTTTATACTACAACAATACTAAATATACACTAGCCTCATGATGTTCCCTATTGCTGGAATTTCTCTCTTTACATCATTTATCCATCTCTCAAGATTCGGGAGAAAAGCTATTACCTTTCTAAAGTTTTCCTTGATTCTCCCACAAAGATGATTTCTTCCATATCCAATTTTTATAACATTTTCTACTTATCGTTTGTACTCTCATATTATTTTTATATGAGAGTTGAGTGATGTTTGTATGACCCCTCATTAGATCATATTTAATTCAATTCAACAGTTCAGTTCAATACCTATTTCTGAATTTCCTATTACATTTGAGGCATTATGGTAGGTATTAGAAATATAAAGATGCAAAACTGATAATCTCTGCCCTAAAAGAGATAACAATATAACAGCAGGGAAATGATATGTACACCAATAACTATAATACAAGTTAGAATATACTTAACTGCATAGAAGAGGTCAAATAGAACAATCTGAGTTTTTTAAGAGGAAAGAGATAACTTTTCACTACCATCAAAGGGTATGTATGAGGTAGCACCTGAATATCATACAGATTCATTAAGAGATGAATAAAAGGATTGATGAGCAATACTGAAAGCCCATTTGCAATATCATTAATGTGTAGTGGACCTTTGTTACACAGAGTAGTAGTAAAAGCAGATGTTGAAGGTAAACCACAGTTGGGATTTGGCAAGAAGTGAACTGTGATTTGGCAAGGGATTTAATAGTAGAGGAATTAATTGATTAACTGAGAAGTAGTGTGATAAGGGAAAAGTGAGGCCAGAACAGGGATCATAAATTGGGTAAACATGAGGGATGAAGAGACTGGATGCCATGGTGATGGTGGGAGATAAGTTTATGAGGGAGGCAGAAGAAAAAAGTACAAGAGGTTATCAGCACAAAGGGGAATTTTAAAATTCAGAATCATTGAAGGAGATACATATATATATATATATATATGTATGTATATGGAGAGAGAGAGAGAGAGAGAGGGGTGTCACAGGACTTTGGATTAATGAACTAAGAGACCAGGAAGACCAGGATGTTCAGGGAGACCTCAGTATTGAAGGGATGAAGCACCTACCACAGAGCCTTGCAGATGGATGTTTAATATTTGCTGAATTGAATCACTTTATCAGGGCAGTCTTGAGGGGAAGAGGAAGATTATGAGGAGAGAGAATGATATGAGGGCTAATAGATCAAGGGTCTAAACTGTGTGTTATTGATAAATGGAATAAATCTAAAAGGAAGAAAGGTTGTTACCTGACAGTGGAAGCTGGTTGGTCTAAAAGTGACCATGAGAATGTGTCTGTTTTTTCTCTTGGCCCAGTATGTCAAGGGCACTAAAGAGGGAACACCAAAGATGTAAGCCAAATATGTTGTATCTTCTACAGGGAAACAAGTTTCTGTGAGTACAAACAAAAAAAAACAAGAGACAAAGGGTGAAAGGAGCCTCTTAATAGCATAATGAGGGATCCACGAGGTACAATGAAAAAGGAGGGGAGAGGAGAGTAAAGATTAAGGTGGATGGAGGCTGAAATGGATTTGTTCAAGTTATAGAAAAGTGGCTAGTGATGGGGTGTTGTTGTTGTAACTCTCAATCACAGGGATAAAGGAAGAAGGAAGGGGGAAGTTTACTATTCATAGGTGATGGTGAGTAGTACTATTTTACTGGGAGTTCCATTGATCTTAGTCATATCATGGCTCAGTTCAGCTCAGCCTATGATCACTCCAAATGCCAGGAAATAAAACAGGGGTTGGAAAAGGGTTGGAGGCAATAAGAAAAGTTTGGGGGCCTAGCTAAATTCACGTGTGACATTAATTCCTTTGCTTCATCACAAGGTGGGTGGGTGTGGGGTGAGATGAGGATTATATATACCTAAAGGATAACTTGCATATGGAGAAAATGCTAAGATCCCAGGGAAGTTTGGTGTCCTAGGATATTAGAAAGGAAAGGCTTGGTGTCTAGATGTCAGAATACTTGAGCTTGAGATGTTAACAAGGATATAAGGTAGTATATATAGGCACTAAACCTACACATATAAGTGATACCGAGAGGACTGGAATTCTACCTTCCCAAGACCAATGAGAATGAATGAAAGAGTTGTGATGAGTACTCAGTGGGTTGCAGAAAAACTGAAGCTTTGTGGTTTTCTCAGATAGCTAAGTGGCATCAGGAAGAATTCCTCAAACAATATTCATGAGATCTGAGGCAAGGTCTGGGGCAGTAGATTTCAAGTCTAAGCAGTCTCCAAATTCATAGGAACACTCACTGTTCACTAAGTGATGGTGGCTTCATTCACTCTAGTTCCCTAACTCCTAGGCAAGTGAGTGGCCATATTTCATAGCAATTGCACAGGCTGAAGCCAGACCATACAGGACCTTGAATGAATGCCAGTTTGTATTTTATCTTGTGGATAATATAGGGTCACTGCATCTATTTAGACAGGGAAATGACTTACTCAGACTTGTGAACTAGGAATCAGGCTGAATATTTTGACAAAAGTATAAAGGATGATCTTGTTGATTCGGCTACCTCCATGACAGCTTTCACATCTGGCAAATTCATTGCCTTTTCTCCAAAGCACAAGTCCACTATTGTAGATCAAGCCTTCATTACTTCTATAATAGCCTCCTAATTGGTCTCCCTTAGTCTATTTTCTCTAATTTCTAATCAATCATCCTTGCAGCTGCCAAACTAATCATCCTAAAGTCTAGGTCTCTTCTCACCACTCCTCTCTTCAAGAACATTTAGCAGCTTTAGAATTAAACACAAACTCCTCAGCTTGGCATTTAGCCCCTTTCACAATGTTGCTCTGACATACTTTTATTGGACTTTATTTCACCTTTTTCCTATTCATGAACTATTTCTTTTCACAAAACTGTTCTACTACAATCTGAATTACATCCCCCACCTCTTGCCTTTGCAAAGGCTGTCTGCCATTCTTCAAAGGCATTCTCTTTTTACCTTTCCCCTGGTGCTCTTCAGCTTCCTTCAGGATTAAGCTCAATTCAGACGCCACCTACCACTGGATGGCTTTCCTGAAGCCCTACTTGTTACAGCACTCTCCCTCCTCAATTGATCTTGTTTTTACTCATTTACATGGTGCATTCTCCCAGTAACAGAATGTTATATCCTTGTGGGAAGGGAATGTTTTGATTTTCCTTTTTTTTTTCCCTTTCTTGGTTTTGCATCTTCAGTATTCAGCACAGTGCCTACTATATGCAAGGATTTGTTGGACTGAATGAATGGATTAGAGAAGATCCATAGAAAACTATTTGGAGATTGTGGTCCCAGCCAGCATTTTCCAAGGTGAGATACGAATACTCCAGGGATGGGGCATGGGAGCCAAAAATGTGCAGGCCCACCCAGTAAGAATATTGGTCTCATCTGACCTTTGCCATGACTGACAATCAAACTGTGTATCTCAAAAACAACCCCATCACTCCCTCTACACATTATTGCCCAACAGGCTCTCACTCTGACTCTCCTTTTCTAAACCATGGGTCTGTCTCTGAGGGCAATTAGAACAGATTTAGGTGCCTATTGTCTTCACAGAAGCTTTGGGAAAACCTCACCTCCAGGTAACATAAACACTTTGCTCCTGAGATCACCCCTTGGCTGACTATGCTCTGGGGCAGCAACTGCTGAATTAAGGCACATCTAGTTCCATTTTCAGTGGGCCTGATTTTTTTAGTATGGAAATTCACCTGCCTGGTTAACTACATAGCTCAAATTAACTCAATAATTAATGACTAACAAGCAATTATTATTTATCTTCCAGGACATACATAGGAATCTTGCTTTTAAGTAAAATGAACATATTTAGTCTACTCTAGCTTATAGTCACTGGGCAAGTAGCAGTTTATCAATATAATGAGATGGGCAGTGACCATGAAAATCTTTTGTACCACACAGAGGATAAATGGTCATCGAATGACAAAGTACTTTAAAGAGTTATTGAGCTTGAATGAGTTATGAATTTTTCTTTCATGAAAAGACAAGTGTTCCAAATTTCCTGACCTTTTCTCTGATGACAGGTAGCTGTCAGCAGCATCCTATGTAGCAGACATCTTCAAAAAAAACTTATTTTGTCCCTTTGAGATAAAGCTGATGTTTTAACAGTGAATGAAAAAGAAACTGCTTCCCAAAAGAAATTTGTTCCATGGAGGAAACATTTTGAAAAAGAAGGCTGGAAACATTTCCATTGATTTTGTTGCCAAAAATTATGAACATCACTTATAAAAACTCCCATATCTGCACACTGTAAAAACTTGGAAACAGAATTTTCTAGTCTATTTAAAAATCTTCAAAATGAAATTCATTGGATTTTGAACCCACTTGTTAAAAATATAAAAATGCAATCCTTTAAACTAGTTTGCAAGAACAATTGACTGACATCAGGGAATACTGACATTTACTAGCCACATTTCTATACAAAACCTCTGAATAATTTGTGAATAATTGATTGAAAAACCAATGTCATGATTTCATAACCATAGCCAATGATGCATTTTTTCCATTTGGAGTCATGTATCTTTTTCAGCTATCATAGTAGTTAAAAGCAAACTAAACTTTAGAGCCATGTACAATAGTACAGATGTATATTAGTTATTTAAATACACATATATTGAAGATGAGAGCTCAATTATTTTATTGATAAGGATGCTTAAATCAAAAATATTTGGAGATCTAGGCAAGAATTAATGAGGATTTCAACCGTCATGGTTGTATTTATTAGTGGTGGCAAGGAGGATATTTATGCCAGGGTCATCACTGAAATTATATCAAGAGTATTTACTAATTCATTTATGTGGGCCATAATTTTTGTTGTTTAGTCATTTTCATTCATTACTTACTCTTCTTGATCCCACTTGGCGTTTTCTCCACAAATATACTGGAGTGGTTTGCCATTTCCTTCTCTGGCTTATTTCATATATAGGAAAACTGAGGCAAACAACGTTAAGTGACTTACCCAGGGACACTCAGCTAATAAACATCCAAGGCTGAATTGGAAATCCCAGCTTCCTAACTCCAGGCCCATCACTCTATTCACTGTGCCACCTCATGACTGTGGGCCAGAAAAGAGAGTGTTAAATATGATGAGCCTGGATGGTACCTTCAATACAAATGGAGGAAATGGACCCCTGATATCAAAGTCTGAGTTAGCAACTTCCTCCTCTCACTCCCCAATCCCTGCCTCCTGATATGAAGATGGATGAATATGGCTCAGAGGAGGTGTCTTGGGTTACATAGTTCTTTGGGCTTTGTGGCAATGAATTTTTTCTGAGGAAAATTGTGGTAGATAATGATTGTATTCAGGACAAGTTAAGTCTCACAGGTGCTCCACCATAAGCAGGAACTAGAAAGGCTATTCCACTTTGAATGTCAACCCCAACCAAAGTGACTTAATCAAAATGCCCACTACATCTTCACCAACTCTGGCACTGCCCAGAGGTTGAAAAGGAGACTTTAAGGAGACTTTGAATATTGTTACCCCCCTTACATTGTGAAAATCATCTCATTTTGCCCATTGAATTGTAAGATATACCAGGTGACCTCACAGTGAAGGTGTATTGTCCCAAGTGCACTCAAGTATCCAGACACTACCACGATGATGACGTTTACTTAGACACTAGCTTTCCCAACATGCTCTTCATGGTACACACCAAGTACATACCCAAAAGGTCGGTGCCCAGACTGAGTGGCTTCAATATCTTCCCTGTTTCCTATCTAATGCAGCTTCAAGCTTGTAGCAATTTCAAAAGTTCTGTCAAGACCATCTATAGGTCCGTCTAGAACCCACAAGGGTTTTTCATTTAAGTGAAAAGGAGTCATTACTGCAGGGATGTGGTGGAAATATGAAAAAGTAGAGAAAAGGGGAAAACAAATGGAAATTATGATTTATGTAAGCTTGGGGTAAACATAGTGATGTAGCCATGGTGGGAACATCCAAGGGAGAGATGTGCATCTGGCAGTTAGAAATTGAGACTGACAATTGCAGCTCATGGGAGAGAAAGGAGATGAAGACCAGAAAAAATATAGTTTATCCTTCTTTTTTCTCCTCTTGTACCACCTATAGTGTTTTACATACAGTAGGTGCTTAATAACCAAGTTAAAGACTCTAAAGGGATATCTGCTGTATCCAGCTTACTTACTTTCCTAAGATCAAAGGAATAGGCAAGCTGCCTTATCCTTTGCAAAGTCAGAACCCTGCGTCGAAACGCAGTAGGGTAGAGTCCTGGAAAATTCATGAGAAGGAAAATGGGTTTTAGGATATAAAGAGCTTAGGTGATTTTAGCAGTGAATTGGGGAATGGAGATTTTCCTAAACACGTTAGATCTAAGCATCAAGGTCAGTGATACTCAAATATAAAGAACAGCCATTATCTTAGACATCTTGTGAGTAAACTGCATGGACTTTACACCCATCGTGATGCGGGAAGTATTTTAAAACTCCACCCCAACCCTGGAGAACGACAATAGGGTTGGGCCAAGGCTAACATCCTTCTGTTTTCAAATGGAAGAGGTACGGTATAGTGATTCTTTTGTATACTTGAAATTCTTTACTGTGGAAAATACAGCAATGTTGAATTCTGGTCAAATAGTTTTCTTTAGGGGAGGTGGAAGGAGAACGAAGGGGTGGCTTTTGGCCTTTTGCTCCTCCCCACCCCCCTTCACACACACACCCGCCTGTCTCTTCTCTCTCTTCCCCTCTTCTTTCTCTCCTTGCATCTCTCCCTTCTCTCTCCTCCTCCTCTCTGGGTCTCTGCCCCACCCCCTCTCCTCTGAGTGCTTGTTTGCAGAAGGCCAGAGGGGCAGCTGCTAGTTGACTATTATTCGGCGCAGCGCGGAGGGCTCAGGTTGCTTTTTGCTGCCCGGCCCTCTCCCACAGCAACCCATACAGGTGCAGCCCAAGCAGTCTCCATGGGAACGCACTGGGCTTCAGAGCTCTGGGGGCGGGGGAGGGTTGGAAAGGACGCGGTCCAATGGCGCAAGGGGGTTCAATCTCTCTCCCTGACCTCCCTCTCTGGCCCCTCCCCCCTCCGATTCCGACCTCCACCAATCAGGAGCAGGCCCGGCGGCGGCGTCTGCCGCGCGCTCCGGCAGCTAGGGAGTCCAGCCTTCCCTGGCTAGAGGTCCGGGAGGTGTAGCGCCGTTACCAGGGCAACGCGGGAAAGGAGGCGGAGAGCAGGCGCTCACCTCTCCCCCTCTTCCTCCCCCGCCCCAGCAGCCAGTGTGCCCCGAGCCATAGCTCTGGGGGCGTAGGGGGAGGGGGCTCTGGGAAGCCGTGGGTTCGGCCCCGCCCGGCAGCCGCCAAGCACAGCTGCTCCGCAGGTCTCGCCCTGTCCCGGTGGGCTGGGATAGAAGCGGGCTGGCGTCCTCCTTCCTACCTCCTTTCCCCTGAGGCTAAGCCCAGGAGGCGCCTCCGCAGAGAGGGCTGGGCAGGGCGGGGAAGGAGCGGGCTCGCTGCTCCCACGCGCTCCTGCAGCAGCAACCTCCCGGGGATGGGGGAGCCACGTGGGTGCCTGCCCTGTGCTTGCACACACACCACCCCCTGCTGTGCTTACCCCCACCCTTGAGCTCTCCATCTGCCCTGGACCCAGCGTCCGTTCTTTTCTTACTGACATGCACGCGGCCGCAACCCGCACAGCCAGTCCTGCGTGGGCAATGGCGCACGTGGCTCCCGGCCTCGGGTAGCAGCAATCTGACAGCCACAGCCAGGGGTGGGTGTGGGGGATGGGGGCGGGTGGTGGTGCATGCACAACCCTGGTTGGAAAGAGGTGTCTGGCTGAGAAGGAAGTGCACCCTGCTCACCCCTACCTCTGAATTATGTGAATTCTTTGATACTCTTAGGTGCCCACTAGAACTATACTTATATTTGTTTACTTAGAAGAACCCTTTTAGGTCTGCTGTGAACCTGTAAATGCAGTCTCAAACAGGAAGGGGTTTCTGTTGGCTGCTAGGCCAATGGCTACTGTTCCCATCCCGTTTTAAGACATTATAGTATGGAGATTTTTTTTTTGCTTTGAATAAAAATATATGTAAAAACAAATTTAACATCAATTTTTTAAAACTTTGTGTTCCAACTTCTCTTCCTCCCTCCATTCCCAGAGATTTTTGACAGAAGCAAGCTCTTTTGTTTATTTTTTCACAGATAAGGAGACATAAAACCACTAGCTAATCCTTAACTTCATCTATGAGCTCACAACATTTGGGGGATGTACAGTGTCGACTTCTGGGTCTCCCATACCTGTGGAATAGATGAGTTTATAGTGCTTTTCATAGGAGTCAGTCAGTTTGATTATTTGGGAATAAGAAGATGGCTAACATGATTGGATTGGGTTTGGGTTTTTTTTTTTTTAGTTTTTAGAGTGCTTTGTTCATTTTCTAGTTGTTTATGAAGATATTTGATGAATTGGTATTGAAAATGAAATTAAAATTGTTGAAACAAATTATTGAAATTACAATTATTACAAATATTGAAAATGTAATATTTTTTGGCCAAAACAGACTAATAATTTAAAATGAACATTTCAGTCAATTAAGACCTGAATATTTCTTAGAGTCATGCATTTTAATTAGAGCTTTTGAGATTAGATTTGTCTTAATATTCAGTATGTTATCAATTAAAGTGTTTATTTCAGTGCATTCAAATTCTCAACCTTAATATTGCAATAATTTTTTTTTTCACGGAGTCTTAGAGAGAAACAAGATGTCTTTGATATGGTCTTCTTCCTAACAGTCAAAACAACTACTTTCATACTCCCTATTATCTAAGTATATTATCCATGCCTTCCTCCAAAGTAAAATCTATTTCCAACTCTTCTTCCCATTCCCCCACCCACCCCACTCCTTCAAAAAATAACGATGAACCAACTGGAAATAAGTTCCATTATTAAGTGATGTATGAAGACATAAGGAACCAAATGTTAACATCTCAGTTTATGCTCTCAGGATCAGTACAACCTACTGTTTAAACATGCAGAATTTGAAAGCTGTGGAGAAAAGCCAGACCTGCTGGACCCCCTTCTTATGCCATCTGAAAGGTTAGCTTAACCTTCCTACTCCCTATATTTCAGATGGCATTGGAATGCATCCAGCAAATCTGGCAGGTTTGTTGCCTGGTCTTGATGCTTGCAAATTCAAGTACTATACTGTATTATATATTGTTTGGGGCATAATATATTTTGAAGTATTGACTCACAATGCCTGAGATGTAAAACTAAAGGAGCTTTACTACAGCATTTGGGATGAATAACCTTTCTGGTTCTAATTAATGTAAGTAAAATTAAAGCACCTAAAATGGAACAGATATTTAGAGGAATATATGAAGAGTTTAGAATCAAGTATCACATTTTCCCTTACTGTTTTAAAGCTAAAACTGATTGTGTTCAAGCTTAGCAAAGTATTTTTCACTAATATTTTTAAAGTGTAATTTATTGTTTCAGAATAATGATAATTTATCTGATGTGTTGTGTTTTAAAGTTGTAGCCTTTATGTTAAAAAAATAGTCTTAAGTGACAAGAATTATACAATATTCCTTTAAAATATGGGAAGCAGATTTCAGTTCATTATAGGGAAGGATTTACTAGTAATTAAAGTTGGCTGCTTAATGAGCTGCCCCATGGGACAGTAAGTTTCACTGACTGTGTTTAAGCAAAGCCTGGATGATGTCAAAGATGTTGCAGAGGGGATTCATGTATTTGGTAGTAAATTGGCTTTTTTTTATAACAAATCTAGAATATTATCATTCTGTTTACAAGCCCACCAAAATTTTCAGTAGTCCTTGAGAACCGATGTAGGATGGTAATAATAATAATTCAAATTTATGTAGCATTTCATGGTTTACAAATAATCCTTATAATAATACCCATCAAGAGAAATTTTCAACTTCCTTTTACAGATGAGCAAACAGGTTAAATGAGTCTTTTACTCCAGTCTCTGAGGAAGAGGTAGTCCTTGTCAAAACCATTGCCCGCTTCTACCTGTGTTTTTGATCCCATCTCCTGCCATCTCTGGAGTTTTGCCCCTTGTATCATGTCCCTTTTTTCTCATCTTCAATGATTCTTTTTCCACTCTCTCCTTACCTGCTGCCTATAAACATGCCCAGCTTGAATTCTTTAAATTCTTTGAAATTTTCTTGAAAATTTTCATTTGGCCCAGCCATCATCTCAAGCTATCATATTATCTCTTCTCCAAAGGCAGACTATTAGAAAGGGTTGACTACATTCCTATGCTCCACTTCCTCACATCCCAATTTACTTCTTACCCTTTCCTATCAGGCTTCTGACCCCACCACTGTAATAAAATTGTTCTTGCCAAGATTACCAAGGAGCACAACTCCTAAATTAAATGGTCTTTTCTCCTCATTCTGTTTAACCTCTTGACACTCTGGATGATACCCTTCCTCCTTAATGTTCTTGACATTGGTCTATCTTGGTTCCTTTCCTACCTAATCATTTCTTAGTTCCTTTTTGCTGCATCATCAAGTTCATATAAACTATATGTGGGTATTCTCCAAGTTTTCTCTCCTTCTCTCTCTCTCTCTCTTCCTCTCCCTCTCTCTTTCTCTCCCTCTCCTTCTTCCTCTCCCTCTATCCCTCTCCCTCTCCCTCCCTTTCCCTCCCTCCCTTGCTCTCTCCTCCTGTACCCTGATGCTTTCTGGCTTTTCATCTGATCTCTTGGGTTTAATTATCATTTCTTTGCAGATAACTCCTAAATCTATATATCCAGTCCTAATCTCCCTCCTGAACTCAAGACACATAGTACTAATTGTCTGTTTGGATATCTCTACCTGAATGTGCTTTTAGAATCTCTAATTGCACTTAACAAACTAAAATAAAAATCATTACCCTCCAAACTTCCCTATTGCTGTGCACTAGAGATACAAACATAAAAAAGAAAACAATCCCTGGGGTTTGGGCTGGGGGAATACCATACAGATAGATAGATGGATGGATGGATAGATAGGTAGGTAGATAGATGATAGATAATGTCATTGTTGAGGAGTTGTGTCTGACTTCCCATGATCCCATTTGGGGTTTTCTTGGCAAAGATACAGAAATAGTTTGCTGTTTCCTTCTCCACTTCATTTTACAGAAGGGAACTAAGGCAAACAGGGTTAAATGACTTGCCCAGGGTGATCCTTGTCAAATTAGTAAGTGTGTGAAGCCACTAAGCATCTATGTGAATGCATAATATGAATAGTATATATTATATGTATATATGTGTATGTATATACAAACACAATCATATACATGTGTATTGCATATGTGATATATATTCTGAAAGTTGTGTATTATATGAGTATATGTATACATACACATATATGTATATTCTGAAAGTTGAGCCCATTATAACTAAAACCAAATATTAGAAAAGTATAAAAGCTACAATGATATATTTGCTAGTCAGCAGTTGTTTATTTAGCATTTATTATGTAACACTGAACCAATCCACGCCACGTTTTAAGAAAGAAATACATATTTATTCTCGTGAAGTTTGCAAAGATTTTTTTCTTCCTAGTTAAGAATAAAAAAGATGCATAAAACATGAAGATATTTACAAATAAAGAGATCCACAATTGGAAAATGATAGGCAATAAATGACTCCTATTGTATGGCTTTAAGGCTTCATAAGTGCTTCTGTCATAGCAAATCTGTGAGACAAGAAATGAACTTATATGCAATACACATGTATATGATTGGGTTTGTATATACATAGACATATATACATATAATATATACTATTCATATTATGCATTCACATAGATGCTTAGTGACTACCTTACAACTTATTTGTGTTATACTTTGTATTTTAGTTTATAGGATAAGAGATTTAGAACTGAAAAGAACCTTAGAAGTTATTGAATCTGGGGGCAGCTAGGTGGCACAGTGGATAAAGCACCAGCCCTGGATTCAGGAGGACCTGAGTTCAAATCCAGCCTCAGACACTTGACACTTACTAGCTGTGTGACCCTGGGCAAGTCATTTAACCCCAATTGCCTTACAAAAAACAAAAACAAAAAACAAATATAACTAATGAGAAATTTTAAATATTGGGAGAAAAAGGTGGCATCAGTGAAATGAATGCTAAGAAGATAGACTCTATGTGCAAAGGGCAAGGGATAACCACAGGTAGACAGTGTGAGAAGGAATATACAAATCGATGAGATCACAGATCTATTTGAGTATTTATTTTCATATATGAGTTATCTCCTCTACTTGAGTGCAAGGTTCTTGAGAAGAACCATGTCTTTTAAATTTTTTAAAAATTTTTTATGAAGGTGATCTATGAATTCTTTTAGTTGATATTTCCTTTTCTGTGTTTTCTTATATTTTGTTCTTGAATAATGGTGAATTAGACAGACTTATGTTCTTCTGAAAGACCCATATCCTATCTTCAAGATTGGTATCTTTTGCTTCCATAGTGAACATGTTTTCTTTTAATGTTATGTTTTTGTTTCATTTCTTCTAGACTGCTTTTCATTTCAGTATATTTGCATTGCCAATTAATTGTGCTCTCTCTCTCTCTCTCTCTCTCTCTCTCTCTCTCTCTCTCTCGCTCTCGCTCTCGCTCTCGCTCTCGCTCTCGCTCTCGCCCTCTCGCTCTCGCTCTCGCTCTCGCTGTCTTGCTCTCGTTCTCACTCACTCTTGCTCTCTTGCTCTGTATGTGTGTGTCTCTCTCAGTGATACTTGTCAACACAGATTCAAGTTTTTTCTATTCTGCCAATTATTTTTTGCTATTCAGGCCATAAATTCTACTCTTATAAGTTCTATTTCTTGGGACAGCTAGATGGCGCAGTGGATAGAGCACGGGCCCTGGAGTCAGGAGTACCTGAGTTCAAATCCGGTCTTAGACACTTGACACTTACTAGCTGTGTGACCTTGGGCAAGTCACTCAACCCCAATTGCCTCACGAAAAAAAAAGTTCCATTTCTCTTTTAAACCACTAAGCAGTAGTTCATTGTAGCTCCATGTTCTCCTCAAATTCCACAGGGTCCTCTGTCTTATCAAGGGTTGCATCATTTTCCTTTGTTTACTAAACCTGAAGACCATATTTATTTCTGTTCATGTCTTCCCTATTGATTTAAAGATTTATGCTTGAGATCTTTGAGATTTTTTTTTCTTCCTAAGATCTTTGGTAATTTATCTTTTTTTTTTTTTGGTCTGGTATTTTTCCCTACTGTTCACTTTCTAGCTGTGTGACCCTGGGCAGGCACTTTATTTGGGTAGGATAGTTTAGCCTTGTTGCTTAAAGTGTAATGGGGGAGGGGCAGGGAAGAGGTGCCATGTGAGTTCAGGTTAGGTGTCAGTTCATATTTTGTTTTGTTTTGTTTTGCTTTGCTTTTAACCTTCTTTTGGATTCCAGGTGTCCTAGACTGTGGAATCACCAGCAAATTCATTCTATCACTTATTAATTCACTCATTCATTAAGTGAACAAAAATTTATTAACAAAATTTATTAATTGTCTACTATGAATGGATAAATGAATGAGCATTTAGCAAGCACTTACCATGAGCAAAGAATTAGTGATACACTAATAGAAAAGAGGGTAATCTTTTTCCTTTGAGGTCCTTTCCATTTATAAAACCACATTCTTTTCTGATGGTGAACCACTTGACAATGCTAATGATTGGGGGTTAAAGCATTCTTTTTTACATCTTCAGTATTTATGGCTGCTGAGATGGGGGATGTTGCTTCTCTGGACCATTTGATGGTCTGGAGTTAGGGGAGCTATGTCTTTGGCTCTTGGCATCATCTACCTGTAAGTGGCAATTGAAAAGCAGTTGGTGTTGGCAGTGGTGGGGCTGCTGGTGGGGCCCTTCCTCACAGGGCTTACTCCTCTTTATGATGACTGTGGGAGCTACGTGACAATACGACCAGTCATTTTGGAGGTTCTGCTGTTACCAAGACTTTGGGCTTCAGGTACCTCAGCTGTCTTCACTGGTATGTATAGCTGGGTAGTGGTAGATATGGTGGTGATAATAGTTTGATCTTCTTGCTACATGATACCTCTTCTCTTGCCCTCAGGGTACCTTGCGTGCTCCAATCATAGCAACTATGCTAGGCACTGAGGATAAAAATACAGAAATAGTCCTTGCCCTCAAGGAGTTTATTTTCTGTTAGAGGAACTGCCAGAGATTAGAGCTCACCTGAGTGCAGAGAAAAGCTCAATTCAGAGGTTTAATTTAAAAACAAAGAAACAAAAACTTGTATTTCACTTAAAATACCGAATTGTTTTTAATAGAATTGTGAAAACATGGTTTAAATGGTTATCATTTAATTTAATGATATCTGTACTCCTTCAAAATTTTTTAAGTATGAGGGAGGGACCTTCCTTTTGTACAATGTCTTGAATATTCTCTGCTGTAGATAGAATTCAACTATTGTATATTTTATGTAATTGATGTGTTTTCACATGCTAATTGACTAATAGTTAAGTATTTAGAATGGATGGCTGAAACAGCAAGGATAGAAAATGATTAGAGTGAAAGGAGGCTGATTAAACTGAAGATCCCCAAGGCACAGTTAAATAATGGATAAAAAGAAAAGTGTGGAACCCAGATGTCACCATGGGAATTAGGGGTGGTGGTAAGAAAGAGAAGTGTGTGTAACAGGATAAGACTCAGCACAAATGAGTTTAAAGATGTGGAAAGTGAGACTATTGTGAATTTTAGAGACCAGTACAGATCTAGGATTCAAAATTTTAGAACTAACCCAAAGCTCACTTGCCAAATTCATGGTTAGAAAATATATGAACAGAAGGAAGATCTCAAAATATGAATTCCCTCTTTTCAAGTTCCCCAACAGTCTGGTATGGTGGAAAGAATTCTGGACTTGTAGTTAGAAGATTTGGATTCACAGGTATTTACTTGTGTGACTTGGGCAAATGATTTAATAATAATATGTATATAGTGCTCTGACATTTGCAAAGCACAATATATACATCATCTCATTTGGTCTTGACAACAACCATGTGAGATAAGTGCTATGATTATCACCATTTTACAGTTGAGGAAAATCAGGCACAAAATATAAGGTTCAGTGATTTAACCAGGGTCACATAACTTAAGTAGGTGTCTGAGCGGACTTCCCTCTCTTGGTCCTTTTTGCTCATCTCTAAAATAGGGATAATAATGCATATACAACTTGACACGCAAGGTTGTTGTGAGGGAAATGCTTTATAAAATGCTATATAAATGTGAATATTATTAATCATTATTTGTGCAATGATTTGTAGAATGTACAATTTGCTGAACTAAACCTGTAATTTCATTTGGTAAAGGAAATTCCTACTTAGGAACTCTCTTTGCTAAAGTAAATGGATAACTCAGTATATGTCAAAGATAGGACTTGAATCCAGTCTTCCTGGTGCTCTTATCACCTCTATAAATTTAGCCGTGCCTCATTTTAAATACTGTTGTTCATCTTCTCATCTTTTAAAATGGAGTTCAGATAGAAATTGTCATGGATAAGTTGCTATCCTGCTATTGTTCTTTAATGACTGAAGACTATTACACAGGTGGATAAAGTAAATGTTTTTGTTAATTGCACGGTTAGTTCAGCTTCTGCAGATTCATTGAAATAATCTTCAGGCCAATCCTAGTAGGAGGCAGGATGATGAGACCTAAATGAACCTGTCCACAATGGATGTTGATTTGTTCTGTTAGGTGTATATATATATATATATATATAATTCATTCCATGTTGCTTGAGGATTTGAATTTTTAGTATTATAACATCTAATAAATTAAAAAATCTTAAGGATCAATGTGACAGGCAATTGTGAGTTCATTCTGCCAATTAAATGGTCCAGTTCCAGAACAGTTAATTTGTTAAATTCTTAAGGATATTTTTGAGATCTATATTTGTAGTATGGGAAATTTGTCCTGTTATTTTACAAAAGAATAAGCTTATGATGTATAATTCTAGCCTCTACACCATATCTTGCTAAGTATTTGATAGGAAAATTATTGCAGCCTGAAGTTATATATTATGTAGTTTCTTCCATTGAAATACACAATCTGTATTGAATAATAAATTTGAACTCCTTAAATATAATTAATTTATAATTTGTGGTAGTGATAAATTAGTTTTGAATTGTTATAAACAAACTCATCCATTTGTTTGCTTCCTGGTCACTCTTTTGTTGGTTAAATTCATGTGAATGTTGATTTCATTCTTAGTGCAGAACTATTGTACAAAACCACCTGGATTAGTCATTTCATGTGTTCCATCTAGAAATAAATAATTTTAGATAACATTCTACAAATATCAAAGCATGTATCTTTATTTCAGACTTAACCAGTGTTCAGTGAATTGACCTCTGCTTTACATAAAGATCATTGTTCTGCGTTCATCAGGAGCTGTGACAAGGAAGTGTTCATCTTTCCATAGTTGCCTTAGGGTGATGGACCCTATGTAATGTTAATATTATATGAGTTTTTGTTACAACATTTTCCATTCAAATTCACTGTAATCCATTTTACAGTTCAGAAAATATATTTTAACACTAGTTTTGCATTCTTCTTTACTGCCTTAAATGTTTTCTTTCCACTGAACTTTGAATATAAAGATGCCAATAAATCCCTTATCTATACAATCACAGCTTTCTCCTTAGTAGCTTTACATTCAAGAAGCAGCCATAGGGGCAGCTAGATGGCGCAGTAGATAAAGTACCAGCCCTGGATTCAGGACGACCTGAGTTCAAAACCAGCCTCAGACACTTAACACTTACTAGCTGTGTGACCCTGGGAAAGTCACTTAAACCTCATTGTCCCCCTCCAAAAAAACCAGCCATGGATTAAAACATTCCATATATATATATAATCTTTTTTGCATAGTGGGAAGTTTATGCTGATTGATAATTGTTATATTCATAATAAAAATAGAAAATTTTAAAGAGAAAAGAAAGAAGCAGCCAGGACTTTATGTGCCCCAATGTACCCAACTGCTGAGATGATACACGTTATCTTCCAGGAGCAGGAAGTTCTAAAAACTCAGTTCTATTTAAAAGAGATAATTAATATATTTAAGGCTAGGCAGAACTAAAAAGAACTTTCTCCCTGAAAGATGTCCCCTTTTATATCTTTTGTTTTTCACATTATTGTATTGGTGGTCTATTTTAAATAAAGGATAGTTTTTCACATGGCTATCAAATTCCTTAACATTTGTGTTTTACTTAGATCAGTTTTATATATTTGCAGTACATGAATAAGCCATGAGAGAGGAAATTCACCAAATACTTGGCAATAATCAATAAAGGTAGAATAAATGCTTTTAGCTGGCTTTGTCAATAATTAGTAAATCAATAAAATGGTGTGTGTGTGGGGGGGGTAGATTCTCTACTTGACAAACTCTTTTTGTTCCTAAATCAACACATTGCCTTACCAAAAGTGTTTATACCTCTTTATTCTTTATTGATACAAGCTATGAGATTTGTACAAAACATAGAAACATATAATTGCCCTATATTTGGAAAGGTCACTACTCTTCTCATCTTTGGATAGCATGCTTTGAATTAAGAAAAGGGAGAATAGGCATGCAGGCAGAAAACGCTAGTCAAGTGCTTTGTTAGTAACGTATGCGTCATAGTGAAGCATTTAAACCAATAAAATGGATCTTTCTCAGCTCTTCCACTTTCTAGTTTTGCATAGAAGCTATAGATTGAGTCACCTCCTTTGATATAACCATTCTAATTCATTATATTCATGGTACACTAGTCTATTTCTCATTGGATCCAAATTGTGTTTTAGCCATTTTGGACTTCCTGTGAGCTGATAAATGACCAGAAATTTTCTTCAACTTCCTTCTGGGTAGAGAGGGTCTTCCCTAATTCCTTTGCTTCACATGCTTCTTAACTGAAGTTTTGAATGTTGTTGAATTGCTTGTTGGTTCTTTGTGCTACTTCAATTCTGTATTGCCTTAACTTATTTTACTTTAACTTTCAATTGGTTATTAAGGGAATTTAGAATCTCTAATATACTTATGTTCTTCAGATTCCTTTCTGTGTATTTTCCTTTTGTTGCCTTTAATGGGATGCTATAGCTTCCAAGTTTTCCACTGAGCATAGCAGCTAGATATTTATGTAATCTTCCAGTGCTTCTGCCATGGTGGTGCTTAATTCTTATCTTTAGGAGTATTTCTTGATAATTCTACCCTTCCTTTTATTTTATTTTTTTTCTTACCATAGCAACAACAGCTACATTCTCTTGTATGTAGGCCCTGAAACATTTTTATGCTTTCTGTCAAATACTACAAGAGAATGTGCTTGTTCATAATGTCAGAGCAAATTCTAGCTTTTAAAAAATTACTCTGGTTTGTTATAATTTGTCTTCTAGTTGAAGTAATGTCATCAAGATTAAAAAAGAGATTTAAAAAATTTCCTATTTAGCCCCAATTCCTCCTTTCAAATTACCTGAGACATCAATTATTGCTTTTATTATCTATTTTGTTATTAGGAAGAATTTATAGAGTTTGCATTAAACCAAGATTGTCAGTGACCTTGAGTTTTTCAGCTTTTCCCTCTTTGATTTTAGTAACTCTTCATATTTCATCTGGTTTAAGGATTAACTTATTTTTGTCCTGTATTGATTAGGAATACATTGTTGTTTCACTGGGGATAATGCATGAAAAGCAGTGTGAGGTGGTGGTGGCAGCGGTGGCAGTAGTAGTAGTAGTATCAGCAGCAGCTAGCATTTGTATAGAGATTTAAGGTTTGCAAAGCTCATTATAAACATTATTTCATTATATACTCACAACAACCTTGTAATATATGTGCTATTTTCCCTATTTTAAAGATGAGAAAATTAAGGGAGATAGAGGTTAAGTGACTTGCCCAAAGTTATAAAGCTATTAAGTAACTAAGACAGAATTTGAACTTGGTTCTTCCTGTATCTCAGTCTAGTGCTCTATTTAATGTGCCATCTAACTGTTTCCAATTTTGTTGTGTTATAGTATTGGTACATAATGAAATCAACTAACCAACAAATAATTTATTAAGCATGTACTATATGCCAGAGACTATGTTAGGCAATTAAGATATAAGTACAATAAATAAAACAATCCTTATTTACAATGAGCTTGCATTCTAACAGAGACAATAACTACATATACAAATACAGACAACATAAATATAAAGTTAATAATTTGAATATATACAAAATTTTAAAATACAAAGTAGTTTAGGTCAGAGGGCACTATCAATTAGGAGGTCAGGTAAGGCTTCCTGCAGAAGATGATGCCAAGCTACATTTTAAATGAAGAGAGTGATTCTACAAGGTTGAGCTAAGAAGAAAATAAATTATAGGTGTGGGGGATGGTCAGTCAAAAGGCAGAGACCAAGATGGAGTGTAGAGTGTGAGGAAAACAAAAGGTGACTTTTGCCCCAGCTGGGTGAATAAATTAATTCTCTGCTGATAATCTTTTTTTTGTTTGTTTGGTTTTTGTGAGGCAATTGGGGTTAAGTGACTTGCCCTGGGTCACACAGCTAGTAAGTGTTAAGTGTCTGAGGCTGGATTTGAACTCAGGTACTCCTGAATCCAGGGCCAGTGCTCTATCCACTTCGCCACCTAGCTGCCCCTTGCTGATAATCTTAAAGTGATTATAGTGGGGTTTCAAGCTGTCAGTATTAAAGAATCATCACTGATTCCCTTACATCCAAAAGTTTAGGAACCTGATTCATCAGTGGAAGTTGAGATCAGGATGCCCAGGGATATGGCTTAAACTTTTCACATACAAATTCATACACACACACACACACACACACACACACACACACTCAAGCTGCAAGTAATAGCACAGTAAATATGTAAATGTCTTCAGATAATTTATAAAACCTTCACTTAACAAAAACTACAGAATTCATATACATGTTTCTTTTTCTCTCATCTTTAATATATGGAAATGTTCATGTTTGTTGATCATTTCAAGTTCGTAATAAAAAAACACATAGGCAGTAAAAAGAGAAGGGAAATAAGGGACAGACTAATAAGGTCAAATTAATATTTGTAAGGCTTGTCAACTCTCACATTTGGAGAAAACAACTGCCTTACCTCATGATCAAACAGTACACAATAAAACTTGAAAATATTTTTTTCTGTCAGGGGCAGTTACGTGGCTCAGTGGATAAAGCACCAGCCCTGGATTCAGGAGGACCTGAGTTCAAATCCAGCCTCAGATATTTGACACTTACTAGCTATGTGACCCTGGGCAAGTCACTTAACCCTCGTTGCCCTGCTAAAAAATTCTTATGTGTTTTCACTTGCTATATAATGACTGGCAATCATGCAGAACTCTGTATTCCCTTTGTATACTTCAGAATAAAAGTTCCTTGAGATTGGGGATTATTTCTATTTAACTTGTCACATTCATAATGATTTGAACCAAGATTTTTAATTCAACAAACATTAAGGATAATAGATTGGAGCTGGAGGATGCCTTAGTGTCATCTAATCCAAATCTCTTATTTAACAGATGAGAAACTAAGTTCCAGGAAAGTGAACTTCCCATGGCCAATCAATTAGCCAACAATCATTTATTAACTACCTCCTATGTGTCAGACACTGTGCTATGTACAGGAAATGACAGAAATGAAACAGTCTCTAATCACAAAGAGGTCATTCTGCTAGGAAGAGATAACACATTTATGTCTAAGTATATAAAAACTAATGATGGGGCGGAGCCAAGATGGTGAAGAAAAGACATTAAACGCACAGACTCCTGACACAATTATGCCCAAACAGCCACAAAACACACCCTGGAACAGCAAAACCCACAAAAAGACGGGCTGAGATTATTTTCTAGCCAAAGACAGCTTAGAAGGGGCCATGCTAGACTGTTAGAAGAGTCTAACCCCATGATCATGCCAACACAAACACCAGGCAGGCTGCGCCAGAAAGACTTACCCCTGAGACTCTGAATCAGCTGCAGCACCAGCGTCTTATGGAACTAAGCTTATGGCTGGGTGAGAGGGCTGAACTGCTGTTGGGGGCGGGAATGTACATTCCTACATGGGAAGATAATACTTCTAACTCATAAGAACTTTCTCAATATTAGAGTTGCTGAAAGGAATATACTTATACAGAGGACACAGGTCTGAGCTGAATATGAAGGGATGATACCTGTAAAGCATTTATTTTTTGTTTATCCTTGTTTTTTGTGGGGTAGGCAGGATGGGGTGGCTTATGGCTGGAGCCAGATTTGGGCTCAGGGCCTCCTGGGTCCAGGGCTGTAGCTTTGTCCACTGTGCCACCTAGCTAACCCATGAAGACATCTTTAAAATAGGGTTGAGGGGTAGGAGGAATAGACTGGGGGAGGGGGAAGGGGAGAGGTGAACTGAGGAGAGGTAGTTCACATGAAGGAAAGAAGAAAAAAGCTTATGGAGGGGAGGGGAAGAGGGGGAAGGAGTGAGGGAGTGAGTGAAAATTAATATCATCAGAATCGGCTCAAAGAGTGAATAACATATATACTCAAGTGGGTATAGTAATATATTTTTGCCCTGAGGGAAAATGGGAGGGGAGGGAGATGGGGGGGGGAGAAGGGAAGGGGGGAAGGGCAGATTCGGGGAGAGAGCAGTAAAAAGCAAAACACTTTCGAGGAAGGTGAAGATGTTCTACATAACTACACAAGTATGACATATTGAATTTCTTGATTTCATAGGGAGGGTTGAGGAGGGAGGGAAGAAGAAAAATTTAGAACACAGAATTAGCTCAAAGACCTTAATCTCATCAGAATAGGCTCAAGGGGGAAATAACACACCCAATTGAAAGGAGTAATCTATTTAACCCTACAGGAAAATAGGAGGGGAAGAGGATAAGGAGGGAAGGATAAAAGAAGGGAGGGCAGAGCAGGGGGTGGAGGGACAATCAGAGGTAAAACACTTCTGAAGAGGAATAGGGTAAAAGAAGATAGAAAAGAGAGTAAATACTATGGGAAGGGAATAGGATGGAGGGAAATAGTTAAGATGATTGATTATAATGGCAAAATGTATGGTACCTACTTTGCTGGCCTACTGTGAAGAAAATTATTTGTCAAGTTTAAGGTACTATATAAAAGTTATGATGAACAGGATGCTATCAGAAAAGCCTGGAAAGACCTACATGAACTGAAACAGAGTGAAATGTACTGTATACAAATAACAGCAATAGTGTAAGATGATCTGCTGGAAAGCATGTGGTTATTTTCAGCAATGCAGTGATCCAATATAACACTGAAGGATTGATGAAAATTGCAATCCATCTACAGAGAAAGAACTGATGGTATCTGAAAACAGATTGAAGCATAATTTTTTGACAGTTCCTTAATCTGAAGTTTTGGTTTTATCTGTTTTCTCTTACAACCTAGCTAATGTGGAGATTTTTTCCATAACTACTCATGTATAACTTATATTGAATTGCTTGAGTTCTTGGGGGTGGGGTGTGGAAAGAGAGGGAGGAAGAGAAATTGGAACACAAAATATTTAGAAATTGATGTCAAAATTTGTTTATACATGTAATTTGGAATGTAAAATTATAAACAGAAAAAAAAAATTAATGATAAGGTAATTTAGCAGGAGGCCCTAGCAGTTAAGAGTGGTTCAGGTAAAAAATAAAAAAATAAAAATCAATCAATCAATCAATAAGGGGGCAGCTAGGTGGCGCAGTGGATAAAAGCGCAGGTCCTGGATTCAGGAGGACCTGAGTTCAAATCTGACCTCAGACACTTGACACTTACTAGCTGTGTGACCCTGGGCAAGTCACCCTCATTGCCCTGCAAAATAATAATAATAATAATAATTATTATTATTATTATTATTATTATTATAATTATGATAATAAATTTTAAAATTAAAAAGAGTGATTCAGGTAAAGTTTAATTTAGTAGGCAACACTTCATCTGAGTTTTGAAGGAAAGTAAAGGTTTTTAGAGACTGAGGCAAAAAAGGGGTATATTCTAGACACAGGAAAGAAGTCCTATGAAGGCAGGAAGCTGGGGAAATGGAATTTTATATGGAAAGAAGAGCAAGTTTGTTTGACTAGACCAAAAAGTGATTGAGGGGAAGTAATGTATAATACCAGGGAAGTTAGGCTAGAACCAGGTTGTAAATACTAAACCAAATAGTTTGTATTTGATACTAGAGGTAATAGGACACTTAATAGTGTTTACTGAGCATGGAGTAAGATGGCCAGAGGAGGAAAATCACTCAGGCAGCTGTGAGAAGCTTATGAAGGTAGGTAGTAGCAAAGTTGAGATTTGTTTAATATTTTGTTTACATATTTATATGTGTACATTTTGTCCTTCTTAGTTTTCACTTGTGTGTGACTATGACACCATTTGTTGATTTCTTGGCAAAGATACTGTAATGCTTTGCCATTTCCTTTTCCAGCTCATTTTTACAAATGAGGAAACTTAGACAAACAGGGTTAAATGACTTTCCCAGGGTCACACGGATAGTAAGTATCAGAGACCAGATTTGAACTCATGAAGATGGATCTTCCTGATTCCAAACCTAATGCTCTATCCACTGAACCACCTAACTGTCTTTTTGTCCTTCCCTATAGAATGTAAAACTCCTTGAGAGGAGAAACTGTGTCATTTTAGGTTTTAGATATCCAGAGCCTGGCATATGGTAAGCACTTAATAAATATTTATTGATTGAATAATTGTAAGTTCCAAATAAAGTCACCATTCACTACTCTATCATCTCTTATACATAAAGAATAGTGCTAGGCACTGGTGATATAGACATAACAATTAGGTAGTCCATATCTTGAAATAGTTTACATTTTACTAGTTTGGAATCCTACACATATAGAGGTAAGAACAATATGAAGAATGGAGTGCAGAGGTAAGAACAATATGAAGAATGGAGTGCTGAAACAAAATAGAAGTCTAGAGAGGCTCTTCAAGTAATATTTGTAGAAGAAGTGGGCTTTGAGCTTGGGAGATCAGGGAAGGCTTCAGGGAAGTGGTACCTACACTGAACCTTGAAGAAAAATAAGTATTATGGAAAGTAGAGATGAGGGGAAAGTAAATCCCTATTCATGGGGGACAACTTGGGCAATGTATGGAAGATGGAGATGACCCATCAATTCCTCACTTGTACTCACCACTCATATCCAATCTGTTTCCAAGTCTTGTCATTCCTATCTTCACAAAATCTCTCGTAAATATCCCCTTCTCTCTACTTACAGCTGCCACTCTGGTTTAGGCTCTCATCATTTGGTCTAGTGTAATAGCCTTCTGTTTTTCTCCTTGCCTCACATATCTCCCCACTGCAGACTTCTTCTACTCAGTCACCGAAGAAAGCTTGCTGGGGGCAGCTAGGTGGTGCAGTGCACAAAGTACCAGCCCTGGATTCAGGGGGACCTCAGTTCAAATCTGGCCTCAGACACTTGACACTTACTAGCTGTGTGACCCTGGGCAAGTCACTTAACCCTCATTGCCTGCCAAACAACAACAGCAACAACAACAAATAGCAACAATGCAAAGAGACCTTCCTGAAGAACAGTTCTAACCAGGTTACTACCCTGATTGATAAACTCCAGTGGTTCCTTTCTTAGCTCCAGGTTAAAATAAAAAATACTCTGTTTGATCCTTCTCAACATGGTCCCTCCTTGGTTTTCCAATCTTCTTACATTCTATTTCATTCCTTGTACTTTATGATACAGTTACACTGCCTTGTCTACTGTTCCTTGTACATGACACTTAATATCCCAACTCTGATTTTTCACTGGCTGTCTCCCATGCTCAAGATGTTCTTCTTTCTTATCTCTGTCTCTTGGTTTCTTTCAAGACTCAGTTCAAATGCCAAGAAGCCTTTTTTGGTTCTCCCAACTGCTAGCATCTTTCTTTTGAGATGAGCTACCATTTATGATTTATAAATCTTGTCTGTATAGAGTTCTTTACATATTGTCTCCCTCATTAGAATGTGAGGTCCTTGAGGGCAGAAACCACTTTTTTGGGCCTTTGTGTCTACAGGGATACAGGCACAGTGCTTGAAACATAGTACATACTTAATACTATTATTTGGCTGACAATACTGATATTTTGTAGTACAATGCTCAGAGTATATCAGCTGTTTAATGCTTTTAACATAAAGTAGGATGCAAACACTCAATAAATTTAACAAAAGTAATCAATCAATGAATAGTGAGCTAAAAGCTTTTATCCTATAACTAATTTTAAAACCCAAGATTATGTATAACTCAATATATTTAAAATTAAGCAACTGTGTTTTATACTTGTACAAATATAAAATAACAAACTTCAAGTCTTACAAATAACCAAATTCAAAATATTTACTTGATTTCCATTCTCCATTTAAAAAGTGCAATATATTTTCTATATTTCCAGATGGCTGCGGGTGGCTTGAACCTGGGAGAGTTGAATTTATAGTATCCAAATTTAGAAGCCCTTTTGTTACGTCTCTTCTTGTCTGCTTCTTAGTCTGCATCTGGTTAACTATCAAAATCATATTCTTCCCAAACAAAGATTACAAATTAAAATGCAGCCAGCACAGTAGACCAACTGACTAATGTTATAAGAATGTCCTGGTCCTATTGCACATAGATTATGTAAATGTGAATTTCAGCATCTACATTTAGGCTGGATTTAAATTTGCAAGCAGGAGGTCTCAATTTGTAAATATAGCATAATGGGGGAAACAGTTCATTGGGTATCCATTTGGAATAATTTGCAAGAATTTAAAATGTTGGAAGGATTCCATAGGCATGGGGAAAAGGTAATGTATAAGAAAACATAAAAGCTGTAAATATGCATATAAATAACCATATTATGAGAATTTTTTTCTTTCAAAGATTCTATGAATACTTGTAGCACCTGTATGTAAAGATAGCTCTCAATTACTCCTCTGTCAAATAAAAACCAATTCATTCAGTAAACATTTACGGAGTGCCCATTATGTGAAAGTCATAGACTGTTTTTAATAAAAGGGGGCTTAAGATATCACCTGATCCAATTGCCTCACATTATAGATAAGGAAAGTGAAAGCCAGAGATGAGATGAGGCACAACAAAATCAAAAGGACCCTTGGGAAAACTAGGTTTTGGAGGCCACCTCCAGCAAGTCATTCAAACTATTTATGTCTTTTTCCTCATCTATAACAGCAGAGGACTAAACTAGATAGTTTCTTGTGTCCTTCCTAGTTAAATAAAATATGTATAATGTTTATGTAACATATGGATAATTGTATTATCCACAAATGAAGATGATATCAATCACCTTATTCAAGATCTATGTTTTAAATTCCTCTTTCAGAAGATGTAATAGATTTCTATTTAGTGAACTACTGTTTTTTTCCTTAATTTCCCTTTTGTCCAGTGGCACACAAATGCAAAGTGGCTACCAAGAATTATCAGGGCAGTTCACAGACAGTATCTAAATATAGCATGATGGCTGTGCTTTAAGATATTAAGATAATTAAAATTATTAATGATTTTTTATTTGTATATTGAAGATGTAATTATATAGTTGATTTTTTTTTAGTGAGGCAGTTGGGGTTAAGTGACTTGCCCAGGGTCACACAGCTAGGACATTTTCTTTAAAGTATACAATTCCTACTTTGAAAAAAATGTCATTACTTAAATCAAATCAGATAAAATCTTAAAGGAGTTATACCTTCTTTTAAAAATACTGTGAATTGTATTGTATATGTAGGTTTCTGGGTCACAAAGAAAAATGCTACTCTACAAATAGTGATTCCCTGCTATCAAACATAGAGAAACCAGAAAGGTGGCTGGCACAGATGTTGCCTCAACATCACATACTTATGATTTCAAATCTGGTAAAGTATCACCTAGGAAGCATCAGATGCTCCTCTGAGGAGTAATCCAGGTAATTCTGAACTCATATATACATTATTCTATGTGATAACAGGAGCATAGTTCTCCCTACACAGATATCAATATATGCATAAGAGTACAACTCTGTATGCTCATTTATATAAGCACTTTTCACCTGGTTTTCTGGTTACATGCCCATTGCATCATGAAATCCCATTCTCCTAGCTATCTTGCCATTTAAAAAATATATTATATTCTTGTATGTGTTTAAATTTTAGGAATTTTGACCTTTGTAAAAATTCAAAAAGGGAAAACAATTACTAATCCTATGTAGAAGGAAATAGCAATCCAGTATGTTGGTTTTGGGGGTTTTTTTGGGCGGGGGGGGGGCGGTTTGCGGGGATTTGAACTCAGAATGATGGGTCTTCCTGACTCCAGGCCCAGGTTGCTATCCACTATACCACCTAGCTCCCTGGGGTCAGAAGACCTGAGTGACCTTGAGCCAGTCACTTAATCCTGTTTGCCTTAGTTTCCTCATCTATAAAATGAGCCAGAGTAGGAAATGCAAATCATTCCAGTATCTTTGCCAAAAAAATTCCAAATGGGGTCACAAAGTGTCAGATGCAAGCGAAACAAACAACTGATCAACAAAAATAACATCAGATGAGGCTGGAGTTATGATAGACCTAGAATGCCAGACAAAGGAGTTTGAAGTTTAGTCTATAAACGAGAGATTTCTGAGCTAACCTAGTCTGTACTATCAGAAAAAGCAGACCTACAAATATCAAATGACCACATCAAGAACTGCTTCAACCTTATAAAATGGAAAAGATTTTTTAAGACTGATATGTCATGGATGGAATATTGGGCTTGGAGTCAGAAAGAGTTGGGTTTAAATCTTGTTTCAGGCCCTTAATAGCTATGGGATCTTTGGCAAATCTCTTTATGTCTCAACCTGTTTCCTCATCTGTAGAATGGGTATATATATATTTTTGTTTGTTTTTGTTTTTGTTTTTGGTGAGGCTATTGGGGTTGAGTGACTTGCCCAGGGCCACACAGCTAGTAAGTGTCAAGCATCTGAGGTCGGAACTCAGGTCTTCCTGAATCCAGGGCTGGTGCTTTATCCACTGCACCACCTAGCTGCCCCTAATGGGTATATATTTTAATGTAATAAAACCCACTTCACAGAGTTATGAGGAACAAATAAGATAATGTAATATGACCATGAACATTGTCTCCCTCAACAATGGACATAGTGATAAACTGAAGTTTACATAGAGATTTATAAAGTTTTCAACATGATTTACAAGCAGTGTCTCACAGTAAGCCTCACAACAGTCCTATAAGGTAGGTATTATTATCTGAAGTAATATATCCATTCTACATATAAGAAAACTGAACCATGGAGAGGTTAAAAGGCTTGGCCATGGTTACAGGGCTAATAAATGTCAGAGGCAGGATTTGAATCCAGATCTTTCTGACTACCAGCATGTTGCCTCCTACACCATAATTCATCCCTCAAGAACAAAAGAAGTATCTGTTACCTGTGAAAGTTTTGTTTTGTTTTGTTTGTTTGTTTATTTAGCATAGTTCTCACCTCATGTAAAACCTTGAGATTTCAAAGGAATAATTTTTGCAAGTATATTGTTGTTCAGTCATATCAGTCATGTCTATCTCTTTGTGATGATGTTTGGGGTTTTCTTGGGAAAGATAGTGGAGTGGTTTGCCATTTCCTTCTCCAGCTCAGTTTTATAGATGAGGAATTTGAGACAAACAGGGTGAAATAACTTGTTCAGGGCCATACAGATAGTAAGTATCTGAGGCTAGATTTGAACACAGGAAGATGAGCCTTATTCCAGGTCTGGCACTCTATCCACTGCACCACTTAGCTACCCAGCTAAGTATGAAACCCTGATTAAATTTGTAGACAGACAGCATTTACCCTATTTGATTGAATTTCCATATTAATCATTCCTCCCACCCCAAAAGTCACAATAGGAACATGAAACATTTCTGTTATAAAATTTGATTCTCTAATATTCCAAAAGGCCTGTTTCCCAGATAATAAAATATGTTCAGCTAAACAATAATGATCTTAAAATCTGCGAGATGATTTAGGGTCTAATTTATCCACTGAAATTTTTGAGGGGCAGCTAGGTGGCACAGTGGATGAAGCACTGGCCCTGGATTCAGGAGGTCGAGTTCAAATCTGGCCTCAGACACTTGACAGTTACTAGCTGTGTGACCTTGGGCAAGTCACTTAACCCTCATTGGCTCGAAAAAAAAAAAACAAACAAACAAATAAAAGAAAGATTTTGGTCAGCTTCATTTTTGAGTAGGTTCATCCACCAGGAAAGTATTTGACTAGTAATATATATATATATATATATATATATATATATATATATATATATATATATATATATATATATATATATTTAAGGCAAATTTTACATCGGATGTTACTTGAACCTTATTATTGAGTTTACTGGCTGTCATGAAAAGGGAGAAAGCACATTGAACTGATAGGGGAAGCAAGAGCAGAGCTCAGATGGAAAAATGATGTTTTTGTTAATGGTTATTTCATTCTTCCTTCTTTTACCTTGATTCCCTAGATCATCAGGCTGTTCCTGGTGCCCACTTTCTACAACATCATGGAGATTAGGTCTGTTTGTTAAATACTAAGTTGGACTCAGCTTAATAAATGATGAAGCTGCCTTCTCTTTCCTCCTCCTCCTCCTCCTCCTCCTCCTCCTCCTCCTTCTTAACAGTTGTAGATGAGTAAGGGAGACCTAAATTCAAATCCTGATTCAAACACTTATTAGTTCTGTGACCTTGAACAAATGACAAACTTCTTTGGATCTCAGTTTCCTCATTTGTAAAATGGGGATAATAATAGCACCTATCTCACAGGATTGTCACGAGAATCAACTGAGATAACATATAAAGCACTTTGCAAACCTTAAAGCACTATATAAGTGTTTTCAATCAGCCTAAAAATAATTATTATTGATACAAAGTTATGGTTATCTAGATGTTAAAATCACCTTAACAGCAGGTGCCATGTCATGAAGACTTCCACACTCTGGAACATCTATTTTGTGGTCCTACCATCATCATGACCATCATGCCATCATGACACAACTTGTGAGATCAATGGCCCACCTTGGGACTTGGATTGGGGGAACAAAATATGTTTGAAACTGTGAAGTACAACATATTATTCTACTGTGATTTTTAAAGTACTGGTACCCATACTAATATAATCTGGTAAGGGGTAGGAGGAAAGAAATTGGGTAAAAGAGGACTACCCATACATAATGAAACAGACTGTTGCTTTAATATCAGTGTGTTCAACCTATTAGCTTACAGTGGAAAGGGACATAATGACATCTACAAATATAAACAATGCATGCATATATGTGTATTATCAGAAGATAGATAGATAGATAGATAGAGATAGATAGATAGATAGATAGATAGATAGATAGATAGATAGATAGATAGATAGGGGCTAGACCTATGATTTTATTGCTATAAAGAATTCCCAAATAAGGAAACTCCCTCTACCATTGCAGGTTGGTACTTTCTCAGTAACTTACAGTCTTAGAGAATTGTCTACATCACTGGGAGGTTAAGTGACTTTGGCTGGGTCATACAGCCAGCATATGTCTAGAAGTGATTGAACTCAGATCTGTCTGTCTCCAAGGCCAACTCACTGTCCTCTACACCATCCTACCTCTCATGAATAGCTGTTTAGATAGGCAGAAAGATGGATGGATGGACAGATATATAGATACATAGATGGTGGATGGATGGATGTACTGTAGTCACTTCCAATGGTTCACAGGAATCAAGTATTAAATTTTCAGTGTGAATATTTGCACCTCAGAATTTGGCAAATGCTATAAATCAGGGCTTGGTTTATTTTTTGTTTGTTTGTTTATTGCCTAGACTTAAGAAAGTGATGGAGAAAATGCTAATAATGCAGATTAAATTTGAAAGTGTGTCATTTACACTTTTTACCTGAAGAGAGCTGCTTGTTAAACATTTAACAGCATTCTCCTAGAGATAAACAGATAATGGATAGATATAGTTTATTTATATCTAGATACAATTCCACATTTCTATGACTCTTTTTGCAACCAATGTTATCCCCAATTTCCTTTCAATTTTTACTTGTAGACCTCATTTTAATTATTATAAATCAGCAATTCAGCACCTGTCACTATCCAAGAAGTGTTAATAGAGTAGCTATGTAGGAGAACAGTTGAGGAAAAAAAAAACTAAAGGTGTTACTTTTCATCAGAGCAGGAGAAATACTACTTTAAAGAAGTATGATTACAAACATCCTTTATGAGTCACTTCCAACATCATTTCAGAGGGTGGCCCACACAGTCACATTTCTTTGACAGTCCCTCATTGGCTTCCCTCCCATAATCATGGCAACACTTTCAAGCAGCATCTGAAATAACAGAATGAATCATAGACACTACTATATATGATTATTGGATCAAAGGATATAGAACTAGAAGGAACTTAGGAAATGATCTAATTCCAGTAAACTGAGGCCCCAAAAAGTTAAGTAATTTCATTAATATCGGTATTCCCTCTACCAATGCAGATCTCACTCCTCTTTGTAGGTAATTTTCTGAAGTCATATATGTAGAATTGGAAGAGACCTTAGAAGCCTTTGAGTAAGACACCCCTTTTTACAGATTAGGAAACTGAGGCCAAAAGAGGTTTCATCACTTACCCAAGATAACACAGTTAGTAAATAATAGAGTCAGGATTTGAACCCAGGTACTCTGACTTCACAGCCCCTGATCTTCATATTATTTCCTTTTCTGACATACTGTGACACCTCCCTCATCCAAAATCATAACCTTGTGTCTGCTGATGAACCTCTCTGAACATAAACATAGATAGCTTGAAATAATAGATTCAGTCCAACAAAAGGCCCAACTCAACAGAACTTGCTAGAAGTTCTGTTCCAAAGCACAAATATATTCTCTATGACTATATAACCACAGTGCTCTAAAGCACCATGATAGTATATGAGAACTAGGGTCATGTCTATGCTGTTATGGCACATTTGGGCAGCACTTGAATACAGCACTTTTGTAGGACATGCCATATACTCCATAATATCAAAACTGTCCATTTAATGCAGTTAAGACACCAAATCAAGGGAATTAATCAAAAAAATTCAAAGGAAGGTGGCCTAGCCATACCAGATCTAAAGCTGTATTATAAAGCAGCAATCATCAAAACTATTTGGTACTGGCTAAGAAACAGAGTGGTGGATCAGTGGAATAGGTTAGGCACAGGAGACACGGTAGTAAATTACTATAGTAATCTACTGTTTGATAAACCCCAAAACTCCAGCTTCTGAAATAAGAATGATTTCACAAAAACTTCTGGGAAAACTGGAAAATAGTATGGCAGAAACTAGGCATGGACCAACACCTTATGCTATATACTAAAATAAGGTCAAAATGGGTATATGATTTAGACATTAAAAGGTAATGCCATAGACAAATTAGGAGAGGAAGGAATGTTTTACTTCTCAGATCTAAGGAGAGGGGAAGAATTTATGACCAAACAAGAGATAGAGAACATTATGAAATGCAAAATGGAGTGATTTGATTACATTAAATTAAAAAGGTTTTTTACACATAAAACCAATGCAACCAAGATTAGAAGGAAAGCAGAAGGCTGGAAAACAATTTTTACAGCCAGTGTCTCTGTTAAAGGCCTCATTTCTAAAATATATGAAGAACTGAATCAAATTTGTAAGAATACCAGTCATTCCTCAGTTGAGAAATGGTCAAAGGATATGAACAGACAGTTTTCAAATGAAGAAATTAAAGCTATCTATAGTCATATAAAAAAAGTGTTTTCAATCATTATTAATTAGAGAAATGTAAATTAAAACAACTCTGAGGTACCATCTCACACCCATCAGATTGGCTAATATCACAAAAAAGTGTTAAATGTTGGAGAAGATATAGAAAAATTGGAACACTAATATATTGTTGGTCAAGTTGTTAACTGATCCAACCATTATGGAGAGCAGTTTGGAACTATGCCCAAAGGGCTATAAAAAACTGTGCATACCCTTTGACCCAAAAATACCACTGCTAGGTCTGTATCCCAAAGAGATCATAAAAAGGGAAAAGAATCAACATGTACAAAATGTTTATAGCAGCTCTTTTTGTGGAGGAAAAGAATTGGAAATTAAAGGGATGTCCATCAATTGGGGAATGGCTGAACAAGTTGTGTTATATGAATGTGCTGGAATACTATTGTGCTATAAGACATGATGAGCAGTAGGATTTCAGAAAAACCTGGAACGACTTACATAACCTTAAACTGAATGAAGTGAGAAGAAGCAGGAGAACAGTGTACACAGTAACAGCAATATTATGTGATGATCAACTGTGATAGACTTTGCTCTTCTCAGCAATACAATGATCCATGACAATTCCAAAAGACTTGTAGTGGAAAATGCTCTCCACATCCAGAAAGGGAACTATAGAGTTTGAATGCAGATCAAAGTATACTATTTTCACTTAATTTGTTATTGTTATATTTTTTTTTCTTGTGGTTTTCCCTTTTGTTATGATTCTTCTTTTACAACATGACTAATATGAAAATATGTATAGTATATATACATCTACATATATAAACATATATCTGATTGCTTGCTGTCTTGGGGATGGGAGAGGGAAAGATGAGAGAGAAAAATTTGGAACTCAAAATCTTACAGATATATATGATGAAAACAAAAACAAAATAATTTTTTTTTTTTGCTGAGGTAATTGGGGTTAAGTGACTTGCCCAGGGTCACACAGCTAGTAAGTGTTAAGTGTCTGAGTCCAGATTTGAACTCAGGTCCTCCTGAATCCACGGTTGGTGCTTTATCCACTGCGCCACCTAGCTGCCCCTAAAATTATTTTTTAAAAAGACACCTAGTCTCTTCAGGAAAAAATGAGGAATTTCGGTGGACTGGCGACTAGTAAATGAATTCCTATTAACTCCAGAAGATAGCATCTTGTGTATCTACAATCTTATAGGAAAATGAAAACCGAATTCATGGCTCTTGGCATCTTACAGTGTACAGAAGCAATTTCTGAGCTAGAGATCAGCTTCTTTTCAGAGAACCACTGGCTAATTTGTGTCCTGACTTGTTCATATTATCATGCTGGAGTAAATTAATGTCAACTACTCATTTTATACATTTTGCTTCTAACTTTTGAATTCATTTGGCTCATGTTATAAGGAAAGTTACAAGAAGAAAATAGTCTTGATAATTTCTATCATTAGTTTTGAAACCAAAACATGAATTGATACTGGTGTCTTTGCAGAATCAATAATATAAAAAACAACAATTTGTATGTATTAAAGTTGGAGCTTATTTCGCACCATTCTAGGCACATAGGAAGTCTTCAACCAATTCTGGTATATAGAGGTTCATCACTACCTCAGTTGCTATTACCATTAACTCTACAAAATAACTACTGCTACATAGAAAAAAAATGGCCAAGTTCAATAAGTCCTATTCTTAGCTACTTAATTTTATTACATCACTTTAAGATTCTTCAAAATCTTTCCTTGTAATTTTTTTATTGCATAGGGAGGGTTGACAAGGGAAGGAAGAAGACAATTTAGAACACAAAGTTTTAAAAAATCAATGTGAAGAAATTTGGGTTTTTTTCTTTTTTTACATGTAACTTAGGGGAAATTCTAAATAAAAATTAAAATAAACAAAATCTTTCCTTTTTCTGACTCAACTAACTGTTATTGATATAATTACCTCCCTCACTGTATACCTTAAACATTCATTGATATATTGAATGTCAGTCTTAGAACTCATACCCAGAGAAAGGCACTGCAGTGTTCAACTTAGTCTAAATTAGGAATTAGCTATTAGTTACTTTAAAAATTATTCAGTTTTATTTCATACCAAAACTTTACCTTCTAACTTGAATACTTACAGACATGTGTTTTTTCTTTTTCTGCCTTTTTAGAGTAGTTTTACCATGTAATAAAACAAAACAGCCTTACTAAATGCTACTTGTTGCCATTTTGTTAATCTTCCTATAACTTCATAGTTGTGTGTATGTGTACCTGCAATATCATTGGTGTTACAGAACTCATAGTATAAAAATTCTGCCCACCAATGCAAATCAGCAATTCATCTATCATTTATAGACCTTAGAAATTTGCCTGGAGCACTGGAAAAAGGTAAGTGGTATACCAATGGTCACGCAGTATTTGTCAGGGGAAGGACCTGAATTGAGATTTATTCACTGTGTGCCACATTGCCTTCTTGGCTCTACAGATCACTCAGCTTTTTCTGAACCAATCTCAAAATACAATTCTCTGGAATTATTTAGCCCACTTAACACCATTTTTAGAGACATGTCTAATGCTGGTCATGTTTCAGTCTATTCACCAGAGTGTTATTAATTTTTAATAGTAAATCATATATTTTCACAGTAACTCAGATTCTTCAGTCCTTTGATCATTTGGAGGCATTTGAGACATGTTATATATCTAGTCTGTGATTTATTGAAGAACATGAAGAGCAAAGTGGTAGGAAACACAAGCAGTCAATATCTGACCATCCATAAGAAGAGAAGAGAGGAGAGGAAGGAAGAGACAAAAATTAGCTTTACATTTGGACTGGAAGATGACTTTCTGGCAGGTAATAGATAAATATAGCTATAATTTGGACTAAGGAATTGGCAGAAATATAACTGTGGATTAAAAATACTTGGGCAAATAGCACCCTAAAAAAGAGGGGAAAATCCATAAAGGAGTTTTCCTTAGGAAATCCTTCATCCCACCCTGTCTCTCCAATTCTCAAATGAATAATAAGGATGATAGATGAGGATAGGCAGATTGCCATGGCAGAGAGCCTAGGAGATAACAAATGGCAAGAGTCACAGAGATCAAAGGATCTCAGTTTCAGTAGGTTTAAAGGAGGGAGGAAATTAAAAATCATAAGAAAGGATGTTCAACTTTAGGGACATAGCTGAGAGTTATTTGGACTTGACTCTAACATTCTACAACTTTACAACAATTCCATCAGTGCTGCCTACTGAAACAGATATCTATCTATTTCTAAATTGGCAGTTCTATGAGTTGCTGTACTGAATACACAAACACAGCCTTTTCCTATCTTCTGTAAATATATTTTGAAAAATCTGAGTTCATCAATGAAGTTGAGTTGGGACAATGAAGTCCTCTCACCACCACAGCAAATCACTATAGAGATTCTTCCTTTTCTTCTTCACTGGAATAATTTATCTCTGTCAACAGAATTTTGTCCTTGGGAACTTCTTCTTGAAAGATAAAGCCAATATGTAGTAGTGAATAGAAAACCAGCCTCAAAGTCAGGAAGACCTTGGTCAAGTCCTTCCCTGGACACATACCAGCGACATCACCCTAAACATAAGTCACCTAAACTCTCTTAGTTCTCTAGGCAACTCTTAAAGACTTTAAGTTGGAGAGAAGATGCCCACCTGCATTGGTACAGGGAGTTTCCTCACCTGGGATCCAGTAGTATAGGAACCCAGGTCAGGTGTGGCGTGCACAGCAGCACTGATGCCACAAGACCATCAGGAGTGACCTTTGGGACTCCATGCTAGAGGAAGGACTCACCCTTGACATAAACTTGGTGGAACCAATGTTATGTAGAAATTGAGCTAGAATTTGAGCCTTATTGGGATGTTATCCCTTTAGGTATTGGGAAAGAAATGTTTGTTCTTCTATCTGTGAATTACATATTCCTTTTTAAAAGCTACCTGATGTGAAATAATCAAATCGAATTGGAGTTGCTAGTCTCTGGTGCTAAAATAGGAAGAAATACAGGTTGTTGAGTCTCAAGACAATAGAGAGACATGCATAAGCCCCTTAGTGTACCCTAAACCCTGACGGGTGATATAGCCTTCTTGGTTCAGAAAGGGACACAGTATACACATTACATCAGTATTGCTCAGCAACCACACCTCCTTTAAAATTTACTTCATCTTGTCCAGATCATGGTTGCCATCATTTATAGATATTCAGGTTACTTTTTTTTTATTTTCCAGTAAGTTTAGTTCATTAGCACCTTTTAAACAGACTTCACCCCAATCCCTTACTTCCATTAAAATCCCTGGCCTCAAAGTTTTTTAAACTCAATTCTCATGACCTCTGTCTCCAATCTAATTCAAGCACGCACAGGAAAAGTTATGCTTTCGGCACTCTAATTCAACTGAGATTCTTTCAGGTGCCAGAGTTTTTAGGTATGCCTCTAGATTGTTTGCTATATTGACATCCATTCAACATCAAGAGAGCTAAAGAAAGAAATCTCCATGGTATTTGGGGTGACTCCCCTGTGGCAGATTTTATGAAGAAACATGAGCAAGAGTCACACAGGATGAGCAGACATAGTTGGGTTGTAAATTGCATTATTGAAGGGACTATTCCCAATAATGAGATAACAGATCTATAAAAGTAAATATAAAAAAATTTTATGTGAATGATATAATCATTCATCTAGGGCAATCTTGATCAGGATGTATGAAGAGAACAATCACACTTTCACAAATAATATTCAAGGGCAGACAACAACTTTAAATTCACATGAGCAAATGAAGGGTGAAAGAATGAGTATTCAAAGAGATCATCTATCCAAGTTAAAGTTGGGTAAAATATGGATAGAAAATAATTCATATGGAAAAAATTCATATTAATAAGAGCCACGAGTATGTTGTTTTTGTTGTTTAGTTGTTTGTCATGTTCGACTCTTCATGACCCCATTGAGGTTTTCTTTTTCTTTTTTTTTAAGGTAAACCAACAATTTTCTTTTCCTCTGATTAGATTGGGAATTTTGAGAGGCAGATAGCTCTTTACATGGGCTTTGGTCGGGCTCTGGGGGCAGCACCTGCAGGTCTGAAGCAGGGTGGAAGTGTCCGATCCTTTCATGCCTCATGAGACTGATTCCTCACTACCTTGCTGTGGATTGTGCAGCTCACACAGGAATGCAGTTTCCCATACAGTTTGGACAGCACATAAGAGTCGAAAACAATTGGAAATGTCCCTGACAGTCATGGCTTCCACAATGTTGTGGATGACGAACTTCTTGATGACCTTGTTCTTGGGCACGAAGTGGGCACAGTTGGTGCAGTGGAGGGGCTGCATGTGGCTTCGGCCCTTCTTGGCATTCCTGTTGTTCCTCCTCTTCTTGGTCATCTTGTAAATCAGAAGCTGAAAAAGGCCCATTGAAGTTTTCTCGGCAAATATACCGGAGTCGTTTGCCATTTCCTTCTCCAGTTCATTTTAGAGATGAGGAAATGAGGCAGACAGGGTTAAGTGACTTACCCAGAGTCATATAGCTACTAAGTGTCTGAGCCCAGATTTGAACTCATGATGAGTCTTTCTGACTCCAGGCCTCAACCTCTATCCACTGTACCACCTAGCTTCCCTAAGCATGTTATAAAGATTAACCCCATCTTAAGTTGTATTAATAGAGACATGATGTCTAGAACAAGGAAAGTAATAATCCCATTAAACTATGGCTGCCATGGTCAAACTAAATCTGTAGTATTGAGCTCTATTCTGGGTACCATATATGTTTCTTTTTTAATGGACAGTGACAATCTGGTTTGCATCTAGAGGAAACCAACTGGATGAAAAGTACACCTGAGACCATTCCATATGTGGATTAGTTGAAAGAACAGGGGATGTTTTGTCTAGAAAAGAAAAGACCTTGGGGTAGAATGAGAGAGGCATGACTGTTGGTGATGTTTTTCAGTCAAGTCTAACTCTTCGTGACCCTATTTGGGATTTTCTTGGCAAAGATACTGGAGTGATTTGCCATTTCCTTCTCCAGCTCATTTTACAGATGAGGAAACTGAGGCAAACAGGGTTAATTGACTTGGCCAGGGTCATACAGTAAGTTTCTGAAGTCAGATTTGAATTCAGATAGATGAGTCTTCTTAACTCTAGGTCTGGCACTTTATCTACCATACCACCTGGCTGCCCAGTGAGGCATGATAGCTACTTTCAACTATTTGGTAGCTTCTTATATGAAAGAAGAATTATTCTTGTTTTGCTTGATTCTATGGTACATAACTAGGAGTAATAGGTAAAAGCTACAAGAAGTGCATTTTGGCTCAAAATAAGGAAAGATTCTAATCAAATACTAGAGCAATCTAAAAATGGAATAGACCACCACAGAAAGTGCTGAGTCTCCTGCCACTGGAGGTCTTTAAGCAGATGCTGAGTGACTGTTTGTTAGATGATGCTGTAGCAGAGATTTGTGGTCTAAAATGCCTATCTGTGTTCCCATCCAATTTGAAATTTATGATTTTGTGAATTTTAAATAAATATATTCTAATACCTCCATTCCCCATACCAACCCCTAGTATACCTCTGCCAAAGTGGTAATTTTAGTGGAATTAGCATGTTCATTTTGCAGATAAGCTATTCCTTTACCTTTCCACTATATGCCTATTCTTATACCTCACTATAGTATGGAGATAACCATGAGTCTTCAAAGGATATGTTAAGCTCAAGAGTGAGCCCAGCACTGTGTGTATTTGTCATTCATGGACCAGACTAGCTGAATGTAAGATTTATTCTCAAAGGGCTAGCCTCCAGATAGTAGCTTTCTTTAGGCCACAGCAATTCACTAATTCATCAACTTAAGCATACATCTCTGTTGCTGAGAGGAATATCCTTATTGACAAAGGCATAGACCCTTAAAATATTGAATTAGTGTTTAACTGCTAGTGGGTATGGCCACTATGCCTTAGCTGCCTTCTGTCTCTGCTACTGAGGGCTCTTTCTCTTATTGGTGTGAGTTTTCCCTGCAACCTCCATTTGGTAGAAGAACCTCAGACCAGAGTTCATTTCTCCAAGCATCTCCATCATGCTTCAGTAGACTCCTGGCAATGTTCCTCTGGGCCCTTTATCCCACTGGTTAGTTCTTCCAGGAAATTCCATCCATTCCTTATTCTCCAGACCACCCATACCTTGCCCAAGTACATACCCCAATCCCTTTTTAGCTCCCTTTTATATGTTGTCTTCCCCCATTAGAGTGTAAGTTTCCTGAGGGCAGGGATTGTCTTTAGTTTTGCTTGTACTTGTATCTTGGGGCTTAGCACAATGCTTATCACTTATTGGTTGTTTGTTCTTCCTTCTTGAAGAGGACCAAAATAATATCACTATATCAGGGACAAGATACAATGTGTCCAACTGTGGCTGATCAGACCAATAACAGCTTGGAAGATTCTACCACAAGTTGGGCACAAATACTCTGTATGAACACTTGGAATGGAGATGTCTCTAAATTTGCATATCACATTTCTTTTGAGCTACTGAAATTCTGCTTTGCTCACAGAGTACAGGGCCTTCTTTGATATGGGTATGCCATGCTAAGTGGTCTTTTGCCAGTGTCTCCTATATCTCCTGATTCCAAAGTTCTTCAGAAAGACCTCTTTTTATCATTTCTTCTGACCTCCATGTAGGCACTTACCTTATGTGAGTTCTATGGCGTTGGAATAATGTGGTCAACCCATTGGAATTGTGCTCTTTGAAGTAGGGTTTAAATGCTTGGCATATCAGCTTGAGAAAGGACCTCAGTGTCCTGTATCTTCCTTTGCCAGAATCAGAATTAGAATCCTGTGAAAATATTTTTGATGACTAGGGCTACTTTGGGGGGACTAATTTGATTGGGGTACTAATTCTGGGACTGTTGACTATTTGGCTATCTGACTGCTATTAATTTAATATAGGCCGTTTATAAAGTTCCACCACACTGCTCCACTCTCAAATTGATAAGCAAATTATTAAGAAGCCTCTTAACTAAATAATCAAAGCAGAGTTTATTTATGATATACTATTTAAAATTAAGAATACAGGGAAATAAAATGTACAACCTGACTGCTTTCCTGCAGTCTCTTTCCCACCTGCTGAGCTTCAAACTTTTTTAATACAATAAGAGCCTTAGCTACTTCTCACCTCAGGGTATTTTCACTTGCTCAGCTACTTTCACTAACTCCGCCTTTACCCTTTCACTTTGTAAATCCCCCAGCTTCTAACTTTCTTCTCCTTACTGCCACCACTGAACCCCTGTGTTTCTCTCTCACCAACCTTCTGTCTGTCTGCTCTGTCAGTCTGCCCTTTGGCCTCTCTTTTCCCTGCTCCTAGTCCTTCTTGTCTTCTCCTGTGTCCTTGTAGCCCCATCTCTAGTCTGCCGTGCTCCAACCTTTCTAATCTTGTCAGCCCCCGCTTGACCTCTTCACCTTGTCTCGTCCATCCGAACCCCTTGCTGTCTAACTCCCAGGTCTATATATACCTTTTATTCTCTCCACTCAAATCTTGGGCCTTCCTGAGCCCCCACAGACCAAGCTAATCCTCCAGCCAGGGCTGCACCTGGTGGGGGAAGGGGGGTGCGCTCCAGCCTCACATGCCTGAGCACAGGCTATCTGGGATCTTTCGGATAGCTCCGCTCAGGTCGGAGGGAGCTGGGGGCTTTTTTCCCCCAGATGTCTGACCTGGCGTCTTGTACAGCCCATGGGGCTTTATGGCTCAGCTGAAGTGGAGGGGGAGGGGCACCAGGACCTCCCACACAGAAGAGACCCTGAGGGCCTAAGGCTTTCTAATCTCAGCCTAAAGGTAGGGTCCCCAAATCAAAATAAATTTCCATAATCCTCATAAGACAATTTGAATGGAAGGAATTCAATGAGACTGGAATACTGTTCAGGCTTCATAGGCATACAACAGTGAGGACAGCACAATGGCTCTGTAGACCTCTGGGTTGGTAGGCAGCCTAATACCTCTCCTCTCTCATGCTTTCTTTCAGAGCCTCCCAAACATTGATCTAGCTCTGGTAATGCATGCATCCACCTCATCATCCATGTGTATCCCTCGAAAGTATCTGCCAAAGTAAGTGAACTTATCCACAACATTCAAAATTTCTCCCTTTGCTGTAACCAATTGTTCTATGTATGGATGGTACAGTGCTGGCTGGTACAGAATCTCTGTTTTATAGATGTTAATCGTCAGGCTAAAATTAGCACAAGTCGCAGAGAATTGATCCATACTCTGTTATATCTCAAGACTCAGAGGTTGCATTGAGTGCACAATCATGTGAGAAAAAAGTCACACTCAAACTCTCCCTCCTGCAGTCTTTTCTCATTGTTTCTTCATTATGAGTAGACACAACTTGAAATAGAAGCTCCTAGTTTGTTCACTTTTCCCCATCCCTGAGGGTGCAGGATCATGGTTTGTAGCCTTTTCAAGTTAAATAATTTACAATCTGTGTGGTAGTTGACCTCAATGTCATTTTTATCCTCATTGAAGGCATCTGACAACATCATGCTAAAAAGCATGGTAGTAAAGCACACAGCCCTGCTTCATTCCATTGGTGACTGGGAAAGTGTGAGAGCATTTTCCATTATCTAGAACCCATGCAAGCATGCTTTCATGACTGACTGATCCTATTTGAGGGTTGAAGGCTCAGATGCAGTAAGTCTTATTCTAACCCATCCCACACCACAGGATACACCAAAATAAAATTTTCTATAGTTATCAGAGTCTGAGAAAACTTCCCTCCCCAGCTCTGCTGCTTTTTTTGCGCGCGCGCGGGGGGGGGGGGGGTTGTAGTATTTTTCTCAGTGGAGGGTATGGTCAGTCTGAATTTAAACAATTATAATCTTAACTCAGTCTCCACCAGCTGAAAAAACTCTGCCCTCCTCTCTATATGCCACTTTTTAATGGACTTTAATCACACAAACATGCTCAGTGGAGTCAGATCCACCAGGATGGGCAAAATCTTTACTCATATCCATAGAAGCAAACCATGTATAATAAAATAAATAACTACATAGGCTGCACACATACCCATTGCTCCCTTCTGATGCAAATCTTACTTAGGATACAGGCATGCCCCTCAATTTAGGAGTTCTTGGACACGCGCACTTAGTTACTCCCACTAGAAGCTGTAAATATCCTCCTTATGCTCTTCCAAACATGGCCTTCTGAATGGTAAAAGTCCAGAGTCAGGGTATGGGGAGGGGGCAAGTGCAGTGGGATGTGGGGGTAGACAGAGATAGATCCAGGGCAGTGATTCCTCCTCCAAATGTTTTTCCTAGCTGCCAGCTGCTCAGTTCTGGCCACCCCTCCAGATTATCCTACTCATAACTTCATCTTGACCTTGCTTTTACCTTCAGAAAGGTAGAAGCTTTTATGACCTTAGCATGGGAATGGCTATTTTTCATCTCTTGACCTCTCGTTCTCTGTCCTATAAAAACTCTCATATCTGGTTTTCCTTATATTCTTCATTCCCATCCCTTTAGGTCTTTTCTCATTGTTTCTTCATTATGAGTAGACACAACTTGAAATAGAAGCTCCTAGTTTGTTCACTTTTCCCCATCCCTGAGGGTGCAGGTTAAGAGGAGGTAGCTCATATAGGCATTTATGTATCATTCTTTTATGAAGAAAAATGAAGATTAAATAACTACTCATTTTAGTTTTCCCAGGTTTCCCTATTCAGGGATGTATGATTTTAAAAATTCCCTTGTCAAGGACCTAGCATTTATTAAGTTCCTACTATGTACCAAGAACTATGCTAAAACTGGTGCTATAAAGAAAGGCAAAAGAGTCACTGCTCTTTAGGACCTTACAGTCTAATGGAAAGGTGGGATAAGGCATGAAATAAAGAACTACCTTCTTTTACTGTGTATTCAGGCATTATGCATAAAATAGAGGATTTTTGTTCCTCAGATTTCCAAAATTATGATTTCCAGATCATTTCTGCGTGCTTTAAAATGACTTTGAAATGTGTCTGTAAGAGTAATTCAAACATCTTTGATCTCCCAAATCTCTAAGGGATTTAAACTCCAGTGTCCCCTAATTGAAACCCACATGACCTTCATTATTCCTACAATTAAGAGCCTAATTAGATAATTACTCATAGATGATAATGAAATTCAATTTACTACAAATGTCTGGGTTTGATTGTTTATGATTCCAAATGATACTTTTATTGTCCATTGTTATTGCCATTGTTAATAGAAACAGTAGAGAGGAAGCGTGATGTAGTAGATACAAGGCAAGACTTGAAGTCTGAAACGTCTGCACACAAGTCCTGCTTCTGACTCATATAAGCTGTTGACCATGGCCAAGTCACATGACCTCTTAAGACTCCCGATATTTCTCTAAGTAAGTTGCCTAAAATTAGGAAATAATAAGTTTAGAAATCCCTTTCTCCCCCACCCCAAATGAGGATCAATCATCATTTCTAACCAATTACTCTATCTCAGATCATTCCCCCAAAAGGAGCCCAGTCACTTCCAATCATAGTCTTGCTAATTTGTTGTTGGTGGTGGTGGTGTTGAGTCATTTCAGTCATGTCTGACTCTTCATGACCCCATTTGGGATTTTCTTGGCAAAAGATGCAGGAGTGATTTGCCATTTCCTTCTATGGCTCATTTTACAGATGAGGAAACTGAGACAAACAGGGTTAGATGACTTGCCAAGGGTCACACAGCTAGGAAGTATCTAAGGTCAGATTTGAACTGACTCCAGGATGCATTCTATCCACTGTGTTATCTAGCTGCTCCATCCAACTCAATAACTACTGATATTGACCAGCTATCAAATTCTTGGAGTTTGACTTAAAGTTTGACTTTAACAATGTTTTCTGCATCTGTCAGTACACTTCTCCTTACTCCACACTCAAAAAATGGAATGTCTTCACTTTTCCACCTTTCTCATCCTGATTTTTGAAATTCCTCTTCAAGTTTCTTTTGTAATAACAATTTTCAACACTTTGCTTTATCACAAGTAAGATATTTTGACAGGAAAAAGATGTTTCTTTCCTCCATTCTAGTCACTATATCTCAAACCATTCTTTTTCTGGATCCACTCCTGTTCCCATTATTTTCTCCTTCACTACTCTCTTCCCAAGCTGTGCTTTTTATCCCTACTTCTGTCTCTACCTGTCTGTTTCTCTAAGGCACTGTGTGAGTGTCTGTTATTTTTATAATTGTCATCATGTTTTGTTTTGCTTTTTCTTCCTTCTTTCATCTACAGTGTTTTTTGTTGCCCAGCAATGCATGTGCACATCCTACTGGACTGTTTCAAAGATATCTCAGTAGAAATGGAGATAACTTCATTTTATTAAAAAGATACAATATTTTAAAGAGAATGAGGGGGTCAGAATATATTGGTCAGACAGTCAACCAGTAAGCACTTATTAAGCACCTACTATGTACCAAGCACTGTATTAATTGTTGAGGATACAAAAAAGGCAAAAACAAAACAAGCAAACAAACAAAAAAACTAGTCCCTAATCTCAAAGAGCTCACAGATTAAAGGGAGAGACAAGATGTAAAAAGCTAGATACAAAAAGGGCATAGACAGGCTAGAATGAGTTTCGTTTCAGAGGAATACATGAAGATACATGAGGATTGAGAAAGCCTTTTTGCAGAATGTGGAAGTTTAGCTTACACTTGAAGGAAGCCAGGGAAGATGAGATAAGGGGGAAAAGAGTTCCAGGCATGGGGAACAGCTGATGAAAACTCTTTGAATTTGGGAAACGGAAGATTGTGGGTGAGGAACAGCAAAGGCAATGGATTTTAGAGTATGTTAAGAGTAGTAAGGTGTAAGAAAACTGGAAAGGCGTTCACATTGGGAATTGAAGGTGATTTTTTTCCCTTAATAGTATTTATTTTTCCCAATTACATGTAAAGATAGTTTTCAACATTTTATTTTTTTTTTTTGCAGGGCAATGAGGGTTAAGGAACTTGCCTAGGGTCACACAGCTGGTAAGTGTCAAGTGTCTGAAGCTGGACTTGAACTCAGGTCCTCCTGCATCCAGAGCCAGTGCTTTATCCATTGTGCCACCTAGCTGCCCCATAACATTCATTTTAATAAGATTTTTGAGTTTCAAATTTTTCTCCATCTCTTCCTTCCCTCCCTCTCCCTAAGACAGCAGGCAATCTAATATAGGTTATACAGTAAATGAAGGTGATTTTTAAAAATATACCAGTAATTTTTAAAAAATCTAATTCTTACCATCAATCCCATTACATTTAGGTCAATTTATACTACTACCCTTATTTCTTTCTCACCTATATTACAAATCATGATACATTTCCTGTCTAAAATAACCTGGTCCAATTGTATACCAATAACATTCAGAATCATTTATTCAAAACGTATTCATGGAAATATGAAAAAGATCATCATCCTGGACCTGTGAGTTACCATTACTAAATATTAATCAATTGTCTGATTCAACTTGTCAATTTTTTCAACTGAACAAATCTTGATGCTCTTTCCATTCTGAAGTGGAAGGTCTTAGAAAAGCCAATATTCAGTCTATGACTATAGATTTAAGCCCAATATCTCCCATCTTCATACTCACGTTTTTTTCAAAAATGCTACTATATCACCACAGCACTCTTTAACCCAAACCATTCATTCTGTCTTTCCATCCTGATGGTGCTACAGCACCCTCCAAATTGGAATGGTGACGGACTACTGAGCCATGCTTCTTCATCCACATCAGTTTTCAGCTAGCTGCTGTGCACATACTTCCCCCTCCCCTTTCCACCTCCTTTTTAGTCTGAGTGCCATAATCAGACCAATCCTAGCAGTACTTCACAACAATGTTGCTGATTGAATGTACTCCTATTTCAATAACTATCCTTATGACTTCCTTAAAACACCTTTCACTAGCCACTACGCTTTCATATGTATAAGCTCTTTGAGGACAAGAATTTCCTTCCTTTTGTAAAGGCTTAAAAAAAAACCTCATTTGTTCATTCATTAATAAATAAATTGATTCATTGATTCATTCATTCATTCATTCATAGAAGCTTTCTGAAGTACTGAATGGATAAGAGCCAGCTTAGGGGACAAGAGGAGTTAGGTTCAAGTCCCATTTCTGACAAGTGCTTTTCTATGACCCTGAGGCAATCACATAAAGTCTGTGCTGTAGGTAAACCTCTAAAAAGCACATACCTACATTGGTAGAGAGAATTATACATGGGAATTCCTTATACAAATGAAATGACAACTCTCTAGTATTCATCCCATTCATTCATACCTATATCCCAGAGATTGCCCCTGACCCTCAAGGAAGTAAGGGGAAGAAACACATAGCAATACTCAGAGACAAGATAATCTCTAAATAGATGGAGAGATATATAGACAGGTACACAGTGCAATTTATTTTTTTTCCACAGTACAATTTCATATCACACCTTGATGTTCAGTTAGATTATGATAAGGATAAACTATTGCCTGTTATCATTAAACTTTGATATTCTAGTGAGCTCCCTAGGAACTTAAATACCTTTTACAAAACAAAATCAACAAATATTGCTATGTACCAGGCACTGTGCTAAGCATGAAAATGAAAAAATGGAGATAGTCTCTGTCCTGAGGGAGCTCCCATTCTAATGGGCATGACGACATGTGTACAAATAGATCATTCATATGGAGTTAGATATAGATATATACACGTATACATATGTGTGTATATCTTTATGTCTGTTGTTCAGTTGTTTCATTTGTATCCAACTCTTCATGACCCTATTTAGGGTTTTCCTGGAAAAATTACTGGAGTGGTTTGGCATTTCCTTCTCCAGATCATTTTACAGATGAGGAACAGTGACAAAAAGGCTTAAGTGACTTGCCCAGGGTCACAGAGTCTGAGGGCAGGTTTGAATTCAGGAAAATGAATCTTCCTGACTTTAGGCATGGCACTCTCTCCACTGTATCACTTAGCTGACCATATCTATATCTATATCACTCTATATCATATATATCCATAGCTATATACTATATATAGCATACACCATGTATGCATATACATGTATGTGTATATATATATATACATATATACATATACATATATACACAACACAGAGAGAGAGAGAGAGAGAGAGAGAGAGAGAGAGAGAGAAAGATTGAGATTTAAATCACAAATAGTAACTAAGGAAATGAGAAAGGTCTCCTGCCAAGATGGTATTTGAAAGGAATATTGCAGGAAGCCAGGGATTCTAAGAGTCTAGGAGACAAGGGAGAGCACTCAAGAAATGGGGGGAAAGCCAGTAAAAAGGCAAAGGTGGAGGAGATTGAGTGTTGGCCACAGGAAACAGTAACTAATCTTAGAGATAGAATGTGAACAGGGAAATAATAAGTAGGAAGACTGAAACAATCAAAGGGTTTTGTGCTTTTATTTTCAAACATCAAAATTTATTTTTCAAGTTTCTTTTCCAAGAGAATTTTCAAGATTTTATACATATATGAAGGCAGAACTTGATATTTAGAAATTTACTTCTGAACCTAGGATCATAGGAGATATTACTCAGTTTCCTCTTTAGACTTGAAAGTCCCTTTGATATGCAAAAGAAGCTTGATTGTCTCTTTGTGTCATGGGAAATTAGATCTATCTTATTCCAAGCTTCCTGAAAAATTAGAATTCGAAGCCATCATTTCTTTCATAATTCTTGCTTTCCCATCCCTCTCTATCCCCCAACCTAGCATTTTGATCCAGTTGTGCCCTTGTCATCAAATAAGGGAAATAAAAATTTTTTAAATGTGAAAAAACTTATTAGTATCTAAATTAAAAATAGGCAAACAACCAGAATTTATAATAAAAGGCATTTTAATTTTGATATGAAATTTGGAAGAATGTGAATTTTAAAAATGCTCTCTTTTCTTAAGTATCAACAAAGGGAAATCCCTAGCTTCCTTTTCCTGGAGAGGGACTGTCTTGAGAAAGAGTTTTCTATTTTTATGAGCCATCATGCTTATCTTTTGCTGCTAAAAAGAAAAAAGATACTGTTGTATTTTCACAACTCCAGGCAAAAATACCATCTCTTGGTACTTATCCCATGAATTAGATGATATTAAGTCAATCATTAGATCAGGACTGGGAGGTAAGATTTCCCTTATCTAAAACAATCATCACAATCTACAAAGCTGATAAATTAAGGGGAATTATTATTTTATAAAAGCATTTACTGCTTTATAAAAGATTCACTATGGAGTTTCATTAAGTAATGAGTTAATTTAGTACACTGAAAATATTTAATGACAAAAATTGATTTATATATAGCTTTTTGAAAACTCCATCTACTGTATCAAGCAAGGTGTACTTATTCTAAGGGCTATTATTTGCCAATTCTCTGACTTTAAGGCTTAATAATAACATCATTATGGTTTTCTAAGATTTGCAAAGTCTTACTTGATCCTAACAACCTTATGAAAGTAAGTAGCACTGGAATTCTTGTCCCTGTTTAATAGATGAGGCAAGTAAGATTCAGGGGAGCTGTGAATTTCACAGTCACACAGCTAATCAGTATCTGAAGTAAGATTTGAAAACAGGTGTCTTTTGACTTCAGATCCATCACTCTTTCAGCTACAGCAGAGTGTTCATGTGATGGATTAAATTTGGTTAAGACTAGTTTGAATTAGTGAAAAAAAGACCGAATTATGAAGGAGCTGAAATTCTTTTGTCCATCTACACAATAACTCAAGCTAGATGTTTACAAATGATTCCATTATAGAATAATATCTGTATTAATAAAATGGAAAATGGCCATTTGTAATGAGCATATGGATTATGTGTATGCAAATGGAAAAAATTAAGAGCTTTGAAATCTAAACATATTGCTTTGAATCTCATTTACATTATTACTTTACTAACTTTACCCACTTTCATCGTTTATGGTAAATTTCTGTCCAGTACTGGTTAAATTAGCACTAATTCTTAATTAGTGAAACTTAAAGCAGTAAAAATGTACTGTTTTGATGTAATAATTTTTGTGCATTATAAGACATTCAGCAGCCATAAAAATGACATCCCTTTTTCATGGCATTTTCATTAATGAAGCTTTGTTGAACTGCAACTAGAGCCAGCTAAGAGAACTGTGACCCACACCTGACATTTAGGAAAATCTCCATGATATAAAGTTAAGTGTACTGGCCAATGGGATGATTTGGTTATGATATGGTATTAATAAGTCCAAGGCTGCACATTAAATCTCTGTGTGTGCCAGAAAGCTCTGTTCCATGGCCACAAACTAAACCCTTAAGTCCAGCCAACCATCTGGCAGTTGCTGCTGTTAGTATAGTGAGGTGTAAGTAACAGAATGTTCATTACTCTTTGAGAACAAATCACTTCTCATCAATAAATAAATAAATAAATCCAAGCAAAGACATTTTTTTTAATACCCACTACCTCCACACAGAATAGTAAAAATACAGATAATAAAGTGCCTTATCAATGAACACTTGTCCTAAGACTAGGGATCAAGGAATAAATGTCAGGTATCAGATCTATTCCTATAAAGCACATACTTCTTTATTCCTATAAATATCAAGGATCTGACATTCTTGAACCTGATCTCTGAGTCAATTCCCCAAATCCCTGGCTTTCTTGCTCCTCTCCCAAACACTTGAAAATTTTGCCACTACAAGAACAGTTATGACAGCTGGGTACTTGATTAAATTTCTTGAGAGCATGATATAAGAGCCCATTGTAGAAATCTTAGCTGCAAAGAAAAAGAGCAAAGCAAAGAAACAAACTCAACTTAGAGAGCAAAAAAATGGCTCTGAATTTTCTAACATCTATAAAAAATAGCAAGAGATTTAGTCAAAGTCAGGCAACAAGCATTTACAAATTGTTCTCTACCCTGCTACTTCTCAGAAAGGGGGCAACCAAAGAGGTTCTTTCATTTAAACAAATTATATTATGATAATCATTAAATCCAATTGCAGAATAATGATAATTTTCCATAGGAAGGGATGAGGAAGAAAAGTATTCTAGACATGGGGAACAGCCAGAGAAAGTCCTCAGAGTGGAGAGATAGAGTGTCTTGTTCTTGGAACAGCAGGAGGCTAAAATCACTGGATTATAGAGTAAGGTGTAAGAAAGGGAAGAGGGAATTGGGTTATGATGGGCTTTGAATGCCAAACAAAGGATTTTCTATTTGATCCTGGAGGCAAGCTAGGGTTAGTAAGCATGATCTGGATAAGGAACTAATAAAGGAAACTGAAGAAGAGTCAGTCACATGAGTAAGGGGAAACCAGTAGAGAATAGTACCACATAAACCAAGAAAAGAGAGAATATCCAGAAGATGATGATTGACAATTTCAAAGGCTACAAAGAATTCAAGAAGTATCAGGATTGAAAAAGAAGCCATTAGATTTGGCAATTAAGACATCATCAGTTACTTTGGAGAGAGGAGATTCAATTGACAAGGTTAGAAATTAGACTACAGAGGGCTCAGAAGACAATGAGAGGAGAGAAAATGGAAGCACCTAGTATATTAGATTCTCAAGGTTTTAGTCAAAAAACTAGGGTTGGAGAGAGAAAGGAAATGGTGGAGAGATAGAACGTTATCAGGGATGGAAAGATCAAGTGAGGTTTTTTTAAAGGATAGATGAGAGACATCGGTGTGTTAGCAGCAGGGAAGGAGAGAGGAGATACTGGGAAAGGAAAGTGGGATGATAGGAGAAGACAACTTGAAGATAGAAAGAGATGGGATCAAGAATGATTGAAGAAGGGTTTACTTTAGGGCTGCCTCTTCATAAGAGACAAGAGAGAAGAAGGAAACAGTGGTTGAAGATGTAAAAAATAAAAATCCCTATAGGGAAAAATTGTAATTCATTAATTTTCAAATCGGTCTTTCATTGCTAAAGCCTCAAAAGGCTACATAAGTTATTTAAAGATCTCAGAGAATTCAATAAAATAATGTGTTGTAGTAACTACAAATAAATTATTCATGCTTTCATTCTATTCACCATTTGTTCATTCATTCATGAAACACTTATTAAACTCCTAATATGTGCAAAACACCAAGAGATGCAGAGATAACTAAGCAGCACCTTAAGTAGCTGCTTAATAGGTTCTCATTTAATGGAAAATGGTCCCTGACCTCAAAAAGCTCATAAGAGAGAATATGTCAGGCATACAAATAAATATGACAAAACTAGAATATAATAATTATAAAGGAGGAGTGTAAGCACAATGCAAGGAGATTTTAGAGGAGGAAGGGATCATTCACAGCTAGGGGGATACAGACAGCTTTCATAGTGGGGGCATTGAAGTAGAATTTCAACAGGTGGAAATACAGGCTGGGGAAGATGTTCTAGGTATAAAGACTGGGGGATTATTGGCAGGAACTTGCCACTTTCACTGAAACATAGCACAGAAGCTACAGTGGCAAATAAGGCTTCATGTGAAAACAGAAATATATTTTTTAAATGCACACAGGTGTGTTTTAAGTGATGTCAATGATCCCAAGATACTTTCTGACATAAGAAGGTATAAATTAGTTGTGATTTACAATAGATGTAGTACTCATAGCAGAGAGATCACAGATCCACTGAAATATTGGATTACATGTATTCATTCATCAGTGAATTTTGCAAAAGAAAAAAAAGGAAAAAATTGACAAGATTTGGTCTGTTCTACCTCTGCACATTATTTTAGGACTATTCACAACTATTAAATTGGTGAAAGCATTGAGAATTAATTTCTAAAATTTCCTAGTAGTAGAAGAGGATAAGCAGTAGATAAAGGAATAAAATAGAGGAGACAGAGCAGTAACCAGACTTTGAAAAGATTTGAAATGTTGCCTTAAAGCATTTTTTTATTTGTATTGTTTGAAATAAACATTCCATTCTCAAAATATTTTTCATCAGAAAGATATTGAATATGGGAATCTACACTTGGATTTCTAAAAACTTTATTCACTGGTGAAAGGGGCTAAAATTCTAGCTAGACTGTCTAAACATCTAATGAGTGGTCACCAATAAATTAGAAGCTTTAGCAAGAGTTTAGACTTTCAAGTATTTATTAAAGAGCATTAGGATCTAATGATCAGAGAGAAAGGTAAAAATCTAACTATTTCTAAGAGAAACCATTATCTGACCTGCCATGTCAAGGTCAGGAACAAAAAGGACCCAACTCTTCCTTCCTCCTCCCAGAAGCCTCTTGTCTGAACCGGAAACATCAAACATCACTTCCTGACACCAAGGAACTGACCTCCCAAGCCACATGGCTTGCCCTCTGATGCCTTCTCCTCATGGCGGAGCTTTCCTACAGTAACTCTCCAGCAAGTGGTATCACTCCAATTGTTACACTGGCAAGTGTTTGCAATTGTAGATATTACCCCTAAGGATGCATTTCCTATGGACTTATTGGAATGTTCAGGAATTTTTAAAATATAAGATATAAATTCCTTATTTTAGTAAAGTGACTCCACATTTTTCATAAAGTTTCATAGGTCTTAGCATCACAAGATCCTGGACTAATAAGTTTAGATTTTAGGAAGGGTCCTTAGTCATTGAGCCCAATTTCATCATTTTAAAATTGAGGAAACTGAGACAGATAAAGGTTAAGTGACTTACTTAGGGTCACACAGCTGCTAAGTACTGAATGAAGATGGTTAACTGAGTTCTTTGTACCTAATTGTACACGATAATAACTCCTGCCAGCATTTAAGTCATACTTTAAGATTTGCAAAGCCCTTTCTATGTTTTCTGATCTTCACAATCATTATCTCCACTTTACAGATTAGGAAACTGAGGCTGAGATAGATCAAGTGACTTGTCCAGGGTCATACAGCTAAGTATCTGAGGCAGCATTTACATTCAGGTCTTCCTGACTCCAAGTCCAGAATTCTAATCACTGGGCTATCTAATCATTGGAAAATATTCCAATACTCAAATGATCATCTGTATGAGTATTCTACTTCAGGGATGCATGTTGCAATCTCTGTACCTGATTAACATATGTGACTTTTGTTCATATCCTTCCATAATTTCAACACATTTCACCCCATATGCTAAGGGCCTTTTGCCAGTGCTCTTGATGTCAAGAGGATACTATCTATCCAATTAGGTCTTTAATGATTCATTTCAATTCCCTTTATGACAGTCATTTCTATGTATCTTTTTTTTTCAGATGACCCATATGGTCATTGCATCCAAAGTGTCCTGTTGCATTCTTATTTTTCTACTCTTTTATATCTTAATTTGTAGTACTCAGTAGACCAAAACTATGAAATACCCTTATTTTTATGTTAAATGTTGTACCTTTAATGTATCTATCTTATGTATATATACACATATATATTCACCCTGTGTTTTGATTCTTTGTAGCATTTTGATTTTTGCATCTTACATGGCTTACAAATCTATAACTGTTTTATGATGACTGACTACCAATTGACATAATTATAGGTATGTATACCATACAAGAAACAAAAATCAAAATGCAACAAGGAATTAAACTGTATGCAAACCCATACATTCTAACACTATCAGAAGTATGTGTGGGGCAGCTAGGTGGTGCAGTGGATAGAGCACCGGCCCTGGAGTCAGGAGTACCTGAGTTCAAATATGGCCTCAGACACTTGACACTTACTAGCTGTGTGACCCAGGGCAAGTCACTTAACCCCCATTGCCCAGCCAAAAAAAAAAAAAAAAGAAGTATGTGTGTTTGTCCCAGTTGATTCTGTTAATAAACAGGAGCATCTTGAGACTAAAAGGAGCAAGACATGCTAGATGTATCGTCATCTCAACTATTCAAGTAAAAATATAGTTTTAGAGAATTTACTGTTAGCAAACCCAGACCTTAAGGTTTGATTTTGATGTTGTTTTTTTTTGTTTGTTTTCTTTTTTAGGCAGTCAGGGCTTAAGTAACTTGACCAGCTAGTGCATGTCTGTGTCTGGATTTGAACTCAGGTCCTCCTGACTCCAGAGTCAGTGTTCTCTCCACTGTGCCACCTAGCTGCCTGCCCCACCTTAAGCTTCTTACCAGAAGAAAAAGACTGAACAGTTAGAAGAACTCATGTCTGGTCCCAGTACTACCACACTAGATAGATGTGTTACCTTAAGCAAGTAATTTAACATTTTGGGCCTCATCTGAAAAATGAAGAGCATAGATAACATAAGTGATCTCACAGATGCCTTCCAAGCTTTTGAGTCCATAAGTCAGTCATTAAATCTTGGCCTTTCTTAATGGCACAGGATTGCAATTTCTGAAAGTTCTATAATTACCACCTTCAGCACATTCTCCCCTTATGCCATTCTCCTCTGTGCACATCACTGTGATACTGTGAGCAGGATATAAGGGCCAAGCTCTTTTCTTGATACCTAGAATGGCCTTTAAGCAGAGAGGGATCACATTAGAAGATAAGATATAGAAACTGGCAAACTCCCCATCCCTTTGAAATTGCTAAGATGGTGAAAATCCTTTACAGAATGCAGCAATCTCATGCTGATAAGTTGGTTTGTATAAATTTGGAAAGAACCCTTAAATACGCAGAAAGCCCTCTATTTTCCCTTTTTGCTATTGTCCTTTTGTTTAAGAAGGTGATTCTCTAAGCACACTTCTGAATAGAGTTTCTCTCTCCCTTGGTATTCCTCCTGCTAGTCAGACCTGTACCTGAATGAAGAGGAGACTCACTTGGTAATTGGTGGCAATGTTTATGAATGATTAGAAAGGAAATAAGAAAAAAAAAGTTGGACTCATATCAAGGCGACTATTTGTTTTTGTTTGGTTGGGATTTTTTTTCTTTCCTATTTCATGATCATTTGATGTCATAGCAATCAGTCATCTCCCATGGCTTCAGCTACCTTATCTGTGACCCTGCCCTACCATGTCTAGACCAAAGCCCTATCCATAAAGAAGACTGCATAGCCATGTGCCCCAGGCATGAATTTGTGTCCAGCCGAAACATACACATCATCTGTAGGGGTCTTTAAATAGCTTACCTCCCTCACATAAAGAGGGTGAATCATGATAAACATATAGAGGGATGTATAACCAAATCCACAGTTAAGTAACTCACAAAACCCATAACTGTTTATAAACTGCTACATGAATATTCACCCTAATGATTGTACAGTAATCAGCTCATAGTATACACAACAGAACAATAGAAATCTGGAGCTTACAGATTGCAGAAATGAATAAATCATTATTTTTTTAAAAGATGTAACTAAAGATAACACATTTTTTTCTTTTATGTTCTCAAGTGGGATAAATATAAGAGGAAGCAATTATGAGAAAAAGCAACAATTTAGACTTGGGTGTCTGTTCCTACAGATTTATATAAAAAAGAGTAGTCTTCATATTACTTCATCACTCAGTTTAGATTAGAATTCTAGTATTGGCCTCTGAATGAATCAAAAACAAAACACAGGCAGACTTTGCTTTCCAGTTTTCTGAAATAGTGTGGCTTTTAAAAGATATTTATATCATATTAACATTATTCCTAGGCCAAAGCTTTGAACGTTTTGTGGCAGATACCTAAGTTTACTTTCAAAAATATGGTATAAAATAAGACATTTTGGATAGGGTAAGAGGAAATTATGATATCATAGGCACATGTTATACAACTATGTCACTAAGAACCAACTAGAGAATCCAAAGAAACTAGATGAGAACTATCAAAGATGGAAAATCTGCTACATAGCAAGTATAAGTGATGAGTACCACTGATGAAAAAACTTTGTACTACTTAATGTCATTCATTTGGCTTATTGCTCAGTTTTTAACCTCTAAAAAAAGTCTAAGTTGGGTATCATTTCCAATGCAAGGCAGCCTGCTATATTTGAAAGAACATAGGCAAATAACACTGATAATTTGAAATGAAATGGAATATTCTCTGGACTTCAGGCATAAATATTTTAGTACATATGTGTTGTTTTCGGACTCTGGACCTAAAATGGCTGTTTGGCAGGATGTTGTTGCTTGGTGACCAAGAGTATGTTTCCTAGACCACAGAGTGAATTTCAGGCCTGATCCCTTAATAATTTTCTTGGATGGTCAAATACATCGAAGCATACATTTGGTTTATAAACTACCCTATTGTCATCTATGATCAGTAAATATTTAGTAATACTGTGTTTTTGTAGCCATTTGAGATTAGGCTTCATTAATAGATCTATTCTAAAGCCTACTATATATCATGTATGGAAAATTAAAATAAAAATAAGACCAAGTCTTTTACTATAAGACTACAAGATAATCCTTGCTTCAATTAAGTCTATGTTGTATGTCTAGTCTGTGCAACCTCCCAGTTGCTATCAGTCTCTCTTTCTTTCATTAGAATCAAGTAGTTAATTAGCCCCAGCCTGTCCTCTCCCCTTCTCTCTTTCCCTTTAACGCAGCAGTAATGATGTCTAATTACCAGCAGCAGTGGATTACTGCACGGTCAGGAGCAAATCTCTCTGGCTGACAGCAAAACTGAGCAACAAACCCCAACACCTCCAGTAGCTTAGAATCATTCTTGGAACTGGAAGGTATCTATCTACTCCTTCCCTTTTAAACTAGTTAAGTCTTTGGAATCAAAATAGTGATTTTTTTTTTCATTGAGTGAGTGTACTGCTATTGAAAATTGCCAATGGGCATTTCAAAGAGAGAAATCATTTTCATATATGGGGAAACAAATGGTATAAGAAACCTGGTTGTTGGGTTTGTTTGTTTTTTTGGGGGGTAAAGAAAAAACTCAAAGAGGTGGACTGTTTCTACAAGCACAAGAGACTTACATTTCTATGACAACGGAAGCATAAAAATTTCATAAACCAACATAGAGCAGTAGGGTTGTTCATGAATTATAAACCTCTTCAACATTTTGATACAGTCTTGAATGGGAGGCAGAGCTTTTAAGCTCTAGACAAAAACCATTGTTTTCTCACTACCTCTAAGTTAGATGGTGTTTTTTTCCCCTAAAACTTCCAAATGTGTTCTGCTTTTAAGGAAAAATAAAATGAATTTACTAACTTAAGAGCTTTAGAATAATCTCTGTAATAATTCTTAACTATGCCATAATAACTGAAACTATGTGTCCTTAGTAAAGGTGTTTCTGAGGAGGTGATGTTTGGCATTCACTTCCATCTTACAAATTCACATGATTTTAATGTCATATTTGGGATTATGAATAAATATGTGCAAATTAATAGATTCAAATAATAATCAGTTCACTCAACTCACACATAGGCAAAGCAACCTGACAGGTTAACAGAGGAAATAAGTTTTCCCCATAAAGAAGAAAGGTAGAAAAAGTTTCTGGCACACAAATTTTCTCTAAAACATAGTTCATTATAGTCAAAAGATTGGTTTATGTCTTTTCCAAGTACCTTTTAAAAAAAAAACTGGACTATTCTTTTGTTTGTATATAATTAGTCTAGTAATGTCCAAATGAGAAATAAGTCCATTTGCCTATAAATTAATTTCTATTAGCAGCTAATTTAAAAATTTCCAATTCTTAAAATTATAATTTCGTAAAGTGAGAAAAAACTATTGGTATTCATTCTACTATTTCTACAATGCATACAGATCATTTGAATATTCAACTCAGCTTTACAAATTATGCCTATATTAAATAGTAGGGGAGGGAGGATATCAATTTAACAATTGTCTTGAGTAAAGCCGAAAGGTAAAGGAAAGGTCTGACTCAGAGATACACCAAATAAAACAACATGGTTTCTATACTTAGTTTATGTCATTTACTTCCATTTCCCATTTTCCTAGTGCCCAAATACCTATAAAATACACCCCCCCAAAAAAAAACATTCTTATTAAAAAGAGGAAATTGTTTTCAAATATAAAAGTCTTCTCACTGGTACCTTGAAAAAAACCTACATTCAAATATTTTCATTTTCCTCTATCTTGGTGAAGGTAGAGTTGTTACCAAGAAGTCTCCTCTTTGCATACTCTAGGGATATGGTAAATAATGAACTGCCAGTAGTAAATAAGGATGCTTAAGAAACCAGAAAGTCAAGGTAGAAATGAAAAGATGGATGTGTTACCTTGTCATCCCCAAATCAAGAGACTACCTACCGTGGCATGATGGAGAAAAAGAAGCATTATTAATTTGATATATGCAAACCTACTTGTGGCCCATAGTTCCCATCTTCTTAAATAGGAAATTCTGTTGCTCCCGCTGCTACCCAACATTATAGCTCTTCTGCTATGAGAAAGAACCAAGTCTAGCTTTCCAGACTCAGATCTCGCAAAGCTGGCAATGCTAGTGGTTCCCAGCGACTGTGCTTAAAGCAAGCTTCATAGCTGTGAGAGACTTGAGCAATCCCAGAAAGAAGTAAGCAATAAATACAGCATTTGATCGCGCTCAGAGCCCGTCTCTCTCTTTGTTGATCATCCTCTAACTGCTTCTTTATTTGCGGAGGGGGAGCGAACACACCCGCATATCTAAAATCTAACCAGTCATCGCAATAATCCAGGCGTGCGTGCCTGCCTGCTGCCCCGCGTCTCCCAGGCTGTGGTCTAACAATAAAATCTGATATCCTGGGGAAACCCCCAAATCAACGACCAGCGCCACACTCGGGCTTTGTGCCAATAAGGAGACACTGTACACTATCGATCAGAATCGTACATTATCAAACCGGGCGGCGGCGGCGGCGGGATGAGGATGTGGCCTTTATGTGGCGGGCAGGACACACGCCAGACGGGCAGCTGAGGAGACGGGACAATAGCCCACCTCCCACCCCCAAAGACGTCTCCTGCCCGGAGAGAAGCAGCAGAGGAGGGTGCAGGGAAGGGGAAGGGAGAGGATTCGAAGTGCATTAGGGCTGTGCAATAAAGGACCACAAAGACTTAACTGTGGGGAGAAACGTGCCTGGCAAATGCGATATGGGGATGACTAGGGGGCGGGCAGGTGGAGGGGGGGGGAGGGAGAGAAACGAGCCAACTGTGGCTTCCCCCTTCCCCTCCAGGCTGCCTCGGTGGGTCGCTCGGCGGACAAACACGAGAGGAAGGCAGGGACTTCACTAACCGTGGTTTTGACCGGCACGAAGAGCACTTGCTTGCCACCTCCACCATTGACCTCGTCCGAGTGGCCGAGCTGGAAACCTTTCGATTTGACCCAGAATTTAAATTTGGCATTATCCGTGGAGCTCGACTCGGAGCCGTTCAAGAGCTGGACGATCCGGTCGTATTTTTTACGGGTCACCGTCTTGGTCTTTCCGGAGTCTCCATAAGTCCGGAGGCACCAGTCCTGAAACTGACGGTACATGTCCCGGTCGCTCTCCATGATCCCCTCGGAGATAGCCGGATACCACCCTCCACGCCACGCCACGCCACCGAAATGGGCCGCCTGGATTTTCCAAATGTACTTTGCACCTGTTCACCTAGTGCTCATGAAAAATGCATCCACTACCACAATGTGGAACAAGAGGAGGTCCCGCTTGCAATCAGATCCAGGCTTTAGGGGGCTGGGGTGGGGGAGGGAGGAGAGGGTCCGGGTCAGGGAAGGGGGGTGGGGAGCAATCAGTGCCGAGATCTACCAAGTCTCTTGTTCATTTTTAATTGCACCGGCTCACAGAAGAGGGGAAGACGGGGGTCTCTGAAGCTTTTCTTATCCTTCTACGTGATCAGTCTCTTTAATGTTGTTCAGCCAGGACCATCCCAATCTCTTCAACAGCATCTAGCACAGAGGGTTTTGGTTTAAAATAACTAAAACCCGATATCTTGGTTTACTAAAGATGCAAAATATTCACTTGTATTCAGGCCCAGGACAACATCCCTCTTCCAGGACCCATCCCGGGTAGCGCAGGTTTAAAAAAAAAAAAAAGCCTGCCCTCCTCAAACCTCCAAGGGCTTTTTTTTCTCTCCTGATTGTCCTGGAGGATTGATCCTCTCCCTAAAGCAGCCTCTATCCTGGCTGTAAACACTGGAGGTCAAATTGGTCGGTTGAGCTCACCCCCTTCCAGGGTCCTGCCTCTCTTTTGCGCTCACTGCTTTGGGCGTTAAGGTGCTAAGAGCAGTGAAAGTTCTTACCTGTCATCTTATAAACCTATCAGAACCTATTTCACATCAACAAAATTCTTTCTTTTTTAAAAAATACCATGAAATTTAAGCTCTTCATATTCATCTGGGCTGAATTGTATCTCCACATCTATGTCTTACTAGTTAAACCCCAGGATATAAGCTATTCATATATTGATATTCATATAGAGTTTGTACATGATCAACTATTGGACGGAAGAGAGATTTCAATTCCAGTTGGATGTTGGTAAATGAAAGAAGGCGGCTGTCGGTGTGTCTGCCAGTTTAATAATGGTGCACACATGTAGGACTCTTCTGGTTTACCCTCCCGTCTCCGCTAAACTGGTCACAAAACACTGAAGTAAGTTTATGGTACAAAAGCCTAGAAAACCATTGTTTAAAATAAAATCGATGTTTTCCTCCCTTTGCTTGGCCAATAGTTTCAAATTCATACATTCGTTTTCTGGTTTCTTTTTTCCCCCTGCCACGTAATGAACACCCCCTCCTCTGATGAAAGTAGCCAAATTGTTAGTTCCGCCGGACGATTTTCCCAGGCAAATGTAGTGTGCGGCTCCTCCATTCAATATTTTCATTCCATGTATTAAAGAGGTAGAAATTGGGGAGTTCCCATCTTCCTCGTGCAAGTAGCTGCAATCCTTCACCTTTTATTATACTCAGTTAAGGCATGAACTCGTCCAGTTCAGCTGCTTTCCTAAGTAGACTGCCAGACAAGTGCACAAATACCTAGTCCAATTCAAATCCCGTATTTCCTCTGTCTTCTGTATCCAGAGCGAAAGCAAGAAGTGGGGACGAAGTCTCTTTGCACCCACCTCACAGCAGTCTTGTCCCAGCACTTGCAAAATGGTCAGTGCCTCCCTCTCCCATGAAGCGTGCGTGTGTGTGTGTGTGTGTGTGTGTGTGTGTGTCTGTTGAGGGGGGGAGAGAGAAGAGAAGAGAAGAGAAGAGAAGAGAAGAGAAGAGAAGAGAAGAGAAGAGAAGAGAAGAGAAGAGAAGAGAAGAGAAGAGAAGAGAAGAGAAGAGAAGAGAGGAGAAGAGAGGAGAGAAGAAGAGAGAAGAGAGGAGAAGAGAGAGGAGAGTGTGTATGAATCTATGAGAAGGTCTCGCGCAGCGGCTGGAGCAGGGACTGACAGCCCAGGCTGAGCTCGAACAGCTCCACACACTAAACCTCTCGCCTCTCCACGCCCCCCCCCCCGCCCCAACTCTCTTCTCCTCCCGCCCCCCTCCCCAGCCCCTTCCAAGCTTCCTGATTGGCCAGTGGGACAAAAGTTTCTGTGGAGACGGCTGGGCGCTGACGTCACGGGCAGAATTGTCCCATTTAGGGATCCCGGGGGCAGTGCGCATGCTGCAGGCTGCAGGTTAGAGACAGGGAGGAGGCAACAGAAGTGGTAGCAGCGGGCCAGGCAGCAGCCAGGTGGCAGAAAGGAGCACGCAGCATCCAGGTGGGGGGATGACTCCAGCAGGGTTTCCATGGAGATTCCTCTGGGTCTAGCCTAAAAACAGCAGATCAGCTGACACCATTAGCTCAGGACCTAATTACTGCTTATTGGAGCAACAAATGAAGGAAAGGGACAGCTGCAAGGGGAAGAGAGTTTTTGTCCCCCCCCCCCCCCTTTCCCTCTTTTTCCCTCTCCACATCTCTCTTAGTGTCCCGGGTGAATTCTCACATTAACTTGCAGGATTCCTGCAACAACAGCTTCCTTGCGCCCCAGGCCACTCTGACTGTTTTTATTTTTCACCCTTTTGTTTGAGAAAACATTTTATTCTAAAATAAATAAATTGTCTGAGTTGTGGTTATTACTATACAGAAGAACAGACATGCGTCTGAAAAATTCTCTGCTCTCCATTAGCACATCTGGAAGACTAGTGGAAATAATGCATCTGGAATAGAAACAGAACATCTCTATTGGATTAGCATCTATCACTGGGACAATCACCCATCTCTCAGTTCATTCCAGTATCCTAAGTGGTAAAAACAGAGGGGAAACTAGCAACAGGGTGATAGGATACTTTGAATCATCTTTTTAAATGAGGAAATATCTTTTGGTGATCAAGGGAAGAGAGTATCAAGTTTACCATGAATATTTTAATTGTGGGTTCATAGGGGAGAAAGTCCAAATCAAGATGTAGCAAAATTGACTAATCCTGAGCAGAGGTTTCTGGAAGGAACCCAGAGGACTGGGTGGCCCTGGACTGTTAATTCAGTATGCACAGTGCTATCCAAAGAGCATACTTTCTCTCTCTTGCTGTATAATTCCCTCATTATTATGGCTATTTCATTTCCAAATACTGAAATCCTTGGGGAAGATTTCTCTCACCTGCAGTGCCTTCCTTCCTTCCCTTCTACTTTCTGAATCTTATTCATCCTTCAAGATCCAGTTCAAGCCTTGCTGGGCTGAGAATGCCTTTCCTGATTACTCAAGGACCCCTCTGAACCCATATACCACTTATTATCTGTAGTTCTCACTTGGTACTTGATCACAAGCTACCCTGTATTGTTTTAAATAACAAAAGAAATTAGAATAAAAAGTGAAATGCTCATCTGTGTATGTCTTGCCTTTAGTTAGACTACAAGGAGCTCTGAGACAGAGGTTACAGCTCTTTATGTTGTCTATGCATAATACAATGCTCATAGTGTTCAATAATTATATTTTATTTTTTAGTGAAGCTATGGAGCAAAAAGTGAGCAGTAGGCTTCCAAAAGTGCACATTTATGTTTCTTTGCTGGTTGTTGACTTTTGGCTTTGGAGTCATTCTTTGATGTCCCGAGACTGCTAGAAAGTGAGCGAAGTGAATTTTATTTGAGAACATACAGCAAAAGGTTAATTTTCTGAACACCAGCACACACTATTGTAGGCTTATCCATGTTCAGAAATGAAGATCCATTAAAACTAGAAAAAGTAGCTTCAGTATGATCAAAGGAAAGCAAATAATTTCCATTGTTATAAAATAAAGTACATTAAGAATTTCAAACCACTTTCCTCACAACTGGGGTGGGGGGAGTAGATAATACAAATATTGTTATTCTTATTTTACAGATAGGGAAACTTAAGCTAAAGGAAATTAATCCATGTCCATGACTCCACTTCTAAATAGGTACACAAAATATGGGTTCAAATCTAGGTCTCTATATTAATTATATAAATGAAAATTAAAAGAGGTCTGAGGTACCACCTCACATCTATCAAATTGGCTAATATTACAGAAAAGGGAAAGGACAAATGTTGGAGGGGATGTGGGAAAATTGGAATACTAATGCACTGTTGGTAGAGTTGTGATCTGATCCAACCATTCAAAGAGCTAAAGAACTGTGCATCCCCTTTGATCCAGCAATACTGCGACCAGTTTTGTATCCCAAAGAGATTTAAAAAGAAGGAAAAGGACCTATGTGTACAAAAAATATCTATAGCAGCTCTTTTTTTTTTTTAATTTTTAGTGAGGCAATTGGGGTTAAGTGACTTGCCCAGAGTCACACAGCTAGTAAGTGTTAAGTGTCTGAGACCGGATTTGAACTCAGGTACTCCTGACTCCAGGGCCGGTGCTCTATCCACTGCGCCACCTAGCTGCCCCCATAGCAGCTCTTTTTGTAATGGCAAAGAATTGGATGTTGAGGAAATGCCTATCAATTGGGGACTGGCTGAACAAGATGTGGTATGTGATTTTAGTGGAATATAGTTGTGCCCTAAAAATGACTAGCAGGATGATTTCAGAAAAACCTGGCAAGACCTACATAAACTGATGTAAACATTGTACAATGATCTAATATGAATGCCTTTGGAATTGTCTTAGATCACTGTATCACTTAGAATAGCTATTGACTTATGATAAAAAAAAATGCTCTCCAGCTCCAGAGAAGGAACTGATGGAGTTTGAATGCAGGTCGAAGCATGACTTTTTAAAAGTTTCTTTATGAGGGGGATTTCTTTTCTTTTCTTGGTCTGTTTTCTTTCACATGATTAAAATGGAAATATATTTTGCATGACTGCACATTTATAATCTAAATCAAATAGCTTGCCTTCTCAATGTGGGGTGGGGGAAGGGAGAGAATTTGGACCTCAACATTTTTAAAATGGTTTTTATATGTAATTGGAAAATACAATATTAACAACAAATCTAGATCTCTAAACTCCAAATCCAGCAGTATTTTCCATTACTCCATACTGCTTCTGATAGATAGATATTGTTAAGCTTTGTTTAGCAATATCTTGAGTTCTGCTATTTCAAAGGTATATGTTTATGACTTTTGTATCTTAATGGGGATGATTGACATGTCAAATTGAAAAATTCAAATGAATTGCCTAGTTTTATTAAAGCACATGTGACTTTCTTTGTTCATTCTAAATCAACATTCGAAAATAATATTATAGGAAATTTGCTCCTTGTGGAAAATTATAGGAATATCTTTTTCTTATAATTGTTGGATCTTGCTTTAATATATCAAAAAATCAGAGGAATCCATGGTATAAGGTGTAAGCACTTTAACAGGCTAAGGTATGAGCTCCAGCACATAACCCTTGGTCTTCTACACTGAAGGTACAAAAGATCTTTGGAGTTTCCTAAAATTTGGTATTGGCTTCTCTTGTTTTATACTTTGAATCGCCAGTTGAGTAGCAGAGGACCTTGCGTACAAGATCATTATGCAGAGAGTTTCCAGAAAAAGTTGGAACCTTATTCAGTAAATGACCTGGCTATCATAAAAATTCAGAAATTCTCATGGCTCTTTTTTCTTTAAAAAAAAAAATCCCCTAACAATAACTTATTGTTGTGGGGGATGGGGTTAGTTACCCTCCCTCCCTTCCCCATAGAACCCTCTCTTGTGAAAATGAAGTAGAGTTAAGCAAAACAAATGGACATATTGATTATGTTTATCAGCATATGCCTGGTACTTTTTCCAGATATAGGGGTTTTAAACTGTCCCAGCAAGATTTGCACTTTTTCCTATAGCCATGCAACGTGAGTCATGCCTTTGGAATATAACAATATTAGGGGACTAAACTAGACAGTCTTTAAAGTTGCATTATTCTATATGAATACACATCTTTTCAGTTACCTTTATAAGAATCAAATTTGGTGAATAAAATTTAAGAATAGTTCTGTATGTATGTGCCTACAGTATATAATTTAGTCCACTCTGTTGGTTGATAGTCAACATTTTTCACATTAAAAAGCTTCATTGGTTTTGTACCAAGAAAGTTTGTGGCATAGTAGATAAAGTCTGTACCTAGAATTGGAAAGACCTGGGTTTGAGTTCTACCTCAGATTTATGTGTGTATACAAATACATGTGTATGTTTGTATGTATATATACACACATATATGTCTATGTGTGTGTGTGTGTGTGTGTGTGTGTGTATCCCTGAGAAAGTCTCAAATCCTTCAACACCATTGAGCTTCAAGTTCCTTATGTTTATAATACTTTATAATAATATATATCTCACCGGTGTTGTGAGAACTAAATGCAATGTTGTTGTTTTCTTTTTAAATACTTTGCAACTTAAATTACTATAAAAATATGAGCCATTATGATTAGAAACAAGTACTAGATGTAAGAGAATTAATGTTGGGTTTTTGTTGTTGTTTTTTGTGTTTTTTTCGGTTTTTCTGTTTGCTATTCCTCATTTAGGAAGGGTTATTCTCCCATGATTTTATTCTTATTCAACAAAACCTACTCTGTAGAAGTCCACACATCTATCTCTTTTAAATGGCATGTGATATACAAATGTAAGGCAAGATGCTTCAATTATTAAAAGATACAATTTTTCATCACTGTGGGTAATCTCTCCCCTGGTGCAGATCTTATTCCTGTAGCTGAAATACACATACACACACACACACACACAATCACAATCACAATCACACTGGTAGCTAACTTGCTAGTAATGAGCTTTTCAACACTTAGCTAATAATGATTCTCTTCATTCTGCTATGCTGCCTAAAAGATATCACTAGGAAATGTATGATCAGAAAAGAAATCAGGTCGATCATGTAAATTAAATTATTTTTTTCAATTAACAAGCATTTATTTTCTTTCCTTCCAACTTCCACCACTGGAAAAAAAAATGAAAACTTTTGTAATAAATATCCATAGTTGGTCAACTAGGTGGCACAGTGGATAAAGCACTGGCCCTGGATCCAGGAGGACCTGAGTTCAAATCCAACCTCAGCTGTGTGACCCTGGGCAAGTCACTTAACCCTCATTGCCCTGCCCCAAAATATTCATAGTCAAGCAATGAAATCCCCATATCGTAAATGTCCAAAAATGCAGATCTCATTTTGCATAATTAGTCCATCATTTCACTGTCAGGAAGTAGCTGGTGGTTGTTGTTGTTTTGTTTTTTTAATTAAAAAGCTTTTTAAAAATAAAAAAAATTAAATGAACAAACATTTATGGGCTGGTCATATAATACAGGGAAGAGATAATAGAATGCCAGTTCTAGAAGTAGCACTGGTATCCACTGATTGTGAAAACTTAGCAGAAGGCCTTCAGCACATTTGGTGGATCCTCTATGAAGGAATAATGAGAGGATATGGAAAAGAAACACACATGATAAGAAGTTCTAGATGAGTTTCAATTGCTACCAAATATCATAGATACATTGAAACATCGATTCAAAACCTGCTAAATGAATTAAAGACAACATACTTATAAAGCATTAACTTTGTTCTAAGAACCATGCTAAGTGCTGGGGATACAAATAAATAGGTGGGGGGAAGACTTGCTATTCTCAAGAGCTCATACGTATTCTGACAATCTCTATATATCTATATATATCTATAAATAAAGAAGAGTTCAGTTGAAGGTCAGATGGAAAGGCCCAGTTTTCTTTAGGATTCATGAGTAGATCACTTTCCAGTGGTCTGAAAAGTAAAGAAGCAGGGTAAATGCAGGGTAAATACTGATGACTTTGGGAGACAGTGGTAGGGTAAATTCCATCACTCCATCTCACTAGAAGACATAATTGGTAACTGATAACTCATCCAAGTTTAACAAATACCAATGTTTCTCTTCCCAACTGTCTGCCTCTTGGAAATAGAGAAGCCAGGCATCATCAGGGGAGGGACAAAGGATAGCAAGAGGTAAGGGTACCCTTGTTGGTGGTTCTTCCTCACTGGGTGATGGCTGATTTTGTCTTGGTAGCTCTCCCTTGATGATCCTTTTTCCTAAAGATGGATTTTGATGGGGAAGATCCACACAATGTTGGAGTGAAAGAACCTAGACCGGACAAATATGGGAAATCATTGCCATCCAAGGTGATTCAGGAAAAATTTGTCCTGGTCTTTCATCACTTATAGGAAAAATTCTGAGCAAACTAGATTTTTCTGGAACTAACATGTCCTAGATTCCTACCAAATCTCTTTTAACTCAATCCTTGAGCAGATCTAAAGTTCTGTGTTGTTTCCAAAACTCATCTTCTGGAAGTACTTTTTATTTGAAACATGGTTATTCCTCCTACATTCTATTCCAGACTTGAACAGATCTTTCAGATTTACAAGGTAGATATCTTCATCTCTGAGGCTGGTCTTGAAGCAAATATATCATAGAAAAAGGTGGACAAACTCTTCATCCTTGGCTGTATAGGTTATGATTCACAGATTCATAATATGTTAGAGCTAGAAAAGACTTCCATGTCATATAGCTTAACCCCATTTATTTTATAAATGAGGAAATTAAGAAACAGAGAGTCAAAACTACTTAGCCTTCTAAAACTTTGTGATATATCTAATAATAATGATAATGATAATAATTATACTTTAAGGTACTTTAAGGTTTGTGAAGTGATTAACAAATGTTACCTTATTTGATCTTAACAATCCTAGGAGGTAGGTGCATCATTATCCCCATTTGACAGATGAGGAAACTAAGGCAGACCAAGATTAAATGACTTGCCCAGGGTCACACAGTTAGAAAATGAGGCTAAATTTGGACTTAGGTCTTTCTGAGTCCAGACCTAGTACTCTACCCACAGTGCAACCCAGCTGCCTAGATACTTATTCAGTATTTCAGTAGGTCTATGATTTCATTGAAATAGATAAATCTCATCCATGTGTCCAAAAACTTCTCCAACAAGTATTGACTCAAAATGTCAAAGTCAGTCAACCAATCAACCAGCATTACTTTTTTATATTTTGTGGGTAGCTGGCTGGATTAACACTACATCGAAAGTTATGATAATCAATATACAGTCTAGTAATATTAGTAGATTGACAACAGCCAACTCCATTAACACCTGACTGAAAAAACAAACAAGTAAACACTGGATTTGGAGTTAGGAAACTTGAGTCTGAATCCCTACTCCACTCTGCATCCTCCCCCATCTTTACTAGCTGTATAAGAAAGACAAATAAGTTTCCTGTGCTACCATTTCTTCATCTGTAAAATGAGTATAATTAATATAGGTGGTTCAACACCACCTACTTTTAAGAGTTGTGGAACAAAATACTTTGTAAACCTTAAAGCACTCTGAAGATATGAGGTATCCTGTTATTCAACTTCAGTTATTTGTTCTTTACTTGTTAATACCCATTTAAATTTTTTATATTTACCTATCATAAAATGCATTGACCAGTGATTGTGACCCTCCTTGAATATTATATACATCCTGGAAATGGTGGAGGTTCAATTTACTGAGTATTTGTAAATCCAAGATGGAATTTTCCAGTACAAACCATATTTTACAGAAGTGAAAGGTTATTAAATTGTTTAAATATGTAACCTGAAAAAAGGGAGGGCATCATGGGCTGAAAAGACAGTCTTGGAAAACATGAGCTGGCATACTCCAAGAATAGGTGAGTGAAGTGGCAACTATTCACTTTCTTCTGGAAGGCAAAATATGTTGGGTTTTAAAGGAAACCAGTGCCCCATGTGGGGGCCAAATTGAATATAGGGAGAGTTAATTGAGTGGCTTGACATAATGTTGGGGTCCTGGAAATAATGAGGGACCTCTAGGTCCAAAGCTCCCTCCCCTCTGAACTGCCGTTTTAGATATTTCTTCCAGGCCAATAAAAAAGGAGCCTAACAGCCTCTTTTCCACAAACAAATCAGGTTTTATTAATGGGAATAAAATAAACAGCAAAGGCAAAATTAATAAAATCAAAGACAAGGGAATAGGGAAAAAGAAATATGGATAATCCCCCTAACTCTAACCTAAGTCTATACAATCCCCAAACTCACTTCCAGTTCAGCTAATTCAAAAGAGCAAGGCTCATATATTAACTCACCACCTGGAGTCCGTAGCTTCAATGAGAAACAGCTTTGCAGCCAGGGCCCACAGGACAAAACTTCCAAGAAAGAATCTCTTTCTTCCCGCTCCTGCAGCTCACACCACCATAAAGAGAGTGTGCTTCCCCTCAGTGAGAATTTACTCCCCCTCCCCCAAAAGGGGAGGGCCTTCAAACTCGATTGGAGAGTGGTTTCTCCTGCTGCCATCAGCAGCATAGGTCATTCAGGACAGGCCAGGTGTAGCCCATCTCAGTCAGCCTGCCAAATTCCATTATTTTACCATACCCAGGAGGGGAGTGAGTGGCCAGGGAAGCCCTGCACTGCAAAGAAAGTGGGAAGGACTTCCTCTGACATCTGTGCATTGCCCACCCCACACTCAAGTGATAATTCAAGCTGCCTTTGCTTACCAGTGTCAACTGATGACTATATTTTTTCTCTATATAAGATAGTTCAAGGTGGTAGCTAGGTGGTACAGTGGATAAAGGACCAGCCCTGGATTCAGGAGGACCTGAGTTCCAATCCAGCCTCAGACACTTGACACTAGCTCATTGCCCCACAAAAAACAAAAACAAGACATTTCAAGATGTATTTATTCACATCTCCCCCCGAATTCCCATAAATTCTGCCCTTCCAAATCACTTCCTCTTTTCTGATGAGAATCAGCTTATAAGAAGTAGAAGTGAAGCTTCCCTCATGTTTCTTTATGTTTTGAAGAGTAAAATCACCTGAAAATCTCTATGAGTATGCTGCCTCACTGCTTCAAAGATAAGCACCTGATTTCTTCGCTAGAGACACAAGCTCCCAGTATTAAGTGATCTTCCCTGTGTCATATTCTTTTCACCTTCAACCCTTTTGACATATTTTAGGATTTTCCCAAGGTTCTTAAGGTCCTTTTTCTTCTCTGTTTTCATATTACAGTAAATCCCTTCTTCCTTATTTTTTTATTTTGTTTTTTTTCCTTCTTCCTTCTTAAAAATTAAATATTCAATTTCCCCTTAAAACCTGGAAAATAGGAGAATATTTTTTTCATGACCCCTTTAATTTCCCTGGTAAGTAGGAGACCAGCCTGTTCTTTGAACATGGGATAAGAGTTATTTGACTGAGACAGAAATAAAAACATTACTATGGTCTATAAAGGGTCACTGAAAAAAAATTGCTATTTTCTACACTTGTATGAAGTGAGATCTTCAGGCCTTTAGCTTTTTATTGAACAGCATTGATAAACCCATTGGAGGAAGGCACCCATTGGAGGAAGGCACCCATTGGGGCATCTTCAACTCTCAAATTGTTACTCTCTTCACCTGCTCACTTTCAGTCTCACCTTACTAAAACTTCTACATTCTTGTCTCATCAAGTTATATTACGAACATACATTGTTTTAACAACTCATTTTTCCTAGAAATTTGCTACATCTTTCATCCTTTTTCTTTATTCTTCAGCTTAAGTTCTTTATGTCCCTTGATCCTACTCCCTACATCCTTATCTTATTCTTTTCCTCAAGTTCTTCTTGAGTTCTTCTTCTGCCCTAGCACTTCTATTCCTTTACCCTTCCAGTGGTCAGTGATATGTTGGTAAACATTTAACACCCAGCTCTAGAGTAAAAACAATATGTATGAAACACTTTTAAGTTTAATCCACAATATTAACATTTTCTTCATCATTTTCTTAGAGTAGACAACAAAAAAATAATAAATCCAGCCCTAATTTGTAGCATTTTCTGATTTCAAGGTGTAAATGCTCACACTAAAAATTTAACAATTGGCTTTAATAAGCTGGATTGAGCTGGTTCGAGCACATGCCTGACTTTAGGCATTCTCTTCCTATATGTTAAGTTCTCTTTCTCCTCCATTTACTCTATCTCAAGTCCTCTAAAATTTTCACATCCACAACAAATTTCTGTCATTTATAATCACCCAAACTTCCCAACCTGCTGCAATTTGTTTTCCTTTTCTGGGATAAGATATTGGATGACAGAGTTTAGAACAATGGGCCAAACAAAATAAGATTAAATTTAAGAAAGATAAATTCAAATTTCTTGGGTTCTTAAAATAGACTATACAAATACAGAACAACAATTTCTTTTTAAAGATTGGGGATTTTAGTGGACTGTGAGATCAATACGAGTCAATAGTATGAAATGGCTGCCCCCAAAGCTAATGTTATGCTAGGTTCCATGAAGAGAAGGAGATTATCCAGAATGAAGAACTTAATCATGTCACTATACTTGGATTGCCAAGTCTAGTTCTAGCTTCCACATATTAGGAAAGACACAGACAATCTGAGAAGTGTCCAAAAGAAGGCAATGAATATACTGAGAGGACTAGAAAATATGTTATTCAAGGATTGGTTGAAGGGACCATGGAGTTTAAATTAGAGAAAGCTGGATGGATGGGGGAGGGGGTGGATAATGAGAACTGCCTTCAATTATTTCTAGGACTGCCATATGGAAGTAGGATTAGATTTGTTCTACTTGGCCCCAGAGGGTAGAATTGAGAATAAATAGCATGTTCTTAGTTGCCAAGAGCCAGTTCTTATCATAATGTAAGGAAAAGCTTCCTAAGAAAATTATCCAAAATGGAAAGGACTGCCTTAAAAGATAGTGAATTTTCTCTCTTTGGAGATCTTTAAGAGGAGGTGGGTGACCATTTGTCTGGTATATCAGATTCTTGTTCTAACATAGCTGGACTAGATGGTGTTTGAGGTTCCTTCCAGAGTAGTTTGTTTCATTTTCTTTCATCTCAACTTCTCCTGCTTCTAAGTGGTATAGGAGGCAGGTAGGTAGTGTCGTGTATTACAGCACTGGCCTGTGTAGAGTTTGCACATTTTTTTACAATTTTCCTTTTACATTCTTTTGATTATTTTCCTTTCTCATTTGTTGCATTTCAATCCTGTCATTTTGTTTTTCAGAGAATCCACTTTGAAAGTAAGCTAGCGCCTGGTTAGTCTTTTAAGAATTTCAATTTGTCATTATTTCTTTGATATTTTACTTATTTGATTGCTCTTCAGAACCATTTCAGTTCAAGCTTTATTGTCATTTTGGAGAATCTTGAACTATTTTTGTGATGTGTTTACCTTTCTCAATGGATTTTGACTTCCCTTTGTTGTGAAGAAATATAGAATTTTTCTTCAAATACTTATTCATTTCTCCCCACTAGTCATCTCTGACTGATTCAGATCATTCTTTTAAAAAATTTTGTTTAGAATTTTATTTTCCAAAATATATGTAAAAATGAATTTTGACATCAATTTTTTTTTAAACTTTGTGTTCCAACTTCTCTTCCTCCCTCCCCCCACTCCCAAGAACTCAAGCAATTCAATATAAGTTATACATGAGCAGTCATGGAAATCATCCCCACATTAGCTAGGTTGTTAATGGAAAACAGTTAAAAAACAAAACTTCAGATTAAGGAATTGTCAAAGAAAATAATGGGTTTCAATCTGTTTCAGATACCATCAGTTCGTTCTCTGTAGATGGATTACAATTTTCATAAGTCCTTCAGGGTTACATTGGATCATTGCCTTGCTGAAAATAACCACATGCTTCCCAGCAGATCATCTTACACTATTGCTGTTATTTTATATACAGTACATTTAACTCTGCTTCAGTTCATGTAGGTCTTTCCAGGCTTTTCTGATAGTATCATGTTCATCAGAACTTTTATATAGTACCTTAATCTTGACAAAGAATTTTATACACAATAGCCCAACAAAGTAGGTAACATACGTTTTGCCATTATAGTAAATCATCATAACTATTTCCCTCAGGGCAGCTAGGTGGCGCAGTGGATAGAGTACCAGCCCTGGATTCATGAGGACCTAAGTTCAAATCCGGCCTCAGATACTTAACACTTACTAGCTGTGTGACCCTGGGCAAATCACTTAACCCAATTGCCTCAAAAAATATATATGTTTCCCTCCATCCTATTCCTTTCCCATGATATTTACTCTATTTTCTATCTTCTTTTACCCTATTCCTCCTCAGAAGTGTTTTACCTCTGATTGTCCCCCCACCCCCTGCTCTGCCCTCCCTTCTTTTACCCTTCCCTCCTTATCCTCTTCCCCTCCTACTTTCCTGTAGGGTTAAATAGATTATTCCTTCCAAATGGGTGTGAATATTATTCCCTCCTTGAGCCCATTCTGATGAGATTAAGGTCTTTGAGCTAATTCTGTGTTCTAAATTTTTCTTCTTCCCTCCCTCCTCAACCCTCCCTATGAAATCAAGTGATCATACTTGTGCAGTTATGTAGAATATCTTCACCTTCCTCGAGTGTTTTGCTTTTTACTGCTCTCTCCCCGAATCTTCCCTTCCCTCCTTCCCCTCTTCCCCTCCCCTCAGGGCAAAAATATATTACTATACCCACTTGAGTATGTATGTTATTCCCTCTTTGAGCCAATTCTGATGATATTAAGGTTCACTCATTCCCCCACTCCTTCCCCCTCTTCCCCTCCCCTCCATAAGCTTTTTTCTTCTTTCCTTCATGTGAACTACCCCTCCTCAGTCCACCTCACCCCTTCCCCCTTCCCCAGTCTATTCCTCCTACACCTCAATCCTATTTTAAAGATGTCATCATGGGTTAGCTAGGTGGCACAGTGGACAAAGCACCAGCCCTGGACCCAGGAGGCCCCAAGCCCAAATCCGGCCCCAGACATAAGATAACCCACTCTGTTTGCCCCACAAAAAACAAGGATAAACAAAAAATAAATGCTTTACAAGTATCATCCCTTCATATTCAGTTCAGACCTGTGTCCTCTGTATAATCCTTACAGAGAAAGTTCTTATGAGTTAGAAGTATTATCTTCTCATGTAGGAATGTAAACAGTTTGATCTTTTAATATCCCTCATGAAATCTTTTTCCTGTTTACCTTTTTTATGCTTCCCCAGGGTCTTGTATTTGAAAGTCAAATTTTCTATTCAGTTCAGGTCTTTTCATCACAAATGGCTTAAAGTCCTCCTTTTCATTGAAGTACCATTTTTCCTCTGAAAGATAATATTAAGTTTTGCTGGGTACATGATTCTTGTCTGTAGTCCCAATTCCTTTGCCCTCCAGAATATCATATTCCATGCCCTCTGGTCCTTTAATGTAGATGCTGCTAAATCTTGTTTTATCCTTATTGTAGCTCCACAGTATTTGAATTCCTTTTTTTTCTAGCTGCTTGCAATATTTTTCCTTGACTTGGGAGTTCTGAAACTTTGCTATAATATTCCTGGAGGTATTCCTTTTGGGATCTCTTTCAAGTGGTCATTGGTAGATTCTTTCAATTTCTATTTTACTTTCTGCTTCTAAAATATGAGGGCAATTTCCCCTGACAATTTCTTGGAAGATGCTGTCTAAATTCTTATTTTGGTCATGGTTTTCAGGTAGTCCAATGATTTTCAAGTTATCTCTCTTGGATCAATTTTCCAGGTTAGCTGTTTTTCCAAGGAGATATTTCATATTGCCCTCTATTTTTTCATTCATTTGGACTTCCTTTACTGTGTCTTGGTTTCTCATAAAGTCACTAGCTTCCATTTGTTCAATCCGAATTCTTAGGCAATTATTTTCTTCTGAGAACTTTTGTATCTCCTTTTCCATTTGGCTTTTAAAGCTGTTGACTTTTTTCTCATGACTCTCCTGCATCACTCTCAGTTCTCTTTCCATTCTTTCTTCCACCTCTCTAAATCTTCCTTCTATCTCTCCTACTTTCTCTTCAAAGTACCTTTTGAGCACTTCCATGGCCTGAGACTGGTTAATATTTTTCTTGGAAGCTTTGAATGTAGGAGCCCTGAGGTTGCTATCATCTTCTGAGGGTGCACCTGAATCTTCTTTGTTGCTAAAGAAACTTTCTATAGTTCTCAACTTTCTTTGCTTGCTCATCTCACTGTCTTTTACTTGACTTTTAATTCCCTCTTACAGTGGGGCCCTACTTCCAAGCTATACTGTCCCAAGCTTCAGAGGGTCCCAGGTGTTTTGGTTTGAGAGAAGGCAGGTTTTTTTTTCTCACTGGGCCTGTTCTCTTGTCTGAAGATAGCCTCAAGTTAAGTTGCTAGTTAACCAGCCAACAGAGTGCTGTGGTGGTTCTTAGCTCTGATGAGCCTGCGCCCCTCCCCCACTGGGGCCTCCAGCTGCTCATGATTTCTTCCTAGTTCACTGCTGGGGTGGGATAGCCAAATTCCTCCTTAGGTCCCATAGACACCCCTTAACTTTCCCCTCACCCAGTCAGCCATTCAGCCCTCTCACTTGACCATAAGCTTAGTTCCAGAAGATGCCAGTGATGCAGCTGATTTGGAGGCTCTGGGATAAGTTTCTCTTTTGCAGCATGCTTGGGGTCTGTGTTGGCATGATCTCAGAGTTGGACTCTGCTCACAGCCTACTACAGCCCCCTTTAATCTGGATAATAATCTCAGCCCATTTTTTTGTGGGTTTTGCCATTACAAGGCTTGTTTTATTGCTGTTTGGGGGGTAATTGTGTCAGGAGCTCTGTGAATTTAATTTCTTTCCCTAAATGATCATTCCAATAGTTTTTCTTTGGTGTCCAAACTACACAGAAAAACTAAATGGATGAGAATGCTTATTTTCAGAACTATGATAAGCTATAGATTGCTAGTCCTTTGACATATTAAATCAATGTATATATCTGATCCAAGTACTGCAAATGGTGAGTGAATTGGGCCCAGAAGTGAACAGAAGTGAAAGGTTGTGGTGCATTGCATTTGGGAAATTGCTTAGTGCCTTGATGATTGAAAGTTTCTCCTAGTATAAATGATGATGGTGGTGATGATGATACTGTTTTGATGCAAATATTCCCATAGGGATTCTATATGCTTACTAATTCTGGATAGGAATAGGGAATGGGTCTTTGACATAACTGATAGAGGTAACGTCCTGTTGAGACAACGTTTTCTACTAATGCAGGCTGTCACTTTCTCTGAAACTAAGTCTTAGAAAGTTGCCTAGTATGCTATATAATTAATGACTTGCTCAGTTCATATAATTCGTATCTATCAGGGACTCCTGTTTAGGTCTTGAGTCTGGGTTTTTCTACCTTCAAGGTCAGTTTTTGAAATATGGTTCACTAAGTCTAGAACTCTCTAGGTTTAGGTGTGAATAATCTGAAACACAATAAAGGGATAAACTGTGCGTGCAAACAGGCTACAGTACATGCCCAGGTAGGTGATTCAGTGGATAGAGTGTTGGACCTAGACTCAGGAAGACATCTTTCTGAGTTCAAATCTGCCTCTGGATGCTTTCTATCTGTGTGACCCTGGGTAAATCACTTAATCCTGTTTGTCTCATTTTCCTCATCTGTAAAATGAGCTGGAGAAGAAAGTGTCAAACCACTCCAGTATCTTTGCCAAGACCCCATTTTGGGGTCACCAAGAGTCGGACAAAACTGAAACAACTGAACAACATATGCCCATAAATCACTTACATGGAAAAACTGATGTAAGATTTAACACTGAGAAAAATTATGAATGGAAACATAGGTAAGCTGATCAAGTAGTGGGAGCAAGGGATAATATATTTATATTTCATGTGTAGCACTGGTGGTTATAAAATGTTAAAAGACCTAGGGAAAAACCTAGGGGAAGCATGGTTGACATCTGAAGTCTAGCCTAAGTTTGGAAAGGGTTATTACCAGAAGGCTGTCTAGGAGGTGATAAAATGTTTTTGTCACAGCAACTCACAAATACCACTTACTGTGGCCTGGGGGGATGTTGCTCTATACTGGTACAGTTTCTACACCAAGAATCAAGGATCCTTTTGAGAATTCAAGAAGTCTCCAATGCATATAAATTTTATGGTTCCTTAGAGAATGGTTACTCCAGGTTTAAGGTGCTCTTTTGACTTTCAAAACTTAACTCACAGATCTCCACTGATATGTTGAATAAATGAAAGATAAAGCATTTAAGTGCTATTTTCTGTCTAGAATCATCATAAGCACTAAGATACAAATATTTTCAAAAAGTTAAAGGAGTCCAGCTCTAGCCATAGAGTACTGACACTTTCTTTCCAGCAGTAGTCACATTGCTTATTTGATTACAGTTCTAGAGCTAGAAAATGGGCAAAAGGGAAGAATAGAGGGAGTGGGGAGAGCACACATTTCAATAGGGTAGAAGGCAAAGTCCAGTGGTCTGAAGGTTGCAATAGCAGGCAATGTAGATGACAAAAAAAGGGGTTGGGAGGAATAAGAAGCCAGTTGAGACCATCTAGATACAGTGGGCCATGTGATGTACTTACCAATCAAAGCAGAAAAGACTTGAGGGTGGGAGTTCTAGGCCTAAAAGAGTTAAATCCCTCCAAAGGGTTTATTAGCAAGGGAGATGGTAAGAAAATGGCTAGACGACTTCAGTAGTCAGCCAGGGGATGCAAGGAGTTCAAAACAAAGGCGTTTACTGCAAGAGAATACTAAGAAGACTTAGAATGGACTATTCTTTGTACCTTCTTCCCACCCCACAGGAAACTGAAGGCATATTTGCCTATAAACATGTGCACCATTTGTAGGGATTATGAGAAAGTACAGAGATCAAACATAAGGGGACTATAGATGCATGGGCAATTCAGACCTATAATGTTAGTAGTGCCCTTTGGTGTTCTCTCCTGGTGTCCTACTCTTCTCTAGACACATTACACTGAGCCTCACCTCTCCTAATCCTATTCTTTGCCTTCACTTGTATTCACCACACATATCTAAGATGTTATCAATTCTTGTCTTTTCTACTTTAATCAATATCTCTCACGCCTTCCTTTACTCACACAGCTGCTATCCAGGTACAGGTCCTTGTTGTTGTTCAGTCTTCTCCAACTCTTTATGATCCCGTTTGGGCTCTTCTTGGCACAGATACCAGAGTGGTTTGCCATTTCTTTCTCTGGCTCATTTTACATATGAGAAAACTGAGGCAAACAGGGTTAAATGACTTGCCTGGGGTCACACAGCTAGTCAGGGTCTGAGGTCAGATTTGAATTGAGGAAGATTCATTTTTCTGACTCCAGGCTTGATGCTCTATCCACTCTACCACCTACCTGTCTGTCCTCTTCACCTCACTATTTAGTCTTACTGCTTTAATTATATTTTCAAAGGAAATCTCTCCCATTATGGAAGAAAATGGGTTTTCTTCAGAAAAATACTTTATGCCTACCACAGAGACACAGGATAAGATACTTTACCTTCAAGTTTCTCACTCCTTTTCAATTTTATTTTCTAATAATAACCAAACATGTACAATATACCATTGACCATACATGCATTACTTCCCAGACTGTAGGAATTCTCATTATATGTTGCATATATAACTCACACAGTCTATCTCCATTGTTATCTTTCAGTAGAAGGAAAGCTGGGTTCTAATTCTACCCTTAACTTGAATCTTTTCAGCCAAATTGGTTACAGAATATTCCTGTGTTCTTGTGGCTTCCCATTACTTACTTTAATTCATTTCCATAGAAACCCCTAGGCAGCACATTCATGTCCTAGGGCAACATCGCCTAATTCTGTCAGACTGATCAGCAATGAAAATATTCATACAGTTTCAAGTTTGGCACTGTAGGGAAATGAATTGTGTTGTTGTTTTACTTTCTAAAACACATTGTTCCAACCAACTCTTTCCTTCCCAAGTACATGTTTTCCCACCTCTAGAGAAGACTAGCACTTCTTGCAGGAGTGCCTCGACACCCACAGCTCTCGCAGCTCAGCTTCCCCACTCTCATTTAATTTCTCTGCATACCCAGCCTTGATCCCATGGCCTGCCACTTGAATGATTCACTAGCCACCCCCATAGAATCTCTGACTGTCCAGAACTCCCATTTCCAGTCTGCTCATCCTCAAATGTGGTTGAATATCCTCCACCATGTGATTCCTCTACTCTTTACAAGCTGCAGAGTGAGGAAGAGGGTAATGACACTGAGTCATGAATTTCTTTCAACTGGTATACGTTCATGCTAAAAAAGCCTTTGCCAAGTCCTTGCTACTCAACAATCTCTCACCTCTACATTGATTTACTCTCCTTCACCATAGTAACTACTCTGAACCTTTCATTTTCTTTTCAAAAATCTCTTGGAACCCCAACCCTATTGACATGAATTACAGTAGCTTTTTGTAATCTTTTGGTTATGGGCTAAAAGAGATGTGGAGATGGTATGTGTCTAAAGCATCATTTCTTTTTTTACTTTATTTTTATTTATTTTTTTTGCAGGGCAATGAGGGTTAAGTGTTTTGCCCAGGGTCACACAGCTAGTAAGTGTCAAGTGTCTGAGGTCGGATTTGAACTCAGGTTCTCCTGAATCCAGAGCCAGTGCTTTATCCACTGTTCCACCTAGTTGTCCCCTAAAGCATCATTTCTTAAGGTATATAGCTTGGTAAATAGTGGAAATCTGATGATTATGATGAGATGTTAAGTAATTTTCCCAGGGTCACACAGCCAAGACTTGTCAGAAGAAAGACTTGGACCTCAGGCCCTATCAACTACCACACTGCCTCTCAATTGGATTTATGATACAGAAAACCTGATGTGATGATCTATGACTGTAATAGATGCAATTCCCTATGGGGTAGGAGTGGGGGCAAAACAGTAGTTTATTCTCTTTAATGATTTTGAGGAATGTGGCAATTACCCTTTTGGTTTCCATGATAGTAATGATCATAACTCATGTTAATATGGTCCTTTAAGGTTTTCACTGTGCTTTCCTCTTTGCTATAAGCTAGAGAGTTCATGTTTTATTATCATCTGAATTTTACAGGAAGGAAACTGAAGCTAAAAAGTAGTAATTGACTCATCAATGGTCAAACAGGAAAAAAAAAAAAACCTTTGGACCCTTCCTGATTCCAGGTGAATCAGTTACATACCTTGTCTCTAGTTTGGGGTCAAATACCTCATTAGCATCTTCAAAGTGTATTAAATATCCACCTGTGCCAATTGTGGAGCTACATAAGCTGATGAGGCTCTTAGCAAGAGCAATGAGGTGGAGATGGTATAACACAGAAGGAAAATTATCCTGAATACAGGGACTATGAAAAACTAGTTGCTATAATCACAAGGACCAACACCTTTTCATGATTTAAAGTACATATTTGTCAGAACTATATTCATTGTTAGCTAAACTCTGAAGCAGAGAAAAATGAGAAAAAATCATTACTTAGAGTCCTGCTTCTTTTGCCTAGTCTAAATTTGTTTGTCTTAACTAAAGTGGTCTGCCATCATTAAAATCAAGAGTGGAGTGTCCCTACATTCCCTTCGTTAAAGTCAAGGTTGGAGTATCTGGAAGAAAAAAAAATAGTGTAGATGAATTTCAAGAAATTTCAATTTTACACATCCAGCAAAGATCCAAGCTTTGTCAATATTTTTCACATACTGACTTCTCTAATCAAGGCATAAAGTTGTCTTTAAGCAAATGATCATATTTCAAAGTGGAAATCTACATAGACATCTGATCCATGAATTTCTTTATTGTTCTTCCCTAATGTTTCCTAATTTGCTATTTGTTTTTCTCTAATGTTAGTACTGTAGATCATAGAATTTTAAATTCGAAAAGGGTCAAATTGATCAGAGTCACAGGATTAGATGATAATAGATGGAAAAGTAGAGGTCACCTAAATGACCATTTAGTACATTTTCCTCATTTTACAGATGAGGAAATCAAGGCCCACAGTTTTTCCAAAGTCACATAGTAATTACATATGGACCAAATTCCCCCAGTTAGAATCAGAGCATCAGGGAAACTAGGTGGTGCAATGGATAGAGCACCAGCCCTGGAATTCAGGAGGACTTGAGTTCAGATTCGGCCTCAGATATTAACAATTACTAGCTGTGTGGCCCTGGGCAAGTCACTTAACCCAATTGCCTCAGAAAAAAAAATTAAAAACAAAAAACAAACAAAAAAGAATCAGAGCATCTCAGAAGTAAACCCTTAGCAGAAAAAGAATCCAAGAATCCCCTCTTAGAACATTACAGGTAAGTGATAATAGAGCTCCTTATTGAATATATTCAGTAAAAGAGGACATTTATCTTACTCTAAACCTATTCTACTTATGGAAAGTTCTAATTGTTTAGGAGTTTTACCTTATTCACTTAAATCTGCCTCTCAGCAATTTCCACCCATTCATAAATGCTCCTCAGGTAGAACTTTCAGGGCCAAGCTGACCAAACTTAAATCCTCTTACACATGATAATTCTACAGCCACTTAATGATAGCTATCATGGAGCTATCTACACTTCCATTTTAGAGATTCCCCCCTCTCCTACTTTACTATCTCCTAAGCCATTTGTTATATTTTTATATGAGATAACTATATCCATGCTTTTATATGTATACCTAGAGAGGGTAAAACTCCCTTATTTAAAATAAAAGAGAAAATTTTGTGTGAAAGTAAATATTATAAAGTATGAGTTATTTTTTAAATTAATAAAGTATTTTATTTTTTTCCTGTTACATGTAAAGATAGTTCTCAACTTTTGTTTATACAGGCTTTCCAATTTCATATTTTTCTCCCTCCCTCCCTTCCCTCCCCCCTCCCCTAGACAGCAGGTAATCTGATATAGGTTATATATATATATATATATATATATATATATATATATATATATATATATATATACACACACACACATAATAACATTAATCCTATTTCTTCATTAGTAATGTTATAAGAGAAGAATCAGAGCAATGATGAAAAACCTCAAAATAGAAAAACAACAGCACCAAAAACAAAAGAAATAGTATGGTTCATTCAGCATCTATACTCCACAGTTCTTTTTTTTTTTCTTCGATTTGGAGATCCTCTTCTATCATGAGTTCCCTGAAACTCTTCTGGACCATTGCATTGGTGAGAAGAATATAGTCCATCACAGTAGATCAACACTCAATGTTGATGATACTGTGTACAATGTTCTTCTGGTTCTGCTCATCTCACTCATCATCAGCCCATGAAAGACCCTCCAGGTTTCTCTGAATTCCTCCTGCTCATCATTTCTTACAGCACAATAGAATTCCATTGTATTCATAGGTATGAGTTATTTTAAAAGAAATGTAGTTGCATTTAGAAACTTTCTGTATTAAAATTATATCAATGAATATTGCTTTTCTCATTCCACCTGGCTCTGCCCAGGGCTTAGGTCAGAAGAGCAGGTCTTCCAAGATGCTGGCTGAAGTCTCCCAGGGTTTAATATCATAGACTTATGACCATGAGCTGTGGACAACCATGGGAACTTCGAAAGGTCAGTAAAGGACCAGAGGCAAAGGGACAGATTTGACAATAAGGAGGAGATCCACACAAAGTTTTCAACACAGAGACAGAAAAACTAGAGGCATTGGGCCTCTGTCTGTTTATGTAGAGAAGCAATGGGATTCTGGGAATAGAAACAAAAATAATACTCTAGGACTCAAGTCAGAGTCAGGCAGCTAGTTGGTACAGTGGATAAAATACTGTGCTTGGAAGCAGGATGACTCATCTTCATATCTTTATTAAGATATGAGTTAAATTCCAACTTTAGGCACTTACCAGCTGTATGATGCTGGTAAAGTCACTTAACTCAATTTCTTCATCTGTAAAATTAGTTGGGGAAAGAAATGGCAAACCACTCCAGTATCTCTGACAAGAAAACCCCAAAAGGGGCCACAAAGAGTTGGACACATGACTGAACAACATCACCAATACCACCATCACCATCACCACCATCATCATCAACAAAGACTCAGAGTCACTGGCACTCACTGTTAATGGTTAGGTAAAAGGACAGGTCCAACTTGTTCAAAGGGTTGTGACAATTTGTCAAGCTCAGTAAGATGTGAGCCTCTACTATTTTTCTCACCCCCCTGATACCTTTAAGATCTTAAAGTTGTGGGAAGCTTCAGTTTATCTCTATTTACCTTTGGGTAGGAGGCAGCTCTTTTGGGAAGATCAGTAGACATTCATGAAGATAATGTGTTAAATTAATGAGAAAAATTATAATTCTCACTAAATGTAGCATGTCAATGAAAGTTCCAAGTCATGCCACTTATTGTGAATTTTTTCTTCAATAATGATATTGCATCGGCGGCGGCTAGGTGGCGCAGTGGATAAAGCACCGGCCCTGGATTCAGGAGTTCCTGAGTTCAAATCCGGCCTCAGACACTTGACACTTACTAGCTGTGTGACCTTGGGCAAGTCACTTAACCCCCACTGCCCTGCAAAACAAAAAACAAAACAAAACAAAAAACCCCAAAAATAATGATATTGCATCTTTTATATGAATCATAGCAAATTATAAATTGGTGGTGACTAAATTATGATCATAGGAACATAGATTTAGAGCTTAAAGGGACCTCAGGTATAATATCTACTACAAATTAATGAGGTATTACAAAAGAGATAATTCCACTTTACATAAAAATGACGTTTCTGAAGTTTCTTTCTATGGCTAGTATTCCATTTTGAATAAATAACAAGCTTGAAAGACACAACAGATTATGGCAAATGCTTTGCTGTATTGAAATTCATGTTAATTTAGGTACATTTAGTGTTAAAATAATATTGTGTCAGTATATTATACCCTATATTCCCACTCAATTATAGTAAAGCTCTAATTAGCTCAAATCTAACTAGCCAGAATTTCCAAATAACCAGAATGTTGAATTTTAAGAGATATAGGCAAATGATAGCAAGCTAATTTTTAAAGGATTTGGACAAACAATAACTCCTAAGGTATCATGAGGAATCAGGTCAAATTTTCCCCTTTCTCTTATACCTGCTATAATTATTCTGCAGAATAATATAAATTAGATATAATTTAAATTATAAATCTAGTTTTGCCTTGTACTATATCTAATACTGCATTATCTTATATCAAAGAACAAAGGCAGATTTGTAATTTATATCTAAATTATTTAATTTTAACTAACATGAGATATAGACTTTCTAATACGTGTTCTCATTTGCATAAATGACTAAGATGGTAAGAAATAGGCTTACATGGGGAAAAAAGATTGAAGCTAGGAAAAAGGGAAAAAATCCCTATTCTGAGTATGAATAACCATTAAAAAGTGACCAGTGTTGATATTATGCAGTTTCCTATCCCCTAAGTCAAGAGAGAGGAGCTTAATTAATTTTACAAAATTCAAATAATTTTTCCAAAGCATCTGTGAGCAGAGCACTGTGTTAAGAGCTAGAAGAAAGTCAAAGTTTTGAGAAGACACAGTCCTTTCTTGTAACTTATTTTATAAATTAGTGTGAAGACACATACATAGATTATAAATGCTAAATGCATTTATAAATCACCCCAAAAAACTACTAGGTGAGGTTGGGGTAGGCTTTGTTTTTGTTTTTAAGACAGGTGGATTTGAGGGAAGGCTCCATCAAGGTGGTGGCACTTGAGTTGGGCTTTAAGAGATTGTTTGCCATTCAATAGGTCAAAAAGTTGAAGAAAGACATTTTAAGTATGTTAGGTCAGAATGAACAATGGCACAAGGTTGGGAAGGTTCAGAGCCTTTGTGGAGGATGGAGAGTAATACAGTTTGCCCGGGGAATAGAGTTGAAGTTGAAGATCAATATGAGATAAGGCTGGAGAAGTCACATGGTGCCAATTATGGAGGGTATCATGAATGCCAGCTAAGGGAACCTAAACTTTACTAAGTAGGAAGAAAGGAATCACTAAAGATTCTTTTTAGTAGGGGAGTAAAAATAACTATATCTATTCATAAGAGAGAACATTCTGCCAGACAGATAAAAAAATAGATTGAAAGGGAGAGACATCAGAGGTAGAGGGGTTTCTGTTAAATTAGGAGATTGTTGAATTGGGTCAGCCTGGTGATAATGAAGACAAACATTAGGCTAGTGACAGTGGTAATAGAAAGGAGGACTTGCAAAGACAAAACATGGCAGGGATAGAAAGCCACAGAAAACAAGGTTTCAAACATTGGAGACTGGGTAAGTACTGGTACCACAAACAGAAAAAAAAGGAAGGTAGAGGGTAGAGAAAGAAAAGATAATAAACCCAATTTTGAACATCCTAAATTAGATGTACCTGTGGGACCTCCAGTTAGTGCTGCCTTAGAGGCAGTGTTTTGGAAGGTCTTCTGAGAGGCTTAGCCTGAAGAGGTTCCATTGACATTTATTGTCCCATTGAAAGATCTGGCATGACACACATAAAGGTGAAGTGGGGCGTGGGAGGGAGAAGGAACCTTTTTGGATTCTTCTTTCCTGCAAAGGAAAGGCAAGGAGAGTTCAAGAAGCATGCAGATTAAGGAGATTATGGAACCAAATCAATTTCTCCCCCAGAACTCTTCACTATTTGTTCCACCAAAATCTAAATGTACCTAAATTAACATAAATTAACCATATCTGACTATTTACAGTTTGTTGTTTTCTATCACAGACTCTAAGATGGCCTATTCATTCCCTACCAAGATTTTCAACATTTTTATTTAGGCAGAAAGTTGTTCCTTATTGCTCAAAATAATTTCAATAGCAGTTTCTTTCATTGCCTTCTCCACCTTCTGAAGAATAAAATGATCAAGGCTAGTCGAGAAATCTAACAGATTTCAGAATAGTTGAAGTCCTCCATGGTAACTATATTTACTTCCATGCCAAGTTTGTGGCTTATTTCTGCTGATTCTATTCAAGCTGAGATTTATAAGCTGGAGGTCCATTGCTCATACAAAGGCTGACTAATATTTTATATGCCCAGAGGAGGTTATCCCCCAGGAGCTCAAGGATGCCTCCATTGTTCATCTCTATAAAGGTAAAGCAAATAGATTGTCCTGTGACAATAAAAGGGTGTCTCTTGCTTAGTCATTTATGACAAGATTCTTGTCAGATTCCTCCTTAATAGGTTGATCCTTCACCTGGATGGGCATCTACCTGAGAGCCAGTGTGGCTTCAGAAATGGCTGATGAATTGTCAATAAGGTGTACACTACCTGAGAAATGCCAGGAGCAGAACAGAGGTATGAACACAACATTTGTAGATCTGACTAAGGGTTTTGATACTATCAGTCTTGAGGGCTTATGGACAATTTTGTCAAAATTTGGTTGCCCAGAGAAGTTCATCAGTAGGGTACATCAATTTCACAACTGCATGCTTGCCCAGGTTTTAGACAATGGACAATGCTCTCACACTTCCCCAGTCACCAATGGAGTGAAACAAGGCTGTGTGCTTGCTCCCATGCTTTTTACCATCATGTTTTTCAGCCATGTTGTCAAATACCTTCAATGAGGATAAACGTGGTTTCAAGATTTGTGATTGCACTAATGGTAAATTCTTCAACTTGAAAAGGCTACAAGCCAAGACTAAAGTGGAGGGGGTGTTGGTGTATGATTTCTTGTTTGTAGATGATTGTGTACTCAGTTCAGTCTCTGAAGCTGGGATGCAACAAAGTATGGCTCTATTCTCTGCTGCTTGTGCTAATTTCAGCCTCACAATTAACACCAAGAAAACACAGTTGCTCCATCAGCCAGTACCACAGCATCCATATGTAGAACCATCAACTACAGCAAATGGAGAAGTTTTGAATACTGTGGATATGTTCACTTTCCTTGGCAGTATACTTTTCAGGGATGTACATATTGATAACAAAATTGACACATTGCCAGAACTAGCTCAGTGTTTGGTAGGCTCCAAAAGAAAGTGTGTAAGAGAAGAGGTATTAGACTGACTATCAAACTGAAGAGCTACAGAGCTGTTATGCTGACCTCATTGTTGTATCCTTGTGAAACTTGGACAATACACCTGTGCCACACCAGGAAACTGATTCACTTCCATTTGAATTGCTTTAGGAAGATTCTGAAGATCTCCTGGCAGAAAAAGATTACCATTCACTGAGGTCCTTTCTTGAACTAAACTGCCAAGCATTCAAACTCTCCTGCAGAGAACACAACTCCAATGGTCTGGCCATGTTGGTCAAATGCAAAACATATGCTTGCCTAAAAGACTATTTTATGGAGAACTAACACAGGGCAAGCCCTGTGTAAGAAAAAGCAATAAGCAATAAAAGGACACTCTCAAAAATCTCTTCTAAGAACTTTGGAATGATTGCATGACATGAGAGACCTGGCACAGGATTGCCCAGCATTGTGTGCCCTCATCAGAGAAGGTGCTATGCTCTATGAACAAAGGAGAATTGAAGTAGCTCCAAAGAAATGTTAGCTGCATAAGTTTATAGAATACACACTAAATGTTTCACATTTACTATTTGTGCCTGACCTGTGATAGAGCATTCCAATCTTGTATTGGTCTGATCAGTCACTGCTGGACACACTGACTTGACTCTAACATAGTGATGCCATTTTAATCCTCTTTGAGAATGAAGGACAACCCAAATTCTTCCCATCATTCAGAAGAATAATAAGAAATAATAAAAACAGTTCCATACTACCCTGGGAATCTTTAACTCTCAGATTAATTTTAACCAAAATAACACAAATTAATTTTAACCAAAATGTTCAAGTATTTTGTTTATCTTTAAAGAGTTGAGGATTGCCCCCAAAGTAGTAGTAATGCAGCAATTACCATGATGATCAATCCTTATGCTAAATAATTTATTTAAGCTATTAAGCTTATATTAGTTACATTCCTAGTACCACTACCACCACCACACCCCTCCCAGCCAAGAAGATATTTAGTCATTTTTTCAAGACCTTATTATAATGATTTTGCACACTTTTGAAATGTACTACATATTGGAAGTGTTTTCTTTAAGGAACAAGCAATAGCAATATTTTAGGTTCTCTTTCTTTAAAGAAAATCCATCTATTGGAGTACAGTCAATCAAAAGACATTTACTACTCACCTACTTTTTGTCAAGTGCAATTCTAGGAATTGTAAATAGAGAGGCAAAAATGAAATATTCTCTGCCCTCTACAATCGATTGGGAAAACAACATATACCTATATAGAAAATATAAACAATTTAATTTCAGGAGAAGGTATTAGCAGCTGAGAGGACCAAGAATAGTCTTATGTAGGCTTATGCAGTGCTTCAGCTTGATTTTTTTTTTTTGCAGGGCAATAAGGGTTAAGTGACTTGCCCAAGGTCACACAGCTAGTATGTGTCAAGTATCTGAGGCTGGATTTGAACTCAGTTCCTCCTGAATCCAGGACTAGTACTTTATTCACTGTGCCACCTAGCTTCCCCCCTTCAGCTTGAATTAGAAGGAAGCTAGACATTTTTAGAGACAGAGGTGAGGAAAGGGTACATTCCACATATAGCCAATGGCACAGAGATGGAACTTTTTCTTTAAGGAAGAGCAAGACCAGTCTGGTTATAGCACAGAGTGTTTTAAAGGAAGTAGCATTTTAGCTCTCCAAATCCAGGGGAAAAAAAGAACTGCTGAATCTGAATGTAGATTGAACCATACTATTTCTATTGTTTTTTCTTTTTTGAGGTTTTTCCTTTTTACTCTGATTCTTCTCTCCTAATATGACCAATGCAGAAATATGTTTAATGTGATTGTACATATATAACCTATATCAGATTACTTGCTGTCTTGGGAAGAGGGGAGGGAGGAGAGGGAGGGAGAAAAATTTGAAACTAGAAATCTTATAAAAACAAATGTTGAAAACAATCTCTAAATGTAACTGGGAAATAATAAAATATGGGGGTGGGGAAAAGAAGTAGCATTTTAAAAGCCTTGAAAGGCTTGCTGGAACTTTTCTATGGAGGTTTTTTTAATGTTTATTATTTGTTTATAATAAACATTTTTATTTAAAGTTTTGAATTCCAAATTTTATCCCTCCTTCCCTCCCTCCCCTCCTCTCTCCCTAAGATGGTAAGCAATCAGATATAGGTTATATATGTGCAATTATGTAAAACATCACTACATTAGTAACTTTGTACAAGAAATTTGAATAGAAGAAAGTGAAAAATAGCATGCTTCAGTCTGTGTTAAATCGATATCAGTTATTTCTTTGGAGGTGTATAGTATGCTTTATCAATAGTCCTTTGGAATTGTCTTGGATCATTGTGTTGCTGAGAATAGTTAAGTCATTCACAGTTCTTATCAAACAATATTCCTGTTACTCTGCACAATATTCCCCTGGTTCTGTTTACTTTACTATACATCAGTTCATATAAGCCTTCCCAGGCTTTCAGAAATCATCCTGCTTGTTGTTTCTTATAGCACAATAATATTCCATCACAATCATATACCACAGCTTATTTAACCATTCCCCAATTGATGGGCATTCCATTGATTTCCAATTCTTAGCCACCACAAAAAGAGCTGCTCTAAAAATTTTTTGTACAAATAAGTGTTTTTCTCTTTTTGTGATGTCTTTGGGGTATAAATCTAGCAGTGGTATTCCTGTATCAAAGGGTATGCACAATTTGTTTGCCCTTTGGGTATAGTATTAAGGGTTTTAAATAGAAGGAATGGGTAACCACTGATATTTCTTGAGTAGAAGAATGGTTTAGTCAGAAATATACTTTAGAATATCACTTTGGTAGATGTATAGAGGATGTATTAGAGAGGGAAGAAACCTGAAGCAGGCATACCAAAACCTGAACTAGCATAAGTGGAGAGAAAAATGCAGATATTAGAGATGTTGTGGAGGTAAAATTAAGACTTAGCAACTAAAAACTTATCTCAGAACATGAGGTGCTGAATAAATCTTTAAGACTGAAAGCATGAGTAACTGAAAGTAGTGGTAGGAGTTGGGGGAATGAGTGAATAGAATCAGTGGTTTTAGTAAAGGCAATGATTCCAAATGACTAAAAGCATCCTTTCTTCTCTTTTGCTATTTCCAGTAAAGATTTATGAGGAGACACTACTGAAGATCAATATAACACACTGATGGTTGTGAGTGATATTGTGAATGGTGCAGTTGGTCTTTAAGGTTCATCACTGGCCTTTCCAATCTCTTTTGTCTCTGGTGTTTTAAGTTATTACATCCTTTTATAACAATTAGCTAATTTTTACCTTGAGGCAGTATAACATTCCCTCAAGCCAATGTGGACCCTTCTCTGCTGTTTTACAGAGTTTACATGAAAAAGAATTTAGGAATAATCGAGCCTCCAGTTAGGAAAATTATTAATATTTAGGGCAGAGGTTTGGATCTGTTCTAATTTAAATTTATTTTCATCTCTAGATAACCCTTGGCATCTGTAGAGTTGAGGCAAATGTTCAGATTACTAGAAATGTTGGAGTAAAGAAACATATCAAGAGTGTTGCAATATTTGTTAATGGACAGGAACAGGAAAAGAAGTTGAGGAAAGAGCAGAGCTTTTTCTTGGAACTTCCCTGAGCCCTTGAAGAGGTAAGTACAATTAGAGGTTTCAGGAATTTTCTTCTCTGAGATGCTTACAAGAGATGACATCCCTCCCAAACTCTACCTTCTCTGGCATAACTCAATTCACCTTTGCCTTTGCCCTTTTTCCTAGGGTTGTCTTTGGGAATGGGAAGGCTGACTATTGTGGCTGCTGTTTACCTGATGGATCCCTATGACTTCCTCTCATTCTGTTTCTTAAATACCGTGTATATCTCTTTAGGAACTCTGGGGTCTCAGTCAATTCGACCTCAAAGATAAAGGCTCAAAGGTTCAAAATTCTGGCTCAGGGACCAAGACAGTCCCAAGTAGCTTCTAAGGACAGAGATGAAATTGCTTTTTCCTATGAACTACAAATGTCAAGACACCAGTCAATTCTCAAACTTTTTATGTAGCTGTTTGAGGGTCTCTTTCTGTGTATCAGCCGACTAAGTGTTCCAGGGATCACTCGGTAAGTCTATAGATCATGAGCTGTTTGGTAGGAATATGATGCCATGTCTGATATGGGTTTCTGTTCATGCCTCTAATCCTGCTATAGGGCTGCATGGAGAGATTAGCAAGTATGACTTTTGCCACATCTTAATGATAAGATTGATACCATGTAGACAAAGTACTATCTGACCAAAGCTACCTGAGTCAGGGTTATGATGTGTTTGTTATGGGAACTCCGTCTTAACCTGGAACAATGCAAATCTAGCTCTAAGGCCCAATGGTTGTTTTTTGTTTTGTTTGTTTGTTTGTTTTTTTGTTTTGGGGTGTTTTTGGTTTGTTTTTTGTTTCTTTGTTTTCAGGGCAATGAGAGTTAAGTGATTTGCTCAGGGTCACTCAGCTATTGATCATCAAGTGTCTGAGGCCAGATTTGAACTTAGGTCCCCCTGAAACCAGGGCCAGTTCTTTATCCACTGAACCACCTAGCTGCCCCCCCCCCCGCCATGTATTCCTTGATGTAGGTTCAATTGTAAACTGTCTCCTCCTCAGGCCAAAAACCTGAGGAATAATCAAAATGTAATAAACTTCTCTCGCAACCCTGGTGTGAGAGGTCTTTGGAAGTTTAGGGTGGTAGGCCAGTCTTTGTTCATTAAAAAGTGCTTGGAACATTAATGGTCCCAATAGCAAATGTCTGTGATGACATTAATTGTACATAAATATTATACTCAGTTTGGGATGGAGAAATAAGAAATAAAGTTGAAAGTTTTCTGTCCAATTACATCTTCTTCTTTCTTCTTCTTCTTCTTTCTTCTTTCTTCTTCCAATAGACTCAAATCAAGGTCTGGATTACAAAGGATATAATCATTCTAAGGAGGACTAGTAAGCCTCCCATTTTTTTAGTAGAGTTGAGAACACTATGTATAAAATCTTCTGTTTAGAAAATTGAATGGCGTATACATAGAAACAGCCACATGAATTCCACACACCTACAATTAAAACCTTTTTAAAAACAATAGCTAGCAAGAGATGCAGTCACAATGGCAGAGGAAAAGCAATGACTCTCCCCCAAATCCCTCCAAATACCTTTAAATAATGCCATTAGACGATTCCTGGAACAACAGAACCAACAAAAGGACAAGGTAATTTAATTTTCCAGCCAAAAACAAATTAGAAGGTCTGCAGAAAAGGTTTTTCCTGGGTCAGAGTGGGGTGCAGGTAAACACAGGCCACACCAGTGCAGACTGGACCTCAGCAAACCAAGAGCAGGCCTTGGGAGCTGATGAATCATGATCTGCAGTGACTGCTTTGGGAAGTCTCAGCCTACAGATGGAGAGGAGATCAAATAACTGGTCAGAAGGAAATTACAGGGGTCTCTTTACTAGCACTGAGGCAGAACTCTCTTGTTTTGCCCATACTTGGATCCAAGTCATAGTCATAGGTAACAATCCCAGGGTGGGGATCAGCACTAACACTCTGGAGCTTATGACCTCAATGGAGCATGGACCCTCCTCACAGTTCTAGGGAATAAAAGAGGGCTAGTGGTTGTTCACAGATCAGAGCACCTACCAGGAGATTAGTAAATACACCTCTCCTTAGGTCATACCACTTTGGAAGAAATGAAAACTTTCAGGTCCCTAAACGTATCTATGAAAATAGCTACACAAAAACCCTGAAGCTTGGGACAGTGCATTCTCCACCCTGGAAATAGAGGCCTACTTTAACAAACAGTTAAAAGTCAAAAGATAAGCTGGGAAAATGAGTAGACAACAGAAAAAAGTTCTGACCATAGAAAGTTATTATGGTGACAAAGATCAAAACACACCTTCAGAAGGAGATAACAAAGTCAAAGCTCCTATATCCAAAGCCTCCAAGGAAAATATGAATTGGTCTCAAGCCATGGAAGAGTTCAAAAAAGGACTTTAAAAGTAAAGCAAGGGGCAGCTAGATGGTGCAGTGGTTAAAGCACCGGCCCTGGATTCAGGAGTACCTGAGTTCAAACCCAGCCTCAGACACTTAACACTTACTAGCTGTGTGACCCTGGGCAAGTCACTTAACCCCCATTGCCCCACAAAAAAAAATAAAGCAAGACTGGTAGAAGAAAAAATATGAAAATAAATGAAAGTGGGGCAAGAATATCTTGAAATAAGAGTCAACAGCTTGGTAAAGGAGACACAAAAAATACTGAAAGAAAATAATACCTTAAAAAAAAAAAACAGACCAGGTCAAATAGTAAAAGAGGTACAAAAAGCCAATTAGGAAAAAAGTCTTGAAACAAAGGACCAGCCAAATGGAAAGAGAGGCACAAACTTCACTGTAGGGAAAAAAACTCTTTAAAAAGTAGAATGACCAAATGGAAAAGGAGATACAAAATCTCACTAAAGAAGATAATTCCTTAAAATTAGAATTGAGCAAATGGAAGCTAATGACTTTATGAAAAATAAAGAAACAATCAAACAAAACCAAAAGAATGAAAAAAAGATCTATTCAATGATCTATCTCATTGGAAACACAACTAATGTGGAAAATAGATACAGAAGAGATCATTCAAAAATTATTTGACTACTTGAAAATCATGATCAAAAAAGAGCCTAGATATCAACTTTCAAGAAATTGTCAAGGGAAATTGCCCTGATATACTATAACCAGAGGGTAAAATAGAAATTGAAACAATCCACCAATCACCTCCTGAAAGAGATTCCAAAATGAAAATACCTAGAAATATTATAGCAAAATCCCAGAGTTCTCAGGTCAAGGAGAGAATATTCCAAGCAGCCAGAAAGAAACAATTCAAGTAACATGGAGCCACAGTCAGGATCACACAAGATTTAGCAGCTTCTACATTAAAGGACTGAAGGGCTTAGAATATGATAATCTAGAGAGCAAAAGAACTGGGATTACAACCAAGAATCACCTACCCATAAAAACTGATCATAATCCTTCCAGGGAGGAAATGGGCATTCAATGAAAAAAAGGACTTTCAGAGATTCTTGATGAAAAGACCAGAGCTGACTAGAAAATTTGAGGAGGGACAGGAAAAGAAAATCATAAGGGATTTTAAAAGGTTAAATGGTTTACATTCCTACATGGGAAGATGATACATGTAAATGTTACGAATTTTCTCATTATTAGAGCAGTTAGAAGGAGTATATTTTTAGACAGAGGGCACAGGTGTGAACTGAATATGAAAATATGATATATAAAAACATAAAATTAAAGGGTGAGAGAGGAGTGCATTGGAAAAACGTAAAGGGAGTGGTATCTCACATAAAAGAAGCAAGAGAAAGCTTATACAGTGGAGAGGAAGATGGGGTAGGGGAAGGGCAGTGTATGAACCTAACTCTCATCAGAATTAGCTCAAAGAGGGAATAACATATACACCCAATTGAGTATAGAAATCAATCTTACCCTGGACTAAAGTAGTACAGAAAGGGGATAAGAGAGGATGATGATACAAAGGAGGGTAGATTGGGTGAGGCAGTAGTCAGAAGCAAAACACTTTTGAGGAGGGACAGGATAAAAGGAGAGAGAATAGAATAAATGAGGGGGGACTGGTAGAGATGAAAATACAGTTATAATAGTAACAAAAAATTTTGATGAAAGTTTCTCTGATAAAGGCTTCATTTATCAAACATATAGAGAACTGAGTCAAATTTCTAAAAATAAGAGCCATTATCCAACTAATAAATGATCAAAAGATATGAACAGTTTTCAGATAAATTAATCAAAGCTATAGCCCTATGAAAATAATGCTCCAACTCACAACTCTACAAGGTAGACTATTTTTATAATGCCCATTTTACAATTGGGTAAACTGAGGCAGAGGTTAAATTACTTACCCAAGGTCACACAGTGTATGAGGCTAAATTCTAACATCGCATTTTGACTCCAGGCCCAGTGCTCTATTCACTGCTCTACCAATTGCCTCAGTTTTAAGGTTTGCTAACTTACTTAACAAAGGATCTGGCACATGTTAAGGGATTAATCAATTCTTCTTTTTGACTTGACATGTTGTCTCATTTAACCCTCCCAACAATTCTGTGATATAGAAATTATTATTATCCCCCTTTGGCAGATGAAGAAACTGAGGCTGAGAGAGATGTTAAATAATTTGCCAAGTGTCACCCAGCTAAGTAGGTGCCTGAGGCCAGATTGAAACTTGTTTTCCTAACTCTAAGTTCAGTTTTCTATCCATTTCACTGCTTAGCTTCCTGAAAAAAGTTAACTAGCAAAATTCAATCACTTTGATTCTACAAAACATAGAAATCCAAATGCCAAGTGACAAGGAGAGAAAAAAGACAAGGAAATGAGGAAAACCAAACCAATAGTTTTTATGTTTCCTATCAGTTAAACCAGCCATACCCTCATCTTCCATCTTTAAGTCAACCAAGGTTGTAGGAGGAGCAGTTGGCAGCCTAAGTGAAGCAGCTGATAGTGTACATCTGGTTAGATGTTCAAAGGGAGGAAAGACAAGAGCCAGAAAGGGATGTTTTCCATAAGGCTTTCAAGAGAAAGGACAGATGCCCTCCCCTTCCAATCCTCATTGGCTGCAGAAAGAATATGTGAAAGGAAGGTCATTGTCTAAATTTAATTCACTGGTTCCCAATGTGACTTCATTAAAAAGTAATCTCCAGGTAGCCTGAGCTTTCCCAGAAAATGAATTCCCCTCCTCATCCCGACCCCCTTTAAAAAATCAGTACATATATGTTAACCAGAAGTCTCCAGGGTTTGAAGTATTTCAACTAAGAATTCCAGTTGCCACTCCAAGGATTTTTTTTTTAATCCAGTTTGTGTTAACACTTCCAAACTATCATTAAATTTGCTCACTCTGAATCCTGGCTATAACAGAAATGGTCCTTTAGTATCTTTAACTTCCTTTATTACCAAGACTATGATGGAAAATGGATACCTTTTGTCTATGAGCAGCTATTCTTTTTTTTCCCGATCAACTGCCATTTCTGTGTCCACTAACAGAATTATTAGTGAGTGTTTGACCATGTACTAACCTACAAGTCCACTACTGGACCCTATAATTATCAATGACTATTCTGCTTGTTTACTTGTATAGTTCTAAATTTATCACTCAGAAGAAGTTATTGTTACACACAAAAATCCCCACTGCTGTATCAGGCTGGTAATTTCCTGTCCCATTGTTTGGTTCTCTACGGATCATTTCCATGTCAAGGAGTTTTTGAATCTGATGATTATCTACTGCTATTCATTTGCACTACTCTCCTTAATTAATGAAAATGTCACCGGATTTAGAGAAAATGTACATCATCATCACCAATACTGATTGAATGAATGTCTACTGCATGCAAAGTGTCATGTTAGGCACTGCAGATGCAGAGAACTGTAAAGCACAATCACTACCCCTTAGGAGTCTGCAATCTAGTTGGAGAGATGGGGCATATACAATACATGATACTTCATATTTGTACCTATCTAGAAATTACACATTTTTTAAATTCCTGCAAAACACTTCAAAAAAGTACTACATCAAAAGGGTCATGTCCCAGAAGGAAACTAGATTTATTTCCTTTTAATTTTTCTTATTTAATTATGTAAGACCAGTAAGAACTAAGAAAGAGGAGCTTTTTATTCTGTCTTTTTAAAAAAGGTTAATTTTTTTCAAATACTGTGATCATTTCCTGGCTCAGACAAAGATTACTTGCATGACTTTATCACTGCCATGTAGATAATTCCTAGATGAACATATTGAATCCTACACTGGACTTCCCTTCTGGTATCCCCAGTTGCCTTTTGGATATCTTGCATAGAATGTCCCATAGGCATCTCAAATTCAACATGTCCAAAAGAGAACTCATTTTCTTTTCTCAAAAATAAATCCTTCCACTCTTCAATTTCTCTGTTACTGTTGAGGGAACCACCTTCCCAGTTAGCCAGTCTTGCAACCTTGTCATCATCTTTAACTCCTCTCTCACACTCACTTCACATATTCAATTTGTTGCCAAGTCTTGTCATTTCTACCTTTACAACATATCTTGTACTCATTCCCTTCTCTACATTCATAGCCACTGCCGTGGTGTAAGCTCTCATTAATCCTTACTCTTGGATATACTGTAATAGCCTTCTGACTGGTCTCCCTGCCTTGTTTCTCTCCACTTCCACTCATTCTCCATTCCATGTCCAAAATAAGCTTCCTAAAGCATAGGACTAACTTTGCCCTGCCCCCTTTCCTATCCTTTCTCTGACTTGATAAACTCCAGTGGTTCCTTATTGTCTCCATGATGAAATACAAAATGCTATGTATAATATTGAAAGTCCTTCACATCCTTGCACCTTCCTATCTTTCGAGGCTTCTTACAGTTCATTCTTCTTCACATACTTTACAATCTGGCAATACTTGCCTTCTGACTGCTCCTAGCACATGACCCCCCCCCCCATATTCTGTTTTTTTTTCACTATCTGTCCCCCATACCCAGAATGTTCTTGCTCTGCACCTCCACCTCCTGACTTTCCTAGCTTCATTTAAGACTTGGCTCAAATTCTACTTCCTGCAGGAAGCCTCTTCCAGTCTTTCCATCTTCTAATGCCTTTTCTCTGAGATTGAGTTTCATCTGCCCTGTATGTATATTATATGGTTTTTTTTTTTGTTTGCTTGGGGTTTTTTTGGTGAGGCAATTGGGGTCCTTGCCTGGGGCCACACAGCTAGTAAGTGTTAAGTGTCTGAGGCCAGATTTGAACTCAGGTCCTCCTGACTCCAGGGATGGTGCTCTATCCACTGTGCCACCTAGCTGTCCCTGTATGTATATTATATGTACATATAATAGTCCAGTACCTGGAACATAGCAAGCACTTAATCAATGAATGTGTCCTGATTGGTTGACTGATTAGTTTTTATATATACCAATCAAGTACCTCTCATTTAAAGTAAAGTTATATGATGAACATGAATTAATTACTGACAACATCCTTAAGAGTTGTTCTACCTTTCCAGTCTTCTGACACCTTACTGCCCAATATGCACTCTTCAATCCAATGACAGTGGCCTCCTGGCTGTTCTAAGAACCAGGCACTCCATCTCTTGGCTCTGGGCATGTTCTTTGACTGACCCCATTCCTAGAATGCTCTCCCTCTTCAACTGACTTTTTGTTGAAGTGATAACTAAAAAGCCATCTTTTACAGGAAGTCTTTCCCAACTCCTCTTAATTCCAGTGACTTCCCTCTGGGAATTATTTCCTATTTATCCTGTATATAGCTTGCTTTGTATATATTTGTTTGTATGTTGTCTTGTCTACTGGATTATAAGATCCTTGAGGACAGAGATTGTCTTTTATCTCTTTTCTCATTCCCAATGTTTAACACACAGTAGATACTTAATAAATGTTTGTTGATAAATTGATTGATTGTTGTTAGTTAACATTTATCAAAAGCCCTTGACGATAGCCCCAAGACCTATCTATTATAAAAATAAATGATCAATCCTTACCTCTGAAGATCTGGACAACTTAAACAGCATATAATAAAGAAGAAATATTTTTGCCTTCAGTCCTTCTTTTCCATTCTATACTCTATCTATTTTATAGAAGTAATGGGGTAACTAAAAAAAAAGATAATTTTATATGTAAGGAAATCAGAAATGCAACAGCACTTCCAACTCAGTACAATGTTCCTGTCTTCTGAATCCCTTTTCTCATAGAAAGGCTGCAGGTTTTTTCTTTAGTGATATGATAACCAATCATATGTAATATGTGTCATACATGTGACCTGTGTTGGAATCTTCCTCTCTTCTTTACTAACAGTTATCTCTTCTCCCTCTGTCCACAGCAACTTAAGAGAATGGCTTTCTTTCCAACTCTAGGGAACAGTAAAAGATATAACCTCTACTTAGATTGTGAATTAGGATAAAAGAGATAGGTAAAGAGAGATAAGGCCTCTATTGAGCACGTACTATGTGTTGGGACACTGTGCTAAGTACTGAAGAGAGCAAATAAAAACAATAAGAAAGACGGTTACTGTCCTCAAGTAGCTCACATTTTAGAGGCAGAACACAGCACATGGAGGTTCAGTGGGTAAAGTACTTACACAGGGCTGGAAGGGAAGGTAAGGGGCTGGACTGGGCTAGGATACCATGAACTGGTTCTGGTTTGAAGAGAGCATGGTGGCTGGTATGGTGCTTCCTCAAATTGATGTTTGGGAAGGAACTTACCAATTAGAGGAAGAAGTCATATGGAAGGAAACATTGCCAGTTTATGAAGGCAGACTGAGGTGGGGGCAGCTAGGTGGTACAGTGAATAAAGCACCAGCTCTGGATTCAGGAGGGCTTGAGTTCAAATCTGGCCTCAGACACTTGACACTTCCTAGCTGTGCGACCCTGGGCAAGTCACTTAACCCTCATTGCCCCTCAAAAAAAAAGAAGAAGAAGAAGGCAGACTAGGACAGAAGTAGAGAGATGGTCTGGGGCATCATGATTTGAAGACTTAATAACTTTATGCAATTTGGATAATCCCACTCAAATTTTAACGGGAGTTTGTGCTTCATTGGAAAGAGCCACAGAGGATCAATTCAAATCCTGCCTCTGATATGTACCACCTGTGTGACATTGGGCAAAACACCTAACTTCTTTGGTTTTCTCATTTCTTCATCTATAAAATGAAAGATTTTCACATGGTGAATGTCCCTTCTAGGTCTAAATGTATAATCTTATGCTCTTTAGTGCTTAAGGGCTATATGGAGGAGGCGCACTTTGGGTGTCACATAATGGAGAAGTATCTTATTATTGGTACCAGAGGGAGAGAGTACTTTGGAGATGGGAGATTGATCACCTAATTGAGCCTGAGGACCTTTATTTAATAGGATCATAAAAAACACCAATAATTATAAGGAATAGCTCTATGATGGGCAACTAGGTGGCACAGTGGATAAAGCACTGGCCCTGGATTCAGGAGGAACTGAGTTCAAATCTAACCTCAGATAGCTGACACTTGCTAGCTGTGTGACCCTGGGTAAGTCACTTAACCCTCATTGCCCCGAAAAATACAAACAAAAAAAACCTTGTGCTTAGAAAGATCATAGGATTTAGAGCTGGACAGGACTAGCTGTGTGACACTGAGCAAGTCACTTAATCCTCATTGCCCTGAAAAAAAAAAGGAATAGCTCTAAGAACAATTTAAAAGATAGTGGGTGTTCAACTCAGAATCATAGAATATCAAATTTAAAGGAACTCTAAGGACATCTAGTTCAACTTATACTTGACTGAGAATCCTCTCTATAAAATCTGCCCCAAGAGGTCAGGCAGCCAAAACTTTTGAACAACTATATTTTGGGAATGGCTATCCTACCAAAAAGCTTATATCTGCATCTTAGCCATTTCCACCGATTTTCCTCAGTTCTTGCTTCTGAGGCCAACTCAAATGTTTAAATATCTCTTCCATTTGGCAGAATATCAAATAGTTAAAGACAATGATTTTTTTTCTCTTTTCAAGACAAAACATCATTCCTATCAACCAGCCCTTGGATGTCCTAATCTTAATACCCTCCTTCCCAGATAAATAGTAGTAAGAGTAAGTCCCTGGTCTGGTACATTGTTGCTAAAGCCATAAATCTTGCTCAGAGATCTGTGGGAGCAGCTAGGTGGCACAGTGGATAAAGTACCAGCCTTGAATTCAGGAGGACCTGAGTTCAAATCCAGCCTCAGACACTTGACACTTACTAGCTGTGTGACCCTGGGCAAGTCACTTAACCCTCATTGCCCAGCCAAAAAAAATTATCAAAGAGATATGTGACCACAGCCAGATGGTTGTGGGTTCCCTAATAGTCATAATAGTATCTTAAGAATGGACACCTGCAAACGGCTGCCATGAGTGGGCAGTCTGGCAAATATTTCTCAAGTATATATGCTTCAGTGAATCCAGGGGTTTGTTGGTGCCAGTTCAAACCAGCTCTCAAGACCCAATTGTTAAATTTTCAATGTGAGCATTTACAACTCAGAAATTGGCAAAGACTGCAAATCAGGGCCTGATTTATTGTTTTGTTGATAGTCTAGAGTCTTAAGATAGAGAAAATGTTAATTATGCAGATTAAACTTACAATTGTGTTGTATGCACATTTCTTTTTTCAAAGAGCTAGTTGTTAGACATTTATCAGCACACTATTGGCTGCAGGCTCTATAAAAGGATACCATGAGTAGATATGAAGAGAGAATACCGAGAGAATATGACATGAGTGGCCCCTCCAAATGAGGATAGAAAGACACTGAAGTATACTCTCAAAAATTCCATACATGAAAAAATATAACAGATATATATGTACATATCCATATAACAGATATATGCATACATACATATATGCATCAAAGAAAAACTGATTAAATTTTAAAGTTTTATTAAAAGAGAAGTAGTGGGGGCAGCTAGGTGGCGCAGTGGATAAAGCACCGGCCCTGGATTCAGGAGTACCTGAGTTCAAATCCGGCCTCAGACACTTGACACTTACTAGCTGTGTGACCCTGGGCAAGTCACGTAACCCCAATTGCCTCACTAAAAAAAAAAAAAAAGAGAGAAGTAGTGATCAAAGCATATTATACACTCCACAATAAACAAAAGTATTTCCATTATTGTCCTAGTATGCAGGTTCCTCATGGCTTTATGCAGGGACAGATAATTGATTTTGATGGAGGGGAGGCAATGAAAATCTTTTCAGAGTTTTTCTTTTTCTTTCTTTTTTTCTTTTTTCTAGGTTATGGCATCAGGGAAAGTAAGACCTCCTCCAATGTTAACCAGGATTTGTGCTATGGGTATCTCTTATACATGGGTTACTCATATAGGTCTGTTATCTTAATGTTGGGGATGCTGGTTGCACTGTTGCAGGTTACATCCTGACTGCATTTTCTTACACTCGGTGATTTGTCTTTTCATGTTCTGAGTATGTCCTTCATTTGGAAGAAGACTAATGACATCACCAGTGATGTCTTGACTCACGTGTGAATTGGATTTAAGTGAGGCAGAGTTGCACAAAGTCATCAGCCCCACTCTTTCTTCCATAGTCATAAAAGTCCAGTGGCGAGACAAAAGCCAAGATGACTGACAATGGCAAAGGATGCAGTGGATAACCTTGGCATCTTCCATGTCTGACCCAACTTTAAGTTTTCCACAGTGCCTGCTTCAGCCACCTTCATGGCTGTTGGAACAAATTGTTTTCATCCCCCCATTCCCCTGGGGAAAGTCTTCACAATCTTGGGGTAGACATCCCCATATCTCACCAATGGGTTTGACACCTGTCAGTTACCTTCAACCTGGATTAGCTCATTTGCCAAGATGGTTTGACTGGGGTGAGGGCTTTTATGCATGCTATAGCTTCTTGGAGCCACATTTGAGAGTTGAGTGAAAGACAGACATCAAAGGGAGATGAATAGCCCTGAAAAGGATTTAGTATGCCTTCACACAAGAGGTGCTAGTCCCTACTGAATACCCCAGGGACCCCCACAGATGATGCATCCAAGATATTAGAGGTCTTCTTCTGGTTCTTTTAATATCTGCAGGGCTGCTCATCTATATGTATACAGTAAAAGATGGTAGAATCATAGGCTTCAGAATTGGGGGAGGGAAGGGAGGTCACAGAGATCATCTGAACTCATTTTATAGACAGAATTCCTCAGGATTTTTTCATCATTCCCCAGAAAATTTTTCATGCTAGAAAATCACTTCAGCCCTGAAATTCATGCCTTGAAAGTTTTCTTGACTCCTGGCTATACTGGACGTCTCCTCTCAGAACCTATTTATGTAGGGTGCCCAGGACAAGCATCTCTTCATTGCTTAACAGGCTAGTCTTGACTGCTCAATTATGCCCTCTCCCCACCAGGGCACCTTCCTCCCCACCTTGAGCTCTATCCCTTTGTATCTTCCTTTTATGTGTCTTCCCTTATTAGCCATTCAAGACAGGAATTGTCTTTCTTTTTGTTTGGATTGTATTCCCAGCTTGGCACACTGTAAGCAATTGAAATAGATGCTTATAGACTGAGTGAATGCTGTAGGGGGCTAAAATTCTAGCTAGTCTGTCTAAAATATCTAATGAGTGGTCACCAATAAATTATAAGCTTTAGCAAGAGTTAGACTTTTAAGCATTTATTAAGGAGAATAAGAATTTGGTGAAGGGAAAGAGAAAGGCCTAGATTCATCTATCTATTAAAGGGAGAGCATATTTCTAGCTCCCTTCTCCACCAGAGTCCTGACAAAAGAGAGCGCCAGCCTCGCCCCTTCTTCCTCCCACAAGCAAACGTCACTTCCTGACGCCAAAGAGCTGAATGTCTTGCCCTCAGATGCCTTCTCCTCATGGCGGAGCTTTGCTACAATAAGTCTCCAGCAGGTGGTGTCATTCCAATCGTTACAATGCAGATGTGTAAAGTAAAGCTCAGATAAATATCTTGCTCAATATCACACAGAGAGTAAATGACAAAGCTTGGATTTGATCTCAGGTCCTTGGACCAAAGGTCCCTAATACTTGTCATATCATTGTTTTCCTATACTAACTACTCATACTATCAGGATTGTTTTCTCTAAAATTATTTTTTGCTTTAATTCCCATAATTGATTTAGCTTAACAGTGGAACTTTTAAAAGTCCATAGAATTTTCCAAGAGCCCCTTTCAGAACTCAAAGAAACCTTCAGTAGTTAGTTGATAATACTTTTCTCATGCTTTGAAAACCTCATTCATTCAGTTTTCTTTTAAAAAATTAAACATCTAGTCTGTTCTGGCTGCTTTGCTCTCCTGAAAAAATGTAGCCTTCCAAGTGACAAATTTATGACCATATGAAAATAGAACCCTAGAAATGCGAAATGTGGTATTTCTGTAAAATTTCAAATGACATATCATATGCACATCAGAGTTTGGATGCTCTGAAATAGCACCACACAGATATATGTATATGTATGTGTGTGTATATATGTATATATAATATATATATATGTGTGTGTGTATGTATATATATATGTGTGTGTGTGTGTATGTGTGTGTGTACATATGCTATTGCAGATTTAAATGTATGTGTCTAAATTAAAATGTAGAATTGGGGAAAAAGAGAAAGATGAAGGCATTAAAAGGCACTTACATATTCTATATTCTATATACATATTGAAAAAAAGCCAACTGGCATTCCTCTATTACAGGTAATGGATGTTTCTAGATGTATATATAGAAACACACATATATGTACACACATATGTACACTGTGTATGTATTGTGTATATATATATATATATATATATATATATATATATATATATATATATATATATATATATATATATATATGTATATTATATCATTTGGATTTCTCTATCCAATGTTGGCTTTACATTCCTGTACAAATAATTACATGAGTTCTGTGATATGAGAAAGCATCAGACAGGAGCTCCCGAGACCAAACATCATTTGAAGGTCACCCTTATCACCACCATTGTAGAGCAAGTCTTTTGAATCATAGAGCCTCTTGAATCTTCAGGAGTTACCTACTGAAATACAAATACCCTTTGAAAGGGTCCATACCTCTTGCCCACATCATCTAACAACTTAGTTATCATTTACTAAGTTAGAAAGGATTAGGAGTGATGGGTTAGGAAGGTCAGAATTCCTGAGGTGGAGGAGAACTGGGAAAATAGAAAAAAAATATACTCCTAGGTGAAGGGGAAAGGACAATAGACCAACCACTTCACCATTGTCTCCAGGGCCCTCAGTGCTCCCATTTAAAGGGATGCTGGTACAGAAGCCTACCACACATAAATGTTGTAGGATGTAGTGAATGCATTCCACATAGGGGAAAGAAATTGGACAGTGTAGCCCAGCAAATCTTAGGAGAATATTCTGTCACCTGTGGGGTCATATCCTCTTTCACTTTATCAGTAATCTTGCTATGCAATTTAATTAAAAGAAAATTGCTGAAACATCTTTGTGCTTGTGTGCAAATAAGACAGCACCCCTCCTAAATTGAGGGAGATATTTTCCTCAGCATATAAATACATACTGTTATACCATCTATGCTTTTTACCTGTCTGATCACAAAGGACTTCCAAATTATTCACCTCTCACCTTTTATTACCTTCTCCAATCCATACTTTGCACCATTGCCAAAGTATTCTTCCTAATGTGTAGACTTAGTTTTGTTACTGCCCTACTTAAAAATTTTTATTGGCTCTACATTACCTGTAAAAAAGAAATGCAAACTTCTCTCGTTGGCATTCAAAGTCCTCCAAATATGGGTCCAGGCTATTTTTTAGTCTTTTTTTTTTCTCTCATGCTTCATGCATTTTAGACTCATGGCAAACTGGAATACCTACTATTCCTCATTCAAATCCCACCCCTTCTTGCCTCTGTGAATTTAAATCTACCATTCCCCATGCCTAGAATGTCTCCTTACCATCACTGTTCTCCCAATCACCCATGTGTTGTTTTCTATAGCATTTAATTTAAAATCATTATCTCATTTCATGTTTAACTGTCCACCAGCTCTTGTCATAATAAGCACACCTATATTCCATACTGATCCACCAAATTTTCATCCAATCCAGTTGTGATAGAGAAATGGAAGAAAGTTCTTGGTGAGAGAAATACTGGAGTTATAGCAAATGTTGAATCAATGAATAAACATTTTAAGGGCCTATCATTTTCTAAGCACTTTGCTAGAATAGTCCCCATCCTCAAGAAGCTTACACTATATTGGGGGAAGAGGAATATGTGTGTCTAAATAAATACAAAACAAGTATACCCAATAAATAAAGGACAAATTGTTTGGGAATGGGGAGGCACTAGCAGATAGAGGTAGGATAAGGAAAGGCTCCATGCACAGGATGTCACTTAACCAGAATTCTGAAGGAAACAAGGGATTCTTGGAGGTGGAAGTGAGGTGAGAATATTGCAGGTATGGGAGCAGCCAGTGCAAAGAAACAGAGAGGCGATGGAGTGTCATGCAAGGAATAGCAAATGAGATAGTGTAATTTATCAACAAAATGTGGGGAAAGACATAATGTATTATAATAAAATTGTAAAGGTAGATTGGATCCAGGTAATAAATGCCTTTAAATGTCAAAAATAAGATTTTATATTGATCCTAGAGGCAATAAGAGCCATTGGAGTTTCTTGAGCAGAATGACATGGTCCTATCAGTGCTTTAGGAATGTCACTTTGACAGCTGTGGGGAGGATGGATTTCAGAGGGAAGGGAGACAAACTGGGAATCTATTGCAGTTGCCCATCATTTTTTAGAGATGAGGACCTGAACTAAGGTGATGGCCATAAGTGGATACAAAGCAATCTATGAAGGGAATATTATGGAGGTAGAATTGGGAAAACTCTCCAAATTACTGAGTATGTATGGTGAAAAAAAATAAGGAGTGGAGGTAACTCTGAGGTTTTCAACTAGGTGACTGGAAGGATGGTGCCTTTAACAGAAATAGAGACATTAGGAAGATGGGTGAGATTGGAGGAAGAGATGACAGTTTCTCTTTTGGACATGTTGAGTTTAGGGTGCCAATAGGAGTTCAAAATATCCAGTAGGAAGGTGCAAAAATAAGGACTGGAATTTGGGAGTCAAGTGAAACTGAATATCTAACCTTTGGCCTTATCTGGGTGGAGATGATAATTCAACCCATGGGAACTGATGAGGTCACCAGGGCTGAATTCAGAGAGAGAGAAGTGCTGGGACTGTCTTGGTGTATACCCACATTACAAGAGAAGGAAATTGAATGATAATACTCTAAATGACTTTGGGGAGGAGCAGTCAGATAGGTAGAAGCTGAACTAAATTAAGTTGACAAGCATTCATTAAGCACCCACTTGGGGGCCAGCTAGGTGGCACAGTGGTTAAAGAACTAGTCCTGCTTTCAGGAGGACCTGAGTTCAAATCTAGCTTCAGACACTTGACACTTACTAGCTGTGTGACCTTGGGCAAGTCACTTAACCCTCATTGCCCCACCAAAAAACCCCAAAAAAACCAAAAACCAAAAAAACCAAACCCCAACACCTATTTATCAAGCACTGTGCTAATAAATAAACATTTATTAAGCACTTTCTATGTGGCAGACATTGTGCTAAGTTGCTGAGCACAAGAGTTGTACACAAAGGCCAAACAAATGTACAAACAAAACACCCTGCTCTCAAAGAGCTTACAATCTAACGAGGGAAGTAAAACACAAACAACTATGTACACAAGATAGATGGTAAATTGAGAGTAGTCTCCAAGGGAAGGCACAAAGGACTTGGAAAAGCTACTTGTAGAAAGTGGAATTTTAGCTGAGACTTGAAGGAACCTAGGAAAACTAGGAGACAAAGAAACAGGGGGCAAAGTATTCCAGGGATAGGGCATGGCCAAGTAAGGAAATGGAATGTCATGTGTGAAGAAGAACAAGGTGGCTAGTGTCAGTGGATTGCAGAGCATGTGAAAAGAAATAGAGGCCTCTAGGTGGCACAGTGAATAAAGCACTGGCCCTGGATTCAGGAGGATCTGAGTTCAAATCCAGCCTCAGACACTTGAAACTTACTAGCTGTGTGACCCTGGGCAAGTCACTTAACCCTGATTGCCCCCACCAAAAAAAAAAAAAGGAATAAGGTATAAAACTGAATAGGCAGGATAAACTTTAAGATGATAAACTTTAAAAGCCAAACTGAGGATTTTATATTTGACCCTGTAGGTAATAGAAAGCCACTGGAGTTTATTGCCTATGGTAATAGGGAATGGGGTAGAATGGAGAAGGGGAGGTGATATGGTCAGACTTGTGTTTTAGGGAGATTACTTTGACAACTGAGAGGAGTATGGGTCGGAATGGGGAGAAAGAGGCAGAGAATCAGTCAGCAGGCTATTGAAATAGTCCAGGTGTGAGGTGATGAGGTGGCCTGCACTAAAGTGATAGCAGTATCAGAGGAGAGAAAGGGACATAGAAGAAAGATGTAAAGAAGGTTAAAAAAATTGACAGGACTTAGCAGTTGATTAGATATGAACAAAATCATGAAAACCCAGAGAAGATAGAGTATGCAGGAGGACAGGGTGATAAAAAGTGCCAAATGCTTCAGATGGACAAGAAGAGTGAGATTCCCAAAAAGTCCATTAGAGTTGGGAATTAAGCAATTTTCTTTGAATTGTGATTCAAAGACAGATTGCAAGGATCTGAGAAATAAGAGAGGAAATAAAGTAGAAACAATAAGTGTTGACACCTTGGCAAGAGCATTAGAGACCATCATGTACAACAACTGGTTGTAAGGTAGGGTATGTTAAGCCTGAAAAAGACCTCTTAGGGATGTAATAGTTATTGCTAAGTATTTGAAGAATCCTCTTGTGGATGAGAGATTAGACTTGTTCTGCTTTTTCCCAAGAGGCAAAACTAGTAGAAATGAATGAAAGTTGCAAAGAGGCAGAATTCAGCCCAATGTTATGAAAAACTCCCTCCTAACTTTTTGTTGTTGTCCAATCATTTCAGTTGTGTCTGACTCTTCATGACCCCATTTTGTGTTTTCTTGGCAAAGATACTGCAGTGGGTTGCCATTTCTTTCTCCAGCTCATTTTGCAGATGAGTAAACTGAGGCATATAGGATTAAGTGACTTGCCCAGGATCACATAGCTAAGAAGTATCTGAGGCCAAATTTGAACTCATAAAGATGAGTCTTCCTGATTCCAAGGCCAGTGCTCTATCCATTAAATCACATAACCGCTCCTCCCTTGTAATTAGAGTTGTCCAAAAGCAGAATGGCCTATCTTTTGAGATAATGGATTACCCTTCATTAAACAATATAAAATGAAGTCTAGATGATCACTTGTTGGGGATATTTCATAGAGGATTATGACACATGCCATACTAAAAGACCTCTGATATCCTTTCCAGACTTTGAGATCCTGTCTGTTAGTTGGCATTTTGGTGGAGGTTACTATGTTCTTGTGCCATGTGACAGCTGTAGGAATGTCACAGTGACATAGCTTGCATAATTTCTTTTGTGTACTATTTTAGAACACAGTAATTCCTGAGCATATTTTAGCCCTGTTAAAGGGCATATCAATTACTCAAAAATAGATAAGGTGCCACAGACACAATTAATGATCTGATGTTTTGAGGCCTTTTTTTATTTACTTCTTAATAGAACATTCACCCATTAGAATTATTAGTCTTCACGCCTGGGCCCTTGCCCTGTAATCAGCCAATTAAATCTCTATTGGTATACAATCAGTGTCATAAATCCTCATGCTTGAATAGTATTTCTGAATCTTGTAGCAGTTAAATAAATCTCTGATTCTTTGTAGAACACTAATAGAGAAAAAATGAATAGTCATTTTGAGAGGACTCCCCCCGTCTCCATCCTTTTCTTAAAAGTAGGTGGTGGTGGCAGAAAAAGAATAGAAGGCCTGTAATTGAAAACTATTAGGATTCACCAAACATTTATGAAACACATACTAGTACAAGGCACTGTGATGAGTACTGGAGACATGAAGAAAAAGCCCCCAAATAAACAAACAAAAAATAGTTCCTAAGCTCAAGGAGTTCACAATATAATGAGAGAGACTATGTGCAAGCAACTATGTACAAAGAAGATAGGCACAGGATAAATTTGAAATAATCTCAAAGGGAAGGCACTAAGATTAAGGAGGATCAGGAAAGGCCTTTTGCAGAAGGTGAAACTTTAGTTGAAGCTTGAATAAAGTCAGGGAAACCAGAAGGTTTCCCTGACAAGAAAATGCCCAGAGTCAGGAGATGAAGTGTCACTTGAAGAGGCCAACATCATTGAATCTCAGAGTATATGGTGAGGAGTAAGATGTGAAAAGACTGGAAAGGTAGGAAGAAGCCAGGTTAATGCAAGCAGGGGATTTTATATTTGATCCTAAATGTAAAAAGTGTAGGGAAAATTTTTAAGTCCGAGGGAAGAACAAAAACAACAACGTTTCCAAGCTGAAGCAAATGGGTTTATTAAGAGAGGGTTAGTCCCCCAACAAAGCCAATAGGTTTATTGAGAGGGTTTTAGCCTCCCAATAAATCCAGTCATCCAGGCATTGCGCCTGAAAGACCCAGAATTACAAAATTCATGGGTTTATATACCCTTCCAAAGTTACACTTGTACAGCATTATATCATTAGTTGTACTTCTAAAATTAAAACATATTCTTAGGAAATATGAGGAACTACCTAAATGACCATAAATGTCAGCATTAGGATGACAATAGGGTGGGTCATTGTCAGGCCTCTGGTCAGTAGCGTGAACTCTTTATAGAAAAGTATGTCATTCGTGATTATTAAAATATAGTATTGCTGACTACTAGATCTTGTGATATTACCTAATGCTTGACATTGGAAAATTAGGAAATATGATAAAAGACTTAACCTTTTGACCTTATATAATCTATATTAAATAGAATAAATCACAATTTTTTAGTTAATATATTGATTATTATCTTAATCCAATCACTTATAACTATGGTGAATCTCTTATAACTAAGGGATGGGGAAAATCTCACTCACAAAAGGAAGCCATTAGAGTTTGTTGAATAAAATGGAGAAGGTGGGGGTGGCAAGGTCAGATATACACTTTAGGAAGATTATTTTGACAGCCAAGTGGGGTATAGGGGGAGACTTCTGATAGGGAAAACAACCAACAGGCCATTGCAGTAGTCTAGGTATTAGATGCATTAGCAAAGGAAAGGAGAGGATATATATAAGTAATGTGATGAAGGGAGAAACCACAGGAGTTGGCAACTTATTGGATATGGGGGAGTGAGAAAAAGTGAGGCATAGAGGATTATACCTAGGTTCTGAATGTGGGTTATCTTTGACAATAATAGGAAAGTTAGAAAGAGGGATTGGGGAAAAATAATAATGGGTTTAGTTTGTGTTGAGTTTTAAGATGGCTATGATTTATCCAGTTCAAGAAGTTCAATAGGCAGCTGGAGATGCAAGACTAAACATCAAGGGAGAGGTAAGGACTGGACAAATAGATCTGGAAATCATCAGATTGGAGGGGAACAGGTTGGTAGTGTCAGGAGTCAGGTCCAAGGGGACCTATTTCTCCAACAGAAAGCTGCTGAAAGATGAAAAGGATAGGTCCAAATTTTCGATCACACATCACTATGTGTCTCCTTAGTCTTTCTGCTGCTCAGTCTAGGAAGTATTTGTCAATCACTACTTCCTCATATGCAGCCACTCCATGGTCATACCTCTAACCATTAGACACTATTAACATTTATTATGACCTTAATTTCATAAATTTAAAAATTACTGGTGCCCATTTCACCTCCTATCTGACAAAGAGTTGTCTTAAAGATTTGTCTAGAAATGAAGAGATTGAGTAGCCCAAGATTATGTAGGTAGTATGTATGTTAATATGTAAAACAGCTAAGAAGTATTTATTAAATACCAATGTGCTAAAGGCCAGTGATACAAAGTCAAAAGATAAATACAGTCCTCAAAAATTTCACAGTCTAATGGGGAGAACAATAAACAAACAAATATGTACAAACAAGATAAAAAGGAAATAATTAAAAGGGAAGGGGCTAGAATTAAAGGGGGTTGTGAAAGGTTTTCTGCTGAAGGTGGACTTTTAGTTGGGACTTAAAAGAAGAGAATCCAATAAGCAGAGATGAGGAGGGAGCATTCCAGGCATGGGGGACAGCCAGAGAAAATGTCAAGAACCAAGAAATGGAGTGTCTTGTTTATGGAATAACCAGAAGGCCAGTGTTACTGAATTGAAAAATATGTGTCAGGGAATAAGGTTTAAGAAGACTAGAAAGGTAGGAGGAGCTAGGTTATGAACATCTTTGAATTCCAAATAGAGTATTTTGAATTTGATCCTGGAGATAATAGAGAGCCACTAGAACTTTTTGAGTGTGGGGTGATATGATTGGACCTATGCTTTAGAAAAGCATTTTTTTTAGCTAAATAGAAGATGGATTGAAGTGGGGAGAAAGAAGCTTGAGGCAGGCTGACCCACCAATAGGCTTTTACATTAGCCATGCCATCCAGTCGTGGTGTGACAATAGCCCATTCCTGACTATTATCAGTGTCAGAGAAGAAAAGGGGGCATGTACCAGAGATGTTGCAAAGGTGACATTGACAGGCCTAGCAACATAGTGGATATGGGGTAGGGGTAAGAGATAGTGAGGAGTGGAGGAGCTTCTAGAACCTGAAGGCCTGGAAGGATGGTTGTTGCCCTTCTCTAGTAATAGATAAGTTAGGAACTGGGGCAGTTTTGGGGGAATGATAATGAATTCAGTTTTGGACATGTTGAGTTTAAGCTGTCTACTGGACATTTGATTTGAGATGTGTGAAAGGCCATTAGAAATGCGAAGTTAGAACTCAGCAGAGAGGTTAGGGCAGGAAAGGAATCATAAGCAGAGAGATGGTACTTAAATCAATTAGAGCTGATGAGATCATCAAGTGAAATAGTATAGAGGGAGAAGAGAAGAGAACAAAGGGCAGAAGTCTCTGAGTCCATTTCTGCTTAGAGGTAGTGATCTGGATGAGAATCTGCCAAAGGAGACTGAGGAGTGGCCAGATAGTTAGAAGAATACAGGGGGAAGCTAGGTGGTGCTGTGGATAAAGCATAGGCCCTGAATTCAGGAGGACCTGAGTTCAAATCCAGCCTCAGACATTTGACACTTACTAGCTGTGTGACCCTGGGTAAGTCACTTAACCCTCATTGCCCTGCAAATAAAAAGAAGAGTACAGAGAGAATAGAGTTTTTAAAACTTAGAAGAGTATTAAGGAGAAAGGGACAAGAAGTTGTCAAAGTCTGCAGAGAAGAAGAATGAGGATTGAGAAAAGGACCTATGGACTGGGCAATTAAGGGATCATTAGTAACTATGGAGAGAAGCTGGATTGTAAGGGGTTAAGAGAAGAGTGAGAGAAGAAAAAGTGGATGTGCCTATTGCAGATGGTCTTTTCTAAAAGTTTAGCCACAAAGAGTAGAAGAGATACAGGTCAATTGTTAGTTGGAAAGGCAGGACTGAATGAGGATTTTTTTTGAGGATGGGGGAGATATATGACTGTTTGCAGGTTTGTAGGGAAGGAGTCAGTAAATAGGAGAGACTGAAGATCAGTGATAGAATGGGCATGACAGAAAGGAAAATCTGTTGTGGGATATGGGATGAAATTGCTTATACAGGTAGAGGGGTTGACACTGGCAAGGAACAAGGCTACCTCTTCACATGAGATGGGTGAAGGAGATAGTGGAAGGAGGCATCTGAGTGATATGAAATTAGAAAGAGCAGAGATGAGAGAATTCAAAGAGAATGGCCTCAATTCCTTCATTCAGAAGCATTTTACAGAACAAAGATGGTGAATGATAGGAGTGATCCAAAGCTGAGGCTAAGCTAAGAGCAATCAGCAATATTATAAGAGGGGTAAGGACTCAGAAGAAAACACTGTAGAGTTGAACTGGTTCACCAATGGGTCAAGATGGGCAAAAAAGAGAGTGGTTAGTGCAGGTTAGATGGGCTGGGAAATACCTGAGGGGTTGAGGTGTAGATGAAGTTTATAATTTGGAAAGAGAAGGCAGAGGGAGAGTTGGATCATTAGTAGATTATAATCAGATTCAAGAATTTTCAAGAATTTCAGAATTCTTGAACATGGAGGTGGTACATATGTGGATTATGATGGGAGCATAACAGTATTTGTATATGGTTGATGTGGGGTGAAGGAGTAGGACATGGGGAATGAAAAGGTTGAGAAACTATGTTTCCAAGGAGTAAAATTAAGACACAGCATGGGCTTTGGTGAATTAGAGTGGAGATGCTCCAAGGCCTAACTTGTATTTGTATGCCTAGGCCCACAGTACCACAGTGTACACATTAGTAAGTATCATTCCACATGCATTAACATTTTGTAGAGGGGAATTTTTGGTTGGGTATGGGTTGTACTAGATGACCTCTCCCAATACTGAGATTCTGTGATCTAGGCCGAGTCCCTTGTCTGATATACAAGACCACAAAAATCCAAGGCCAAGGGTTGTTGGATTATGATTTACTGAATACTTCTTTTTTTTGTGGGGCAATGAGGATTAAGTGACTTGCCCCAGGGTCACACAGCTAGTAAGTGTCAAATGTCTGAGATCAGATTTGAACTCAGGTCCTCCTGAATACAGGGCTGGTACTTTATCTGCTGCGCCACCTAGCTGCCCCCTCACTGAATACTTCTAATAGAAAAGACCAAAGGAAAATGAAAGATGTTACAGAACATTTAGAGCTGTTCTTTTATGGTGGTGAAGTTAGGTGGAATTATCCTGCATGGCTAAGAAACAATGGGCATGACATAGTGGAACACTAATTGACTTTGGCACCAGAGGATCAGGGATAGAATCCTGGCCCTACTATTTATCATCAGTGTGACTTTGAACACACATTCTTCTATTGACTTTATGCTTACTCTTATTTGTCTTTCATTTTGAAGAGTACCAGTGACCTCAGAGGTGATATCTTGACTTGTGCGTGAATTAGATTTAAGTGAGGCAGAGTGTATGAAGTTGTTGGTCGTCCTCAGTCTCTCTTTCAGAGTTATCAAAGTGCAGTGGCAAGAAAAAGTTAAGATGAGTGGTTATGGCCAGGGACGCAATGGGTGACTAGAATTTTTGATGTCTGATGAAGCCCTATGCTCTCCACAACACCTATTTCCCTCACCTTCATGGCCTTTGCAACAAATTGTTTTCATTTGTCAGTTCCACTAGGGGAAGTCTTCACCTGCTTAGGGTAGACATTCCCATAACTCACCAATGGTTTTGAGGGCTGTTGTTTACCCTCACAGCTTGGTCAGTGATGTCAACTGGTCATTTTTCTCTGGAGCCCAGATATTCCTAATTAGAGACAGCATTATAAAATTATAAAAGAAAACAGTTGCAATACAAAACAGGCAAACACAGGATTTGGAGCTGACAGTTACCTTAGGCCAAACTTATCATTTTACAAACAAGACAAAGAAATAGCAGGATTTTCCTCATGTTATCTAATTCCTAGGCAAAATAACTAGGATTAGAAGCAAAATTTTCTTATCTGCCATCCATTGCTCATGCAATGATCCCATACTGCTTCTCTCAAGTACTTCACAGGAAATTAGGCATTTTGTAAGGAGAGAGGGGGAAATTTCAAATGGATAAATTGATTTAATATATTTCCATTAGTATAATTATTTCATATGTATCATAATACAGTACTTCCCCCTTTTTCGATAGGCACTCATAAGTTCTCTCTCCTCTTTTTATATATGCCTTTCAAAAATACAAGAATATTGAGTTTTCTGTACTCTGCCTTGATCAGATCAAATCTAGAGTGCTTTGTGCAGTTCTGCATGTCACCCTTTAGGGAGGGTGTTGAAAAGCTGGAGAACACTGAATTCATGTCATGTGAATACTAGTTGAAAGAACATTCAATCTGGAGAAGAAGAGACTCAGGGTGGGAGGGGATCATATTCATGTTTAAGAGTTTGAAGGTTGTCACATGGAAGATGGGTTGGGCTTAATTTAGTTTGGCCCTGGGAGGCAGAACCAGGAGATGTGAGTAGAAGTTCTGAAGAGGCAGATTTAGGCTCAATGTCAGGAAGAATTCCTAGAACTTAGCAGAGTGCATGGCACATAGTAAGCAATCAATAAATACGTGTTGACTTGACTTCCTAATAATTCAAGCAATTCAAAGTGGAATAGACTGCTTCAGGAAGCTGTAACTTTCCCATCACTGGAGGTCTTTGAGTAAAGGTTAAATGATCATATGTATGTATGTGCTGTGAAAAAGAATTCTTTTTCAAGTACAGATTGGACCAGATTGCCATTGGTGACCATTCCAATTCTGAGATTCTCTAATTCTGTGAAAAAGACTATCAGTATCCTGAATGCAACATGTATTATTATTATTGTTACTACTACTACTTGTAGTAGTAATAGTAATAGTAAAAATAAAAATGAAGGAGTGGCTTGAATATTAAATAAATCTAGTTGTATAAAGGCAAATGATGATTGCACAAACTATAATTGCTTAAACATACCTTCTGCAAATTATCATAACAAGAGAGAACCAAAGGTTTGCCTGAGATTTCCATTCCTTCTCCTTGACCCCAAGATTGTTCTCACAGACCTTATAGGGAAGATCATGAATGCCTGTATGTGGGGATGAGTACTTGGAGTCATGGACATGTACATATTTGCTGAAGTCGGGCAGAGTTGTCACCTCAGCCCTTGCCATAAATATGAAAACTCACTACACTAAATTTAAGAAGCAAAAAATAAATAATCAATTTCATAAAGTAGTTCAGTAAAGTAGGCCCTGGAGTAAAGCTCTATAGTAAAATGCCATATTCTATGGAGAGACCAACATCATTCTTAAGCTATCTTCCCCCAAATATAGGATTTAAAGTGAGATCTATATTAAAGTTGTTTCCTCCCTCCTATCTGTTCCTGAATATTTATAATATTTTGCCACTTAAAAATGGAAGAATCTTAGCTGGATTGGTCAATTGTAACACTACGCTTACTATCTTCTCTCCAGCCTAGAACAATAAGTTCCTAATTAAGGTATAATTATAAGTATGTCCTAATGAATTTAATCATTTTTCTTCCATTTTAAGAAAGAAAAAAAAAGCCTCTGAATGTTTCCCCTTTATAAATTCAGGGTACTCCAAATGTGCACATGGAGGCCTGCAGAGTTGCAAAAACAAATACACACACACACACACACACACACACACACACACACACACACACACACACACACATATATATATATATATTTAAAAGGCTTTGCTTTTAAAGATGAACTTGAAATGCCTCAGGATGGTGATGCCCTTCTCTTACACTTTTGTCCTATCTGGTGAGCAGCGCAGCTCAGGTTATGCCAAATCTCCATCTTTACTAAGTTAATCACCCCAGGCCATCCCAGGAAAGCAAGTAATTCAGCAGTGACATTGTGGATACAGATGGCCCCTTTAGCTTTGAAAGTGCCTAGTGAATGTCTGGCATCGCTACGGCAGCAGGCCATGCTGGACAAAAGCCTGGGCTCATACAGATGCCCGGCCACTTGTATTAAATCCTCTTTCTGTCATTTACAGCTCTTGTCATTTATTATTCAACTCAGTACTGTATTGGGGGCCTCAATTTGCAGGGTATATGACACACATAGTAAATTGGTATGTATTATCTCAGTTCATTTGCTAGGGGACAGGTGTTCACATCACAAGAACCAACAGCCCAATCGACAGTAATTGGTGCCTTGGCTAGCAGTCTGAGCCTAGAGGGCAAGGAATAGAAGTGCATGAAGAATGAACTAATAATAATTTCCACATGCAGTATAGTGCATTTTACTCGAGGCTCTCAAAGCACATTTTAAGCGTTCATTCATTCTTACCATACAACTGCCTGCACTTGGTCTAACTCCAGTTCTATACAGAAGAAAACAAAGGCACATAGTAGCTAATTCAAGATCACAGGATGAAATAATGGCAGAAACTGGAGGAAAATCTCAAGGGACCTGAACCCCAGTGCCCCCTGGAGACAATTGCCCCTCCCCTTCTCTCATTATTTAATTTTGTAACTGGAATTTAGTTGAAGAAGCCAGTTTGCGTGAATTCAGTGCCATTAATTTCAAAAAGGTAGAAGGAGTCCACAGGGTTAGAGCACTGTGTTAAGTACAGAACAAAAAAGTCTGTAAGTGATACATGGAGACAGAGACAACAAGAATGGTAGATCCAAGGGAAACATTACCTAGTCAGGGGATGGATTATAAACTAACACATGTTACTCAGTGCAGAAGTGTAGTGGGTAACCTGAGTAAAACAAGACTGAGTATGAAGTGAAACAAATTCTAGCATCTAGGATTGACCTGTGTCCTGTGTCTCCCGCATCTCTCAGATAGTTCATTCAGAAAAATTAACATATGAGATTCACTTAAAATGCAAAATTTAAAAAAAAAAAAAAACCTTTCCTTGAAGATATTCTTTTTTTTTTTTTTTTTTAGTGAGGCAATTGGGGTTAAGTGACTTGCCCAGGGTCACACAGCTAGTAAGTGTTAAGTGTCTGAGGCCGGATTTGAACCCAGGTACTCCTGACTCCAGGGCCGGTGCTCTATCCACTGCGCCACCTAGCTGCCCCGAAGATATTCTTGATGAGAGGAAGGAAAGTGAAATTCTTGCCCTGGAGCCCAGGTGAAAAGACATAATTAAAATATAACATTAGGGAGCAAAAAAGGAAAAATAAAAATAAATAAATGTTTAAAAAAATACAACCTTGGAAAAAATAAATTACCCTACCTCCCAGATGTCATTCAGGTTCTACATAGTAACAAATAAATGGTTATCTATTTAAAAGTCTACATACTCAATTAACTCTGGCCCCTATTTATAACTAATTTGGTTATCTAGCCTCTCAAGAAATTCTAAATAAGTTCGGTAAATAGAAAAAAGAGTTTTATTTATCCATTCATTCATCCATTCATTCATTTCATATTGTTAGTTTGTTTATTTATTTGGATTTCTCTTCTATTCAGAACTACAGATATCTTTTCCCCATCTCAACATTCCCTATTGCAGTTTCACTATTTTTCAGGTCATCATAAGAAATTAAATGGGAATTTTGTAGGAGCTGCAGACAACACACAAAGAATAGCAGAAGACGCAGAAAAAAGTTTACAAACTCAGTTAAAATATATGTATATTATTGTATAATATCAACATTTTTATCTTTTAATACCCTGTGTAATGATTGGAATGATGCCACCTGCTGGACACTTACTGTAGAAAAGCTCCGCCATGAGGAGAAGGACTCTGAGGGCAAGCCATGCGGTCAAGGTCCTTGGCATCAGGAAGTGATGTTTGCTCGTGGGTACTGTCTATCAAGGCTACCAGCCAATCAACTTGAGGAGCCTCCCATTTCTGGGAGGAGGACACGAAGGAGGAAGAGGATGCTGGTGGGATTGTGCTTGCTCTTTGGCTGCGAGACATCGCCATGGTGGCAGGGAATTTCAGAAGTGAGAGATTAGGAAGGCTAGGATTGCCAGGTTATAAGAAATCTCTTCTCAATCTTTCTCTTTCTTTTACTATCTTTCAATAAACCCATAAAAAATTCTAAACTCATTTATCAGTGATTTTAGTCACTTTCCCCCCAAAACTGGGGGGGGGGGACAGATTAGAACCCACATTTAGAATTTTAAATTACATACCTGGTAATTCAGACTTCTCTGGTAAAAAGGGAAGGCCAAAACGTTTTATGCTGATTTTCCACATGATGGGGACACTGATCCCCTAACCCCTGTGATGGAAGGGATAACTGTTTAACTAGAGCAGAGCAACCGTGTCTTTGCCTCAGGTACTAACATGGCAGAGGTGGTATACCTTCTCCCTACCAAGATAGATAAATAAATCAAACAACTTATATTTTAATAGGTGAAAAGAACAAATAAAAAGGAGTTGAAAAGACAGTGAAGAAGGTACTTAGAAGAGGAAAAGCTCAAGTAGTGCAGGGAGTTGTAAGCTGACCTGGGCTCGAAGTGAGCATGGTTGGCATGAGTACTTCATAAAATGGAAGTTCCAGGGATGAACTCAAGAGTCAGAGGAAAATACTGTAGATGTTGGATGCTTTACCAATGGGAGAAGGATGCTGGAGCAAAGGTTGAGAAATAGTGTCAAGAGTCATGGGATGGGCTAGGTTTGGAGTAGACTGTCAAAAACTGGAAATTGCTGGCCCGACTCCTTGTGTTCCACTGACTCATGCACCTGTGGAGATTTGGGGGAAATGAGGCTCCTAGGAATGGAGTAGGGTCATGGGCCAGCTAGTGGAGGAAAGGGGAACAGAGAGAGGCAGGACATTCCATCTCTCAGAACAAATTTCCATCTCCACAGCCAGATTGGCTTCTGGGTATATTGCCTGCTTGCCTTCCACCCTCATCATCCTACTTATATCCTCTTGCTTCAAAGTTATTCTCTCTGCCACTGCTATGCCCCACCCCCACAATTGTTTTTGCCCCAGGTAAAATAATTCTAAATTATGTCTCAATTTATATTGCATATGGGATATGCAAAATAAGAATGTGACAGAACTGGACTTAATTTTTATTTTAACCAGAAAATATGAAGTTTGTCACCACTCTGTGCAATGGGGAAATGATCATTCTTCATTAAACCTATTTACTTCAATGGATCTATGATCTCATTCATGTGCGTACTTTCTTCAATGACCCTGATATCAACCCATCCATCTAATTTGACTTTTGTCAATGTCATTCTATAAAGTCTCCATCAAAAGTCTACCCAACATCCTGAATACCTTCCCCCAGATCTTTTGACATTACTATATGTTAATTATTATTATTATTATTTTTGTTTGTCTTTTTAGTGAGGCAATTGGGGTTAAGTGACTTGCCCAGGGTCACACAGCTAGTGTTAACTGTTTGAGGCCGGATTTGAACTCAGGTACTCCTGACTCCAGGGCCGGTGCTCTATCCACTGCGCCACCTAGCTGCCTCTATGTTAATTATTATTAAGGAATATACTATTAAGGAATGTTAATGGGTTCCCTGAACTTGTTTTTTGAGTTGCCATATTTTCCAGAAACCCTGGACTCAAAGTATGTAAGAAGCATTGAATGTATCAGGGATGAAGCCACAACTGAGCTGACATAATTTGTTGTTGTTTGGATCCCAAATTGGTCTCCCAGTGTGTCTTTGGGAGTCAAGACAAGTGCCAGTCAATCTGTACTAAGCTGGGAAAATGCTTGTGCAGCTGAGACCTTGTAGATAGATATTCAGACCATCATAGCTTCATGGTCTAGCAGTTCCCAACCAAAAAGAATGCAGCTTTTTCCATTGCCTTGCTCCTCTTCATGCAGGGTTTTGTCCTTTCCCCACCTTTACTACAGTTTTCTCCCTCCTCTGACACACCCCTTAAGGTGGAGATTTGTGTTTTCTCCTCTCTTTGTCCCACTATCATAAATATACAAACTTCTGTATGGATTGTGAATTCTTTGGGTTCCTCATGCATGTTCATTTCTAGTGTTCACATAAGTTTTGTGAAGTTTTGACTGCCTGTTGAAAATACCAATACAGTATATAGATTCTCCATTTGTTCTCTCTCTCTCTCGCTCTCTCTCTCTCATTAAATAATCATATTTATATGGCTGATCCTCCTCATTTTCATGCACACATCTTTGATTATTTCTTTTTCCCTGATTTTTCTGTGAAACGTTTGCACTGTGGTGTGTTTATGCTCCCATAATCTTTGGGCGATCCATTGTTATGAAGCATCAAAGGACTGGTTTATTTTTGGAGAATTTCAGGAAGCCCTTAAAATGATTGGAGATATCTTGGGCGATGACAAAATCAGTCCTTTACACTTCACCTAATGCTATAGCTAAATAAAAATATGCAATACTCTAAAAGCCATCACTTGGGGGCAGAGAGAGACCTATGACTGATTTTGTCATAGCCATATCTCCAATCATTTCAAGGGCTTCCTGAAATTCTCAAAAGAAATTTAATTTAAATTTAATTTAGTTTTTAAAAAGAGCAGAAGCCCACATGGATTTTGATATGTTTGTGTGTTGAATCACACCCTCAAATATGTAGCTACACACACCAAAAATGCAGATATAGCACAATGAGTCCTGCTCCTTGACTCTAGATTAGAAAGATGTAGTGGGAACAATATCTTAACCCCTTTTACAATGCAGGTTATGCTAAAACCTGAAAAAGGATTGAGACATTCCTCAAGACTTGGTTGGCTCAGGGAAATAAGGACTCAGATAATTGGCATCACTTTCTTATCACCTGAGTATAAAACAGCCACAGGGAGCTCAAGGGGTTCTCAGATGCTTGGCTAGTGAATCAATGGGACTTTCACCCAAATGGAATAATTCAAAGGGTTGTCAATGCCTATTCTTGTTGAATATTCTCCTGCTGCAACTAACTAAATCTTTGTTGTTGTTGTTGTTGTTGTTGTTGTTAACTATTGAATAACCTAAAAGTATATTCTTCTGTTCTATTATGAAACCTAAACTACCAGGAGACTGGCTTGAATCTTTCAAACTAGCATGAAAGGTGTTCTCCTATATAGGTCATATAGGAATTTTAGGAATCCCAACAATGACAAGGTATTGCAATTACAAAGCTTTTGGAGTCCATGTACCAAGATGAAAACAGCACCAGATCTCTGAAGTACCCAGAACAGTCCTGGACACACAGTAGGCTCTCAAAAATATATAGAGATAGATGATAATGATAGATAGATAGATAGATAGATAGATAGATAGATAGATAGATAGATAGATAGATAGATAGATGATAGAGTGATGGATTTAATGTTAGAAAGAGGCTGAACCCTGCCTCAGACACTTAGAACAGTGTGATCCTCAGCAAATCATATAACCTCTCTCAGCCTCACTTTCTCTGTCTATAAAATGATTATAACAATAGCATCTACTTCACAGGGTTATTGTGAAGGCCAAATGAGACTATGTATGCAAAGTGCTTTGCAAAATGTAAGTGATATATAAATGCTAGTAGTAATAGTAGTAGTAGTTGTAGTAATCATAGTAGGCATAGTCACAGTCATAATAGTAAATGAATGTGTGATCACTGTGTAAGGAGACTGAGCTTTGATTTTTTTCTCTTCATCAGTTGTATGTGCTGAGATAAACTAAGCAGTCCTAAACCAACCACCTCATTTTCTACCCAAACTGATGGTATTTCTTTCTTTCTTTCTTTCTTTCTTTCTTTCTTTCTTTCTTTCTTTCTTTCTTTCTTTCTTTCTTTCTTTCTTTCTTTCTTTCTTTCTTTCTTTCTTCCTTCCTTCCTTCCTTCCTTCCTTCCTTCCTTCCTTCCTTCCTTCCTTCCTTCCTTCCTTCCTTCCTTCCTTCCTTCCTTTCTTTTTTTTGGGGGTATTTCTAATAATAACAGCTAATCTATGTAGAACTTTAAAGTTTCCAAAGTTCATTCTTTAAAACCATTCTGTATCATCTGTGGCAGAAAAAGAAAAAAAAATGTTAGGGTAAACAACAGAATTAATTTTTCCAATATAAAATCACAGATATTCAAAGTTGGGAGGCATCTCAATCAGCAACTTCAAAACTTCAGCAAATATTTAAGCTCCTATTATATACACAGTCCTGTGGCAGGTGATGAGAATACACAGACAGAAACAAAAGAATCCTTGCCCTCTTAGAGCTTACATTCTACTGGAAGAATATGTTGAGCATGCAGATAAATAAATTCAAACTAGTAAAAAGAAATTTCAAAAGGAAAGGGCCACTACCAACTTAGAGGTGAGGGATGGATTCAGGAAAAACCCTATGTAAGAGATGGCATCTGAGCTTTATTTGGAAGGAAACTAAGGATTCTGTGAAGTGGATGTAAAAGGAATCCTATCTAAAACCTTTCCAGCTTTTTAGCTTTGCTTGAAGACTTCCAAGGAGAGTGAATCCATTATCTCCCAAGGCAGCCCACTCCACTCTTGGTAATTCTAATCAGGAATCACGTCCCTCACAACATGCCTAAAAATCTTCCTCTCCTCAACTTATAGCCATTTTTTCCTAGATGTACACTCCCACAGGAGCTAAGTAGGACAAATTTCATACCACTTCTGCTTGACAATTCTTTAAGGGCTTCAAAACAGTCATTTTCAAGTCTCAAAACCCTTCATATAGCATGAACTTGAGAGTTTTTTTGTCTTTCTGGCTACCTTCCTCCAGATACTTTCAAGTTTATATTAATGTCTTTATTAAAATATGGCATACTCAGCTGAACATATAAACTATTGATATTTTCTTGACCTTTCTAGTTCTGGAAATTGTGATGTCTAAAAAATCTAATGTGTGGTCACCTTAAATTACAAGCTTTAGCACCAGTCTTTGGGCATTAAGCATTTATTAAAGCATATCAGGTATTCACGTGGAATTCAGAAAGTTAAGAAAAGGCCTATCTAGCCTGGAGTTCCAGCCTGGTCCAGTTCTTCCTCAAGTCCTCTGCCACGAGCCTGCTTCAATCATGAACTCTTCTCAAACTGAGTGTGGAAGCTTTTTATAAGTCTGGAGCAGAGGCAGTCCTTACACACAGCTTGAAGCTGTTTGGTAGGTGTCATCCAAATCCACTGGTTCACTGGACTTGAAGGTGGTCTCAAGTTAAGTTCAAACTCCTTAGCTTCTGAGAAACAATACCTTCTTAAGGGCTAGCCAGGTGTGCTTACAATCTAGTTAACTTGATGTAGGCTAATCAGCAGTCAATCACTCTCACTTAATTCAATCAGTTTAGATTAATCTCCAGGTGGGCCTTTGAGTATCTACTAAATCCCATTACTTTATCACAAAACTATCATTATCTTAATGCAATAGAAGGTCCTATTGACTTATTTTGACTGCCATATATTATACACTGTTGAATTCAATTTGAACTTAAAAGCAGTAGCTTTTAAAAAACTTCCAAATACCTTTTTTTTTTTCTTTCAGAGCAACTTCAATCTAATCATGTCTCCACATCTTCTACTGGTGAAGCTGATTTTTAAAATCCAAATGTGACTCATGGTATTTACCAAGCTAAATATCACAGACAATGCCTACTAAGGAAGAAGAAAAATAGCAATGAGTGCCTAAAAATTAACAGAAAACAAAATTCAAGAATCGGCCACAAAACTCATGGCCTCATATGTTCATATATAAAAATGTACAAACTATGATTGTCAAACAAAACAAATATCAATGAGGCAAATTAAAAAAACACAGGCATCACTGAAACTTGATGTGATGGTGCCTATGACTAGTCTGTGATTCTAGAAAATTATACAGTGAGAAGAAGAAGAAGCCTAAAAGGGTTTGGGGGTAGAATAATATTTTATCATAAGTAAATACATTCATATGATGAAATTCAGGGACCAAAGGGGAATAATATGGTTAGGAACATTTGAGTTGGGGGCAGAGCCAAGATGGCAGAGAAATGACAGGGACTCTCTCTCCAAAACTGCTACAAAAACTTTAAATAATGCCTCAAAACAAATTCTGGAGTGGCAGAACCCACAAAAGGACAGGAGAAAACAATTTTCCAGCCCAAGACATCTTATAAGCTCAGCACAAAAGGTGTGTTGCACAAGGGTAAGAGGAGAACATAATCCAGGGCAGGCCTCAACCCCAGAAAACCTGCAATAGGCCTTTGGGGTGACTGAGTCACTGATGGCAGGGATGTTTTCTGAACCTCTCAGCCCACAGAATTTAAGGGAGTCAGACAGCTGGTCAGGAAACTATAGGGGTTCTTTCCCTGGCACCAGGGGCAGAACTCTGTTTCATTGCCCATTCTTAGATCCAGGTCTCAGTATTGGGTCTCAGTCCTTAGGCAAGAATGAGTGCTAGCACACCAGAAACTGTGGCCACAGGGGAACAGGGACCGTAGTCATAGTTCCAGGGTGGAAAATAGTGCGTGTGATTGCTCCTGGCCCAGAGAACAGATCAGGAGAGTAGTAAACACACCTCTCTCTAGATCATACCAACTTAGAGAAACTTAAAAGGTTCATAGGTCCCAGGACCCAAGAATTATCTCTGAAACAGCTGCACAAAAAACTAAAGCTAGGAACAGTGCCCCCTCTGCTAGGGAAGCAAATAGTCTGGGAAAATGAACAAACAGCACAAAAAGATCCTGATTATAGAAAATTACAATGGTGACAGGAAAGATGAAAACACAGACCCAGAGAAAAAAACAACAACAACCAAGTCAAAACTGCTACATCCAAAGCCTAAAAGAAAATATGAATTGGGCTCAGGACATGATAAGCTTAAAAAAGATTTTTTTAAAACAAGTAAGAGAAGTAGAGGGGAAAATGAGAAGAGAAATGAGAGTAATGAAAAAAAAACTTGAAAAAAGTAAACAGCTTGGTAAAGGAAACAAAAAATACTGAAGAAAATAACACTTTAAAAAACAAAATATGACTAATGGCAAAAGAGGCACAGAAATCCATTGAAGAGAAGAATGCCTTGAAAAGGAACATTTGAGGAAAGATCAGAATATACAGAAACAGAAGTAGATTATGATAGTTTGATTGGGGACTATTGCAGACAAGCTGAAAAGGAAAACAAAACAGATGTGGAATACAGGAACAAGATCACAATCCGGACACAAAGGTATGACATATCAGTGTTAGGGATTTCAGTTATCAAGGCATATGGTGGACATCTCTCTCTTCTCTGTTCAAAGCATAGCGACTAATAATTTCTTAATTATTAGTTGGAATGAGTAAGGGTAACTTCTATTCTGAACATGATTCTCTCCAACAAGCAGGAATTGGTTGCTGGAGAAAAATAATGAATACCTCAGGGGAAATAATCACTCCATCTTATACTTTGTGATAGAAATGAGAAAAGCTGATTATAGTCTGACATGCACTCTAGATTTTTGGAAAGAAATTTCAAAAGTTTAAAGAGAGGATGGATAGAATCTTACAGCCTAAAATATAAATACATACATACATACATACACATATATACATACAAGTACACACATATAGCCAAACCCAGAGAGATAGGAAACATTCATGAATGAAATTCTGAAGACATGAAAAAGGAAAAACAATCCAATATGGAAGACAAGAAAGAAGTATCTAAAGAGGATTATGTGGATGTACATGGAACTCATTAATTAACCTAGATTTAAAGAGAGATATAGAAGATGGAAGAGAGGGCAGTTATTAAAACAAGAGTATAAGATTGTAAGAATGAGTTCCATGCACATCCTGTAGGAATATTGTCTGTCAGTAGGCCCAAATCTGAAAATAAGATGAAAACGATGATGGGAGGTAAGGACAACAAAGAGGTCTTTTTGTAGCAATATAGTGGGACAGGGAAGGGTAGGACATCAGGAAGAGGACATTAATGATGAATATTAAAGAGATGGTGCAGTGGCTTAATTTTTATATGATTCTATTTTCTCTTCCAAGAAGAATGTTCTTTGAACTAGAAAGAACATTAAAAAAGATTAATAGGGAATTGATACTCAATATAGCTAGGAAGACATTAAGGGAGCACATTCCTATTCTTGATGAGTTAATGCCACCAGGACCAGAAACCATTTCTCAGAATTAAAAAAGGATTGGAAGATATAATCACTGAACCACTGTCAATGATCTTTGAATTATTCTGTAGAACAGGAGAAGTACCAGAGTACTAGAGAGGGAGAAATATCTCAATTTGCAAAAGAAGAGAAGAGTCTTGAGGCTTTAGGCCAATTAATTTTACATTTGTGCCCAGAAAAAATATGTACAAATTTACTGAATATCCAGAAAATAGAGCTATAATCAAAAATAACCAGAATCACTTCTTGGAAAATGTCATGCCAAACTAATCTCATTTCATTTTCTATTTTTATTTTTTTGACAATGTTGCTAGACCGATTGATCAGGTAAATGCTATAGATAGCCTACCCTAATATCAGCAAAACATAGGAAAATGTCTCTCATGATATTCTTATGGATAGGCTAGTGAAATGTGGACTAATGGAGAGTGCAATTAGGTGGATTTATATAGCTGAATTAATGGAATTTTTAATTATAAAAGTATTTTATTATTTTCCAGTTACATGTAGAAATGGTTTTCAACATTTGTTTTTATAAGATTTCTAGTTTCAAATGTTTCTCCCTCCCTCCCCAAGACAGCACGTAATCTGATATAGGTACAATAACATGAAACACATTTCTTCATTAGTCGTGTTGTAAGAGAAGAATCAGAGCAAAAAGGAAAAACCTCAAAAAAGAAAAACAACAGCAGCAAAACCAAAAGAAATAGTATGATTCAATCTGCATCCATATTCCACAGTTCTTTTTTTTTTCTAGATTTGGAGAGCCTTTTCCATCATGAGTCCTTTGGAACTATCTTGTACCGTTGTATTGCTGAGAAGAATCAAGTCTATCACAGTTGATCAACACATAATGTTGATGATACTGTGTACAATGTTCTCCGGATTCTGCTCATCTCACTCATCATCAGTTCATGAAAGTCCTTCCATGTTTCTCTGAAATCTGCCTGCTCATTGTTTCTTACAGCACAGTAGAATTCCATTACATAAATGGAATTTTTAAAAAAAGTATTTCATGGTCAATTTCAGAGGAGGTCACTGACCAAAAAAAAAATGTAACAAAGGGCCAGGCCATAAGAAATATCCTTTGATATTGAAAACTACACTTTTTAGGTTCTGGCCATTCAATCGGATTTGAACTCACATAAGTATATGATCATATTGCTCCAATGTGAAATAGCACTAGAAACTTTGTGAAGCAATGAATAGAACTCTGAACCTGGTGTCAAAAAGACCTGAGTGGGGCAGCTAGGTGGCACAGTGGATAAAGCACTGGCCCTGGATTCAGGTGGACCTGAGTTCAAATCCTGCCTCAGACACTTGGCATTTGCTGGCTGTGTTACCCTGGGCAAGTCACTTAACCCTCATTGCCCCCCCCCCCCGAAAGAAGACCGCCTGAGTTCAAATCCGGTCTCAGTTGCTTATTAGCCATGCAATCCTCAACAAATCACTTGCCTCTATCTCCCTTAGTTTCCTCAACTGTAAAAATGGGAATAATAATATCGCCTACTTTTCAGAGTTGTTGTGAGGATCAAATGACATAGTAACTGTTAAGTGCTTAGCACAGTGCCTGGAATATAATAAAAGCTTTATAGATACTTGTTCCCATCCTTTCTCTCTTCTTTCCTTTGCTAAAATCCAGATAAACTCTATCAACATTATTGCCCTGATCTACCACTTTAGTACATATTTTCATCCAAGACCCCTTCTTACTGAATCTAATAGTCCAGTATTTTTATGATCGCCAATTCCTTTTTTTGTATTTGCCACTATCTTTTCATTTAATGTATATTCTAGAATTTTACCAAGAATCAAAGTCAAGCTCACTGTATTACAATTTGCCAATTCCATTCTCTTGATTGTTTTTCAAAATCAAAACTACCTTTGTTGTTTTCCAATCCTGAAGCACATCTCCACTTTCTACAGTCTTTTAAGGATTACTGACAGTGAGTTGTATTTTTCACAATTGCTGTTGTTCTTTCTTCTGCATGAATTGTTGCTGCCATCTTATCTCTGGTGGCAAGGAATAGGGACTTATATGATGATTAAAAGATTTTAGTGAGAAATAATGAAGCCCTGGAGTAGGGTTGTTGCAATGGAAATGGAGGTGACAAATGGTGAAGATATATTAGATATATGAATGCAGAAACTAGGTAGTTAGTTAAAACACCAATATATCACCTTATATAATTAGTTGTATTCATCCTGAGGCCTTATTTATAAAATAATAAATGTTGGAGAAGCTGTGGAAAAAATGGAACACTAATGAATTGTTGGCAGAGCTGTGAACTGATCCAACCATTCTGGAGAGCAATTTGGAGCTATGCCCAAAGGGCTGTGGGACTGTGCATACCCTTTTACCCAGTAATACCACTATTGGATCTGTATCCCAAAGAGATCACAGAAGAGGGAAAAAGACCCACCTGTACAAAAATATTTGTATCAGCTGTCTTTGTGGTGACAAAGAATTGGAAATTGAGGGAATGTCCATCAATTGGGGAATGGCTAAACAAGTGGTGCTATGTGAATGTCATGGAATACTATTGTGCTGTAAGAAACAGTGAGCATGAAGATTTCAGAAAAATCTGAAAGGACTTACATGAACTGATGCTAACTGAGAGGAACAGAACCCCAGAAGAACATTGTACACAGCAACAGCAACATTGTGTGATGAACAATGATGATAGACGGCTCCTCTCAACAGTGCAATGATCCAAAACAATTTCAAAGAACTCATGATAGAAAATGTTCTCCACATCCAGAAAAAAGAACTGTGGATTCTGAATGCAGATTGAACCCTATTGCTTCTACTTTTTGGCTATTTTTTTTTCTTTTTTGAGTTTTCCCCTTGTGTTCTGATTCTTCTTTCACAATATGACTAATGCAGAAATATGTTTAATGTGATTGTACATATATAACCTATATTGGATTGCTTTCTGTCTTGGGAAGGGGGGAACAAAGGGAGGGTGGGAGTAAAATTTGGAGCTAAAAATCCCATGAAAATAAATGTTGAAAACTATCTTTACATGTAACTGGAAAATAATAAAATACTCTTATGATTAAAAGAAATAAAATAAAATGTCAACACCTAGGTCAGCACATCAAGTTGCATATGAATACAAATCATGGTGACATAATTATTAACATTTCATTTGATAATAAAAAGAACTTCATTTGATAATGCAAAAAAATAAATTATGAACAAGATGGTTTCAGAATCACCTGGGAAGACCGTATGTGAACTGATACAAAGTGAAATGAGCTGAACCAGGAGAACATTGTACATAGGAACAATAGCAATATTGTTTAAGAATGCTCAACTATGAAAGACTTATTTACTCTGATCAAGACAATGATCCAAGACAGTTTCAAAGGACCCATGATAAAAAATGCTATCTTCCTCCAGAGAGAGAACTAATGAACTCTGAGTGCAGATTGAAGCATACTTTTTTTTACTTTATTTTTGTTGCTATTATGTGTATGTCTTCTTTTTCAGCAGAGCTAATATCAAAATATGTTTTGTATGACTTCACATATATAATCAATATATTACTTGATTTTGCAATGGGTGGGAGAGGGGCAGGAGAGAGAGAATTCGGAACTTAATTTTTTAAAAAAGAATGTTAAAATGTTACATGTAATTGGGAAATATTTAATGAAATAATAAAATATATGTAGAAATTTAAAAAAAGAAATATGATTAATCCTTTCAAATTCAACTACTGTTTCAAAGAGGGATATGAAAAAAATCAGGCATAGCTTCAGGAAAGGAGGAAGAAATGCATCGATTGAAGAGAAGTTGAAAAAAATAAGATGTAAAATAGTGATAGCAGGGGGATACTAGAGCCAACTTGAACTGACTCATGAGCAGATTGTTAAATTTTCAGTGTGAGCATTCATACTAAGGCAACTGGCAAATGCTGCAAATCAGGGCTTAATCAGTTGTTTTGTTGATTTTCTAGACCTAAGAAACTGATGCCTAAAATGTATATAATGCAGATTTAAAAGTATGTCCATGTACATTCTTGTTTTAAACCTGGTTGTTAAATATTTACCAACACACTTCTGTATGGTAGTATTCACTTTCAAGGAAAGACAATGGGATCCATAAAAGTAAAGGAATCAAATTAAAGGAAAAAAAGGATATGTGGAAGAAAATGGTCTTAATCATTGAATTTGATTAAATTCCTAAGACTAATTGGCCTGAAGCAAAACTTTTTTTTTTTTGTGAAATGAGAAAAAGATATGAGGAGATATAAAAAGTATGATCCATGTAGAAATGTGTTATAGAAAGAGCAATGGATTTGGAGATAGAAGACTTGGGTCTGTCACTATGTGACTTTGGAGAACTTACTTATATAAAGGAAAATATATGATTCCCTCTTACCATAAGAGGGTGATGACTATATCAAGATGTAATTATAGATGATGAGATGTTATGGTATCAATAAGTGTTAATTCCCTATTATGCCATTATGAAATATGAACACCTCTTTCCTACAGAGTGGGAAAGATGCAATTGGATGAACAATGAATGACTATGCTCCTAGGTAACCTTTAAAAGTCAAAATTGGAAAGTAAGAGGTAGTCCAGGCTCATTAGGTACAATTACAGACTGTTATCCTCGTATTCACATCAGCGGGTAGCAAAGACCGAAGAAGAGTGTCTCTTCCACTCCTCAACAGCCACTGCATCTAGCAGAGGAGCTACTTACTTGGGAGGCATGCTATCCAGTAGGTACAGATCCATTTATAGAGACATAGAGGCACAACTGAGGAAGCAGAGATACATACTCTCCAAACAGCCCTGGTGGTGGTCACTTGAGTTTATAAGCAGCTTCAAAGAACATGATCCTTGGTAGTAAAAAGAGAACCATCTTTAGACTCAGGAAAAAGCCAAGCTTGGCAATACAGTCACTCTATAAAATGAGCAGAACCTGGAAATCCAGCTGGGCAATTCACCCAGAGGAGATGTGCCCATGGGTGAGCTTCATAAAGACTTCATTGGAAGAGAAAGGATATTGAAGCCCTTCAATTCTGGAGTGACATTTATTCCCTAGATGTGCATTTAACTACAATTATACTCTGTGCCCTCCACTTGTCCCAGATGTTTCTATTTTTGGGAAAGTATGTCTTGGACAGATTGAGAATATTTTCTAATAACTAGTCTTACTTTGCTGTCTTAGTAAATGCCATTCCTTTGGGCTAATTGTATCTGTTGGAAAGCACACTTGGGCTGAAGAGGCTCATGAGTTATAGGAATAAGAATGTGTACCCAGAGAGTACCCTTTGATCCTTAAACCTAAGACTAGCAGTTTCTCTCTGGGTAGCAGCGCAGAGGGGCACTATATTTATAATTTCTTTGAGCCTCAGTTTCCTCATCTATAAAATAAAGGCACTGGCTAGAAGATGATTCCCAAGGCCCCTTCTAAATCTAAATCCATGATCTTTCTTATTCATATCTCCATTTAACCTCCAATGATTGGAATTCTAAACAAACATATCACTATTCCATTAGTCCAAACTAATTGTTAATGGAAATCCCACTTAATCAATGAACAAGCAATTCTTAAGCATGTGTCATATGCTAGGCACTATGATAGGAGCACAATGACAAATATGAAATAGTCTATTTCCTCAAAGAGTTTACATTTTATTAGGAGAAACAATATATACATACATATATACACACAATATATAATATAGATACACATACATATATAGTGTGTATATGTATAGGCAAATATACATATATATGATATATATGAAAAAATATTATACTATCTGTACTTTTAGGTTTATAAGATACTTTCCAGAAACCTTAGGAAAAGAAGTAGTGTCATCATCTTTCTTGTTCAAAATGTACAATACATGATGACTATGGCCCTGATTGGATGTTAAATATGTTGTATGTGAAAAAACAAAAGTGATAAGTGGTAAGTGTATTAACCCTGGAGTCAGTGGGTTAGACATCTTAATTCTGCTACTTACTATCTAAGTTGTTTTAGGAAAATTGCTTACCATTTATGGGTCCAGCTTTCCCCACCTATAAACTGAGAGGGCACAGTCTCAATAATCCCTATGGTATTATGTGAGGGCCTATCCAGGGGCTAAATAATTTATATTGTACCAAATTAATAGTTCCATTTTTATAGATGGAAAAAACTTGGCCTTGGCTAAGTGAAGTAACTTCCAGAGTTACACAGATAGTACTGTTACACAAATCTGGGTCTTTTGACTCTAAGACCTGTGCTCTTTCTCCTTATATAAATGAAGTCTGGCTAAAGATCATCATCAGATGCTTTGAGAATGTAATTTCAAAGTAAGAATCAATGGTTCCCATCCAGCAGAACTTATAGCACAGTTATGCTGAAAAAAATTTAGTATCTGTTAGGATTAGGGACTTCCAGATCATGTGGCCAACAAGATAGAGGACTAGAAATTTTTTCCAATCCTCATACTTTCTCAGTTCTCTTCAAAATAGAAACCGTGCTCAAGAGATAAAGCCATTTTAGCTATGTCCCTGGTTTAGGGCATAAACTACCCAAAGTGGCAACAATTGAATGAACTAACAGCAGAGAAAAATAATCTCTAACCCTTAACTTACTTCCTTATCATACTCTCCCCCACCACTCACCATAGTCCAGAATTAGGGCTCTATAAGCCTTCCCAAAGGCTTACAACAGAACTCAACTCTATACTTCCTTTCTGCCAGTAGTAGAAAATGAATTAGTAGAAACTTACTTAGGCTGGGAAAATAGTATAGTAACACCCCATGCTACATTAGAACTCAGAGGGGAAATGGGGGTAGGGAAAATATATGTGATCATGTGGCTTTCCAATAAGCCTGAGGGAAAGAGGCTAGTGCCTGGTTGGAGATAGTGCCTAAGCAGTCACCAGGAACAGATACTAAGGCCTATGAAATTTGAATTTCCCAGTGTGGACAAAGCCTGAGACAATTTTAAGTTTAGTTACCAAGGAAACTAATTTAGAGAAACAAACAAACAATAATAATACAGACAAATGAAGGAAATATAAAATGAACTCGAGTAACTTTAAATGTCAATGGATTAAACAATCCAAGTAAATGAAAAATAAAGACAAGTTAGATAAGAAAATAAAACCACATAATCTGTTGCTTATAAGAAACACATTTTAAAAACAAAGATGTACACAGAATAAAAATGAGGGGCTGGAACAGAATTTATTATACATTAGGTCAGTCAAAAAAAAGAGAGTTGCAAGCATTTTTATACAAAGCAAAGGCAAATATTTACAGCATTAAAACAGATGAACAATGAAACTACATTATGCTGAAAATAACCACTGATGACAAATCAATATCAATAATTCTTTTAAAAAAGTTCATTGAACTGCATAAAGAAATAAAAAGGAATGCAATAGTGGCAGAAAATTTCAATGACTCTCTAGTTCAGAAAGATAAACAAAAAGGGAATTTTAGAACTGAAGAAATTGCTGGAAAAGTAACAGCTAAAAGACATAGCACTTTCTAAATGGGTCTGGTAAAGAATACATGTTTTTGTTTTTTTCTCAGTCCCACATGGAATTCTTATAAAAACTTACCATGTATTAGGGCAGAGAAATATTGAAAATGAGTATAGGAATGCAGAAATAAGAATAAGTTTAGGGAGCACAAACAAAATACCCTGAAACAAACAGAGAAATAACAGTGAAGCCTTATATAATGAGTGGGCCAAAGAAAAAAATAGAAATAATTAATAATTAGGTGAAAGAAAACAGTGGTGATAAAAAAATTGGAGGATGTAGCTAAAGCAGTCCCCAAAGGAAAATTATATCCCTACATGTATACAAAATAGAAAAAGAGAGGATTAATGAACTCAATATGCTTTTTTGAAGAAATTAAAAAAAACAACTAAGAAGCTTAAAATAAAAGGAAATTTCTGGATTGGAAGAAGTTTGAAGAATGGGCAGGGAGAATTTGAAATATTCTCTTTGATCATTTTAATTTTCTCCCCTCTGCATTATAACTACCATTTTCCATTTTTCTTTGTAAAATTTCCCAGGGTCCCAGTGGTGGTTGCAATACCTACTAATTTAGTGTCATCTGTGAGTTTAATTAACATGCTGACTACTCCTTCTACAATTAATACAGATGTTAAATAAGACAGGCCATAAAACCACCATAAGAGATACTTCTCTTTACCTTGAAATGTTGCCATTTATTGTTACCCTTTGTTTTGAATCCTTCATCCAGATTTCAAACCTTGAATCTTATCCAATTGGAATTAATTTGGTAAATAAGCTAGTGTGAAACACTTAGTCCTGAATGCTTTCCTGAAATCATCCCATATCAGATACAATGTTTATGTTCACTTTTGAGTGGACTGAAAAGGCAATTACATTTTATTGATATAGTTTGTTCTTTAAAACCCAGTGACATTTATGATTTTCCTTCTGGAGAGCAATAACCAGGATTGATCACTAACACTTAATTATAGACAGACACTTATTGTTTTTAATTACTTCAAATATACAAGTATTGTCCATGTAGGAAAATTGTAAGCTCTTTGAAGGTAAAGACTATGTGTGCTACTTTCAATGTGTTAGGCAAAGAAAAAATTTTCTCCATAAACATCTAACTTAGGTAGAAAAGAGAGAAAAGGGAAAACATGACAATTAAACCATTTCTGCCTTTTTTGATTACTGCAAATGTTATATTGATCATAGCCCATATATCTCAAGAGTAGAAAGAGAGCTAAGAAATAATATGTGAAGCAAGTACTAGGCTATAACATATGTTTTAATAATTGAAATTTTATTTTTCTCATTTTTTCTCCTAAGTTAAAATAGTAAGAGAAAAAGCAGATAAGCACATAATATAATAACATAATTATAGTATCAGAATGATAAATTCCTGTCAATGGGAAAAGGGTCCTTCATGAAGTTCAACAAGAATGTATATGGTAGGAATCTTTCTTGATTTGATTAAGGCTTCACATTGAAATGCCCAGATAAAACAATAAAACTAGATACTATGGAAGATAAAAAGTGACATAGAAGGAAGAATTATCATAGTTTGATAGTTGATTGAAGGATGGATTGGAGCAGGAAGATAATTGAAGAAGGGAGAAAAACCGGCAAGCTTTTATAATTGTCCAAGTGTGAGGAGATGAGGAAGAGGTGGGGGATCAAGAAAGGCTTCATGCAGAAGATGGTGCCTAAGCTGCATCTTAAGGGAAAAGAGAGACTCTATAAGATAAAGGTAAAGAGGGAGCCTATTCCTGATCTGGGGGGCAGCCATTGCAAAGGCACAGTCAGCAGATGGAGCAGCATGAGTGGGGAACATAGGAAAGACACATTTGCCTGGACTGCAGAATGTTGGAGGTAATGTTCAATGAGTTTGGATAGGTAGCTTGTAACCAGGTTGTGTATGACTTTAAAAGGTAAGCATCAGAATTTACACTTGACTCTAGAAGTAATAGGAAGTGACTGGAGTTAGTTGAGTAGAAATGTCATGTGATCAGAATAGTGAGTAACTCATGGCAGGGAGACCAAGTCAGAGACTACCCTAATTCTTATAGGTGAAAGGATATAAAGATTAGAGTAGTAGCTGTAAGAGTGGACAGACAGAAAAGGGTTAAATGTGAAAGACTGTGAAAGTAGAAAGAGAAACATTTGGCAACAAGTTTTTCTATCACTTCTTGACCAACATAAACTTTTTTTCTTTTTCTTTTTTTTTTTTTTGGTGGGGCAATGAGGGTTAAGTGACTTGGCCAGGGTCACACAGCTAGTAAGTGTCAAGTGTCTGAGGCCGCATTTGAACTCAGGTCCTCCTGAATCCAGGGATGGTGCTTTATCCACTGTGCCACCTAGCTGCCCCCAACATAAACTTTTTTTTGAAGGGCAGTGAGAGTCAAGTGACTTGCCTAGGGTCATACAACTAGTGTCAAGTGTCTAAGGCCAGATTTGAACTCAGATCTTTCTGAATGCAGGACAGGTGCTTTATCCATTGTACCACCTAGCTGTACCCCCCAACATAAACTTTTAAAACTCTATTTATTGTCTTAAGTTTTATCTGCCAGCCTCATCTCTCAGGATCTCAATGATAGAGTTGATTTTTCTTTCTAAGGTTCCAATTATTTCTACTTTGACCACAGGTTCAACTTTGTTGGCATGGAAAAGGTCTAGAATAGCAGTTTCCCCTGTTACTTTCTGTTCCTTTAGAATAATAAAAATCATCAAAGACATAAATTGAGAATTCATTAACTGTTTTGTTTTTAGCAGAGGACAGTCAACATCTGTCCAGATAGTAGAACTTTCCCATCACCACTATATAATGTCTCCATGCCAGGCCTATAATCCATTTCCTAAAATCATCATCCATTTTTTCCTTTTGATAAGGTGATCTATAGTTATATTTCCACAACATAATCAATTCTTTCTCCCTCCACTTATCCTTACCCAAATATTCTCCATCATGTTTCCTTCTTCCCTTCCCTTCCCAGAATCTTTTTTAATTAGGTCTGAAAGGCCCCATGACACAGTCTCCATATTTTTTTACTGGTCCTGATTATGTACATTTCATCCCTAATCAAGAGTCTGTTAGTCCCAAATCTTAAACCATGCTCCAGCAATCCAAATCCTTCCCTTGGACAATATCTCACGAATTAGCTATTCATTTCCTAAATCTTCCTTTCTCTTCAGATCTACATACAAAATCTGAAGCAATCATGAAAAGGTCATTTGTGTTCAGACCTGTGCCTTCAGTTTTCTATTTCTCACATTTTTTAAACTAAAAGGCTTAATTTGGCATTCCTTATTTTCCAATGATAGAGAAGTATTTCTGTATTAGCTGAACTACTGGACTATATGACCTATAATGTACCTTACAACTCAAAGATGAAATAATTATAAGATCAGGTACTTTATACTAGAGATATTAGTAACTCTAAATTCTCTCTTATACAAATGGTTTGCTTAAAAATTAAAGCACACTATGAAGTGAAGTTATCATGCTAAGGTTGAAACATCCTTTAAACAATTAAGGAAAGTTAATTATCAATTGTGAGATCTATACAAAATCATATTAAAAGAAGCTTAACCATTTAAGTGGTCAAATAAAATGTCAATTGGAGTGAATTAGGTTTTTAATTGTATATTTGGTCTTTTAATCTGCTAGGGACAAAAAAAATGGAGTCTTCAATTATTTCACATTGACCTTTCTCACAGGCTACTTCTGTAATTATTATATTAATTATAAAATTTGAACTTTGCCTTTTCTCTAATATTACTGACCAGACTCAAACATTTTCAGTAAATTTCCAGGGTGAAGAAAGAATCTGTTTTGTGAACTTGAAATAATTTAAATGATATTTTCATGATCTATCTAGAAAATATATCATTTAAATATAATGTTCAATAAATCAAATTTGGTGGTATAGCATTTATTTTAAGTATATGTTGTCATTTACCTGTAGTTACAAATGTGGATTCTTTTCTAATGATGATCACCTATAATGCTTTCTTTCTTTTCTCCTTCCTCTCTCCCCTATTCTACCTTCTCTTTTCTTTATTGCACGTTTTCACTTTTCCTTCTTTTCTCTTTCCTTCTTTTTTTTCTTACCCTTTTAATATTCATTTTCTTTCCTTCCTTCCAATTTAGTTCCATCAATCCTCTCCAACTCAAATAGCCCCAGTTCATTTGTGAGGTGAAATTGATGAAATTTACACTGCATCATAGAATTATTGTGTGAAAAATACTTTGAAAATAATGAAGTTCTATAGAAATATGTGCTATTAGTTTTAACTATTACTACCATAGTATCACAAAAACTCAGGTATGAGAAGAGTAAGCTTCTTGATCCAGAGTGCCTATTTGCCACTGATTCCAGTCCCTTCTTAATTTGGGGGGCCATTGGTACTCCATTCCCTTGAACACAGGGTTTTTGCTACATGAATATCTAACTTTATTCAACAAATATTTAATACAACACATTTCAAATATCACAATCAACCATATAATTAGACATAATAATTTATACAAAGCATATTTCAAAAAGCTATATAAAGGCTAGGTGGTTCAAGGACACATTAAATAGAGCACTGGACATGGAAACAGAAGACCTGATTTCAAATCCTCCTTCAGACACTTACTTGTTAGCTGTGTGACCCTAGGCAGGTCATTTAACCCCTCAGTGCCTTGGTTTTCCCATCTGTAAAATGAGGGAGCTGGACTTGATGTTCTTGAAGGTCCCTTCCAACACCAAACCTCTAACTACAATAACTGAACATGTTTTAAAATGAAAGAATGATAAGCACATGACACTAATACTAATAAATACAACCAATAGGAACACTGAAATATCTTGTCACCCTAAGAAAAGTATGCTTCTTTTGAATTTCTCACTGATCAATTGCTTCTCAGCTGATACTTTAAAAAAGAAAAAAAATGTTATTTTAAAAGTTCAAATATATCTTTCATGTATATGAAATTTATATAGATATGTGTATATATACACAATTCCTTATATCATCACATACACATACCCCTATGATAGGCTTAATATGTAGGTACTATTTCCACCTAATTATGTCCCACTACACAAGTGCGCAGTATTTATACCTGATTCTTAACCTGGACAGCACAGGCTCCTTGTTGGTGTCCTACCCTCCAAAAAGTCCCCATGATCATTTAATTGTTGTATACTTTATAACTCTTGAGTGCTGGATACTAGGACATTATTTGGTCCTTTGATATTTTGCCATCTCTGGCAGTTCCAAATATTAGTATGAATTCTTGAAGGATGCAGCCACATCAATGCATTTGGTTGTCATATTCTCTTTTTTTTTTTCTTTTTTTAGTGAGGCAATTGGGGTTAAGTGACTTGCCCAGGGTCACACAGCTAGTAAGTGTTAAGTGTCTGAGGCCGGATTTGAACTCAGGTACTCCTGACTCCAGGGCCGGTGCTCTATCCACTGCACCACCTAGCTGCCCCCGGTTGTCATATTCTCATGATCTAAAATCACAAAGCATGGCCAAAGTGCCTCCACAAGTACTAGAGCTATTAGATGATTTCTGGCACTTAAACCCTTTTTTAAAAAATCAAGCAAGCTAACGTGGCATCACACAATCTGATGATGGCGCCACTCAGGTAATGGTTAAAATGGCACCAAAATGAGGGATTGTTTTATTCAAGCACCAGTAGCAGTGCTTGACTCCTGAGCCAAATCTTGCACAGATTAGGGGATGCAGTTCAACTTGACTCTGAATAAAATACTTATCAGCAAACTAGGTGAAGTATCCTTCCATTATTTAAAAAAAAGTTTGAAGTGGAAGCAAATGGTGAAGGAATATACTTTACTCTGGTCTGGTTTGTAGACAAGCTGCTGCTTGTAAAATGATGGAGTGTCTTTTGTAGCTTGGCATCAGCACCGTCAGGAGCCATTGGGTGGTCATTGAGCCTTAGAGCTAAAACTCCATTGGTTGCCCTTCATGCAATTTTGATTTTAGTGACCAACCATAGGAAGTTATAGAGAGATGATTCCATACATTAGATAAAATTACAGCCTTATTCCAAAACTCCCCTTGCATACAGCCATTTAAGTATTTGGCAATGTCCTTTGACTGCCTTTTTTGCTTGATTCTATTTCTCACTCTGTCACCAAGGATGTGAAATATAAACCAGGTTAGAAGTCTAACCCCATGAACTACTTACCCAATATCAACCAGCATAGTAAGTGGGAGCAAGTTTAGTAGAAAGATTATATGTTCAATACTGGCTCTTTGAAGGAGGGATAGTCATTTTTATTACATCTGATAGGACTGTCTTTTCATTGACCCTCAATTAGTATCACTGCCTTGGATGGCAATAGGACCTAGGACCTGTACTTAATTTCTCTGGCCAGCTGCCCAAGTGGGAAGCAACTGCTAGCAGAATCCACCTTTTCTTCTCAGTCTCTCACCTTTCCTCAAATCAAGGCTCACTGAAGTTAATCCACCCATAGATTCAACCACTAGCTCCCAGGCTGGCACACCATGACTCACTTGTTCTGATTCCAACAGCTTCTGTTCTCTTTTGTTCATCTGTTTCATAATGCCATTCTCTCCAAATTCATTCAAAGTACTCAAAACTTACTTCTTCTTTTGGGTTCCTCACTGATCTGACTTCCTTCCACAATAGAACTCCCTGAGCACTGGCTGAATCCCACTAAATTATTCCTGGTCATACCACATCTCCAATTTTAATTCACTCTAGTGCTAGAGTTCCCACCAGACATCTAGGACTCCTTTCAACCATCAAACAAATTTCAATTACCAGCATGAAGACGATATGCTAAGTACTCTTTTATACATCTGCCCTCACACTTTAACCAGCAAGACAAAATCAAGGTACATCTGACATAGCTTTCCCTTCTACCTTGGTTACTGACTGGTGGGGAAAGGGCTGACTTTCATAATATTAGTATCAATGTCAATCCATTAAACATCACTCTTTGGTGGAATCTCAGAGTTCTAAAGGACCTCAAAGGCTATATAACTGAATCTATATCCAAACATGTATATTTTACAGTATCTCTGACAAAAGGTCATCTCATTTCTGTTTGAAGACCTCCAGTAACATGGACACCCAAGCCAGTTGATTCTGTTATTAGACAACTATAATTGTTAGGAAATTAATCACATTTCTGGGGCTCATGAAGGCTCCAAGAAGAGGCCAACAGAACATTAGCTCTCCGAGGTACTACCATACTAAAGAAAGGCTTTGAGAACTGTGTGTTTACTCATCTAAGAACAAGCCTGTTGTAGTTCAGTCATTTGCAATTATGTATGACTCTTCATAACATCATTTGGGGTTTTCCTTAGTAAAGATACTAGAGTGGTTTGCAATTTTCTTCTCTAGATCATTCTCCAGAAAAGGAAACTAAGGCAAGCAGGATTAAGTGACTTGCCAAAGGTTATACAACTAATGTTTAAAGCCAGATTTGAACTCACAAAAAGGAGTCTTCCTGACTCTAGGCCCAGAACTCTATTTACTGGGCCACCTAACTGCCCAGTGGACCAACCTAGAGATCAAGGAGTCTCATCACAGGGTTGGCCATAGGGAATTATTTTTTAAACTACAGAAACTAACAGATACCTTTGACTAAAGCAAGAGAGGAATTGCCAAATGTTCCCACACAGATGAAGTCATAGATTTTTAAATATTGACATAGAACCTGATTAAACAATGAAGGCAAGTCCCTGGAGAGCATAGGCTATTTTGTTTTTGTCTTTATTTACCCAGAAGCTGGCATAGTAACTTATACATAATGGGTATTCAGTAACTGAAAGAACTAAAGAATTAGATTTAAATGTATCGAAGAGTAGGGAATATAGGCCAATGTTCCTAAGTATTGTCTGAGTTGTAAATTGAGAAAGGTGCAAAGTGGTTATAAAAATCTTTGTTTTGTTAGGGAATGCCTTCCTTATTTATCTATTGCAATGAGCTTAGTTATTTTCCTCCTTGTTTTCTGGGACAAGGAGTAAGGGTACAGACCTGAGATTTCATCAATGTAGAGTTTATTATATGGAAACCTCCTCTACTGTTGGAAATCTGTTACTCATCTGTAACTTATACTTTTAGGGGACTACTGGGGGTGGTACTGAGAATTTAAAAGACTTACCCAGGGTCACAAGGATAATATGCATCATGGACATAAACCCAAATTTTCTTGACTTTAAACTTTGACCCATCCAATGCTCAATACCTCTTTCCAATCCCTTTTATAACTGACCAAAAGACTGCAAATCAAAGTCATTATCTATCTTTCTACCTTAAGCATGTGGCATTATAACTAAGCTAGAAACAGCAAGACGTAGTCTCTTTCTAAACTTTTTCTAATGCATCACTTGATAATGGGAGACAATGATATCACTGGTAAGCAAAAGAACATTTAAATGTGAACATTCTTAGAAGCATCATGAGTCAAATAATCTTGTAGAGAAACTGAAAGGTTTTGTCTTGTTTTTTAAAAAACAGAGTACTAGAAGTGGTCTCCATAGTCATGTGGTAGTAAAGGGTACCATTACCCTAAAACTATTTTGGTCCTACAGCTACAAAAGAAAGCAATAGAGTTATTCTATTATTGTTCAGGAATAACAACTGGTATTCATATAGTTTTTATAGTTTACAAAGCACTTTAAATGGAATCCTCATTGAAATGTCTCATATATAGTGGGTACTCGGTAAATGTTTAATTACAAGATAGCTTGCTATGGTTGAAAGAGCCACAGTGGACTATAAATGCGATGATCTGAGTTTGAGTCCAGCTCTGAGGCATACTAGCTCTGTGACCCCAGGCACAGTGTAGTAGAGAGAATAATAGATGAATTGCAGCAATCAGAGGTATTCATGGATGGAGACAATTGCATATAATAATATCAGATTTGTTTTTTCAATACACAGTAACACTAGCTGGAATTTGCACAGAATTTTAGGATCTATAAAGTGGCATACATATTCTATAACACTAAGAGGTAGATGCTATTAATATCTCCATTTTACAGATCATGAAACCAAGACAAAAAGAGGTTAAGTGACTTGCTCAGGTTGACGCAGCTAGCCAGATATGAACCTAGGTGTTCCTGACTCCAAGTCTTGAACTCTAATCACTTTCACCATTTAGCTGCATTAGTCAGTTTTGTTTATACCCTTCTCCTTTCTCTTTTCTTTTTTGTTAAACTTTTTTATTTAAAGAGTGGATTTCTGTGGAGGGAGAGAAAGACATACAGAAGGAAATATAGACAATGTAAAAACAAAATGCAGGGTATTTCAAAGGTTTTAGTACAATTTTAAGCTTTAATAGAATAGTATATCAATAAAATCTATTAAAATGGAAAGAAAAAAGAACAAAAGAAGAAAAGGAAGCAAGAAAGAAAGACAGAAAAGGAAGGAAGGGAGGGAGAGAGGAAGGAAGGAAGGAAGGAAGGGAGAGAGGAAGGAAGGAAGGAAGGAAGGAAGGAAGGAAGGAAGGAAGGAAGGAAGGAAGGAAGGAAGGAAGGAAGGAAGGAAGGAGGAAGAGGAGTGGAAGAGGACACTGTGTGTATTTGTGTGGGTTTGGGGAATGGGGGGCTATGTAGCACTCCACTAAGGGTGAAGGAAAGTACTTAGCATCCCAGCTGTGGCCAGTTCTGTCCACCTAAAAGCCACTTGGGACAGACACCTCAGCTGGCAAAATGTGAATTATCTAGAGTGGGAAGAGATTGAGATACTTTGAGACACAGCCCCCAAGGAAATCACAATCAGATGGGAGATAAAAAGTAAACAATAGTGGGATATAAAGGGGGGGTGTGTGCTGAAATAACCAAAGATCTCAGGAAGAAAAAAAAACCCTCAAATGTACATAAACATATAAACGAACAAAGAAAAATGGCTTCCGAATGTAGTAAATGAGTTCAAGCATCAGTGAATAAATACCACAGAACAAAGGAGGGTAATCTAGCACTTGATGAGACAGAGGACTCTGTGGAATGTGAGAGCAGGTTCCTCCTTCTTAGTGGCTCAAAAGAGAAATGGGAATTGAGAACAGAATTCATGACCTACTCAGGAAAAATATTGAGCAGAATAGAAAAAATGGAATCAGCCTCACTGAAGAAACAAAAGAAAGCACAATAGATTGGGAATGCAAATAGACCGAAGTGAAGGATAATTTAGAAGAAGAAAAGGAAAAAGCAATAACATTAAAACAAAATATGCTCATTATGCAAGCAAAACATACTGAACTCAAAGATAGGACTCGTAGAGACTACCTAAGGATCATAGGTCTCCCAAAAGAACTATAAAAGACAAAAAACCTGAAAACTATAATTCAAGATATAATATATAAAAGAACTGCCCAGAGCATCTGAACACAGAAAACGAATTATCATTTGAAAGAATTCATAGGTTTTGCCTCCTGAAAAAAAAAATGTTGTAAACTCCAATGCATATAATGGCTAAAATGAACAATTTAATTCATAACAAGTTCTTCAAGTAATCAGGAGGAAGACTTTCAAATACAAACAAAAGGAAATTTGAGTAACACCAAACTATTCCACACCCACCAGAAAATGCAGGAGGAGATAGAATAATATGTTTTGAAGTGCAAGGAAGGGAAGCCCAGGATGCAGACTCAGGGTGACCTACCTTGCCAACCTGAGCCTAGCCATAAAAGGAAGAAGGTAGATATTCAATAATGAGGAGGTATTTGAAACATTTTTAGAAAGAAAACAAGAACAGAAGACATTGTTTGCTTTTGAAACACCTCACTCAGACAACAGAAATATAGGAGAAATAAATAAATGAAAAGCCAATGACAGCAACAGCAAAAGCAACAGAGGTGAGGGCTCAGAGCTAATTAATTAATGAGCGATGTTGCGATTTTAATAACTAATTAGGAAATCAATGTGATAATAATACCTAGAATTTATGTAGTACGTTAAGGTTTACAAATCACTTTACAAATACTAGCATATTTAATCTTCAAAAGAACTCTGACAGATAGGTGCTATTATTATTATTCCATTTTACATATGAGAAAACTGAGTCAGGCAGGGGGTAAGTGGCTTGGCTAGAGTCATACAGATGTTGCTCTTACCCACTGATAGAATTAATTTCTTATGTTAATGAAATATCTATCTAAATGTAAATGAATGAAAAATCACTTATTAGGTGGTGCAGTGGATAGAGTGCCAGGCCTAGTGTCAGGATGACCTGTGTTCAAATCCAACCTCAGACATACTTACAGGCTGTGTGACCCTGGGCAAGTCATTTAATCCTTGTTTGTCTCAGTTTCACCTTCTGGAAAATGGGAATAATAATAGTACCTACCTCTTAGGGTTGTTATGAAGATCAAATGAGATAATGATTGTGAAGTGCCTAGCATAGTGTCTGGCACATAGTAGGTGCTATATAAATGTTAGTTATGGTTCTTCTGCTGCTATTAATGAAGAGAAAACAAAACATTTTACATTTTAAACCTAAATCAAGCAGAAGTGTCAAATGTCAAAACAGAGATTGAACTATGGACTATGTATGTATTACTCTTCACCTTTGAGAACAGTTGGGGATTTGAGGACCTATCATAGTGTCTAGAACATAGGTGGTGCTCCATAAATGAAACTCATCATGTGCAAAACTGAACTTATATTCTTCCTTCCCAAACCCTAACTCCTTCCAAACATCCCAATTGCCATTTAGAACACCACCATCCTCCCAGCCCCCCAAGCTCACAACCTAAGCATCATACTCGACTCCTCAGTCATCCTCAATAGCAAACTGTTGCCAAATCCTATCAATTTTACTTTCATTGCATCTCTCATCTTACCCTACCTCCACCCTTGTGCAGGTCCTCATCACCTTATGCCTGGACTGTTGCAATGGCCTCCTGGTTGGTCTCTTTGCCTCAAGTCGCTTCCCACTCCAGCACTTCCTCCACTTAGATGTCAAATTAATCTTCCTAAATCTCATATTTGACCATGTCACCTAACCATTCAATAAACCCCAATAACTATCCATTATATTATCTGTGGATGGCTCCTCTTCCTCATCTCTGCCTCCTAACTTCTCTGACTTACTTCAGATCCCAGTGAAAATTCCATCTTTCATGAGAAATGTCCCTTAATGCCAGTGCCTTCCTTCTATTGACTATCTCCAATTTATCCTTTATAAATATTGGCTGCACATGCAGACATACCTCATTTTATTGAAGTTTGCGTTATTGCACTTTGCAGACGTTGCATCTTTTTTAACAAATTGAAAGTTTGTGGCAAGCCTGTGTTGAGCAAGTCAGTGCCAGGTTTCCAACAGCATGTGTTCACATCACATCTCTGTGTCACATTTCGGTAAGTCTGGCGATATTCAGACTTTTTCATTATTATTATATCTGTTATGATTATCTGTGATCATTGATCCCGGATGTAATTATTGTAATTGTTTTGAACTGCCATGAACTTACCCATATAAGATGGTGAACTTAATCAATAAATTTTGCATACATTCTGGGTGCTCCACTGACCGACCATTCCCCATCTCTGTCCATCTTCTCAAACCTCCCTATTCCCTGAGACACAAAAATATTGAAATGAAGTCAATTAATAACCCCACAATGGCCTGTAAGTGTTCAAGGAAAAGGAAGAGTCAATCCATGCGGCAAACTTCACTGTTATCTTATTTAAGAAATTGTCACAGCCACCCTAACAACCTTCAGCAACCACCATCCTCATCAATCAGCAGCTATAAACACTGAGGCAAGACCCTCCATCTGCAAAAAGATTATAACTCACTAAATGCTCAAAAGTTGGGTAGCACTTTTTAGCAATAAAGTATTTTTTTAAATTAAGGTGTATACATTGTTTTTAGACATAAATACTATTGTGCACTTAATAGGCTATAGTATAGTGTAAGCATAACTTTTATATGCATTGGGAAACACAAACATTTAGTGCAATATTTGCTTAACTGAGGTAGTCTGGAACCAAACCCACAATATCTCTGAGGTATGTCTGTAGCTGTTCATATGTTGTCACACCCATTAGACTGTGAACTCTTTGAAGTTAGGTTGTGTTTTGCTTATTTTTTAAATATATATACCCAGCACTCAGTACAGTGTCTTGAGTATAGGAAGTGCTTATTAAATGCATATCACTGAGCCATATTTTTATGTGACAGTGTTAGATGACATAGGTTGTATACAAAACTAAATGGAGTGATATGCTTACTGAGCAGCCCTTTAGAAGAAGGTATTAGTCACTTTGAATGTGATATTCAGAGACAGTCCTTGAGAGAAGACAACTGATGCTAGATGAATTGCTGATCTATATTGCCTTAAATAATTCCTAAGCTGAAATCTTTCTAATATTCCAGCTGAATCTATCCTTTCTTTCCATTCCTGTCCCCCTTCATTTCTGTAGTTTTGAATCTGAGCTTGGGAAATACTCTATTTGACCTATGTTCTCCTCAACATTCTCATTTATTAATTTTTTCAGGCATTCGTAATGTACTTTGGAATTTGTGCCATGAAAGTCACAACTGCGGCTTAATTGCATAATAATTTCTTTAACAACCTTGCCCTCCCCATTATAGCATGGCCTATATGTGGAAGTATAAAGACAAAGAAGATAAGAGAGGATGGGGTTTTCTGGGTCTTGGGGTCTATTTAAATAACATGAACAACTTATTCATGTGGAACTGGAGCTGGGGGGGGGGGCAGAATGTATGGCTCTGATTTTGTGACTGCTGATTGATACGAACAATCAGAACAAAATGGAATCACTGCTTACTGATTTAGATCAGATGCAAATCCTGCCAGCAGAACACATCTTCCTGTGTAATCAATTCAACATAATTATTTATAGAGAATCAGGCACTGTCTATAAAACCTAAGTAACCATACTACAGTGCTGTTGATCTGGTTATGTAGGCTAACTGCCAATTAGGATTGCCACAGAGTTTATCTGATTATGGGCATAATGGCCATTAATATGGCTGAAAAAAATGAATCGCTATAATGAACTCAGGCTTTTTAAAAAAAATAGACACAGACTCAGTTTACTTCACAGCTTGGGGGTAAAGGATGGCACTCCTCAGCCCCAGAGACAAATGCTAATGGGAAGCAAAAGAGGTAAACAGTACACTCCTGCCAGGGAGTGCAAAGGAGAAATCTAGGAAACAGAACAGATAAAGAGAGATAGACTAGTTAAATGTCTCCATTTGGAGAGTGGAATGCATGGCCAAGAAAAGTAATCGGCGCACAGGCATTAGCCATGTGAATGGCCAGGCAAATTATATAACCTCTTTGGACTCCTTACCTATAAATTAAAGAGTAGGTGAGATGGCCAACTAGATCATCTCTAAAGTCCCAACTTTAAAATTCGTTGTTGAATGGCTATACATACACGTCACTTAGATGTTATTAGTAAGAAAGTGTGAGTATATACACTATGGTTCATGAAAAGAAAGTAACAATGAAATACATCCATTTGTAGGTCAGGTCCCCTTTTTTGAACATACTATACTCAAAGTCTTAGTTTTTGGTGATCCAATGATGGGCATTTTCATGATTTGAAGTTGTAGGAACAAAGATGTCCTTGCAGAATTAGTTGATTATTAAAGGGAATCCAGTTATTTCCCCCTCCAAATTAAGACAGATAGGATATCAAATGACATAGAATAGCTAAGTTGTAGTCTTTGGCCTTAACACTAATCCAACATCATTCCCCCAAATGAATGCCATTTGTTATTCATTCTATGAAGCTGGATTCTCTTTTACTGCAGTAAAAATACTGCCTCACCGTGGTTGATGAGTGGCTTTGATTACAGGCATAAGTAGATGCATTAGCACCAGGTAGGGAGAGAAAATTGCCCAAACATTCTTTTTTCTGTTAATGTGGAGAGGGGCAAGCTAATTGACTCTAAGTTCATTTTGTTTTTCTTTGACATCATACTGTATCCTCAGTTTTCAAACTGTGCATAGTCTCTGTTTCTGAGGAATCAGTAAGACAAGAGCATTGAACTAGCATTTTAGAGAAGGTTCTGATTCTAGCTTTGCCATTAGCTAGCCTATGTGACTTTGTGTAAACCATGGCTTGTAATGAGGCATCTGCTGTAAACAAATGCAATTTTGGAAACAATTTTTCTGGTAAATAGGGGCACAGGGAGGACGACATTTAAAGGACCAATAATAATAAAAAATAAACCATTTTCCTCTCCACACCACAACTTCACCTCAGGTTCCTCATTTCTGAAATTCATCTTTTGGAATCAATAATCCCCAAAACAGCATAGCTCAAAAATGTTGTGATTTCTGGGCTGTTTGAAAAAGACACTTATGGTCACTCCCATGGATGCATACAGACACCCAAAGAAAACCCTAACCTGTAATGCTATTCTTTCAGTCCTATACCATAAGGGCCCCAAAGTAATTCATCTCATGCTGGTTAAAAAAAAGGGGGGGAAGTATTTTAGTCCTGATGAAGTATGGTGAAGAAACCCTTTGTCCTCTATCTCCAGGCAGAGCTGAGGCTAGTCTTACTGTACTTCTCTGCATCTTTCCCAGAAAATGTTTTCCTTATCCTTGCCCTTTGTTCGGGACCCATTTGTCTAAAATCAGAATAGGAGCCCATTCAGCAGGATTTGCAGCTAGCAAAGATTTCCATGGGATGCCGCCCAGCCCTCAACAGTTGATGGCCACGAATTTAAACCTAATTCTGGCTCCTGCCTTGGTGGATGCTTTCTTACCCTGTAAGTCATCCGACCCTGCCTTTGGCAGCATCCACCTTTCTGAAGCTAAAGTTGGTCTCCCTCTTGTGTTTGCTCACTCACACACTCCGTGCAGCGTTTTCTTTAAAAGCAGACTCCTCATGACCTCCATCAGAGTCCTCATGACCTTCCTTCTTTCCCTCCCCCAGCTGTCTCAGCTGGGTCTTCCATCAGACCCTAATACCCTATTCACTGGAGCCCCTCGTCCTCAATCACTTGCTGTCACTCTGCAGCCCTGTCCTGGTAGCCTAGGATATTTTCTGGGCCGAAATGCTGAGTTAATCTTTAATACTGACGTCTCATATTCCAGCCAGCAGTAAGCAAAGAACATTGTTTGCTTCCAGGAACCAGGAGGTGCCAAGATATTCAGTGTCTCTCTGCCTCTCCCCAACAGAGATAGTGCATTGTGTTGTTCAAAACGTGGCTGTGGTAGTGACAAAGGTGAAGTGAGTGGGGTTCATTCATAATTAGCCTGGTCTTCTGAGTTAGGGATTAAGTGGCTGGAAAAAAACAAAACACTTCCTTTTTCAGTGATTCTGGGTCCCGTAGAGGCCAGAGGTCTTTAACCCTTTAGCATAAGAATAGTAAAATAGTACCCAGGCTCTGGGTAAGCCTGATGAAGCTAGTCTTAAAGAGGAGCCAGAGAACTGACTTCAAATAAGATGTCCAAAAATTAGGAACAATTTTTAGGAGGTAGAAGAAGGTAAAAGAAGAGCATTTGGTTTTAGCTCCTTTACTAGTGGTAAAAAAAAAAAAATGAGAGACATCTGCCTCTGATATAACAAACACACACACACACACACACACACACACACACACATTTATGCATATGTAGATAAAAAGAATTCTCTTTCTAAAATCAGAGTGCAGTTTATAGAAATGATTCTCCTTCTGTCTGAGATTTCACTACTGTCAAGCCAGCCCCTGATAGTCAACATACGGAATCTTAGGAGGAAGGAGGAGGGGACCCTAAATACTCTTCAGAACACTGTAAAATCTGTTTCAGGAAGAATGGTTGGGCTGGAACAGAAATTGTCTGCCAGAGAAAGAAGAGAGGTCCTTTGCAACACTAGGAAAATAATAAACACAAATAATCATAATTATCCCTGCTCCAGGGAGCTAACCTCCAGAGACAGGGGCCCAGCCTCCAGGCTCACCACTAAAAGGAGAAAAATTCAAAATGCATTTATCATTTCCTCCAGTTCTGTTTTTAAATATTTGTAGAGTAGATGCTGTTTGTTATTGTCGATCCTCCCCCCACCCCTTCTTTCATTTGGTTTGCAGTGTTGATAAGGACAATTAAAAACCCAGGCTTGTAATAAGGCATCTGCTGTAAACAAATGCAGACAAAGGAAGTAGGGGGCACAGGGAGGACGGCGTTGTTTAGAGGGCTGATAATAATAGAAAATAAACCTTTTTCCCCCTCCACACCACTACTTCAAATGCAGATCGGGTCAATTGTGACTAAAAAAAAAATCAACCTTGTAAATAGCTTTTAAAATCATTAGGCTATAAAAACTGTATTAGCCTGCAAAATTTACATTGGCCCTCCATTTATGGCTGCCCATCACACCCTGTTCATTGACTTCCTGATTTGTTCCTGTTATCAACAGACTGAAAGGGAAACCAAGTCACCTACTCCTAGCAGTGACCTCCAGGATTTTAGCCCAGATATGCTTGCTTTCCTCATAACACCGGAGCTACTATGACACTTACTACCTGTGTGATGTCAGGTAAATCCTTCAACCTCCTGGCGCATCAAGTCCTCATCTGTAAAATATGGGACTTGCCAAAGTCTCATCTGGCTCTAAATCTAAAATGCAGTGATCTAATGACCAATTAGATATTGGTTTGGCATGGTGCCAAGGGGAGAGATCTTCTTTCAAATATCTAGTTTAGACCTTGGGCACCATAGGAAAGTGTTTTAATGTTGATGACTGAAAAAAAGGAGATCAAGCAAAATTCTCTGTGGCCCTTCAGAGGATACTCATTCCTGATGCCCAAAGCTATCTGCTTCTCTTTAGCCCCTTCTCATAGACTGTCCCAAAGTCAAGTCTTCTCTCGACTTTTCTGTAAAATTGATGTCCCCAAGCTAGATAGCATTTGTGATTGTGTGCTTGAAGACATTGGGGGAGGCATATCCCTCATTCATAGGTAGAAAAGTGAGTCCTTAGTGACTGATTCCCCAGGAGAACTCTCAATGGCAAGGTTTATAACATCATAGAATTACTAGGTCATGGACATAGAATATCTGGAAAACGATCATTTGGTTTACAGGTCAACTTTCTGTCAACAGGCTAAAAGTATTTTTTTAATATACTGTTGAACCTCAAAATAACCCCAAGAAACAGTAGGTAGCATTTGCATTCCTTTTTGTCCCTATGCACGCACACACATATATGTGTATGCTATGTGGTTATTGTATGTGTGTATTTTTTTTCACCAGCAACACAATTTTGAAACACAAAGTTGTACAATATAAAGAGTCTTGGTGTCAGAAGATCTGGGCTTGAGCTTCAGTCACAATATTTAAGGGATATATAACTGTAAATCATTTAATTGCCCTCATCTACAAAATAGGGATAATGATAATTATATTGAGTAAAGTACTTTATGAACATTAAAGCACTCTACAAAGGCCACACTCTTTAAATGCCAACATTTCACTGAGTTGAACAAGTGCGTAGAATGCCTGGCTAAGCCCAGGGCAGGTAGTAAGTATATAATAAACAATTGATGAATGAATAAATGAATGAGCATGAAATATCTAAGCCACCAATTTATAATGAGGTGAAGTAAGGCAATCACAGGCAGAAAAGGCAGAAGAAAAATATTTAGAATTCATTGGAGAATATTCTCAAACAACCTGGCAAGCCTTAGGTAGGATAACAACTGAGGTGACAAACTAGGTTGGCTTGTGTCTTTAATGAATGACTTTGAACCTAAGGGGTGGGGTTCCAGATAGGGACAGGCCTTTCAGTTGGCTATAGGTATTAATAAAAGCAAAGATACATTTTATATACCCTCAGAGTAAAGAACTGATTATATGGTTTCCCCATATTAGTCTCTTCATACATACAATACATATATGTGTATATACATTTGTGAATATGTTTTTATGTGTATCACATGTAATATCTGATTTTATCATATCTGATTATTTAGAGTTTAATCCTGGGGTTTCATGGGTATTTCATGGGACTTCCTTTATCAACATATATCAGACATTTGTAATCTGTCTTAGAGAGCTACTTGGAACACTGAGAAGCCGAGACTTGTGCAGGGTTCCATAAACAGTACGGAACCTAGGTCTTCCTGATTTCAGTTCTGGACTTCATTTATTCTTATCCACTATACCTTTATCTGTCTTTGTCTCTCATTTGTGTGGGTATGTAAATGATGTGAAATATATGTGTGTGACACATAGGGATATGTATATATGTACACACATATATGGGCATACATGTATATATACACACAGCTACACACATATATGTACATATATAGATGTATGCATATATGCATATAGTTCTTCAGTCCATTTCTGTTGTGTTCCAATTTGAAGTTTTCTTGGCAAAGTTCCTGAAGTGGTTTGCCATTTCCTTGTCTAGCTCATTTTAAAGATAAGGAAACTGAGGCAAACAGTGTTAAGTGGCTTACCCAAGGTAGTAAGTGTCTGAGGCTGGATTTGAACGCAGGTCATCCTAACTCCATGTCTAGTGCTCTAGCCCTATCCATTGTGCCACCTAGTTGCCATATATGTAGATATATATACACATACACACACACACACACACACACATATATATATATGGTAGCTAGTTGGTGCAGTATGTAAATAAACATAAACATATACATATACACTCTAGGCACTGTAGTAATTATATACTTATTTATACAAATCATATACACACACATATGTATATATGGCACTCAATAAATGTTTATCACATTTAAAATACACACAAGTGTTTAACAAAGAGGTTGTTTTATTTGTCTTGTGGCTTTAAAGAATGACTTTGAGCCTAAGGGGTGGGCTTCCAGATAGGGACAGGCCTTTCAGTTGGCTATCGGTATTAGTAAAAGCTCAGACACATTTTAAATACCCTCAGAGTGGGTAGTAAAGAACTGATAATATGGTTTCCCCATATTAGTCTCTTCACACGCACAATACATATATGTATATATACATTTGTGAATATATATATATATTCACAAATGTATATATGTATAAGTATATACACATATGTATGTGTGGCCATATATTCAATGTCAGTATTCTGATAGAATTTTAAAGCTGGTGGGGGCCTTCAAAATCATGTGCTCTAAACCCCTTATCTTACATGTAAAGTACAGAGAGATTAAATGATTTGCCCATGTCTACAGTGAACTAGAATGAGAATGCAGACCTCCACCTCTAAGTTGTTTACATTGTATTACTCTTCATCTTTAAAACTACACACACTCAAGGAAACAGAAGCACAAATAGTTGAAGTGATTTCCTGAACAACATATAGTAAATGATTAGAACAAGAATCACTACTCCCCATAACTTTTTTCTGCAAGTCTTGGGAACTAAGCAATAGCCTGGAAACTCAAAGAGTACATGGCTTGGTTCAGATGTAGCTGCTTGGGTATTTGTGACCATAAGACAATCCTTTTCTTTTCTGTCCTTGAATTCCTAATTTCTAAAAAGAAGGTTTATGATGGACAGAAATGATTATAAAGTCTTTTGCAAATGGAAAGTCACGTTAATACAATGATGAATATTAAAAAGTATAATAAGCATTTAAGATAGCTGGATCACAATATTTACCTTTTCTGATAGTGTTATTTCTTTTCTTTAAAAATATCCTTTCTTGGGGGCAGCTAGGTGGCACAGTGGAGAAAGCACTGTTCCTAGATTCCAGATTACCAGATTCCAATTACCTGAGTTCCGATCTGACCTTAGACACTTGACATGTACTAGCCTTAGACACTTGACCCTGGGCAAGTCACTTAACCCTCATTACCCTACAAAATACATATGTGTGTGTATATCCTTTCTTTCTTTCTTTTTTTTTTTTTTAGTAAGGCAATTGGGGTTAAGTGACTTGCCCAAGGTCACACAACTAGTAAGAGTTAAATGTCTCAAGCCGGATTTGAACTCAGGTACTCCTGATTCCAGGGCCGGTGCTCTATCCACTGCGCCACCTAGCTGCCCCTATCCTTTCTTAACATGTAAAAAAATACCTGATATAATATACTGAAGTAAATCCTGAACTGGAAGTTGAGACCTAAGCTCTATTAGGCCCTATCATTAACTCATGGAATGTATCTTGACAAGTCAAATGACAAGTTCAATTGTGTCCTCAGAAAGTGGGAATAACTTTTGTTTGTGGGAGCACTGATTTAAATATGGAAGAGATCAGACAAGCCATTATGTTTGTTCCTCTTGTTTTTCAGATAAGGAAACTGAATCCTAGAGGGTTTAGGTAAACTTGCCTGAGATCACACAGTTTCTAAGTCTCTGAAGCAGTATTTGGACCCAGATCTCTCCAACTCTGTGGCAAATGTTTGTTTTACTATGCTTGATGCTTCTCAGTAAGATTTGAGAATACAGGGATCAGTCCTGCTACCCATCATATACTAAGTAGGTCTTCTACCATTTGAGCTAACTTCTTCCATTACAAGTTATTGGATGGGCTGGATAAAACAATCTCTTTGTTAAATACATTCTTTTTTTTTTTTTTTTTGGTGAGGCAATTGGGCTTAGGTGTGTTAAATACATTCTTAAGTGTCTATCAAGTGCCCACTATATATAAGGTATTTGCAGGGGGTGCAGAGATAAATAAAACACTGTTCTTGCTCCATGTTTCCAGTTTACCACAGGGGAGGTAAGACAGGTAAAAAAATAATTATGATATAATGTTAAGCAATCAGTGCTACCAGAAAGAGAGTGTGCATGTATTTATGTATGCATGTATGCTGTATATATGTATATGTGTGTGTTTGGATAGAGAGAAAGAGAAAGAAAGAAAGAGGGGGGGGAGAGAGAGAGAGAGAGAGAGAAAGAAAGAAAGAAAGGGGGAGAGAGAGAGAGAAAGAGAAAGAAAGAGGGGGGAGAGAGAGAGAGAGAAAGAAAGGGGGGAGAGAGAGAGAGAGAGAGAGAGAGAGAGAGAGAGAGAAAGGGGGGAGGGAGAGAGAGAGAGAAAGAAAGAAAGGGGGGAGAGAGAGAGAAAGAAAGGGGGAGAGAGAGAGAGAGAAAGAGAAAGAAAGAAAAGGGGGAGAGAGAGAGAGAGAAAGAAAGAAAGGGGGAGAGAGAGAGAGAAAGAGAAAGAAAGAAAGAGGGGGGGAGAGAGAGAAAGAAAGAAAGGGGGGGAGAGAGAGAGAGAGAAAGAGAGAAAGGGGGGAGAGAGAGAAAGAGAAAGAAAGAAAGAGGGGGGGGGGAGAGAGAGAGAGAGAGAGAGAGAGAGAGAGAGAGAGAGCATATTCTTGGTGTCAGTCTTCCTATTTATGTCAAAGGGAGGGCCAGTAACACACTCTCCTAAGTATATTAAGAAAAAAGTCTCCATTAAGGGTCCCCAGTTCAAAAAAGACAGCTAAAACATATCAATTAAGCACTTCCTATGTACCAAGAACTGTGCTGCATAGAGGTTAAAATGCCCAGAATGAAACAGTCTGCATTGCCCCAATAGAAAATATCCCTTTTTGGATTATCTTCCCCTATTAGAATGAAAGCTCCAGGAGATGAGGAATCATCCTGTTTTCTTGTGTTCATATCCACAGCACTTCTCCAGTGTCTGACAGGTAACACACACTTAATACATTCTCATTCTCTCTCTCTCTCTCTCTCTCTCTCTCTCTCTCTCTCTCTCTCTCTCTCTCTTTCTCTCTCGCTAATGTGTTACTGATTATATGTCTATCTAATGGGGAAGATAACACATATGTATATATAGAGAAAATAAATACAGGGCAATTAGGGAAGGAAGAAACTAGCAACTGGGGAAAAGCTTCCTACAGGTGATGATGTTTGAGCTATATCAAGGCAGAAGAAAGAAATTAATTCTAAAACATGGAAGTGAAAAGGGAGTGTGTTCCAGGCAAGGGGAATGGCCAGTACAAAGATATGTACATGGGAAATGGAAAGTCATGTGTGAGAAACAGGGGAAAAGCCAGTCAGGCTGGATCACAGAGTGCAAGATGGGGAATGAAGTCAAATGAGATTGGAAAGATACATTGGGGCCAAGTTTGTGAAGGGTTTTAAAACCATTTGATCCTATGGGTAATAGGAAGAAACTAGAGTTAATTAAGCAAGGAAGTGACATGGTCAGATCCAGGCTTAAGGAAAATCACTCCAGAGGGAGTGTGTAGGATGCACTTGAATTGGGGAGATACTTGAGGCTGGGGAGCCAATTAGGAGGCTGTTGCAGTAATCTAGGAAAGAGGTGATGAGAATCTGAACTAAGGTAGCAGCTGTGTGAGTAGAGAGAAGGGATTGGATGCTAGAGGTGTCAGGGAGGTAGAATTGGTTGCCTATGTGGTAAAGAAGAGTGCCAAGGTTATGATCCTGGAAGACTGGAAGGATAGGGATACCATGGACATGTCAATTACCTGGGCAGCTATGTTCCATGAAACTGGAAAGAATGGTAGGCTACATGTATCTGAAATGTGGATAACCACAGGCCTCCAGACAAGTCAGTACTCAGCAGCTTATATTCCCTGACTTGCTGCAAGTTTTCTTGAAATCACAGCAACCAGTCACTGGGGAGCATTATGAAGCCAATCATAGCTCTCCTCCCACTGGTGCTGGAACAAATTCCCTCTTGCTCCATCTTGAGTCACAACCTACTTGAAGGGAGAGGCTACAATGACCCATTTTATTCCCAAATGGGGAGAGACAATTTATTGTCTTCTATTCTCTGTGATGAGCAGGGGGAAGGACAGAGAAAAATCAGTACTTCCTACTTCCAGACTCCCCATCCTAGGCCACTACAGTATAAATTGGCCAAAGTGTCAGAGCTGTCTCTTGAGTTTGGAAAACTGTGGCAATAGCCATGTGTCCTGTATTTGGGGGAACTGTGAACCCAAGAGCTGTGGTGATAGGAACCTTGAATTAGAAGAAGGCTGGGGTCAAGGAAAACGGGATGGCGGCTATGTATGTATGTATGTATGTAAATGTATATATTTACATCTTGTAATCTTCCACCCCTCATCTCCTCACCCACTGGCCACATATACATATACCCACCAGGAACATTAAGGCAGTAAAGCCTTTGGGCCTAGATGACTAGCAACTTTTTTCACCCAACCCACAAGCTGTACCACACCCCCTCCCATTTCCTTTTGGGATATCTTTTCACCTTTATAGACTCCCTTGATGTTCATTTGAACAAATTTCACCTGTATCAAAATAATAGCTCCTTCCTCCTCTTCCTCAGAAGTCTTGGTCCTACCCCAACCCGTTCTGCAAACAATGGAGTCTGATAACATTCTACTGCCCCCTAATACCACAGAGAAATAGCCAAGATGTGGCAGCCTTCCCTTTGGTAAAAAACTCTTTAAAATTCTGCCTAGTTTAAATTCACTCTTTATGTACAATCCCCTGCTCCCTTCAAAGCTCAGCTCAAGTGCTACCTCCCACTCGGAACTTTCCTTGATCTCCACCCCCGGCTATGAGCAATCTTTCCCCTCTTGAAATTATTTTGTATTTTACTTGTAGTACACATTTTGCATCCCTCAGGTTAGGATGGAAACTTCCTGAGTCAATCAATCTCATATTTGACAAGTATCTTTTAAGTACCTACTACATACTAGGCACTGTGACCTAGCACATAGTAGGTGCTCAATGAATATTGAATTGAATTATATCCCGAAAGGGAATGGTATACTACCTCTTATGGGTTATCCATTTGAAGGGCAAATAAAACAAAATAAAATACAAAACGTAACATTCCTGCAGGTAAGCAGAAATAGACTTACTTTGTATGAGTTTAGCAAATCTCCTGTTATGTGTGAAACACTGAATTATATTTTTCCCCAAGAGAAGAAATAGATTCCCCAGAGGGAGCATGTGTTGCCTTCAAAGCTAGGCCTGCCCTTGCTTGCAAGGGCCCTACTAACTTTGACTTTGTCTCTGCCTGCTTTCTTTGGATCAGAACCTGACCCTAAGAAGTCCAATTTGGGGAATATCATTAGCCCAGAAGCAGGCCCTTCAGTTGATTATAATAATAATAGCCCGCATTTATATAGTGCTTTAAGGCTTACAGGGTACTTATATTCATCACATCATTTGATCATCACAGCAATCCTTGGAGTTAGATGCTATTATTAACCCCATTTTATATAAGAAGAAACAAAGACGGAGGGAAGTTAGGTGACTGGTTCAGCATAACACAGGTAGTAAGTGACTGAGGCCAGATTCAACCTTAGGTCTTTTCTCCCTCCAAGTCTATTTCTCCAACCATAGAACCACTCAACTGTCTCATTTTACTTTCTCTATTTTCTGGAATTCACAGTGGGAAGAACAGAAACAAACCAGTCCTTCTTACTTCTAGGCATCCCATCCTAGGCCAGTAATAGCACAAATTGCCCAAAACATCAGAGCTTTCCCTTGGGTTTGGAAAACTGGCATGATCCCTGGGCCCTGTATTTGGGGAATTCACAATCCCTACAGATTGGGTAGTCTCCTACCCTCTCCTGTTTTCTCTGCCTCTCAAGAGTCTTGCATTAAGGTTTGCCAGTACATTTATTATGTTTTAGAAAAGAGTAGGTTAACCTCCCATGGTTTAAATTCTAAGTAGCTTCATCATCAGGCTGCAATAATTAAACCTGGTATTTAATTAGTCACCTTTGTGCATTTCAGTTCTGCTGTGGTTACTAAGAGGGACCTTATTAAACACACTGTGTTGGAAACTATTTCTTTTTTTGGGGGGTGGGGGGATCCTCCCTTTCCTTTCCTTTCCTCCCCTCAAGTCCAATCCCAAATGTACAGGAAAGAAAAACAAAACAAAACAAAACAAAAAACAGGCAAGGGAGGCGAATGCCTAGGAAGGGCTCTGAGCATCCTTCAAACAGTCGCCCTCCCATTGTTATCCTCTGCAGCTGTCCCTTCACATCTGGCCATTGCTG